>NW_027641084.1:0-746000 GCF_949752795.1 Hyperoodon ampullatus
CCTGGCCCCGGGCGCTCTTCTGGAAGCTTTCCATTTCCCTGCCTGAGATACCCCTCCTGTCCCAGACCCAACAGATTTTTTCCTTCCTCACCTCTGCCAGTGGAGAAATTCCAGCAGAAGGTATGGTGACACATCCTCTTCTTTAGAAGGTGGCAGCCTGGCAACTCCTGCAGAAAGTCCAGCAGAGACCCACTCACACCGGGCCCCCCAAAAAGCCATGGCCCCTCACTCCCTCCCACCAGCACAGCCCCGAGTCTGCTGATGGGGCAGAGAATATGGCATCAGGCACAGCTGCAGGGGCTCTTGCTGCCTGGAGTGGTGTTTCTATTGCCCTCAACCCAGGCACACCTGGGGAGGGCTGGCTGGCAGTGTCAGGCTGCCCAGTTCAGCTAATCCTCACCCCTCAGGGGCTCACATTGCAGAAAATGGACCTCGCTGAACCGGCCAGGTCCAAGGAACACGTGTGGGCTCCTGAGAGTCAGGATAGACAAGGGGCTGCAGCTCCGGCTTGTTTTCTAATCATTTTATCTGGCCCATGAGTGGGAGACAACTTCAAGAAGACCCTCTCCTAATGAGAGGAATCCAGGAGTCAGGGAGAGGACGGCTGATGGGTGGAGACAGAGGCCTGGTGCCCAGGCTGCAGTGGAACTCTCTGGAAGACCAGGCAGAGGGAGGCCGCACCGAGTGATGCCCAGAGTCACAGAACTGTCGGAGCTGCTGTTTGTTAGTGCAAGTCCTGCTCTAAGGTGCTCTGTGTCAGCTCTGAGTGACAGGCGATCTGAGGTGCTCTCCAATGCGGGCTATGTGCACGGTTCCTGTGTGCCTAGCCCTGCTGGCGTACCTGCCCAGGGGAGCTCCGTATCCTGGGAGGGGCCTGACCACGAGAGCCCCATGGGCTGCTGGGTAGTTGCACAGGTGAGCTCCATATCCTGGGAGTGGCCTGACCAAAAGAGTTCCGTGGGCTGTTGGGACCTACCCAGGTGAGCCACATATCCTGGGAGGGGCCTGACCACGAGAGCCCCATGGGCTGCTGGGTAGTTGCGCAGGTGAGCTCCATAAACTGCGATTGCCCTGACCACGAGAGCCCCGTGGGCTGCTGGGGACCTGGTAAAGGATGTCAGGACACTCAGTGAAGCCACCGAGGATATACATCCAGTAGTTCCTAATTCCTACACCCTGCTGGTCATTCTACCGTCCACAAGGACATGCTATTCTGTATTAGACTTCAAGGATGCCTTCTTCTGTATTCCATTGGTCCCAGAAAGGCTCTGCTGCCCTAGTAACCAGATTTGGGAACGGAGAAATGCTGCCGCCTTGTGGCCATTTCCCACAACAGCAGCTTTAAACCCAGTGCTAATGGTCACTAAATCTTCACACTCATTGCAGGCCTGTGAATGACACCTGCCCTCAGAAACAATCCTGGGGTCGAAAATTGACCAAACAATTCAAAAGAGGGCAACCATCCAAGAAGACAATTGCAAGAGGTTAATTGTACTCTCTGTTGTTTTCTGTTTTTCTGTACCAGAAATTTAAAAAGGCATGGAAAAATGCTGAACATTAGGAAGAATTAAAGATATGCAAATCCAAATTACAAAAACTTATCAGCTCACACCAGTCAGAATGGCCATCAGCAAAAATTCTGCAAACAATAAATGCTGAAGGGGTTTTGGAGAAGTACCTACCCTTGGTTCAACGTGGGACATGGTAAGAGCCAGTAATGAAAACAAAAAGGTGGTGCTTTGTAAAGGTAAATACTGAGCTCCCATTCAATCAAGCATACCCACTGCTGGGCCTATCGCCTGAGGGGATGAGAATCAAAAAGACACAGGCTGGTTTTCACTGGTGGCGCAGTGGTTGAGAGTCTGCCTGCCAATGCAGGGGACACGGGATCATGCCCCGGTTAGGGACGATCACACATGCTGCGGAGCGCATGGTGCCGTGAGCTATGGCTGCTGGGCCTGCACATCCAGAGCCTGTGCTCTGCAATGGGAGGGTGCACGGAAGCAAGAGGCCCACGTACTGCAAAAAAACAAAACGACACAGGGAGGCAATCCTGCACCCCAGCAATATTTACCATAGCCAAAACTTGGAAGCTACGAAAATGTCCATCAATAGAGGAATGCACAAAGAAGAAGTGGTCCATGCACACAATGGAATATGACTCCAATAAAAAACTATAAATTCAAGTTATAAAACAAACATAAGTAAGGAGACATCAGATTTTGGGGGCACACTCCACTCGAATATATAACCGAGGAACACCACTGCCTAGATGGTCTGTTTCCCTAGTTACCAGATTGGGAAAAGCAGAAATGCTGCCGCCCTCTGGCCGTTACCTGCAACAGCAGCTTTAAAACCTGTGCTAAGGTTCACTTCATATGCACCAGTACTGGAGGGCTGTAAATGTAACCTGCCCTCAAAATGTCTTGAGGGAGGTAATGGCCAAACTATTTCTAAGTGTCACACATACTTCACAAAAACAATTTGAAGAGGTAAGCGGTACTCACAGTTTGAAGAAAAGAAGGACATGCCAGAAAGTTCAATTTCAAGGGGTTATGAGACACATGCAAATCCAACCACAAAGTGGTATCAGCTCACACGAGTCAGAGTATACATCCGCAAAAATACTAGAAACAATAAACGCTGAAGGTGTTGTGGAGAAGAGCATAACCTCAACCTCAGGTGGGACGTAACCTGGTAAGAGCCACTAATGAGAACAGAATGGAGGTGCCTCTACAAGGTAAACGTTTTGCTACCATATGATCCAGCAGGCCCACTCCTGGGCCTATGACCTAAGAAGACAGAATTGGAAAGACACAGGCAGGCAAATGTGCATTGCCGCAGCATTACAATAGCCATGACATGGAAGCAACCAAAAAGTCCATCAACAGATGAGCGGACAAAGAAGAACCGGTCCATATACAGACAGAATATTAGCCAAGGAAAAAAAGGACACAGTGCCATTTGCAGCACCGTAGATGAGGCTAGAGGTAATCACGTGACTTGTAGTAAGTCAGAAACAGAAAGACACATATCGTATGATATCACTTATAGGTGTTACTGAAAAATTGACACCAGTGAAGATATTTCCACAGAGAAGGGCAATCACAGATTCATTAAAGAAACTGATGGTTCCCCAATGGAAAGGTGTGAGGATTGCATACATTAGGATATTGCGCTTCACGGACATATACAAACACAGGTGAAATATATAATCACCAAACACCTACGGAATACCAAGAGAAGACTACTCAACATTCTGTCATAACGTACATGGGCAAAGGATCCCAGGAAGAACAGACATATGTATATGTGTCAAAGAACCACATCTTGCACACCTACAACAAGCCAAACATTGTAATCCAACTTGCTGTGATAAGAAATAAAAATTAAATTAAAAGTACGAACAAGAAGTAGTGAGACAAACGTAAGGGGCTTTTACCTGGCACATTCCATTCTAAATTACAAGCTAGAACACGACTTGCATTGAGGCTCTGTTGTCCTAGTAACCAGATTTGGTAAAGGAGAACTGCTGCCACCTTGTGGCCGTTTCACACAACAGCAGCTTTAATCCCAGCGCTAATGGTCACTTGATATTCAAAAGAATTGCAGGCCTGTAAATGACACCTGCCCTGAAAACAAATCCTGGGGTCGTATATCGACCCCAAAATACAAAAGACGTTCATATTTCAAAACGACAGTTTCAAGAGGCATATTTTACACACATTTGTGTTCTGCTTCTTTTTCTTTCTTTCTTTTTTGTTAAAAAACGGGAATGGAAAAAGGCAACCCTCAGAACGGGAGAAAACATTTGCAAACGAATCAATGGACAAAGGTTTAATCTCCAATATATAGAAACAGCTCATGCAGCTTAATCTTAAAAAAACAAACAACCCAATACAAAAATGGCTAGAAGATCTAAATAGACACTTCTTCAAAGAAGACACAGAGATGGCCAAGACACACATGAAATGCTGCTCAACATCTCTCATTATTAGAGAAATGCAAATCAAAACTACAATGAGGTATCACCTCACACCTGTTAGAATGGGCATCATCAGAAAATCTACAAACAACAAATGCTGGGGAGGGTGTGGAGAAAAGGAACCCTCTTCCACTATTGGTGGGAATGTAAAGTGATACAGTCACTATGGAGAACAGTATGGACGTTCCTTAAAAAACTAAATAGAGAATTACCATATGATCCAGCAATCCAATTCTGGGCATATACCCAGAGAAAACCATAAGTCAAAAAGACCCATTCACCACAATGTTCATTGCAGAACTAGTTACCATAGCCAGGTAATGGAAGCAACCTAAATGCCCACAGCCAGACGAATGGATAAAGATGTGGTGCATATATAAAATGGAATATTACTCAGCCATACAAAGGAATGAAACTGGGTCATTTGTAGAGACGTCGATGGATCTAGAGACTGTCATACAGAGTGAAGTAAGTCGGAAAGAGAAAAACAAATATTGTAGATATAATGCATACATGTGGAACCTAGAAAAATGGTACAGATGAACCGGTTGGCAGGGCAGAAATAGAGACACAGAGGTAGAGAACACACGTATGGACACCAAAGGGGCGAAGCCATGGGGTGGTGCTGCTGGGATGAGTTGCGGGATTGGGATTGACGTGTATACATGTATATGTCCAAAATAGATAACTAATAATATCCTGCCGTATAAATAAAAAAAATAAATTAAATTACAAAATTATGGAAAATAAATAAAATTTAAAAATAAAACAGATAAAAGTGTTTCCCTTCACCAGATGTATTTATATGAATGAATTATTTCCATGCTTATATCTATAAATACATAAAAGAGGAATAAAATCTACCTTGAAGCAAAAAAAGAAATTTACAGAGGAAAACCAGTTATACAGAGGAAAACCCTATCAGGCACTTGCTCCAGGGGTAAACAATTCTGAAGATGGTCAGAGGTGGGGAATCATCTACCATGAAGCCAGCAGCGCCCCCGCAAGCAGCTTCCTCATTGCAAAGCTGGGGGACCATGCCGAGGCGTCTGTGAGTAAACGTGAGCTGAGCCCCAAGCCAGCTGCTGCTAAACTGTTCCCACCCTTCCCAAGTAAAACACCTGAATATGTACAAGGACTTGAAAGCCTAGAGGAAGGGCCGTGGAGCCACACCAGTGACAGCATGCAGACCGACTTGGGGCCTGCAGGACAGCCAGGATGGTCCTGGCCCCGGGCGCTCTTCTGGAAGCTTTCCATTTCCCTGCCTGAGATACCCCTCCTGTCCCAGACCCAACAGATTTTTTCCTTCCTCACCTCTGCCAGTGGAGAAATTCCAGCAGAAGGTATGGTGACACATCCTCTTCTTTAGCAGGTGGCAGCCTGGCAACTCCTGCAGAAAGTCCAGCAGAGACCCACTCACACCGGGCCCCCCACAAAGCCATGGCCCCTCACTCCCTCCCACCAGCACAGCCCCGAGTCTGCTGATGGGGCAGAGAATATGGCATCAGGCACAGCTGCAGGGGCTCTTGCTGCCTGGAGTGGTGTTTCTATTGCCCTCAACCCAGGCACACCTGGGGAGGGCTGGCTGGCAGTGTCAGGCTGCCCAGTTCAGCTAATCCTCACCCCTCAGGGGCTCACATTGCAGAAAATGGACCTCGCTGAACCGGCCAGGTCCAAGGAACACGTGTGGGCTCCTGAGAGTCAGGATAGACAAGGGGCTGCAGCTCCGGCTTGTTTTCTAATCATTTTATCTGGCCCATGAGTGGGAGACAACTTCAAGAAGACCCTCTCCTAATGAGAGGAATCCAGGAGTCAGGGAGAGGACGGCTGATGGGTGGAGACAGAGGCCTGGTGCCCAGGCTGCAGTGGAGGTCTCTGGAAGACCAGGCAGAGGGAGGCCGCACAGAGTGATGCCCAGAGTCACAGAACTGTCGGAGCTGCTGTTTGTTAGTGCAAGTCCTGCTCTAAGGTGCTCTGTGTCAGCTCTGAGTGACAGGCGATCTGAGGTGCTCTCCAATGCGGGCTATGTGCACGGTTCCTGTGTGCCTAGCCCTGCTGGCGTACCTGCCCAGGGGAGCTCCGTATCCTGGGAGGGGCCTGACCACGAGAGCCCCATGGGCTGCTGGGTAGTTGCACAGGTGAGCTCCATATCCTGGGAGTGGCCTGACCAAAAGAGCTCCGTGGGCTGCTGGGACCTGCCCAGGTGAGCCCCATATCCTGGGAGGGGCCTGACCACGAGAGCCCCATGGGCTGCTGGGTAGTTGCGCAGGTGAGCTCCATAAACTGCGATTGCCCTGACCACGAGAGCCCCGTGGGCTGCTGGGGACCTGGTAAAGGATGTCAGGACACTCAGTGAAGCCACCGAGGATATACATCCAGTAGTTCCTAATTCCTACACCCTGCTGGTCATTCTACCGTCCACAAGGACATGCTATTCTGTATTAGACTTCAAGGATGCCTTCTTCTGTATTCCATTGGTCCCAGAAAGGCTCTGCTGCCCTAGTAACCAGATTTGGGAACGGAGAAATGCTGCCGCCTTGTGGCCATTTCCCACAACAGCAGCTTTAAACCCAGTGCTAATGGTCACTAAATCTTCACACTCATTGCAGGCCTGTGAATGACACCTGCCCTCAGAAACAATCCTGGGCTCGAAAATTGACCAAACAATTCAAAAGAGGGCAACCATCCAAGAAGACAATTGCAAGTGTTTAATCGTACTGTCTGTTGTTTTCTGTTTTTCTGTACCAGAAATTTAAAAAGGCATGGAAAAATGCTGAACATTAGGAAGAATTAAAGATATGCAAATCCAAATTACAAAAACTTATCAGCTCACACCAGTCAGAATGGCCATCAGCAAAAATTCTGCAAACAATAAATGCTGAAGGGGTTTTGGAGAAGTACCTACACTTGGTTCAACGTGGGACATGGTAAGAGCCAGTAATGAAAACAAAAAGGTGGTGCTTTGTAAAGGTAAATACTGAGCTCCCATTCAATCAAGCATACCCACTGCTGGGTCTATCGCCTGAGGGGATGAGAATCAAAAAGACACAGGCTGGTTTTCACTGGTGGCGCAGTGGTTGAGAGTCTGCCTGCCAATGCAGGGGACACGGGATCATGCCCCGGTTAGGGACGATCACACATGCCGCGGAGCGCCTGGTGCCGTGAGCTACGGCTGCTGGGCCTGCACATCCAGAGCCTGTGCTCTGCAATGGGAGGGTGCACGGAAGCAAGAGGCCCACGTACTGCAAAAAATCAAAACGACACAGGGTGGCAATCCTGCTCCGCAGCAATATTTACCATAGCCAAAACTTGGAAGCTACGAAAATGTCCATCAATAGAGGAATGCACAAAGAAGAAGTGGTCCATGCACACAATGGAATATGACTCCAATAAAAAACTATAAATTCAAGTTATAAAACAAACATAAGTAAGGAGACATCAGCTTTTGGGGGCACATTCCACTCGAATATATAACCGAGGAACACCACTGCCAAGATGGTCTGTTTCCCTAGTTACCAGATTGGGAAAAGCAGAAATGCTGCCGCCCTCTGGCCATTTCCTGCAACAGCAGCTTTAAAACCTGTGCTAAGGTTCACTTCATATGCACCAGTACTGGAGGGCTGTAAATGTAACCTGCCCTCAAAATGTCTTGAGGGAGGTAATGGCCAAACTATTTCTAAGTGTCACACATACTTCACAAAAACAATTTGAAGAGGTAAGCTGTACTCACAGTTTGAAGAAAAGAAGGACATGCCAGAAAGTTCAATTTCAAGGGGTTATGAGACACATGCAAATCCAACCACAAAGTGGTATCAGCTCACACGAGTCAGAATATACATCCGCAAAAATACTAGAAACAATAAACGCTGAAGGTGTTGTGGAGAAGAGCATAACCTCAACCTCAGGTGGGACGTAACCTGGTAAGAGCCACTAATGAGAACAGAATGGAGGTGCCTCTACAAGGTAAACGTTTTGCTACCATATGATCCAGCAGGCCCACTCCTGGGCCTATGACCTAAGAAGACAGAATTGGAAAGACACAGGCAGGCAAATGTGCATTGCCGCAGCATTACAATAGCCATGACATGGAAGCAACCAAAAAGTCCATCAACAGATGAGCGGACAAAGAAGAACCGGTCCATATACAGACAGAATATTAGCCAAGGAAAAAAAGGACACAGTGCCATTTGCAGCACCGTAGATGAGGCTAGAGGTAATCACGTGACTTGTAGTAAGTCAGAAACAGAAAGACACATATCGTATGATATCACTTATAGGTGTTACTGAAAAATTGACACCAGTGAAGATATTTCCACAGAGAAGGGCAATCACAGATTCATTAAAGAAACTGATGGTTCCCCAATGGAAAGGTGTGAGGATTGCATACATTAGGATATTGCGCTTCACGGACATATACAAACACAGGTGAAATATATAATCACCAAACACCTACGGAATACCAAGAGAAGACTACTCAACATTCTGTCATAACGAACATGGGCAAAGGATCCCAGGAAGAACAGACATATGTATATGTGTCAAAGAACCACATCTTGCACACCTACAACAAGCTAAACATTGTAATCAAACTTGCTGTGATAAAAAAGTAAAAATTAAATGAAAAATACGAACAAGAAGTAGTGAGACAAACGTAAGGGGCTTTTACCTGGCACATTCCATTCTAAATTACAAGCTAGAACACGACTTGCATTGAGGCTCTGTTGTCCTAGTAACCAGATTTGGTAAAGGAGAACTGCTGCCACCTTGTGGCCGTTTCACACAACAGCAGCTTTAATCCCAGCGCTAATGGTCACTTGATATTCAAAAGAATTGCAGGCCTGTAAATGACACCTGCCCTGAAAACAAATCCTGGGGTCGTATATCGACCCCAAAATACAAAAGACGTTCATATTTCAAAACGACAGTTTCAAGAGGCATATTTTACACACATTTGTGTTCTGCTTCTTTTTCTTTCTTTCTTTTTTGTTAAAAAACGGGAATGGAAAAAGGCAACCCTCAGAATGGGAGAAAGCATTTGCAAACGAATCAATGGACAAAGGTTTAATCTCCAATATATAGAAACAGCTCATGCAGCTTAACCTTAAAAAAGCAAACAACCCAATACAAAAATGGCTAGAAGATCTAATTAGACATTTCTTCAAAGAAGACACAGAGATGGCCAAGACGCACATGAAATGCTTCTCAAGATCACTCATTATTAGAGAAATTCAAATCAAAACTACAATGCCGTATCAACGCACACCTGTTAGAATGGGCATCATCAGAAAATCTACAAACAACAAATGCTGGGGAGGCTGTGGAGAAAAGGAACCCTCTTGCACTATTGGTAGTAATGTAAAGTGATACAGTCACTATGGAGAACAGTATGGACGTTCCTTAAAAAACTAAATAGAGAATTACCATATGATCCAGCAATCCCACTTCTGGGCATATACCCAAAGAAAACCGTAAATCAGAAAGACACATTCACCACAATGTTCATTGCAGAACAATTTACATTAGCCAGGTAATGGAAGCAACCAAATGCCCACAGACAAACGAATGGATAAAGATGTGGTACATATATAAAATGCAATATTACTCAGCCATACAAAGGAATGAAACTGGGTCATTTGTAGAGACGTCGATGGATCTAGAGACTGTCGTACAAAGTGAAGTACGTCGGAAAGAGAAAAACAAATATTGTATATATAATGCATACATGTGGAACGTACAAAAAATGGTACAGATGAACCGGTTGGCAGGGCAGAAATAGAGACACAGAGGTACAGAACAAACGTATGGACAGCAAGGTGTGGAATGCATGGGTTGCTTCTGCTGGGATGAGTTGGGAGATTGGGATTGACTTGTGTACATGTATATGTATCAATTAGGAAACTAATAACAACCTGCTGTATAAATAAATAAATTAAATTAAATTCCAATATATTTTAAAATAAATAAAATTTAAAAATAAAACAGAAATAGGTCCTTCCCTTCACCAGATGTATTTATATGAATGAATTATTTCCACGCTTATATCTATAAATAAATAAAAAAGGAATAAAATCTACCTTGAACCAAAAAAGAAAAAAAAACCCAGCAGTTATACAGAGGAAAACCCTAGCAGGGCACTTGCTCAAGGGGTAAACAATTCTGAAGATGCTCACAGGTGGGGAATCATCTACCATGCAACCAGCGGCACCCCCACAAGGAGCTTGCTCATTGCAAAGCTGGGGGACCATGCCGAGGCGTCTGTGAGTAAACGTGAGCTGAGCCTCAGGCCAGTTGCTGCTGAACTCTTCCCAACCTTCCCAAGTAAAACACCTGAATATGTGCAAGACTTGAAAGCCTAGAGGAAGGGCCGTGGAGCCACACCAGTGACAGCATGCAGACCGACTTGGTGCCTGCAGGCCAGCCAGGATGGTCCTGGACCCGGGCGCTCTTCTGGAAGCTTTCCATTTCCCTGCGTGAGATACCACTCCTGTCCCAGACCCAACAGATTTTTCCTTCCTCACCACTGCCCGTGGAGAAATTCCTGCGGAAGGTATGTGTGACATATCCTCTTCTTTAGCAGATGGCAGCCTGGCAACTCCTGCAGAAAGACCAGCAGAGCTCCACTCACACCGGGACACCCAGAAAGCCGAGGGCCCTCACTCCCTCCCACCAGCACAGCCCCAAGACTGCTGTTGGGGCAGAGAATATGGCATCAGGCACAGCTGCAGGGGCTCTTGCTGCCTGGAGTGGTGTCTCTATTGACCTCAACCCAGGCACACCTGGGGAGGGCTGGCTGGCAGTGTCAGGCTGCCCAGTTCAGCTAATCCTCAACGCTCAGGGGCTCACATTGCAGAAAATGGACCCTGCTGAACTGGCCACGTCCAAGGAACACGTGTGGGCTCCTGAGAGTCAGGATAGACAAGGGGCTGCAGCTCCGGCTTGTTTTCTAATCATTTTATCTGGCCCATGAGTGGGAGACAACTTCAAGAAGACCCTCTCCCAATGAGAGGAACCCAGGATTCAGGGAGTGGAAGGATGATGGGTGGAGACAGAGGCCTGGTGCCCAGGCTGCAGTGGAAGTCTCTGGAAGACCAGGCAGAGGGACCACACAGTGTGATACCCAGAGTCACAGACCTGTCAGAGCTGCTGTTTGTTAGTTCAAGTCCTGCTCTGAGGTGCTCTGTGTCAGCTCTGAGTGACAGGCGATCTGAGGTGCTCTCCAATGCGGGCTATGTGCACGGTTCCTGTGTGCCTAGCCCTGCTTTTTTATCTGCCCAGGGGAGCTTTGTATCCTGGGAGGGGCCTGATCACGAGATCCCCATGGGCTGCTGGATATTTGCACAGGTGAGCTCCATATCCTGGGAGTGGCCTGACCAAAAGAGCTCCGTTGGCTGCTGGGACCTGCCCAGGTGAGCCCCATATCCTGGGAGGGGCCTGAACACGAGAGCCCCATGGGCTGCTGGGTAGTTGTGCAGGTGAGCTCCATAAACTGCGATTGCCCTGACCACGAGAGTCCCTTGGGCTGCTGGGGACCTGGTAAAGGATGTCAGGACACTCAGTGAAGCCACCGAGGATATACATCCAGTAGTTCCTAATTCCTGCAGCCTGCTGGTCATTCTACCATCCACCAGGACATGCTATTCTGTATTAGACTTCAAGGATGCCTTCTTCTGTATTCCATTGGTGCCAGAAAGGCTCTGTTGCCCTAATAACCAGATTTGGGAATGGAGAAATGCTGCCGCCTTGTGGCCATTTCCCACGACAGCAGCTTTAAACCCAGTGCCAATGGTCACTAAATGTTCACACTCATTGCAGGCCTGTGAATGACCTCTGCCCTCAAAAACAATCTTGAAGTCAAAAAGTGACCCAAAAATTTAAAAGAGGGCAACCATCCAAGAAGACAATTTCAAGAGGTTAATTGTACTCCCGGTTTTTTTCTGTTTTTCCGCACCAGAATTTTAAAAAGGCTTGGAAAAATGATGAACATTACGAATAAATAAAAATATGCATACTCAAATTACAAAAACCTATCAGCTCACAGCAGTCACAATGTCCATCAGGAAATATTCTGCAAACATTGAATGCTGAAGCTGTTTTGGAGAAATGCCTACCCTTGGTTCAATGTGGGACATGATAAGAGCCAGTAATGAAAACAAAAAGAGGTGCCTTGTAAAGGTAAATCCTGAGCTACCATTCAATCAAGAATACGCACTGCTGGGCCTATCGCCTGAGGGGATGGGAATCAAAAAGTCACAGGCTGGGCTTCACTGGTGGGCACCTTCATTTAGAGTCAGCCTGCCAATGCAGGGAACATGGGTTCATGACCCCGTTGGGGAAGATCCCTAATGCCTCGGAGCTGCTGCTCCCGTGATCTATGGTTGCTGGTCCTGCGCGTCCAGAGCCTGTGCTCTGCAATGGGAGGTTCCACGTCAGTGAGAGGCCCACGCACAGCAAAAAAAAAATGACACAGGCCGGCAATCCTGGACTCCAGCAATATGTACCTTAGCCAACACTTGGAATCTACGAAAATGTCCATCAACAGAGGAATGCACAAAGAAGAAGTGGTCCATGTACATAATGGAATATGACTCCAATAAAAAAATATAAATTAATTTTATAAAACAAACATAACTAAGGAGACATCAGCTTTTGGGGGCAATTTCCACTCTAATATATAACCGAGGAACACCACTGCCAGGATGGTCTGTTTCCTTAGTTACCGGATTGGGAAAAGCAGAAATGCTGCCACCCTCTGGCCGTTACCTGCAACAGCAGCTTTAAAACCTGTGCTAAGGGTCACTTCATATGCACCAGTACTGGAGGGCTGTAAATGAAACCTGCCCTCAAAATGTCTTGAGGGAGGTAATGGCCAAAATATTTCTAAATGTCACACATACTTCCCGAAAACAATTTGAAGAAGTAAGCTGTACTCACAGTTTGAAGAAAAAGGGACATGCCAGAAAGCTCAATTTCAAGGGATTATGACACGCATGCAAATCCAACCACAAAGTGGTATCAGCACACACGAGTCAGAATAAACCTCAACCAAAATACTACCAACAATAAACGCTGAAGAAGTCGTGGAGAAAAGCATAACCTCAACCTTAGGTGGGACGTAACCTGGTAAGAGCCAGTAATGAGAACAGAATGGAACTGCCTCTACAAGGTCAACGTTTTGCTACCATATGATCCAGCAGGCCCACTCCTGGGCCTATAACCTAAGAAGACAGAATTGGAAAGACACAGGCAGGCAAATGTGCATTGCCGCAGCATTACAATAGCCATGACATGGAAGCAACCAAATAGTCCATCAACAGATGTGTGGACAAAGAAGGACTGGAACATGTACAGACAGAATATTCGCCAAGGAAAAAAAGGACACAGTGCCATTTGCAGCACCTTAGATGAGTCTAGGGGTAATCACGTGACTTGTAGTAACTCAGAAACAGAAAGACACATATCGTATGATATCACTTATAGGTGTTACTGAAAAATTGATACCAGTGAAGATATTTCCACAGAGAAGGGCAATCACAGATTCATTAAACAAACTTATGTTTCACAAATGGAAAGTTGTGAGGATTGGATTCATTAGGATATTGCGTTTAACAGACATATGAAAACACAGGTGAAATATATAATCACCAACACCTACGGAATACCAAGAGAAGACTACTCAACATTCTGTCATAAAGTACATGGGAAAAGGATCCCAGGAAGAACAGATATATGTATATGTGTCAAAGAACCACATCTTGCACACCTACAACA
Source organism: Hyperoodon ampullatus (assembly GCF_949752795.1). NCBI lineage: Eukaryota > Metazoa > Chordata > Mammalia > Artiodactyla > Ziphiidae > Hyperoodon > Hyperoodon ampullatus. Next base: position 13,754 of record NW_027641084.1, read on the forward strand.
AGCCAAACATTGTAATGAAACTTGCTGTGATAAAAAATAAAAATTAAATTAAAAAAACAAACAAGAAATAGTGAGACAAACTTAGGGTTTTTTTCCTGGCACATTCCATTCTAAATTACAACCTTGAACACGACTTCCATTGAGGCTCTGTTGAACAAGTAAACAGATTTTGTAAAGGAGAACTGCTCTCACCTTGTGTCCGTTTCACACAACAGCAGCTTTAATCCCAGCCCTAATGGTCAGTTGATATTCAAAATAATTACAGGCCTGTACATCACACACGCCCTGAAAACAAATCCTGGGGTCACAAATCGACCAAAAAATTCAAAAGACATCCATATTTCAAAACGAGAGTTTCAAGAGGCATATTTTACACACATTTGTGTTCTCCTTCTTTTTCTTTATTTTTTTGTTAAAAAACAGGAATGGAAAAAGGCTACCCTCAGAATGGGAGAAAATATTTGCAAACGAATCAATGGACAAAGGTTTCATTTCCAATATATATAAACAGCTCATGCAGCTTTATATTCAAATAACAATAAACCAATACAAAAATGGGTAGAAGATCTAAATACACATTTCTTCAAAGAAGACACAGAGTTGGCCAAGTCGCACATGAAAAGCTGCTCAACATCACTAATTATTAGAGAAATGCAAGTCAAACCTGCAATGAGGTATCACCTCACACCTGTTAGAATGGGCATCATCAGAAAATCTACAAACAACAAATGCTGGGGAGGGTGTGGACAAAAGGAACCCTCTTCCACTATTTGTGCGAATGCAAATTGATACAGTCACTATGGAGAACAGTATGGACGTTCCTTAAAAAACTAAAAATAGAATTACCATATGATCCAGCAATCCCACTTCTGGGCATATACCCATAGAAATCCATAAATCAAGAAGACACATTCTCCACAATGTTCATTGCAACACTATTTACAGTAGCCAGGTTATGGAAGCAACCTAATGCCCACAGACAGACGAATGGATAACGATGTGGTACATATATAAAATGGAATATTACTCAGCCATACAACTGAATGAACCTGGGTCCTTTGTAGAGATGTCCATGTTTGTAGAGACTGTCATACGGAGTGAAGTTAGAAAGAGAACCACAAATATTGTATATGAATCCATGTATGAGGAACCTAGAAAAATTATACAGATGAACCGGTTGGCAGGGCAGAAATAGAGACACAGAGGTAGAGAACAAACGTATGGACACCAAGGGGGGGAATCAATGGGGTGTTGCTGCTGGAATGAGTTGGGAGATTGGGATTGACCGGTATACATGTATATGTATATAATAGATAACTAATAATCAACTGGTGTATAAAAAATAAATAAAATTAAATTTCAAAATTCTTAAGAATAAATAAAATTTAAAATAAAACAGAAAAATATTCTTTCCTTCACACAGATGCATTTATATGAATGAATTATTTCCATGCTTATATCTATAAGTACATAAAAGAGGAATAAAATCTACCTTGAACAAAAAAAGAAAAAAAAAACAGAACCCACCAGTTTTACAGAGGAAAAACCTATCAGGGAACTTGCTTCAGTGGTAAACAATTCTGAAGTTGGTCAGAGGTGGGGAATCATCTCCCATGCAGCCAGCATCACCCCCACAAGGAGCTTCCTTATAAAACAGCTGTTAGCTGTTCGCTAACTCTAACCCTAGCCCTACACCTAACCCTAACCCAACCTTACACTTTATCTTAAACCGTACCATAATCCTAACCCCTATAGTAATACTTACACATGCCCTAACACATACCCTGACCCTAACACATTTCCCTACCCTCACCTGTACACTAAATCTTAACCGTTCGCTAACTTTAACTCTAGCTCTAAACCAAACCTAACCCCAATTCTACACTTTACCCTAAACCGTACTCTAATCCTAACCCGTAAACTAACACTAACCTGTGCCCTAACACGTACCCTGAACGTAACACTTTTCCATACCCTCACCTATATCCTGAATGTTACCCATTCACTAACCATAACCCTAGCCCGTAACCTTAACCTAACACCAACCCTACCCCTTACTCTAAATGTACGCTAATCCTAAATCATACACTAACACTCTCCCATGCCCTAACACGTACCCTGATGCTAACACATTTCCGTACTCTCACCAATACCCTAAACCTTACCCGTTCGCTAACCCTACCCCTAGCCTGTAACCTAACCCTAACCCCAAACCTACACCTTACCCTAACCCGTAAACTAATCCTAACCCATACATTAACAATAACACATGGCCTAACACGCTCCCTGACCCTAACACTTTTCTGTATATTCACCTGTACCTTAAACGTTACCTTTCGCTAAACCTAACCCTAACCCTAAACCTAACCCTAACCCCAACCCTACACCTTACCATAAACTCTACCCTAATCCTTATGCATACATTAACACTAACCCATGCCTTAACATGTACGCTGACACAGACACATTTCCGTACTCTCATCTGTACCCTAAAACTTACCAGTTTGCTAATCCTTTCCCTAGTTCTAAACCTAACACTAACCACAACCCTACACCTTACCCTAACCCGTATTCTAATCCGAACCAATACAATAACACAACCACGTGCCCTAACAGGTACCCTGACCCTAAGATATTTCCGTACCCTCACCTGTACCCTAAACGTTACCCATTCGCTAACCGTAACCCTAGACCTAAACCTAAACCTAACACCAAACCTACCCCTTAACCCAACATGTAAGCTAAATCTAAAACGTACACTAACCCTAACTCATGCCCTAACAGGTACCCTGACCCTAACAGGTTTCCATACCCTCACCTATACCCTAAAACTTACCCATTCCCTAACCCTAACACTAGACCTAAACCTAACCTGAACCCCAACCATACACATTACCCTAATTCGTACACTAATCCCAAGCCGTATACTAATACTAACCATGCACTAACACTTACCCTGACCCTAACACTTTTCTGAAGAGTCACCTGTACCCTAAAACATACCCATTCACTAACCATAACCCTAGCCCTAAAGCTAAATCTAACCCCAACCCTACCCATTACCCTAACCCATACCCTAATCCTAACCCGTAGACTAACACTAAACCATGCCCTAACACATAAACTGACCCTATCACGTTTCCGTACCCTCACCTGTACCCTAAACCTTACAGTTCACTAACACTAACCCTAGCCTTAAACCTAAACCTAACCCCAACCCTACACTTTACCCTAACCTGTACCCTAATCCTAACCCATACACTAACACTAACCCGTGCCCTAACACATACCCTGACACTAACACTTTCCATACCCTCACCTGTACCCTAAAACTTACCAGTTGCTAACACTAACCCTAGCGCTAAACCTAAACATAAAACCAACCCTACACCACACCCTAACCCGTGCCCTAATCCTAACCTGTACACTAACACTAACCCATGCAGAAACACGTACCCTGACACTAACACTTTTCCATACACTCACCTGGACCCTAAACCTTACCGTTTGCTAACCTTAAACCTAGACCTAAACCTAAACTTAACCCCAAGCCTACACCTTACCCTAACCCGTACACTAATCCTAACCCATAAACTAACACTAAACTGTGCCCTAACACGTACGCTGACACTAACACGTTTCTCTAACCTCACCTGTACCCTAAGCTTTACCCGTTCACTAACCCTAACCCTAGCCCTAAATCTAACACTAACCGCAACCCTACACCTTACCCTAAGCCGTACCCTAATCCTAACCCATACACTAACACTAACCGGTGTCCTAACACGTACCCTGAACCTAACACGTTTCTGTACCATGACCTGAACCCTAAACATTACCCGTTCACTAATCCTAACCCTACATCTGAACCTAACCCTAACCCCAAACCTACCACTTAACCTAACCCGTACCCTACTCCTAACCCATACACTAACACGTGCCCTAACACGTAACCTGACCCTAACACTTTTCGTACCCTCAGCTGTACCCTAAACCTACCTGTCACTAACACTAACCCTAGCCCTAAACGTAACATTAATCCCAACCTTACACCTTACCCTAACCCGTACCCTGATCCTAACCCATACACTAACACTGACCCTTGCCCTAACAGATACCCTAATCCTTACCCATACACTAACACTAACATGTGTCCTAACACATACCCTGACTCTATCACTTTTCTGTACACTCAACTGTACCCTAAATCTTAACTGTTCACTAACCCTAACATTAGCCCTAAAGTTAACCCTAAGGCGCACACTACCCCTTACTCTAACATGTACCCTAATCCTAACCCATACACTAACACTGACCCTTGCCCTAACACGTACCCTGACCCTAAAACTTTTCCGTACCCTCACCTCTACCCTAAACCTTACCGTTCGCTAAACCTAACCATAAACATAACACCAACCCTACCCCTTACCCTAAACCATACCCTAATCCTAACCCATGCAATAACACTAACACGTGCCCTAAAACATACCCTGACCCTAACAACACTCCATACACTGAGCTGTACCCTAAAACTTACCCGTTTGCTAAACATTACCGTAGCCCTAAATCTAACCGTAACCCCAACCCTACCACTTACCCTAACCCTTACGCTAACCCGAACCCTAATCCTGACTCGTACACTAACACTAACCTGTGCCCTAAGACGTACCTTGACCCTAACACTTTTCTGTACCCTCACCTGTACCCTAAACCTTAATGTTCGCTAAGTCTCACCCGGGCCCTAAACCTAAAACTATCCTCAAACCTACACCTTACCCTAACCCATGCCCTAATCTTAACCCATACTCTAACACTAACCCATGCCCTAACACGTTCCCTGACCCTAACAGTTTTCCGTACCCTCACGTGTACCCTAAACCTTACCATTCGCTAACCCTAACCCTAGCCCTAAACCTAAACCTAACCCCAACCCTATTCCTTACCCTAAACCATACCCTAATCCTAACCTGTACACTAACACTAAACAATACCCTAAAACGTACAGTGACCCTAACACTTTTCCGTACCCTCACCTGTACCCTAAAGCTTACCCATTCGATAACCCTAACCTTAGCCCTAAACCTAAACCCAACCCTAAAATTACCCTAACCGATAACCTAATCCTAACTCGTACACTAACACTAACATGTGCCCTAACACGAAACCTGACCCTAACACGTTTCCATATGCTCACCTGTACCCTAAATGTGATCTGTTCGCTAAACCTAACTCTAGACTTAAACCTAACCCTAACAAAAACCCTACACCTTACACTAACCCATACCCTAATCCTAACCCGTACACTAACAGTAACACGTGTCCTAACACATACCCTGACCCTAACACTTTTTCGCACACAAAACGTTCCCGTAAAGCTTACCGTTCGCTAACCTTAACACTAGCCCTACACCTAACCCTAAACACAACCCTACACCTTACCCTAACACGTACCCTAATCCTAACCCGTACACTGACACTAACCCGTGCCCTAACACGTACCCTGACCCTAACACTTTTCCGTACCGTCACCTGTACCCTAAACCTACCGTTCGCTAACCCTAAACCTAACCCAACCCCAACCCTACACCTTACCCTAACCCATACGCTAATCTTAACCTGTACACTAACACTAACCCATACCCTAAAACATAACCTGACCCTAACACTTTTCCGTATTCTCACTTGTACCCTAAGCCTTACCATTCACTAACCCTAACGCTAGCCCTAAACCTAACACTAACCCCAACCCTACACCTTACACTAAACCATACCCTAATCCTAACCGGTACACTAACACTATCCTGTGCCCTAACACGTACCCTGACTGTAACACTTTTTCTTACCCTCACCTGTACCCTAAACCTTACCGTTCGCTAACCCTAACCCTAGCCCTAAAGCTAACCCTATCCCCAACCCTACACCTTACCCTAACCCATACCCAAAACCTAACCCATACACTAACACTAACACGTGCCCTAACATGAACCCTGACCCTACCACGTTGCCAAATGCTCACCTGTACTCTAAATGTTATCTGTTCGCTACCCTAACCCTATCCTTAAACCTACCAGTAACCCCAACCCTACACCTTACCCTAACCCGTACCTTAATCCTAACTCGTACACTAACAGTAACACTTGCCCTAACATGTACCCTGACCCTAACACTTTCCTTACCCAAAACTTTACCCTAAACCTTACCGTTAGCTAACACTAACCCTAGCCCAAAACCTAAACCTAACCACAAATCTACACATTACTCTAACCCGTACCCTAATCGTAACCTGTACACTAACACTAACACGTGTCCTAACCCGAACCGTGACCCTAACCCTTTTCCATAAGCTCTCCTGTACCCAAAATGTTAGTTGTTCGCTAACTCTAACCCTAGCCCTACACCTAACCCTAACCCAACCTTACACCTTATCTTAAACCGTACCATAATCCTAACCTGTACAGTAACACTTACACGTGCCCTAACACATACCCTGACCCTAACACTTTTCCCTACCCTCACCTGTACTCTAAAGCTTAACCGTTCGCTGACCTTAACTCTAGCCTTAAACCTAAACCTAACCCCAGCCCTACACCTTACCTTAACCCGTACCCTAATCCTGAACCATACACTAACACTAACACGTGCCCTAACACGTACCCTGGCCCTAACACTTTCCCCTAACCTCACCTGTACCCTAAACCTTACCGTTCGCTAACCCTAACCCTATCCCTAAAGCTAACCTTATCCCTAACCCTACACCTTACCCTAACCCGTACCCTAATCCTAACCTATACACTAACACTAACATGGGCCCTAACACGTACGCTGAACATAACACTTTTCTGTACACAAAACTTTACCCTAATCCTTACCGTTCACTAACCCTAACCCTAGCCCACAACCTAATTCCAACCCCAACCCTACCCTTTACACTAAACCATACCCTAATTCTAACCGGTACACTAACACTATCCCATGCCCTAACACGTACCCTGACACTAACACTGTTGCGTACCCTCACCTGTACCCTAAACCTTACCGTTCGTGAACCCTAAACCTAGCCCTAACCCTAAACCTAAGGACAACCCTACCACTTACCCTAACCCGTGCCCTAATCCTAACCCGTACACTAACACTAACATGTGCCCTAACATGTACCCTGACCCTAACACGTTTCGGTACCATCAACTGTACCCAAAAACTTACACGTTCCCTAACCCTAACCCTAGCCCTAAACCTAAAACTAACCCCAACCCTACCCCTTACCCTAACACGTACCCTAATTCTAACCCGTACACTAACACTAATAGTGTCTTAACACATACCCTGATCCTAAAACTTTTAATTACCGTCACCTGTACCCTAAACCATACCATTCACTAACACTAAACCTAGACCTAAACCTAACCCTAAACCCAACCCTACCCCTTACCCTAACACGTACCCTAATTCTAACCCATACACTAACACTAATACGTGTCCTAACAAATACCCTGACCCTAACACTTTACCGTTCCCTCACCTGTACCCTAAACATTACCATTCGTTAACCCTAACCCTAGACCTAAACCTAACCCTAACGCCATCCCTACCCCTGATCCTAACCCGTACGATAATCCTAAACCGTACACTAACACTAAACCATGCCCTAACACGTACCCTGATTCTAACACTTTTCCATACCCTCACCTGTACCCTAAACATTACCGTTCGCTAACCCTAATCCTAGACCTAAACCTAGCCCTAACCCCAGCCATACATGGTACCCTAACCTGTATCTTAATCCTATCACGTACATTAACACTAACACTTGCCGTAACACAATCTCTGACCCTATCACGTTTCCATATGCTCACCTGTACCCTAAATATTACCTAATCGCTAACCCTATCACTAGCCCTAAACCTATCCCTAAACCAAACCTTACACCTTACCCTAAACTGTACCCTAATCCTAACCCGTACAATAACACTAACACGTGCCCTAATACATATCCTGACCCTAAAACTTTTCCATAACCTCACCTGTACACTAAATCTTACTGTTCGCTAACCCTAACCCTAGCCCTAAACCTAAACCTAACCCCAACCCTACCCCTTACCCTAAACCGTACCCTAATCCTAACCTGTACACTACCACTAAAGCATGTCCTAAAACGTACTGTGGCCCTAACACTTTTTCGTACCCTCACCTGTACCCTAAAGCTTACCCGTTCAATAACCCTAACCTTAGCCCTAAACCTCACCCTAACCCCAACCCTAACACTTACCCTAACCTGTAACCTAATCGTAACCCATACACTAACACTAACACTTGCCCTAACACATAACCTGACCCTAACACTATTCTGTATCCTCACCTGTACCCTAAATCTAACTCGTTCGCAAAACCTAACCCTAACCCTAATGCTAAACCTAAACCAAACCCTACCCCTTACCCTAACCCATACCTTAATCCTAACCCATACACTAAAAGAAACCCATGCCATAATGCAAACCCAGACCCTAACACTTTTCTGTACCCTCAAGTGTACTGTAAACCTTACCTTTCGCTAACCCTAACCGTAGCCCTAAACCTAACCCTAAAGCCAACCCTACACCGTACCCTAACCTGTACACTAATCCTAACCCGTACACTAACACTAACATGTGCCCTAACATGAATCCTGACCCTAACACGTTTCCATGTGCTCAACTTTACCCTAAATGTTACATGTTCTTTAACACTTACCCTAGCCCTAAACCTAACCCTAACACCAACCTTACACATTACCTTAACCCGTACCCTAGTCCTAACCCGTACACTAACACTAACCCATTCCCTAACACATACCCTGACCCTAACACTTTTCTGTACCCTCACCTGTACCCTAAACTTTACCGTTCGCTAACCCTAACACTAGCCTTAACCCTAAACGTAACCCCAAATCTACATCTTACCCTAACCCATACGGTAATCCTAGCCCATACACTAACATTAACCCATGCCTTAAAACATAACCTGACCCTAACATTTTTCCGTACTCTCACCTGTACCCTAAACCTTACCATTTGCTAACACTAACGCTAGCCCTAAACCTAACACTAACGCCAACCCTACACCTTACACTAAACCGTACCCTAATCCTAACTGGTACACTAACACTATCCTGTGCCCTAACATGTACCCTGACTGTAACACTTTTTCGTACCCTCACCTGTACCCTAAACCTAACCGTTCACTAACCCTATCCCTAGCCCTAAAGCTAACCCTATCCCCAACCCTACACCTTACCCTAACCCATACCCAAACCGTAACCCATACACTAACAATAACACGTGCCCTAACACGAACCCTGACCCTCCCACGTTACCAAATGCTCACTTGTACCCTAAATGTTATCTGCTCGCCACCCTAAATATAGCCTTAAACCTAAGAGTAACCCCAACCCTACACCTTAGCCTAACCCATACCCTAATCCTAACCCGTACACTAACAGTAGCACTTGCCCTAACATGTATTCTGACCCTACCACATTCTGTACCCAAAACTTTACCCTAAACCATACTGTTTGATAACCCTAAACCTAGTCTGTAACCTAACCCTAACCCCAAAACTACACCTTACCCTAACCCGTACCCTAATCCTAACCAATACATTAACACTAACACATGACCTAACATGTACCCTGACCCTAACACTTTTCTGTATATTCACCTGTACCTTAAACGTTACCTTTCGCTAAACCTAACCCTAAACCTAAACCTAAACCTAACCCCAACCCTACACATACCCTAACCTGTACCCTAATTCTAACACATACATTAACACTAACCCATGCCCTAACACGTTCTCTGACATGGACACGTTTCCGTACTCTCATCTGTACCCTAAAACTTGCCCGTTCGCTAACCCTTTCCCTAGTTCTAAACCTAACACTAACCACAACCCTACTCCTTACCCTAACCAGTACCCTAATCCTAACCAATACACTAACACAAACATGTGCCCTAACATGTACCCTGACCCTACGATATTTCCGTACCCTCACCTGTACCCTAAACGTTACCCACTCACTAACCATAACCCTAGACCTAAACCTAAACCTAAACCTAACACCAAACCTACCCCTTAACCCAACATGTAAGCTAAATCTAAAACATACACTAACCCTAACACGTGCCCTAACAGGTACCCTGACCCTAACAGGTTTCCATACCCTCACCTATACCCTAAAACTTACCCATTCCCTAACCCTAACACTAGGCCTAAACCTAACCTGAACCCCAACCATACACGTTACCCTAATTCGTACACTAATCCCAAACCGTATACTAACACTAATCATGCACTAACATGTACCCTGACCCTAACACTTTTCCAAAGAGCCACCTGTACCCTAAAACTTACCCATTCACTAACTGTAACCCTAGCCCTACACCTAAACCTAACCCCAACCCTACCCCTTACCCTAACCTGTACCTTAATCCTAAACCATACACTAACACTAAACCATGCCCTAACACATAAACTGACCCTATCACGTTTCCGTACCCTCACCTGTACCCTAAACCTTACAGTTCACTAACACTAACCGTAGCCTTAAACCTAAACCTAACCCCAACCCTACACTTTATCCTAACCCGTACCCTAATCCTAACCCATACACTAACTCTGACCCTTGCCCTAACATGTACCCTGACCCTAAAACTTTTCCGTACCCTCACCTCTACCCTAAACCTTACCGTTCGCTAAACCTAACCCTAAACCTAACTGTAAACCTAACACCAACCCTACCCCTTACCCTAAACCATACCCTAATCCTAACCCATGCAATAACAGTAACACGTGCCCTAAAACATACTCTGACCCTAACAACATTCTGTACACTGAGCTGTACCCTAAAACTTACCCGTTTGCTAAACATCACCCTAGCCCTAAATCTAACCGTAACCCCAACCCTACCACTTACCCTACCCCTTACGCTAACCCGAACCCTCATCCTAACTCATACACTAACACTAACCCATGCCCTAAGACGTACCCTGACCCTAACACTTTTCCGTACCCTCACCTGTACCGTAAACCTTAATGTTCGCTAAGCCTCACCCGGGCCCTAAACCTAAAACTATCCTCAAACCTACACCTTACCCGAACCGGTACGCTAATCCTAAGCCATACAATAACATTAACTCGTGTCCTAACACATACCCTAACCCTAACCCTAGGCCTAAACCTAACCCTGACACCAACCCTAACCCTTACCCAACCTGTACCATAATCCTAACCCATACACTAACACTAACACATGCCCTAACACGTACCCTGAACCTAACACGTTTCTGTACCATCAACTGTACCCTAAAACGTACACGTTTGCTAACACTAACACTAGCCTTAAACCTAAACCTAACCACAACCCTACACCTTACCCTAACCCTTACCCTAATCCTGAACCATACACTAACACTAACAAGTGCCCGAACACGTACCCTGACCCTAAAACTTTTCCCTAACCTCACCTGGACCCTAAACCTTACCGCTCTGGGAGAGGAGATGCTTAGAGGTCTAACTAGGGCCTGCCTTGGTTGAGGGAGTTTGCTCCACGTGGGACACCCTGCGTATAGATGTTCATTCGGGGAAGGGCTCATTGTGTACATAGTAGGAGAAATGCCGCTGGTATTCCACCTGCAACTAAAGCAGAGTTCTTCGGGTAAAACTGCCGTGTTTCGGGAGAGGACATGCTTAGAGGCCTAACTAGAGCCTGCCTTGGTTTAGGCAGTTCGCCCAACGCGGGAAACCCTGTGTATAGAAATTCATTAGGGGAAGGGCCCATTGTGTACACTGTGGGAGAAATGAAGCTTGTGTACCATTTGCAACTAAAGAAGAGTTCTTCATGTAAAACTGCCGTGTTTGGGGAGAGGAAATGCTTAGAGGCCTAACAAGAGCTTGCCTAGGTTGAGGCAGTTTGCTCCACGCGGGACACCCTGCGTATAGAAGTTCATTGGGGGAAGGGCCCATTGTGTACATTGTGGGAGAAATGCTGCTGGTGTTCCACCTGCAACTAAGGCAGAGTTCTTCCGTTAAAACTGCGTGTTTTGGGAGAGGACATGCTTAGAGGCCTAACTAGAGCTTGACTTGGTTGAGGCAGTTCGGTCAACGCGAGACACCCTGAGTATAGAATTTCATTTGGGGAATGGCCCATTGCTTTGTACATTGTTGGAGAAATGCTGCTTGTGTTCCACTTGCAACTAAAGCAGAGTTCTTCGGGTAAAACTGCCGTGTTTTGGGAGAGGAAATGCTTACAGTCCTTACTAAAGCCTGACTTGGTTGAGGCAGTTCTCCCAACGCGGAAAACACTGCATATAGAAGTTCATTCGGGGAAGAGCCCATTGTGTACACTGTGTGAGAAATGTTGCTTGTGTTCCACCTGCAACTAAAGCAGAGTTCTTCAGGTAAAACTACCGTGTTTTGGGAGAGGAAATGCTTAGAGACCTCAATAGAGCCTGCCTTGTTTGAGGCAGTTCGCTCCACGTGGGACACCCTGCGTATAGAACAAGTTCATTCGGTGAAGTCCCCATTGTGTACACTGTGGGACAAATGCTGCTTGAGTTCCACCTGCAACTAAAGCAGAGTTCTTCGGGTAAAACAGCTGTGTCTTGCAAGAGTAAATGCTTAGAGGCATCACTGGAGCCTCGCTTTGTTGAGGCAGTTTGCTCCACTCAGTACAGCCAGCATATAGAATTCATTCGGGGAAATGCCCATTGTGTACACTGTGGGAGAAATGCTGCTTGTGTTACACCTGCAAATAAAGCAGAGTTCTTCAGTAAAACTGCAGTGTTTTCAGAGAGGAAATCCTTAGAGGCCTCACTACAGCCTGCCTTGTTTGAGGCAGTTACCTTCATGTGGGAAAACCTGCGTACAGAAGTTCATTCAGGGAAGGGCCCAAAGAGTACACTGTGGGAGAAATAGTGCTTCTGTTCCACCTGCAACTAACGCAGAGTTCCTGGGGTAAAATTGGATGTTTTGGGAGACGAAATTCGTAGAGGCCTAACTAGAGGCTGCCTTGGTTTAGTCATTTCACTCCACGAGGAACACCTTGCGTATAGAAGTTCTTTCCGGCAAAGGCGCATTGTGTACACCGTGGGAGAAATGCTTTTTGTGTTCCAGCTGAAACTAAAGCAGAGTTCTTCGGGTACAACTGCATGTTTTGGGAGAGGAAATGCTTAGAGCCCTCACTAGAACCTGCCTTGGTTGAGGCACTTCGCTCCATGTGGGACACCCTGCATATAGAAGTTCATTCGGGGAAAGGCCAATTGTGTACAGTGTGGGGGAAATGCTGCTTGTGTTCCACCTCAACTAAAGCAGAGATTTTCGGGTGAAACTGCCGTGTTTTGGGAGAGGAAATGCTTAGAGGCCTCAGTAGAGCCTGGCTTGGTTGAGGCAGTTCACTTGACGCTGGAAAACCTGTGCATAGAAACGTTCATTCGGGCAATGGCCCATTGTGTACATATTGGTAGAAATGCTGCTTCTGTTCCACCTGCAACTAAAGCAGAGTCCTTCGGGTAAAACTGCGTGTTTTGGGAGAGGCAACGCTTAGAGGCATATGTAGAGGCTGCCTTGGTTGAGGCAATTCGCTCCACGCTGGACACCCTGCGTATAGAATTTCATTCGGTTAAGGGCCCATTGTGTACACTGTGGGAGAAATGCTGCTTGTGATCCACCTGCAACTAAAGCAGAGTTCTTAGGGTAAAACTGCCGTGTTTTGAGAGAGGAAATGCTTGCAGTCCTTACTATAGCCTGCCTTGATTGAGGCAGTTCACTCCACGTGGGACACTGTGCGTAGAGAAGTTCATTCGGGCAAGGGACCTTTGTGTACAGTGTGGGAAAAATGCTGCTTATGTTCTACCTGCAGCTAAAGCAGAGTCCTTTGGGAAAAACTGCCGTGTTTTGGGAGACAAAATGCTTAGAGGCCTAACTAGAGCCTGCCTTGGTTTAGGCATTTCACTCCACGCGGGACACCTTGCGCATAGAAGTTCTTTCAGGCAAAGGCCCAATGTGTACACTGTGGGAGAAATGCTGCTTGTATTCCACTTGCAACTAAGGCAGAATTCTTCAAGTAAAACTGCCGTGTTTAGGGAGAGGAAATGCTTAGAGGCCTAACTACATCCTGCCTTGATTTAGGCATTTCAGTCCACAAGAGACACCTTGGTATAGAAGTCCATTCGGGGAAAGGCACATTGTGTACACTGTGGGAGAAATCTTGATTGTGTTTCACCTGCAACTAAAGCAGAGTTCTTCAGGTAAAACTACGTGTTTTGAATAGGAAATGCATAGAGGTCTACGTTGAGCCTGCCTTGGTTGATGTAGTTCACTCCACGCGGGACAGCCCGCGTATAGAAATACTTTCGGGGTAGGGCCCATTGTGTCCACAGTGGGAGAAATGCTGCTTCTGTTCCACCTGCAACTAAAGCAGATTTCTTCGGGTAAAACTGCTGTGTTTTGTGGGAGGAAATGCTTACATTCCTTACTGGAGCCTGCCTTGGTGGAAGCAGTTCACTCCATGGGGGACACCCTGCATATTGAAGTTCATTCGGGGAAAGGCCTTTTGTGTACAGTGTGGGAGAAATGCTGCTTGTGTTCCACCTGCAACTAAGGTAGAGTTCTTTGGGTAAAACTGCCATGTTTAGGGTGAGGAAATTCTTAGAGGCCTCACTAGAGCCTGCCTTCGTTGAGGCAGTTCGCTCCACGTGGGACACCATTCTTATAGAAAAAGTTCATTCGGGGAAGTGCCCACTGTGTACACTGTGGGAGAAAAGCTGCTTGTGTTCCACCTAAAACTAAAGCAGTTGTTCGGGTAAAACTCGTGTTTTGGGAGAGGAAATACTTACAGTCCTCCCTACTGCCTGCCATGGTTGAGGCAGTAAACTCCACGTGGGTAACCGTTCTTATAGAACAAGTTCATTAGGGGAAGTGCCCATTGTGTACACTGTGGGAGAAAAGCTGCTTGTGTTCCACCTGCAACTAAAGCAGAGTTCTTCGGTTAAAACTGCGTGTTTTGGAAGAGGAAATGCTTACAGTCCTCCCTACTGCCTGCCTTGGTTGAGGCAGTTTGCTCCACGTGGGAAACCCTGCATATAGAAGTTCATTTGTGGAAGAGCCCAAAGAGTACACAGTGGGGGAAATGCTGCTTGTGTTCCACATGCAACTAAAGCAGAGTTCTTCTGATAAAACTGCGTGTTTTGGTAGAGGGAATGCTTACACTCCTTACTAGAGACTGCAATGGTTGAGGCAGTTCGCTCCACGCGGGAAACCATTCTTATAGATGAATTTCATTAGGGGAACTGCCCATTGTGTACACTGTGGGAGAAAAGCTGCTTATGTTCCACCTGCAACTAAAGCAGAGCTCTTCCGTTAAAACTACGTGTTTTGGGAGAGGAAATGCTTACAGTCCTCGCTGCAGCCAGCCATGGTTGAGGCAGTTCGCTCCACACGGGTAAACATTCTTATACAACAAGTTCATTAGGGGAAGTGCCTGTTGTGTACACTGTGGGAGAAAAGCTGCTTGTGTTCCACCGAAAACTAAAGCAGAGTTCTTCGGGTAATACTCGTGTTTTGGGAGAGGACATGCTTACAGTCCGCGCTACAGCCTGCTGTGGTTGAGGCAGTTTGCTCCACATGAGAAACCCTGCATATAGAAGTTCATTTGTGGAAGAGCCCAAAGAGTACACAGTGGGAGAAAAGCTGCTTGTGTTCCACCTGAAACTAAAGCAGAGCTCTTCTAATAAAACTGCGTGTTTTAGGAGAGGAAATGCTTACAGTCCTTACTAGAGACAGCCATGGTTGAGGTAGTTGACTCCACGCAGGAAACCATTCTTATACAACAAGTTCATTAGGGGAAGTGCCCATTGTGTACACTGTGGGAGAAAAGCTGATTGTGTTCCACCTGCAACTAAAGCAGAGTTCTTCCATTAAAACTGCGTGTTTTGGGAGAGGAAATGCTTACAGTCCTCGCTACAGCCTGCCATGGTTGAGGCAGTTCACTCCACGCGGGTAACCATTCTTATAGAACAAGTTCATTAAGGGAAGTGCCCATTGTGTACACTGTGGGAGAAAAGCTGCTTGTGTTCCACCTGCACCTAAAGCAGAGCTCTTCCGATAAAACTGCGTCTTTTGGGAGAGGAAATGCTTACAGTCCTCGCTATAGCCTGCCATGGATGAGGCAGTTCGCTCCACGAAGGAAACCATTCTTATACAACAAGTTCATTAGGGGAAGTGCCCATTGTGTACACTGTGGGAGAAAAGCTGATTGTGTTCCACCTGAAACTAAAGCAGAGTTCTTCCGTTAAAACTGCGTGTTTTGGGAGAAGACATGCTTACAGTCCTCGCTACAGCCTGCCGTGGTTGAGGCGGTTCGCTCCACATGGTAAACACTGCATATAGAATTTCCTTCGTGGAAGAGACCCAAGAGTACACAGAGAGAGAAATGTTGCTTGTGTTGCACCTGCAACTAAAGCAGAGTTCTTCGGGTAAAACTGCGTGTTTTGGGAGAGGACATGTTTACAGTCCTCGCGACAGCCTGCTGTGGTTGAGGCAGTTCGCTCCACGTGGGAAGCCCTGCATATAGAATTTCATTCGTGGAGGAGACCAAAGAGTACACAGTGGGAGAAAAGCTGCTTGTGTTCCACCTGCAATTAAAGCAGAGTTCTTCGGGTAAAACTGCGTGTTTTGGGAGAGGAAATGCTTACAGGCTTCCCTACTGCCTGCCTTGGTTGAGACAGTTCGCTCCAAGTGGGAAACCCAGCATATAGAAGTTCATTCGTGGAAGAGCCCAAAGAGTACATAGTGGGAGAAATGCTTCTTGCGTTCCACATGCAACTAAAGCAGAGTTTTTCCGTTAAAACTCAGTGTTTTGGGAGAAGAAACTTTCGGGCAAAGGCCCTTTGGGTACACAGTGGGAGAAATGCTGCTTGTGTTGCACCTGCAACTAAAGCAGAGTTTTTCGGGTAAAACAGCGTGTTTTGGGAGAGGAAATGCTTACAGTCCTTACTAGAGACTGCAATGGTTCAGGCAGTTCGCTCCACGCGGGAAACCATTCTTATAAAACATGTTCATTCGGGGAAGTGCCCATTGTGTACACTGTGGCAGAAAAGCTGCTTGTGTTCCACCTGCAACTAAAGCAGAGTTCTGCCGATAAAACTGCGTGTTTTGTGAGAGGAAATGCTTACAGTCCTTACTAGAGACTGCAATGGTTCTGGCAGTTCACTCCACGCGGGAAACCATTCTTATAGAACATGTTCATTAGGGGAAGTGCCCATTGTGTACACTGTGGGAGAAAAGCTGCTTGTGTTCCACCTACAACTAAAGCAGAGTTCTTCCGTTAAAACTGCGTGTTTTGGGAGAGGAAATTCTTACAGTCCTCGCTACAGCCTGCCATGGTAGAGGCAGTTCTATCCAAGCGGATAACCATTCTTATAGAACAACTTCATTAGGGGAAGTGCCCGTTGTGTACACTGTGGGAGAAAAGCTGCTTGTGTTCCACCTGCAACTAAAGCAGAGTTATTCCGTTAAAACTTCGTGTTTTGGGAGAGGAAATGCTTACAGTCCTCGCTACAGCCTGCCATGGTAGAGGCAGTTCTATCCAAGCGGGTAACCATTCTTATAGTCCAACTTCATTAGGGGAAGTGCCCATTGTGTACACTGTGGGAGAAAAGCTGCTTGTGTTCCACCTGCAACTAAACCAGAGTTTTTCGGGTAAAACTGCGTGTTTTGGGAGAGGAAATGCTTACAGTCCTCGATACAGCCTGCCATGGTTGAGGCAGTTCACTCCACGTGGGTAACCATTCTTATAGAACAAGTTCATTAAGGGAAGTGCCCATTGTGTACACTGTGGGAGAAAAGCTGCTTGTGTTCCACCTGCAACTAAAGCAGAGCTCTTCCTATAAAACTGCGTCTTTTGGGAGAGGAAATGCTTACAGTCCTCGCTATAGCCTGCCATGGATGAGGCAGTTCGCTCCACGCAGGAAACCATTCTTATACAACAAGTTCATTAGGGGAAGTGCCCATTGTGTACACTGTGGGAGAAAAGCTGATTGTGTTCCACCTGCAACAAAAGCAGAGTTCTTCCATTAAAACTGCGTGTTTTGGGAGAGGAAATGCTTACAGTCCTCGCTACAGCCTGCCATGGTTGAGACAGTTTGTTCCACGTGGGAAACCCTGCATATAGAAGTTCATTCGTGGAGAGCCCAAAGAGTACATAGTGGGAGAAAAGCTGCTTCTGTTCCACCTGCAATTTAAGCAGAGTTCTTCGGGTAAAACTGCGTGTTTTGGGAGAGGAAATGTTTACAGTCCTCGCTACAGCCTGCCGTGGTTGAGGCAGTTCGCACCACTTGGGAAACGCTGCATATAGAAATACCTTCATGGAAGAGACAAAAGAGTACACAGTGGGAGAAATGCAGCTTCTGTTGCACCTGCAACTAAAGCAGAGTTCTTCAGGTAAAACTGCGTGTTTTGGGAGAAGACATGCTTACAATCCTCGCTACAGCCTGCCGTGGTTGAGGTGGTTCGCTCCACGTGGTAAAAACTGCGTATAGAATTTCCTTCGTGGAAGAGACCAAGGAGTACACAGTGGAAGAAAGGCTGCTTGTGTTGCACCTGCAACTAAAGCAGAGTTCTTGGGGTAAAACTGCGTGTTTGGGGAGAGGAGATGTTTACAGTCCTCGCGAGAGCCTGCCGTGGTTGAGGCAGTTCGCTCCACGTGGGAAGCCCTGCATATAGAATTTCCTTCGTGGAAGAGACCAAAGAGTACACAGTGGGAGAAAAGCTGCTTGTGTTCCACCTGCAATTAAAGCAGAGTTCTTGGGGTAAAACTGCGTGTTTTGGGAGAGGAAATGCTTATAGGCCTCCCTACTGCCTGCCTTGGTTGAGACAGTTCGTTCCACGTGGGAAACCCTGCATATAGAAGTTCAATCGTGGAAGAGCCCAAAGAGTACATAGTGGGAGAAAAACTTCTTGCTTTCCAACTGCAACTAAAGCAGAGTTCTTCCGTTAAAACTGCGCTTTTTGGGAGAGGAAACTTTCGGGCAAAGGCCCTTTGGGTACACTGTGGGAGAAAAGCTTCTGGTGTTCCACCTGCAATTAAAGCATTGTCTTCGGGTAAAACTGCGTGTTTTGGGAGAGGAAATGCTTACAGTCCTCGCTACAGCCTGCCATGGTTGAGGCAGTTCGCACCACTTGGGAAACCCTGCATATAGAAATTCCTTCATGGAAGAGACCAAAGAGTACACAGTGGGAGAAATGCTGCTTGTGTTGCACGTGCAACTAAAGCAGAGTTTTTCGGGTAAAACTGCGTGTTTTGGGAGAGGACATGCTTACAGTCCTCGCTAAAGCCTGCCGTGGTTGAGGCAGTACGCTCCACGTGGGAAACCCTGCATACAGAAGTTCATTTGTGGAAGAGCCCAAAGAGTACACAGTGGGAGAAAAGCTGCTTGTCTTCCACCTGCAACTAAAGCAGAGCTCTTCCGATAAAACTGCGTGTTTTGGGAGAGGAAAGGCTTACAGTCCTTACTAGAGACTGCCATGTTTGAGGCAGTTCGCTCCACGCGGGAAACCATTCTTATAGAACAAGTTCATTAGGGGAAGTGCCCATTGTGTACACTGGGGGAGAAAAGCTGCTTGTGTTCCCCCTGCAACTAAAGCAGAGTTCTTCCGTTAAAACTGAGTGTTTTGGGAGAGGAAATGCTTACAGTCCTCCCTACCGCCTGCCATGGTTGAGGCAGTTCGCTCCACTCGGGTAACCATTCTTATAGAACAAGTTCATTAGGGGAAGAGCCCGTTGTGTACACTGTGGGAGAAAAGCTGCTTGGGTTCCACCTGCAACTAAAGCAGAGTTCTTTCGTTAAAACTGCGTGTTTTGGGAGAGGAAATGCTTACAGGCCTCCCTACTGCCTGCCTTGGTTGAGACAGTTTGCTCCATGTGGGAAACCCTGCATATAGAAGTTCATTCGTGGAAGAACCCAAAGAGTACATAGTGGGTGAAATGCTGCTTGTGTTCCACATGCAACTAAAGCAGAGTTCTTCCATTAAAACTGCGTGTTTTGGGAGAGGAAATGCTTACAGTCCTCGCTACAGCCTGCCGTGGTTAAGGCAGTTCACAGCACTTGGGAAACCCTGCATATAGAAGTTCTTTCGTGGAAGAGCCCAAAGAGTACACAGTGGGAGAAATGCTGCTTGTGTTGCACCTGCAACTAAAGCACACTTCTTCGGGTAAAACTGCGTGTTTGGGGAGAGGACATGTTTACAGTCCTCGCGACAGCCTGCCGTGGTTGAGGCAGTTCGCTCCACGTGGGAAGACCTGCATATAGAATTTCATTCGTGGAGGAGACCAAAGAGTACACAGTGGGAGAAAAGCTGCTTGTGTTCCACCTGCAATTAAAGCAGTGTTCTTCGGGTAAAACTGTGTGTTTTGGGAGAGGAAATGCTTACAGGCCTCCCTACTGCCTGCCTTGGTTGAGACAGTTCGCTCCACATGGGAAACCCTGCATATAGAAGTTCATTCGAGGGAGAACCCAAAGAGTACACAGTGGGAGAAATGCTGCTTGTGTTCCACCTGCAACTAAAGCAGAGTTCTTCAGGTAAAACTGCGTGTTTTGTGAGAGGAAACTCTTTCGGGCAAAGGCCCATTGTGTACACGGTGGGAGAAAAGCTGCTTGTGTTCCACCTAAAACTAAAGCAGAGTTCTTCAGGTAAAACTCGTGTTTTGGGAGAGGACATGCTTACAGTCCTCGCTACAGCCTGCCATGGTAGAGGCAGTTCGCTCCACGCGGGTAACCATTCTTATAGAACAACTTCATTAGGGGAAGTGCCCGTTGTGTACACTGTGGGAGAAAAGCTGCTTGTGTTCCACCTGCAACTAAAGCAGAGTTCTTCCGTTAAAACTGCGTGTTTTGGGAGAGGAAGTGCTTACAGTCCTCACTTCAGCCTGCGTTGGTTTAGGCCTTTCACTCCACGCGGCACACCTTGCGTATAGAATTTCTTTCGGGTAAAGGACAATTGGGTACACTGTGGGAGAAAAGCTGCTTGTGTTCCACCTGAAACTAAAGCAGAGCTCTTCCGATAAAACTGCGTGTTTTGGGAGAGGAAATGCTTACAGTCCTTTCTAGAGACAGCAATGGTTGAGGCAGTTCACTCCACGTGGTAAACACTGCATATAGAAGTTCCTTCGTGGAAGAGACCAAAGAGTACACAGTGGGAGAAATGCTGCTTGTGTTCCACCTGCAACTAAAGCAGAGTTATTCCGTTAAAACTGCGTGTTTTGGGAGAGGAAATGCTTACAGTCCTCCCTACTGCCTGCCATGGTTGAGGCAGATCGCTCCACGCGTGTAACCATTCTTATAGAACAAGTTCGTTAGGGGAAGTGCCCGTTGTGTACACTGTGGGAGAAAAGCTGCTTGTGTTCCACCTACAACTAAAGCAGAGTTCTTCGGGTAAAACTGCGTGTTTTGGGAGAAGATATGCTTACAGTACTCCCTCCTGCCTGCCGTGGTTGAGGCAGTTCACTCCAAATGGAAACCCTGCATATAGAAATTCATTCGAGGTAGAGCCCAAAGAGTACACAGTGGGAAAATGCTGCTTGTGTTCCACCTGCAACTAAAGCAGAGTTCTTCGGGTAAAACTGTTTGTTTTGGCAGAGGAAATGCTTCCAGTCCTTACTAGAGCCTGCTTTGGATGAGGCAGTTCGCTACACGCGGGACACCCTGCATATAGAAGTTCATTCAGGAAAGGGCCCTTTGTGTACAGTGTGGGAGAAATGCAGCTTGTGTTACACCTGCAATTTAGGCAGAGTTCATCGGGTAAAACTGCGTGTTTTGGGAGAGGAAACACTTAGAGGCATAACTAGAGCCTGCCTTGGTTGATGTAGTTCACTCCACGCGGGACACCCTGCGTATAGAAATTCATTCGGTGAAAGGCCCTTTGTGTACACTGTGGGAGAAAAGCTGCTTGTGTTCCACCTGCAACTAAAGCAGAGTTCTTCCATTAAAACTGCGTGTTTGGGGAGAGGAAATGCTTACAGTCCTTACTAGAGCCTGCCTTGGTTGCGGCAGTTCGCTCCACGCGGGAAACCATTCGTATAAAACAAGTTCATTAGGGGAAGTGCCCATTGTGTACACTGTGGGAGAAAAGCCGCTTCTGTTCCACCTGCAACTAAAGCAGAGTACTTCCGTTAAAACTGCATGTTTTGGGAGAGGAAATGCTTACAGTCCTCCCTAATGCCTGCCTTGGATGAGGCAGTTCGCTCCACGTGGGAAATCCTGCATACAGAAGTTCATTTGTGGAAGAGCCCAAAGAGTACACAGTGGGAGAAATGCTGCTTGTGTTCCACTTGCAACTAAAGCAGAGTTCTTGGGGTAAAACTGCGTGTTTTGGGAGAGGACATGCTTACAGTGCTCGCTACAGCTTGCCGTGGTTGAGGCAGTTCACTCCAAGTGGGAAACCCTGCATATAGAAGTTCATTTGAAGAAGAGCCCAAAAAGTACACAGTGGGAGAAAAGCTGCTTGTGTTCCATCTGCAACTACAGTAGAGCTCTACCGATAAAACTGCGTGTTTTGGGAGAGGAAATGCTTACAGTCCTCGCTACAGCCTGCCATGGTTGAGGCAGTTCGCTCCACGCGGGTAACCATTCTTATAAAACAAGTTAATTAGGGGAAGTTCCCGTTGTGTACACTGTGGAAGAAAACATGCTTGTGTTCCACCTGCAATTAAAGGAGATTTCTTCCATTAAAACTGCGTGTTTTGGTAGAGGAAATCCTTACAGTCCTCGCTACAGCCTGCCATGTATGAGGCAGTTCGCTCCACAAGGGTAACCATTCTTATAGAACAAGTTCATTAGGGGAAGTGCCCGTTGTGTACACTGTGGGAGAAAAGCTGCTTGTGTTCCACCTGCAAATAAAGCAGAGCTCTTTCGTTAAAACTGCGTGTTTTGGGAGAGGAATTGCTTACAGGCCTCCCTACTGCCTGCCTTGGTTGAGACAGTTTGCTCCACGTGGGAAACCCTGCATATAGAAGTTCATTCGTGGAAGAGCCCAAAGAGTACATTGTGGGAGAAATGCTTCTTGTGTTCCACCTGCAGCTAAAGCAGAGTTCTTCCATTAAAACTGCGTGTTTTGGGAGAGGAAATGCTTACAGTCCTCGCTACCGCCTGCCGTGGTTGAGGCAGTTCGCAGCACTTGGGAAACCCTGCATATAGAAGTTCCTTCGTGGAAGAGCCCAAAGAGTACACAGTGGGAGAAATGCTGCTTGTGTTGCACCTGCAACTAAAGCACACTTCTTCGGGTAAAACTGCGTGTTTTGGGAGAGGACATGTTTACAGTCCTCGCCACAGCCTGCCGTGGTTGAGGCAGTTCGCTCCACGTGGGAAGCCCTGCATATAGAATTTCATTCGTGGAAGAGACCAAAGAGTACACAGTGGGAGAAAAGCTGCTTGTGTTCCATCTGCAACTAAAGCAGAGCTCTTCCGATAAAACTGAGTGTTTTGGGAGAGGAAATGCTTACAGTCCTCCTTCCTGCCTGCCTTGGTTGAGACAGTTCGCTCCACATGGGAAACCGTGCATATAGATGTTCATTCGAGGGAGAACCCAAAGAGTACACAGTGGGAGAAATGCTGCTTGTGTTCCACCTGCAACTAAAGCAGAGTTCTTCGGGTAAAACTGCGTGTTTTGTGAGAGGAAACTCTTTCGGGCAATGGGCCATTGTGTACACGGTGGGAGAAAAGCTGCTTGTGTTCCACCTAAAACTAAAGCAGAGTTGTTCGGGTAAAACTCGTGTTTTGGGAGAGGACATGCTTACAGTCCTCGCTACAGCCTGCCATGGTAGAGGCAGTTCGCTCCACGCGGGTAACCATTCTTATAGAACAACTTCATTAGGGGAAGCGCCCGTTGTGTACACTGTGGGAGAAAAGCTGCTTGTGCTCCACCTGCAACTAAAGCAGAGTTCTTCCATTAAAACTGCGTGTTTTGGGAGAGGAAATGCTTACAGTCCTTACTAGAGACTGCAATGGTTCAGGCCGTTCGCTCCATGCGGGAAACCATTCTTATAAAACATGTTCATTAGGGGAAGTGCCCATTGTGTACACTGTGGGAGAAAAGCTGCTTGTGTTCCACCTACAACTAAAGCAGAGTTCTTCCGTAAAACTGCGTGTTTTGGGAGAGGAAATGCTTACAGTACTCGCTACAGCCTGCCATGGTTGAGGCTGTT
The DNA here is from genome assembly GCF_949752795.1 of Hyperoodon ampullatus. NCBI lineage: Eukaryota > Metazoa > Chordata > Mammalia > Artiodactyla > Ziphiidae > Hyperoodon > Hyperoodon ampullatus. The sequence goes on from NW_027641084.1 coordinate 37,983, forward strand.
CTACCCACGCGGACAACCATTCTTATAGAACAACTTCATTAGGGGAAGTGCCCGTTGTGTACACTGTGGGAGAAAAGCTGCTTGTGTTCCACCTGCAACTAAAGCAGAGTTTTTCGGGTAAAACTGCGTGTTTTGGGCGAGGAAATGCTTGCTCTCCTCGATACAGCCTGCCATGGTTGAGGCAGTTCGCTCCACGTGGGTAACCATTCTTATAGAACAAGTTCATTAAGGGAAGTGCCCATTGTGTACACTGTGGGAGAAAAGCTGCTTGTGTTCCACCTGCAACTAAAGCAGAGTTCTTCCATTAAAACTGCGTGTTTTGGGAGAGGAAATGCTTACAGTCCTCGCTACAGCCTGCCATGGTTGAGACAGTTTGCTCCACGTGGGAAACCCTGCATATAGAAGTTCATTCATGGAGAGCCCAAAGAGTACATAGTGGGAGAAAAGCTGCTTCTGTTCCACCTGCAATTAAAGCAGAGTTCTTCGGGTAAAACTGCGTGTTTTGGGAGAGGAAATGTTTACAGTCCTCGCTACAGCCTGCCGTGGTTGAGGCAGTTCGCACCACTTGGGAAACGCTGCATATAGAAATACCTTCATGGAAGAGACAAAAAAGTACACAGTGGGAGAAATGCAGCTTGTGTTGCACCTGCAACTAAAGCAGAGTTCTTCAGGTAAAACTGCGTGTTTTGGGAGAAGACATGCTTACAGTCCTCGCTACAGCCTGCCGTGGTTGAGGCGGTTCGCTCCACATGGTAAAAACTGCGTATAGAATTTCCTTCGTGGAAGAGACCAAAGAGTACACAGTGGAAGAAATGCTGCTTGTGTTGCACCTGCAACTAAAGCAGAGTTCTTCGGGTAAAACTGCGTGTTTGGCGAGAGGATATGTTTACAGTCCTCGCGACAGCCTGCCGTGGTTGAGGCAGTTTGCTCCACGTGGGAAGCCCTGCATATAGAATTTCCTTCGTGGAAGAGACCAAAGAGTACACAGTGGGAGTAAAGATGCTTGTGTTCCACCTGCAATTAAAGCAGAGATCTTGGGGTAAAACTGCGTGTTTTGGGAGAGGAAATGCTTATAGGCCTCCCTACTGCCTGCCTTGGTTGAGACAGTTCGTTCCACGTGGGAAACCCTGCATATAGAAGTTCATTCGTGGAAGAGCCCAAAGAGTACATAGTGGGAGAAAAACTTCTTGCTTTCCACCTGCAACTAAAGCAGAGTTCTTCCGTTACAACTGCGCTTTTTGGGAGAGGAAACTTTCGGGCAAAGGCCCATTTGGTACACAGTGGGAGAAAAGCTGCTTGTGTTCCACCTGCAACTAAAGAAGAGTTCTTCCGTTAAAACTGTGTGTTTTGGGAGAGGAAAAGCTTACAGTCCTCACTACTGCCTGCCAAACTTGAGGCAGTTCGCTCCACGCGGGTAAGCATTCTTATAGAAAAAGTTCATTAGTGGAAGTGCCCATTGTGTACACTGTGGGAGAAAAGCTGCTTGTGTTCCACCTCAACTAAAGCAGAGTTATTCCGTTAAAACTGCGTGTTTTGGGAGAGGACATACTTACAGTCCTCCCTAATTCCTGCCATGGTTGAGGCAGTTCGCTCCACGCGGGTAACCATTCTTATAGAACAAGTTCATCATGGGAAGTGCCCCTTGTGTACACTGTGGGAGAAAAGCTGCTTGTGTTCCACCTGCAACTAAAGCAGAGTTCTTCGGGTAAAACTGCGTGTTTTGGGAGAGGAAATGCTTACAGGCCTCCCTACTGCCTTCCTTGGTTGAGACAGTTCACACCACGTGGGAAACCCTGCATATAGAAGTTCATTCTAGGTAGAGCCCAAAGAGTACACAGTGGGAGAAATGCTGCTTCTGTTCCACCTGCAACTAAAGCAGAGTTCTTCGGGTACAACTGCGTGTTTTGGGAGAGGAAACTCTTTCGGGCAAAGGCCCATTGGGTACACTGTGGGAGAAAAGCTGCTTGTGTTCAACCTGCAACTAAAGCAGAGTTCTTCGGGTAAAACTGCGTGTTTGGGGAGAGGACATGTTTACAGTCCTCGCGACAGCCTGCCGTGGTTGAGGCAGTTCGCTCCACGTGGGAAGACCTGCATATAGAATTTCATTCGTGGAGGAGACCAAAGAGTACACAGTGGGAGAAATGCTGCTTTTGTTGCATCTGCAACTAAAGCAGAGTTTTTCGGGTAAAACAGCGTGTTTTGGGAGAGTAAATGCTTAGAGTCCTTACTAGAGACTGCAATGGTTCAGGCAGTTCGCTCCACGCGGGAAACCATTCTTATAAAACATGTTCATTCAGGGAAGTGCCCATTGTGTACACTGTGGCAGAAAAGCTGCTTGTGTTCCACCTGCAACTAAAGCAGAGTTCTTCCGTTAAAACTGCGTGTTTTTGGAGAGGAAATGCTTACAGTCCTTACTAGAGACTGCAATGGTTCTGGCAGTTCGCTCCACGCGGGAAACCATTCTTATAGAACATGTTCATTAGGGGAAGTGCCCATTGTGTACACTGTGGGAGAAAAGCTGCTTGTGTTCCACCTACAACTAAAGCAGAGTTCTTCCGTTAAAACTGCGTGTTTTGGGAGAGGAAATGCTTACAGTCCTCGCTACAGCCTGCCATGGTAGAGGCAGCTCTATCCAAGCGGGTAACCATTCTTATAGAACAACTTCATTAGGGGAAGTGCCCGTTGTGTACACTGTGGGAGAAAAGCTGCTTGTGTTCCACCTGCAACTAAAGCAGAGCTCTTCCTATAAAACTGCGTCTTTTGGGAGAGGAAATGCTTACAGTCCTCGCTAGAGCCTGCCATGGATGAGGCAGTTCGCTCCACGCAGGAAACCATTCTTATACAACAAGTTCATTAGGGGAAGTGCCCATTGTGTACACTGTGGGAGAAAAGCTGATTGTGTTCCACCTGCAACTAAAGCAGAGTTCTTCCATTAAATCTGCGTGTTTTGGGAGAGGAAATGCTTACAGTCCTCGCTACAGCCTGCCATCGTTGAGACAGTTTGTTCCACGTGGGAAACCCTGCATATAGAAGTTCATTCGTGGAGAGCCCAAAGAGTACATAGTGGGAGAAAAGCTGCTTCTGTTCCACCTGCAATTAAAGCAGAGTTCTTCGGGTAAAACTGCGTGTTTTGGGAGAGGAAATGTTTACAGTCCTCGCTACAGCCTGCCGTGGTTGAGGCAGTTCGCACCACTTGGGAAACGCTGCATATAGAAATACCTTCATGGAAGAGACAAAAGAGTACACAGTGGGAGAAATGCAGCTTGTGTTGCACCTGCAACTAAAGCAGAGTTCTTCAGGTAAAACTGGGTGTTTTGGGAGAAGACATGCTTACAGTCCTCGCTACAGCCTGCCGTGGTTGAGGCGGTTCGCTCCACGTGGTAAAAACTGCGTATAGAATTTCCTTCGTGGAAGAGACCAAGGAGTACACAGTGGAAGAAATGCTGCTTGTGTTGCACCTGCAACTAAAGCAGAGTTCTTCGGGTAAAACTGCGTGTTTGGGGAGAGGAGATGTTTACAGTCCTCGCGAAAGCCTGCCGTGGTTGAAGTAGTTCGCTCCACGTGGGAAGCCATGCATATAGAATTTCCTTCGTGGAAGAGACCAAAGAGTACACAGTGGGAGAAAAGCTGCTTGTGTTCCACCTGCAATTAAAGCAGAGTTCTTGGGGTAAAACTGCGTGTTTTGGGAGAGGAAATGCTTATAGGCCTCCCTACTGCCTGCCTTGGTTGAGACAGTTCGTTCCACGTGGGAAACCCTGCATATAGAAGTTCATTCATGGAAGAGCCCAAAGAGTACATAGTGGGAGAAAAACTTCTTGCTTTCCACCTGCAACTAAAGCAGAGTTCTTCCGTTAAAACTGCGCTTTTTGGGAGAGGAAACTTTCGGGCAAAGGCCCTTTGGGTACACTGTGGGAGAAAAGCTTCTGGTGTTCCACCTGCAATTAAAGCAGAGTACTTCGGGTAAAACTGCGTGTTTTGGGAGAGGAAATGCTTACAGTCCTCGCTACAGCCTGCCATGGTTGAGGCAGTTCGCACCACTTGGGAAACCCTGCATATAGAAATTCCTTCATGGAAGAGACCAAAGAGTACACAGTGGGAGTAATGCTGCTTGTGTTGCACCTGAAACTAAAGCAGAGTTCTTCGGTTAAAACTGCCTGTTTTGGGAGAGGAAACTCTCTCGGGCAAAGGCCCATTTGGTACACAGTGGGAGAAAAGCTGCTTGTGTTCCATCTGCAACTAAAGCAGAGTTCTTCCTTTAAAACTGGGTGTTTTGGGAGAGGAAATGCTTACAGTCCTCACTACTGACTGCCAAACTTGAGGCAGTTCGCTCCACGCGGGTAAGCATTCTTATAGAACAAGTTCATTACTGGAAGTGCCCATTGTGTACACTGTGGGAGAAAAGCTGCTTGTGTTCCACCTCAACTAAAGCAGAGTTATTCCGTTAAAACTGGGTGTTTTGGGAGAGGAAATGCTTACAGTCCTCCCTCCTGCCTGCCATGGTTGAGGCAGTTCGCTCCACGCGGGTAACCATTCTTCTAGAACAAGTTCATTCGGGGAAGGGCCCGTTGTGTACACTGTGGGAGAAAAGCTGCTTGTGTTGCACCTGCAACTAAAGCAGAGTTCTTCGGGTAAAACTGCATGTTTTGGGAGAGGAAATGCTTACAGTCCTCCCTAATGCCTGCCTTGGATGAGGCAGTTCGCTCCACGTGGGAAATCCTGCATACAGAAGTTCATTTGTGGAAGAGCCCAAAGAGTACACAGTGGGAGAAATGCTGCTTGTGTTCCACTTGCAACTAAAGCAGAGTTCTTGGGGTAAAACTGCGTGTTTTGGGAGAGGACATGCTTACAGTGCTCGCTACAGCTTGCCGTGGTTGAGGCAGTTCACTCCAAGTGGGAAACCCTGCATATAGAAGTTCATTTGAAGAAGAGCCCAAAAAGTACACAGTGGGAGAAAAGCTGCTTGTGTTCCATCTGCAACTACAGTAGAGCTCTCCCGATAAAACTGCGTGTTTTGGGAGAGGAAATGCTTACAGTCCTCGCTACCGCCTGCCGTGGTTGAGGCAGTTCGCAGCACTTGGGAAACCCTGCATATAGAAGTTCCTTCGTGGAAGAGCCCAAAGAGTACACAGTGGGGGAAATGCTGCTTGTGTTGCACCTGCAACTAAAGCACACTTCTTCGGGTAAAACTGCGTGTTTTGGGAGAGGACATGTTTACAGTCCTCGCCACAGCCTGCCGTGGTTGAGGCAGTTCGCTCCACGTGGGAAGCCCTGCATATAGAATTTCATTCGTGGAAGAGACCAAAGAGTACACAGTGGGAGAAAAGCTGCTTGTGTTCCATCTGCAACTAAAGCAGAGCTCTTCCGATAAAACTGAGTGTTTTGGGAGAGGAAATGCTTACAGTCCTCCTTCCTGCCTGCCTTGGTTGAGACAGTTCGCTCCACATTTGAAACCGTGCATATAGATGTTCATTCGAGGGAGAACCCAAAGAGTACACAGTGGGAGAAATGCTGCTTGTGTTCCACCTGCAACTAAAGCAGAGTTCTTCGGGTAAAACTGCGTGTTTTGTGAGAGGAAACTCTTTCGGGCAATGGCCCATTGTGTACACGGTGGGAGAAAAGCTGCTTGTGTTCCACCTAAAACTAAAGCAGAGTTGTTCGGGTAAAACTCGTGTTTTGGGAGAGGACATGCTTACAGTCCTCGCTACAGCCTGCCATGGTAGAGGCAGTTCGCTCCACGCGGGTAACCATTCTTATAGAACAACTTCATTAGGGGAAGCGCCCGTTGTGTACACTGTGGGAGAAAAGCTGCTTGTGCTCCACCTGCAACTAAAGCAGAGTTCTTCCATTAAAACTGCGTGTTTTGGGAGAGGAAATGCTTACAGTCCTTACTAGAGACTGCAATGGTTCAGGCCGTTCGCTCCATGCGGGAAACCATTCTTATAGAACATGTTCATTAGGGGAAGTGCCCATTGTGTACACTGTGGGAGAAAAGCTGCTTGTGTTCCACCTACAACTAAAGCAGAGTTCTTCCGTAAAACTGCGTGTTTTGGGAGAGGAAATGCTTACAGTACTCGCTACAGCCTGCCATGGTTGAGGCTGTTCTACCCACGCGGACAACCATTCTTATAGAACAACTTCATTAGGGGAAGTGCCCGTTGTGTACACTGTGGGAGAAAAGCTGCTTGTGTTCCACCTGCAACTAAAGCAGAGTTTTTCGGGTAAAACTGCGTGTTTTGGGCGAGGAAATGCTTGCTCTCCTCGATACAGCCTGCCATGGTTGAGGCAGTTCGCTCCACGTGGGTAACCATTCTTATAGAACAAGTTCATTAAGGGAAGTGCCCATTGTGTACACTGTGGGAGAAAAGCTGCTTGTGTTCCACCTGCAACTAAAGCAGAGTTCTTCCATTAAAACTGCGTGTTTTGGGAGAGGAAATGCTTACAGTCCTCGCTACAGCCTGCCATGGTTGAGACAGTTTGCTCCACGTGGGAAACCCTGCATATAGAAGTTCATTCATGGAGAGCCCAAAGAGTACATAGTGGGAGAAAAGCTGCTTCTGTTCCACCTGCAATTAAAGCAGAGTTCTTCGGGTAAAACTGCGTGTTTTGGGAGAGGAAATGTTTACAGTCCTCGCTACAGCCTGCCGTGGTTGAGGCAGTTCGCACCACTTGGGAAACGCTGCATATAGAAATACCTTCATGGAAGAGACAAAAAAGTACACAGTGGGAGAAATGCAGCTTGTGTTGCACCTGCAACTAAAGCAGAGTTCTTCAGGTAAAACTGCGTGTTTTGGGAGAAGACATGCTTACAGTCCTCGCTACAGCCTGCCGTGGTTGAGGCGGTTCGCTCCACATGGTAAAAACTGCGTATAGAATTTCCTTCGTGGAAGAGACCAAAGAGTACACAGTGGAAGAAATGCTGCTTGTGTTGCACCTGCAACTAAAGCAGAGTTCTTCGGGTAAAACTGCGTGTTTGGCGAGAGGATATGTTTACAGTCCTCGCGACAGCCTGCCGTGGTTGAGGCAGTTTGCTCCACGTGGGAAGCCCTGCATATAGAATTTCCTTCGTGGAAGAGACCAAAGAGTACACAGTGGGAGTAAAGCTGCTTGTGTTCCACCTGCAATTAAAGCAGAGATCTTGGGGTAAAACTGCGTGTTTTGGGAGAGGAAATGCTTATAGGCCTCCCTACTGCCTGCCTTGGTTGAGACAGTTCGTTCCACGTGGGAAACCCTGCATATAGAAGTTCATTCGTGGAAGAGCCCAAAGAGTACATAGTGGGAGAAAAACTTCTTGCTTTCCACCTGCAACTAAAGCAGAGTTCTTCCGTTAAAACTGCGCTTTTTGGGAGAGGAAACTTTCGGGCAAAGGCCCTTTGGGTACACTGTGGGAGAAAAGCTGCTGGTGTTCCACCTGCAATTAAAGCAGAGTTCTTCGGGTAAAACTGCGTGTTTTGGGAGAGGAAATGCTTACAGTCCTCGCTACAGCCTGCCATGGTTGAGGCAGTTCGCACCACTTGGGAAACCCTGCATATAGAAATTCCTTCATGGAAGAGACCAAAGAGTACACAGTGGGAGAAATGCTGCTTGTGTTGCACCTGAAACTAAAGCAGAGTTCTTCGGTTAAAACTGCCTGTTTTGGGAGAGGAAACTCTCTCGGGCAAAGGCCCATTTGGTACACAGTGGGAGAAAAGCTGCTTGTGTTCCATCTGCAACTAAAGCAGAGTTCTTCCTTTAAAACTGGGTGTTTTGGGAGAGGAAATGCTTACAGTCCTCACTACTGACTGCCAAACTTGAGGCAGTTCGCTCCACGCGGGTAAGCATTCTTATAGAACAAGTTCATTAGTGGAAGTGCCCATTGTGTACACTGTGGGAGAAAAGCTGCTTGTGTTCCACCTCAACTAAAGCAGAGTTATTCCGTTAAAACTGGGTGTTTTGGGAGAGGAAATGCTTACAGTCCTCCCTCCTGCCTGCCATGGTTGAGGCAGTTCGCTCCACGCGGGTAACCATTCTTCTAGAACAAGTTCATTCGGGGAAGGGCCCGTTGTGTACACTGTGGGAGAAAAGCTGCTTGTGTTGCACCTGCAACTAAAGCAGAGTTCTTCGGGTAAAACTGCATGTTTTGGGAGAGGAAATGCTTACAGTCCTCCCTAATGCCTGCCTTGGATGAGGCAGTTCGCTCCACGTGGGAAATCCTGCATACAGAAGTTCATTTGTGGAAGAGCCCAAAGAGTACACAGTGGGAGAAATGCTGCTTGTGTTCCACTTGCAACTAAAGCAGAGTTCTTGGGGTAAAACTGCGTGTTTTGGGAGAGGACATGCTTACAGTGCTCGCTACAGCTTGCCGTGGTTGAGGCAGTTCACTCCAAGTGGGAAACCCTGCATATAGAAGTTCATTTGAAGAAGAGCCCAAAAAGTACACAGTGGGAGAAAAGCTGCTTGTGTTCCATCTGCAACTACAGTAGAGCTCTCCCGATAAAACTGCGTGTTTTGGGAGAGGAAATGCTTACAGTCCTCGCTACCGCCTGCCGTGGTTGAGGCAGTTCGCAGCACTTGGGAAACCCTGCATATAGAAGTTCCTTCGTGGAAGAGCCCAAAGAGTACACAGTGGGAGAAATGCTGCTTGTGTTGCACCTGCAACTAAAGCACACTTCTTCGGGTAAAACTGCGTGTTTTGGGAGAGGACATGTTTACAGTCCTCGCCACAGCCTGCCGTGGTTGAGGCAGTTCGCTCCACGTGGGAAGCCCTGCATATAGAATTTCATTCGTGGAAGAGACCAAAGAGTACACAGTGGGAGAAAAGCTGCTTGTGTTCCATCTGCAACTAAAGCAGAGCTCTTCCGATAAAACTGAGTGTTTTGGGAGAGGAAATGCTTACAGTCCTCCTTCCTGCCTGCCTTGGTTGAGACAGTTCGCTCCACATGGGAAACCGTGCATATAGATGTTCATTCGAGGGAGAACCCAAAGAGTACACAGTGGGAGAAATGCTGCTTGTGTTCCACCTGCAACTAAAGCAGAGTTCTTCGGGTAAAACTGCGTGTTTTGTGAGAGGAAACTCTTTCGGGCAATGGCCCATTGTGTACACGGTGGGAGAAAAGCTGCTTGTGTTCCACCTAAAACTAAAGCAGAGTTGTTCGGGTAAAACTCGTGTTTTGGGAGAGGACATGCTTACAGTCCTCGCTACAGCCTGCCATGGTAGAGGCAGTTCGCTCCACGCGGGTAACCATTCTTATAGAACAACTTCATTAGGGGAAGCGCCCGTTGTGTACACTGTGGGAGAAAAGCTGCTTGTGCTCCACCTGCAACTAAAGCAGAGTTCTTCCGTTAAAACTGCGTGTTTTGGGAGAGGAAATGCTTACAGTCCTTACTAGAGACTGCAATGGTTCAGGCCGTTCGCTCCATGCGGGAAACCATTCTTATAGAACATGTTCATTAGGGGAAGTGCCCATTGTGTACACTGTGGGAGAAAAGCTGCTTGTGTTCCACCTACAACTAAAGCAGAGTTCTTCCGTAAAACTGCGTGTTTTGGGAGAGGAAATGCTTACAGTACTCGCTACAGCCTGCCATGGTTGAGGCTGTTCTACCCACGCGGACAACCATTCTTATAGAACAACTTCATTAGGGGAAGTGCCCGTTGTGTACACTGTGGGAGAAAAGCTGCTTGTGTTCCACCTGCAACTAAAGCAGAGTTTTTCGGGTAAAACTGCGTGTTTTGGGCGAGGAAATGCTTGCTCTCCTCGATACAGCCTGCCATGGTTGAGGCAGTTCGCTCCACGTGGGTAACCATTCTTATAGAACAAGTTCATTAAGGGAAGTGCCCATTGTGTACACTGTGGGAGAAAAGCTGCTTGTGTTCCACCTGCAACTAAAGCAGAGTTCTTCCATTAAAACTGCGTGTTTTGGGAGAGGAAATGCTTACAGTCCTCGCTACAGCCTGCCATGGTTGAGACAGTTTGCTCCACGTGGGAAACCCTGCATATAGAAGTTCATTCATGGAGAGCCCAAAGAGTACATAGTGGGAGAAAAGCTGCTTCTGTTCCACCTGCAATTAAAGCAGAGTTCTTCGGGTAAAACTGCGTGTTTTGGGAGAGGAAATGTTTACAGTCCTCGCTACAGCCTGCCGTGGTTGAGGCAGTTCGCACCACTTGGGAAACGCTGCATATAGAAATACCTTCATGGAAGAGACAAAAAAGTACACAGTGGGAGAAATGCAGCTTGTGTTGCACCTGCAACTAAAGCAGAGTTCTTCAGGTAAAACTGCGTGTTTTGGGAGAAGACATGCTTACAGTCCTCGCTACAGCCTGCCGTGGTTGAGGCGGTTCGCTCCACATGGTAAAAACTGCGTATAGAATTTCCTTCGTGGAAGAGACCAAAGAGTACACAGTGGAAGAAATGCTGCTTGTGTTGCACCTGCAACTAAAGCAGAGTTCTTCGGGTAAAACTGCGTGTTTGGCGAGAGGATATGTTTACAGTCCTCGCGACAGCCTGCCGTGGTTGAGGCAGTTTGCTCCACGTGGGAAGCCCTGCATATAGAATTTCCTTCGTGGAAGAGACCAAAGAGTACACAGTGGGAGTAAAGCTGCTTGTGTTCCACCTGCAATTAAAGCAGAGATCTTGGGGTAAAACTGCGTGTTTTGGGAGAGGAAATGCTTATAGGCCTCCCTACTGCCTGCCTTGGTTGAGACAGTTCGTTCCACGTGGGAAACCCTGCATATAGAAGTTCATTCGTGGAAGAGCCCAAAGAGTACATAGTGGGAGAAAAACTTCTTGCTTTCCACCTGCAACTAAAGCAGAGTTCTTCCGTTACAACTGCGCTTTTTGGGAGAGGAAACTTTCGGGCAAAGGCCCATTTGGTACACAGTGGGAGAAAAGCTGCTTGTGTTCCACCTGCAACTAAAGAAGAGTTCTTCCGTTAAAACTGTGTGTTTTGGGAGAGGAAAAGCTTACAGTCCTCACTACTGCCTGCCAAACTTGAGGCAGTTCGCTCCACGCGGGTAAGCATTCTTATAGAACAAGTTCATTAGTGGAAGTGCCCATTGTGTACACTGTGGGAGAAAAGCTGCTTGTGTTCCACCTCAACTAAAGCAGAGTTATTCCGTTAAAACTGCGTGTTTTGGGAGAGGACATACTTACAGTCCTCCCTAATTCCTGCCATGGTTGAGGCAGTTCGCTCCACGCGGGTAACCATTCTTATAGAACAAGTTCATCATGGGAAGTGCCCCTTGTGTACACTGTGGGAGAAAAGCTGCTTGTGTTCCACCTGCAACTAAAGCAGAGTTCTTTGGGTAAAACTGCGTGTTTTGGGAGAGGAAATGCTTACAGGCCTCCCTACTGCCTTCCTTGGTTGAGACAGTTCACACCACATGGGAAACCCTGCATATAGAAGTTCATTCTAGGTAGAGCCCAAAGAGTACACAGTGGGAGAAATGCTGCTTCTGTTCCACCTGCAACTAAAGCAGAGTTCTTCGGGTACAACTGCGTGTTTTGGGAGAGGAAACTCTTTCGGGCAAAGGCCCATTGGGTACACTGTGGGAGAAAAGCTGCTTGTGTTCAACCTGCAACTAAAGCAGAGTTCTTTGGGTAAAACTGCGTGTTTGGGGAGAGGACATGTTTACAGTCCTCGCGACAGCCTGCCGTGGTTGAGGCAGTTCGCTCCACGTGGGAAGACCTGCATATAGAATTTCATTCGTGGAGGAGACCAAAGAGTACACAGTGGGAGAAATGCTGCTTTTGTTGCATCTGCAACTAAAGCAGAGTTTTTCGGGTAAAACAGCGTGTTTTGGGAGAGTAAATGCTTAGAGTCCTTACTAGAGACTGCAATGGTTCAGGCAGTTCGCTCCACGCGGGAAACCATTCTTATAAAACATGTTCATTCAGGGAAGTGCCCATTGTGTACACTGTGGCAGAAAAGCTGCTTGTGTTCCACCTGCAACTAAAGCAGAGTTCTTCCGTTAAAACTGCGTGTTTTTGGAGAGGAAATGCTTACAGTCCTTACTAGAGACTGCAATGGTTCTGGCAGTTCGCTCCACGCGGGAAACCATTCTTATAGAACATGTTCATTAGGGGAAGTGCCCATTGTGTACACTGTGGGAGAAAAGCTGCTTGTGTTCCACCTACAACTAAAGCAGAGTTCTTCCGTTAAAACTGCGTGTTTTGGGAGAGGAAATGCTTACAGTCCTCGCTACAGCCTGCCATGGTAGAGGCAGCTCTATCCAAGCGGGTAACCATTCTTATAGAACAACTTCATTAGGGGAAGTGCCCGTTGTGTACACTGTGGGAGAAAAGCTGCTTGTGTTCCACCTGCAACTAAAGCAGAGCTCTTCCTATAAAACTGCGTCTTTTGGGAGAGGAAATGCTTACAGTCCTCGCTAGAGCCTGCCATGGATGAGGCAGTTCGCTCCACGCAGGAAACCATTCTTATACAACAAGTTCATTAGGGGAAGTGCCCATTGTGTACACTGTGGGAGAAAAGCTGATTGTGTTCCACCTGCAACTAAAGCAGAGTTCTTCCATTAAATCTGCGTGTTTTGGGAGAGGAAATGCTTACAGTCCTCGCTACAGCCTGCCATCGTTGAGACAGTTTGTTCCACGTGGGAAACCCTGCATATAGAAGTTCATTCGTGGAGAGCCCAAAGAGTACATAGTGGGAGAAAAGCTGCTTCTGTTCCACCTGCAATTAAAGCAGAGTTCTTCGGGTAAAACTGCGTGTTTTGGGAGAGGAAATGTTTACAGTCCTCGCTACAGCCTGCCGTGGTTGAGGCAGTTCGCACCACTTGGGAAACGCTGCATATAGAAATACCTTCATGGAAGAGACAAAAGAGTACACAGTGGGAGAAATGCAGCTTGTGTTGCACCTGCAACTAAAGCAGAGTTCTTCAGGTAAAACTGGGTGTTTTGGGAGAAGACATGCTTACAGTCCTCGCTACAGCCTGCCGTGGTTGAGGCGGTTCGCTCCACGTGGTAAAAACTGCGTATAGAATTTCCTTCGTGGAAGAGACCAAGGAGTACACAGTGGAAGAAATGCTGCTTGTGTTGCACCTGCAACTAAAGCAGAGTTCTTCGGGTAAAACTGCGTGTTTGGGGAGAGGAGATGTTTACAGTCCTCGCGAAAGCCTGCCGTGGTTGAAGTAGTTCGCTCCACGTGGGAAGCCATGCATATAGAATTTCCTTCGTGGAAGAGACCAAAGAGTACACAGTGGGAGTAAAGCTGCTTGTGTTCCACCTGCAATTAAAGCAGAGATCTTGGGGTAAAACTGCGTGTTTTGGGAGAGGAAATGCTTATAGGCCTCCCTACTGCCTGCCTTGGTTGAGACAGTTCGTTCCACGTGGGAAACCCTGCATATAGAAGTTCATTCGTGGAAGAGCCCAAAGAGTACATAGTGGGAGAAAAACTTCTTGCTTTCCACCTGCAACTAAAGCAGAGTTCTTCCGTTACAACTGCGCTTTTTGGGAGAGGAAACTTTCGGGCAAAGGCCCATTTGGTACACAGTGGGAGAAAAGCTGCTTGTGTTCCACCTGCAACTAAAGAAGAGTTCTTCCGTTAAAACTGTGTGTTTTGGGAGAGGAAAAGCTTACAGTCCTCACTACTGCCTGCCAAACTTGAGGCAGTTCGCTCCACGCGGGTAAGCATTCTTATAGAACAAGTTCATTAGTGGAAGTGCCCATTGTGTACACTGTGGGAGAAAAGCTGCTTGTGTTCCACCTCAACTAAAGCAGAGTTATTCCGTTAAAACTGCGTGTTTTGGGAGAGGACATACTTACAGTCCTCCCTAATTCCTGCCATGGTTGAGGCAGTTCGCTCCACGCGGGTAACCATTCTTATAGAACAAGTTCATCATGGGAAGTGCCCCTTGTGTACACTGTGGGAGAAAAGCTGCTTGTGTTCCACCTGCAACTAAAGCAGAGTTCTTTGGGTAAAACTGCGTGTTTTGGGAGAGGAAATGCTTACAGGCCTCCCTACTGCCTTCCTTGGTTGAGACAGTTCACACCACATGGGAAACCCTGCATATAGAAGTTCATTCTAGGTAGAGCCCAAAGAGTACACAGTGGGAGAAATGCTGCTTCTGTTCCACCTGCAACTAAAGCAGAGTTCTTCGGGTACAACTGCGTGTTTTGGGAGAGGAAACTCTTTCGGGCAAAGGCCCATTGGGTACACTGTGGGAGAAAAGCTGCTTGTGTTCCACCTGCAACTAAAGCAGAGTTCTTCGGGTAAAACTGCGTGTTTGGGGAGAGGACATGTTTACAGTCCTCGCGACAGCCTGCCGTGGTTGAGGCAGTTCGCTCCACGTGGGAAGACCTGCATATAGAATTTCATTCGTGGAGGAGACCAAAGAGTACACAGTGGGAGAAATGCTGCTTTTGTTGCATCTGCAAATAAAGCAGAGTTTTTCGGGTAAAACAGCGTGTTTTGGGAGAGTAAATGCTTAGAGTCCTTACTAGAGACTGCAATGGTTCAGGCAGTTCGCTCCACGCGGGAAACCATTCTTATAAAACATGTTCATTCAGGGAAGTGCCCATTGTGTACACTGTGGCAGAAAAGCTGCTTGTGTTCCACCTGCAACTAAAGCAGAGTTCTTCCGTTAAAACTGCGTGTTTTTGGAGAGGAAATGCTTACAGTCCTTACTAGAGACTGCAATGGTTCTGGCAGTTCGCTCCACGCGGGAAACCATTCTTATAGAACATGTTCATTAGGGGAAGTGCCCATTGTGTACACTGTGGGAGAAAAGCTGCTTGTGTTCCACCTACAACTAAAGCAGAGTTCTTCCGTTAAAACTGCGTGTTTTGGGAGAGGAAATGCTTACAGTCCTCGCTACAGCCTGCCATGGTAGAGGCAGCTCTATCCAAGCGGGTAACCATTCTTATAGAACAACTTCATTAGGGGAAGTGCCCGTTGTGTACACTGTGGGAGAAAAGCTGCTTGTGTTCCACCTGCAACTAAAGCAGAGCTCTTCCTATAAAACTGCGTCTTTTGGGAGAGGAAATGCTTACAGTCCTCGCTAGAGCCTGCCATGGATGAGGCAGTTCGCTCCACGCAGGAAACCATTCTTATACAACAAGTTCATTAGGGGAAGTGCCCATTGTGTACACTGTGGGAGAAAAGCTGATTGTGTTCCACCTGCAACTAAAGCAGAGTTCTTCCATTAAATCTGCGTGTTTTGGGAGAGGAAATGCTTACAGTCCTCGCTACAGCCTGCCATCGTTGAGACAGTTTGTTCCACGTGGGAAACCCTGCATATAGAAGTTCATTCGTGGAGAGCCCAAAGAGTACATAGTGGGAGAAAAGCTGCTTCTGTTCCACCTGCAATTAAAGCAGAGTTCTTCGGGTAAAACTGCGTGTTTTGGGAGAGGAAATGTTTACAGTCCTCGCTACAGCCTGCCGTGGTTGAGGCAGTTCGCACCACTTGGGAAACGCTGCATATAGAAATACCTTCATGGAAGAGACAAAAGAGTACACAGTGGGAGAAATGCAGCTTGTGTTGCACCTGCAACTAAAGCAGAGTTCTTCAGGTAAAACTGGGTGTTTTGGGAGAAGACATGCTTACAGTCCTCGCTACAGCCTGCCGTGGTTGAGGCGGTTCGCTCCACGTGGTAAAAACTGCGTATAGAATTTCCTTCGTGGAAGAGACCAAGGAGTACACAGTGGAAGAAATGCTGCTTGTGTTGCACCTGCAACTAAAGCAGAGTTCTTCGGGTAAAACTGCGTGTTTGGGGAGAGGAGATGTTTACAGTCCTCGCGAAAGCCTGCCGTGGTTGAAGTAGTTCGCTCCACGTGGGAAGCCATGCATATAGAATTTCCTTCGTGGAAGAGACCAAAGAGTACACAGTGGGAGAAAAGCTGCTTGTGTTCCACCTGCAATTAAAGCAGAGTTCTTGGGGTAAAACTGCGTGTTTTGGGAGAGGAAATGCTTATAGGCCTCCCTACTGCCTGCCTTGGTTGAGACAGTTCGTTCCACGTGGGAAACCCTGCATATAGAAGTTCATTCATGGAAGAGCCCAAAGAGTACATAGTGGGAGAAAAACTTCTTGCTTTCCACCTGCAACTAAAGCAGAGTTCTTCCGTTAAAACTGCGCTTTTTGGGAGAGGAAACTTTCGGGCAAAGGCCCTTTGGGTACACTGTGGGAGAAAAGCTTCTGGTGTTCCACCTGCAATTAAAGCAGAGTACTTCGGGTAAAACTGCGTGTTTTGGGAGAGGAAATGCTTACAGTCCTCGCTACAGCCTGCCATGGTTGAGGCAGTTCGCACCACTTGGGAAACCCTGCATATAGAAATTCCTTCATGGAAGAGACCAAAGAGTACACAGTGGGAGAAATACTGCTTGTGTTGCACCTGCAACTAAAGCAGAGCTCTTCCGATAAAACTGCGTGTTTTGGGAGAGGACATGCTTACAGTCCTCGCTACAGCCTGCCATCGTTGAGGCAGTACGCTCAACGTGGGAAACCCTGCATACAGAAGTTCATTTGTGGAAGAGCCCAAAGAGTACACAGTGGGAGAAAAGCTGCTTGTCTTCCACCTGCAACTAAAGCAGAGCTCTTCCGATAAAACTGCGTGTTTTGTGAGAGGAAATGCTTACAGTCCTTACTAGAGACTGCCATGTTTGAGGCAGTTCGCTCCACGCGGGAGACCATTCTTATAGAACAAGTTCATTAGGGGAAGTGCCCATTGTGTACACTGGGGGAGAAAAGATGCTTGTGTTCCCCCTGCAACTAAAGCAGAGTTCTTACGTTAAAACTGCGTGTTTTGGGAGAGGAAATGCTTACAGTCCTCCCTACCGCCTGCCATGGTTGAGACAGTTCGCTCCACACGGGTAACCATTCTTATAGAACAAGTTCATTAGGGGAAGAGCCCGTTGTGTACACTGTGGGAGAAAAGCTGCTTGGGTTCCACCTGCAACTAAAGCAGAGTTCTTTCGTTAATACTGCGTGTTTTGGGAGAGGAAATGCTTACAGGCCTCCCTACTGCCTGCCTTGGTTGAGACAGTTTGCTCCACGTGGGAAACCCTGCATATAGAAGTTCATTCGTGGAAGAGCCCAAAGAGTACATAGTGGGAGAAAAGCTGCTTGTGTTCCACCTGCAACTAAAGCAGAGTTCTTCCATTAAAACTGCGTGTTTTGGGAGAGGAAATGCTTACTGTCCTCGCTACAGCCTGCCGTGGTTGAGGCAGTTCGCAGCACTTGGGAAACCCTGCATATAGAAGTTCCTTCGTGGAAGAGCCCAAAGAGTACACAGTGGGCGAAATGTTGCTTGTGCTGCACCTGCAACTAAAGCACACTTCTTCGGGTAAAACTGCGTGTTTTGGGAGAGGACATGTTTACAATCCTCGCCACAGCCTGCCGTGGTTGAGGCAGTTCGCTCCACGTGGGAAGCCCTGCATATAGAATTTCATTCGTGGAAGAGACCAAAGAGTACACAGTGGGAGAAAAGCTGCTTCTGTTCCATCTGCAACTAAAGCAGAGCTCTTCCGATAAAACTGAGTGTTTTGGGAGAGGAAATGCTTACAGTCCTCCTTCCTGCCTGCCTTGGTTGAGACAGTTCGCTCCACATGGGAAACCGTGCATATAGATGTTCATTCGAGGGAGAACCCAAAGAGTACACAGTGGGAGAAATGCTGCTTGTATTCCACCTGCAACTAAAGCAGAGTTGTTCGGGTAAAACTGCGTGTTTTGTGAGAGGAAACTCTTTCGGGCAAAGGCCCATTGTGTACACGGTGGGAGAAAAGCTGCTTGTGTTCCACCTAAAACTAAAGCAGAGTTGTTCGGGTAAAACTCGTGTTTTGGGAGAGGACATGCTTACAGTCCTCGCTACAGCCTGCCATGGTAGAGGCAGTTCGCTCCACGCGGGTAACCATTCTTATAGAACAACTTCATTAGGGGAAGTGCCCGTTGAGTACACTGTGGGAGAAAAGCTGCTTGTGTTCCACCTGCAACTGAAGCAGAGTTCTTCTGTTAAAACTGCGTGTTTTGGGAGAGGAAATGCTTACAGTCCTTACCAGAGATTGCAATGGTTCAGGCAGTTTGCTCCATGCGGGAAACCATTCTTATAGAACATGTTCATTAGGGGAAGTGCCCATTGTGTACTCTGAGGGAGAAAAGCTGCTTGTGTTCCACCTGCAACTAAAGCAGAATTCTGCCAATAAAACTGCGTGTTTTCGGAGAGGAAATGCTTACAGTCCTTACTAGAGACTGCAATAGTTCAGGCAGTTCGCTCCACGCGGGAATCCATTCTTATAGAACAAGTTCATTAGGGGAAGTGCCCATTGTGTACACTGTGGGAGAAAAGCTGCTTGTGTTCAACCTGCAACTAAAGCAGAGTTCTTCGGTTAAAACTGCGTGTTTTGGAGAGGAAATGCTTACAGTCCTCCCTACTGCCTGCCATGGTTGAGGCAGTTCGCTCCACGCGGGTAACCATTCTTATAGAACAAGTTCATTAGGGGAAGTGCGCGTTGTGTACACTGTGGGAGAAAAGCTGCTTGTGTTTCACCTGCAACTAAAGCAGAGTTCTTCTGATAAAACTGCGTGTTTTGGGAGAGGAAATGCTTACAGGACTCACTACTGCCTGCCTTGGTGGAGACAGTTCGCTCCACGTGGGAAACCATTCTTATAGAACAAGTTCATTACGGGAAGTGCCCGTTGTGTACACTGTGGAAGAAAAGCTGCTTGTGTTCCACCTGCAACTAAAGCAGAGTTCTTCAGGTAAAACAGCGTGTTTTGGGAGAGGAAACTCTTTCGGGCAAAGGCCCATTGGGTACACTGTGGGAGAAAAGGTGCTTGTGTTCCACCTGCAACTAAAGCAGAGTTCTTCCGTTAAAACTGCGTGTTTTGGGAGAGGAAATGCTTACAGTCCTCCTTACTGCCTGCCTTGGTTGAGGCAGTTCGCTCCACGTGGAAAACCCTGCATATAGAAGTTCATTTGTGGAAGAGGCCAAAAAGTACACAGCGGGAGAAATGCTGCTTGTGTTCCACCTGCAACTAAAGCAGAGTTCTTCGGGTAAAATTGCGTGTTTTGGGAGAGGAAATGCTTACAGTCCTTACTAGAGACTGCCATGGTTGAAGCAGTTCGCTCAATGCGGGAAACCATTCTTATAGAACAAGTTCATTAGGGGAAGTGCCCATTGTGTACACTGTGGGAGAAAAGCTGCTTGTGTTCCACCTGCAACTACAGCAGAGTTCTTCGGGTAAAACTGTGTGTTTTGGCAGAGGAAGTGCTTACAGTCCTCACTTCAGCCTGCTTTGGTTGAGGCCTTTCACTCCACGTGGCACACCTTGCGTATAGAATTTCTTTCGGGCAAAGGACAATTGGGTACACTGTTGCAGAAAAGCTGCTTGTGTTCCACCTGCAACTAAAGTAGAGTTCTTCGGGTAAAAGTGCTTGTTTTGGCAGAGGAAATGCTTACAGTCCTTACTAGAGCCTGCTTTGGATGAGGCAGTTCGCTACACGTGGGACACCCTGCATATAGAAGTTCATTCAGGAAAGGGCCCTTTGTGTACAGTGTGGGAGAAATGCAGCTTGTGTTACACCTGCAATTTAGGCAGAGTTCATCAGGTAAAACTACGTGTTTTGGGAGAGGAAACACTTAGAGGCATAACTAGAGCCTGCCTTGGTTGATGTAGTTCACTCCACGCGGGACACCCTGCGTATAGAAATTCATTTGGTGAAAGGCACTTTGTGTACACTGTGGGAGAAAAGCTGCTTGTGTTCCACCTGCAACTAAAGCAGAGTTCTTCCGTTAAAACTGCGTGTTTTGGGAGAGGAAACTCTTTCGGGCAAAGACCCTTTGGGTACACAGCGGGAGAAAAGCTGCTTTTGTTCCACCTGCAACTAAAGCAGATTTCTTAGGGTAAAACTTCGTGTTTTGGGAGAGGAAATGCTAAAAGTCCTCCCTCCTGCCTGCCTTGGTTGAGACAGTTCGCTCCACATGGGAAACCCTGCATATAGAAGTTCATTCGACCTAGAGCGCAAAGAGTACACAGTGGGAAAAATGCTGCTTGTGTTCCACCTGCAACTAAAGCAGAGTTCTTCAGGTAAAACTGCGTGTTTTGGGAGAGGACATGCATACAGTCGTCGCTACAGCTTGCCGTGATTGAGGCAGTTCACTCCACGTGGGAAACCCTGCATATAGAAGTTCATTTGTGGAAGAGCCCAAAGAGTACACAGTGGGAGAAAAGCTGCTTCTGTTCCACCTGCAACTAAAGCAGAGCTCTTCTGATAAAACTGCGTGCTTTGGGAGAGGAAATGCTTACAGTCCTTACTAGAGACTGCCATGGTTGAGGCAGTTCGCTCCACGTGGGAAACCATTCTTATAGAACAAGTTCATTAGGGGAAGTGCCCATTGTGTACACTGTGGGAGAAAAGCTGCTTGTGTTCCACATGCAACTAAAGCAGAGTTCTTCCGTTAAAACTGCGTGTTTTGGGAGAGGAAATGCTTACAGTCCTCCCTACTGCCTGCCTTGGTTGAGACAGTTCGCTCCACATGGGAAACCCTGCATATAGAAGTTCATTCGTGGAAGAGCCCAAAGAGTTCATAGTGGGAGAAATGCTTCTTGTGTTCCACCTGCAGCTAAATCAGAGTTCTTCCATTAAAACTGCTTGTTTTGGGAGAGGAAACTCTTTCGGGCAAAGGCAAATTGGGTACACTGTGGGAGAAAAGCTGCTTGTGTTCCACCTGAAACTAAAGCAGAGCTCTTCCAATAAAACTGCGTGTTTTGGGAGAGGAAATGCTTACAGTCCTTTCTAGAGACAGCAATGGTTGAGGCAGTTCGCTCCACGTGGTAAACACTGCATATAGAAGTTCCTTCGTGAAAGGGACCAAAGAGTACACAGTGGGAGA
Organism: Hyperoodon ampullatus; assembly: GCF_949752795.1. Lineage (NCBI taxonomy): Eukaryota > Metazoa > Chordata > Mammalia > Artiodactyla > Ziphiidae > Hyperoodon > Hyperoodon ampullatus. The sequence goes on from NW_027641084.1 coordinate 58,802, forward strand.
AATGCTGCTTGTGTTCCACCTGCAACTAAAGCAGAGTTATTCCGTTAAAACTGCGTGTTTTGGGAGAGGAAATGCTTACAGTCCTTACTAGAGACTGCAGTGGTTGAGGCAGTTCGCTCCACGCGGGAAACCATTCTTATAGAATATGTTCATTACGGGAAGTGCCCATTGTGTACACTATGGGAGAAAAGCTGCTTGTGTTCCACCTACAACTAAAGCAGAGTTCTTCCGTTAAAACTCCGTGTTTTGGGAGAGGAAATGCTTACAGTCCTCGCTACAGCCTGCCATGGTACAGGCAGTTCTATCCACGTGGGTAACCATTCTTATAGAACAACTTCATTAGGGGTAGTGCCTGTTGTGTACACTGTGGGAGAAATGCTGCTTGTGTTCCACCTGCAACTAAAGCAGAGTTTTTCGGGTAAAACTGCTTGTTTTGGGAGAGGAAGTGCTTACAGTCCTCACTTCAGCCTGCGTTGGTTTAGGCTTTCACTCCACGCGGCACACCTTTCGTATAGAATTTCTTTCGGGCAAAGGACATTTGGGTACACTGTTGCAGAAAAGCTGCTTGTGTTCCACCTGCAACTAAAGCAGAGTTCTTCGGGTAAAACTGTTTGTTTTGGCAGAGGAAATGCTTCCAGTCCTTACTAGAGCCTGCTTTGGATGAGGCAGTTTGCTACACGCGGGACACCCTGCATATAGAAGTTCATTCAGGAAAGGGCCCTTTGTGTACAGTGTGGGAGAAATGCAGCTTGTGTTACACCTGCAATTTAGGCAGAGTTCATCAGGTAAAACTGCGTGTTTTGGGAGAGGAAACACTTAGAGGCATAACTAGAGCCTGCCTTGGTTGAGGTAGTTCACTCCACGCGGGACACCCTGCGTATAGAAATTCATTCGGTGAAAGGCCCTTTGTGTACACTGTGGGAGAAAAGCTGCTTGTGTTCCACCTGCAACTAAAGCAGAGTTCTTCCATTAAAACTGCGTGTTTGGGGAGAGGAAATGCTTACAGTCCTTACTAGAGCCTGCCTTGGTTGCGGCAGTTCGCTCCACGCGGGAAACCATTCGTATAAAACAAGTTCATTAGGGGAAGTGCCCATTGTGTACACTGTGGGAGAAAAGCCGCTTCTGTTCCACCTGCAACTAAAGCAGAGTTCTTCCGTTAAAACTGCATGTTTTGGGAGAGGAAATGCTTACAGTCCTCCATAATGCCTGCCTTGGTTGAGGCAGTTCGCTCCACGTGGGAAATCCTGCATACAGAAGTTCATTTGTGGAAGAGCCCAAAGAGTACACAGTGGGAGGAATGCTGCTTGTGTTCCACTTGCAACTAAAGCAGAGTTCTTGGGGTAAAACTGCGTGTTTTGGGAGAGGACATGCTTACAGTGCTCGCTACAGCTTGCCGTGGTTGAGGCAGTTCACTCCAAGTGGGAAACCCTGCATATAGAAGTTCATTTGAAGAAGAGCCCAAAAAGTACACAGTGGGAGAAAAGCTGCTTGTGTTCCATCTGCAACTAAAGCACACTTCTTCGGGTAAAACTGCGTGTTTTGGGAGAGGACATGTTTACAGTCCTCGCCACAGCCTGCCGTGGTTGAGGCAGTTCGCTCCACGTGGGAAGCCCTGCATATAGAATTTCATTCGTGGAAGAGACCAAAGAGTACACAGTGGGAGAAAAGCTGCTTGTGTTCCATCTGCAACTAAAGCAGAGCTCTTCCGATAAAACTGAGTGTTTTGGGAGAGGAAATGCTTACAGTCCTCCTTCCTGCCTGCCTTGGTTGAGACAGTTCGCTCCACATGGGAAACCGTGCATATAGATGTTCATTCGAGGGAGAACCCAAAGAGTACACAGTGGGAGAAATGCTGCTTGTATTCCACCTGCAACTAAAGCAGAGTTCTTCGGGTAAAACTGCGTGTTTTGTGAGAGGAAACTCTTTCGGGCAATGGCCCATTGTGTACACGGTGGGAGAAAAGCTGCTTGTGTTCCACCTAAAACTAAAGCAGAGTTGTTCGGGTAAAACTCGTGTTTTGGGAGAGGACATGCTTACAGTCCTCGCTACAGCCTGCCATGGTAGAGGCAGTTCACTCCACGCGGGTAACCATTCTTATAGAACAACTTCATTAGGGGAAGCGCCCGTTGTGTACACTGTGGGAGAAAAGCTGCTTGTGCTCCACCTGCAACTAAAGCAGAGTTCTTCCATTAAAACTGCGTGTTTTGGGAGAGGAAATGCTTACAGTCCTTACTAGAGACTGCAATGGTTCAGGCCGTTCGCTCCATGCGGGAAACCATTCTTATAGAACATGTTCATTAGGGGAAGTGCCCATTGTGTACACTGTGGGAGAAAAGCTGCTTGTGTTCCACCTACAACTAAAGCAGAGTTCTTCCGTAAAACTGCGTGTTTTGGGAGAGGAAATGCTTACAGTACTCGCTACAGCCTGCCATGGTTGAGGCTGTTCTACCCACGCGGACAACCATTCTTATAGAACAACTTCATTAGGGGAAGTGCCCGTTGTGTACACTGTGGGAGAAAAGCTGCTTGTGTTCCACCTGCAACTAAAGCAGAGTTTTTCGGGTAAAACTGCGTGTTTTGGGCGAGGAAATGCTTGCTCTCCTCGATACAGCCTGCCATGGTTGAGGCAGTTCGCTCCACGTGGGTAACCATTCTTATAGAACAAGTTCATTAAGGGAAGTGCCCATTGTGTACACTGTGGGAGAAAAGCTGCTTGTGTTCCACCTGCAACTAAAGCAGAGTTCTTCCATTAAAACTGCGTGTTTTGGGAGAGGAAATGCTTACAGTCCTCGCTACAGCCTGCCATGGTTGAGACAGTTTGCTCCACGTGGGAAACCCTGCATATAGAAGTTCATTCATGGAGAGCCCAAAGAGTACATAGTGGGAGAAAAGCTGCTTCTGTTCCACCTGCAATTAAAGCAGAGTTCTTCGGGTAAAACTGCGTGTTTTGGGAGAGGAAATGTTTACAGTCCTCGCTACAGCCTGCCGTGGTTGAGGCAGTTCGCACCACTTGGGAAACGCTGCATATAGAAATACCTTCATGGAAGAGACAAAAAAGTACACAGTGGGAGAAATGCAGCTTGTGTTGCACCTGCAACTAAAGCAGAGTTCTTCAGGTAAAACTGCGTGTTTTGGGAGAAGACATGCTTACAGTCCTCGCTACAGCCTGCCGTGGTTGAGGCGGTTCGCTCCACATGGTAAAAACTGCGTATAGAATTTCCTTCGTGGAAGAGACCAAAGAGTACACAGTGGAAGAAATGCTGCTTGTGTTGCACCTGCAACTAAAGCAGAGTTCTTCGGGTAAAACTGCGTGTTTGGCGAGAGGATATGTTTACAGTCCTCGCGACAGCCTGCCGTGGTTGAGGCAGTTTGCTCCACGTGGGAAGCCCTGCATATAGAATTTCCTTCGTGGAAGAGACCAAAGAGTACACAGTGGGAGTAAAGATGCTTGTGTTCCACCTGCAATTAAAGCAGAGATCTTGGGGTAAAACTGCGTGTTTTGGGAGAGGAGATGCTTATAGGCCTCCCTACTGCCTGCCTTGGTTGAGACAGTTCGTTCCACGTGGGAAACCCTGCATATAGAAGTTCATTCGTGGAAGAGCACAAAGAGTACATAGTGGGAGAAAAACTTCTTGCTTTCCACCTGCAACTAAAGCAGAGTTCTTCCGTTAAAACTGCGCTTTTTGGGAGAGGAAACTTTCGGGCAAAGGCCCTTTGGGTACACTGTGGGAGAAAAGCTGCTGGTGTTCCACCTGCAATTAAAGCAGAGTTCTTCGGGTAAAACTGCGTGTTTTGGGAGAGGAAATGCTTACAGGCCTCCCTACTGCCTTCCTTGGTTGAGACAGTTCACACCACGTGGGAAACCCTGCATATGGAAGTTCATTCTAGGTAGAGCCCAAAGAGTACACAGTGGGAGAAATGCTGCTTCTGTTCCACCTGCAACTAAAGCAGAGTTCTTCGGGTACAACTGCGTGTTTTGGGAGAGGAAACTCTTTCGGGCAAAGGCCCATTGGGTACACTGTGGGAGAAAAGCTGCTTGTGTTCCACCTGCAACTAAAGCAGAGTTCTTCGGGTAAAACTGCGTGTTTGGGGAGAGGACATGTTTACAGTCCTCGCGACAGCCTGCCGTGGTTGAGGCAGTTCGCTCCACGTGGGAAGACCTGCATATAGAATTTCATTCGTGGAGGAGACCAAAGAGTACACAGTGGGAGAAAAGCTGCTTGTGTTCCACCTGCAATTAAAGCAGTGTTCTTCGGGTAAAACTGTGTGTTTTGGGAGAGGAAATGCTTACAGGCCTCCCTACTGCCTGCCTTGGTTGAGACAGTTCGCTCCACATGGGAAACCCTGCATATAGAAGTTCATTCGAGGGAGAACCCAAAGAGTACACAGTGGGAGAAATGCTGCTTGTGTTCCACCTGCAACTAAAGCAGAGTTCTTCAGGTAAAACTGCGTGTTTTGTGAGAGGAAACTCTTCCGGGCAAAGGCCCATTGTGTACACGGTGGGAGAAAAGCTGCTTGTGTTCCACCTAAAACTAAAGCAGAGTTCTTCAGGTAAAACTCGTGTTTTGGGAGAGGACATGCTTACAGTCCTCGCTACAGCCTGCCATGGTAGAGGCAGTTCGCTCCACGCGGGTAACCATTCTTATAGAACAACTTCATTAGGGGAAGTGCCCGTTGTGTACACTGTGGGAGAAAAGCTGCTTGTGTTCCACCTGCAACTAAAGCAGAGTTCTTCCGTTAAAACTGCGTGTTTTGGGAGAGGAAGTGCTTACAGTCCTCACTTCAGCCTGCGTTGGTTTAGGCCTTTCACTCCACGCGGCACACCTTGCGTATAGAATTTCTTTCGGGTAAAGGACAATTGGGTACACTGTGGGAGAAAAGCTGCTTGTGTTCCACCTGAAACTAAAGCAGAGCTCTTCCGATAAAACTGCGTGTTTTGGGAGAGGAAATGCTTACAGTCCTTTCTAGAGACAGCAATGGTTGAGGCAGTTCACTCCACGTGGTAAACACTGCATATAGAAGTTCCTTCGTGGAAGAGACCAAAGAGTACACAGTGGGAGAAATGCTGCTTGTGTTCCACCTGCAACTAAAGCAGAGTTATTCCGTTAAAACTGCGTGTTTTGGGAGAGGAAATGCTTACAGTCCTCCCTACTGCCTGCCATGGTTGAGGCAGATCGCTCCACGCGTGTAACCATTCTTATAGAACAAGTTCGTTAGGGGAAGTGCCCGTTGTGTACACTGTGGGAGAAAAGCTGCTTGTGTTCCACCTACAACTAAAGCAGAGTTCTTCGGGTAAAACTGCGTGTTTTGGGAGAAGATATGCTTACAGTACTCCCTCCTGCCTGCCGTGGTTGAGGCAGTTCACTCCAAATGGAAACCCTGCATATAGAAATTCATTCGAGGTAGAGCCCAAAGAGTACACAGTGGGAAAATGCTGCTTGTGTTCCACCTGCAACTAAAGCAGAGTTCTTCGGGTAAAACTGTTTGTTTTGGCAGAGGAAATGCTTCCAGTCCTTACTAGAGCCTGCTTTGGATGAGGCAGTTCGCTACACGCGGGACACCCTGCATATAGAAGTTCATTCAGGAAAGGGCCCTTTGTGTACAGTGTGGGAGAAATGCAGCTTGTGTTACACCTGCAATTTAGGCAGAGTTCATCGGGTAAAACTGCGTGTTTTGGGAGAGGAAACACTTAGAGGCATAACTAGAGCCTGCCTTGGTTGATGTAGTTCACTCCACGCGGGACACCCTGCGTATAGAAATTCATTCGGTGAAAGGCCCTTTGTGTACACTGTGGGAGAAAAGCTGCTTGTGTTCCACCTGCAACTAAAGCAGAGTTCTTCCATTAAAACTGCGTGTTTGGGGAGAGGAAATGCTTACAGTCCTTACTAGAGCCTGCCTTGGTTGCGGCAGTTCGCTCCACGCGGGAAACCATTCGTATAAAACAAGTTCATTAGGGGAAGTGCCCATTGTGTACACTGTGGGAGAAAAGCCGCTTCTGTTCCACCTGCAACTAAAGCAGAGTACTTCCGTTAAAACTGCATGTTTTGGGAGAGGAAATGCTTACAGTCCTCCCTAATGCCTGCCTTGGATGAGGCAGTTCGCTCCACGTGGGAAATCCTGCATACAGAAGTTCATTTGTGGAAGAGCCCAAAGAGTACACAGTGGGAGAAATGCTGCTTGTGTTCCACTTGCAACTAAAGCAGAGTTCTTGGGGTAAAACTGCGTGTTTTGGGAGAGGACATGCTTACAGTGCTCGCTACAGCTTGCCGTGGTTGAGGCAGTTCACTCCAAGTGGGAAACCCTGCATATAGAAGTTCATTTGAAGAAGAGCCCAAAAAGTACACAGTGGGAGAAAAGCTGCTTGTGTTCCATCTGCAACTACAGTAGAGCTCTACCGATAAAACTGCGTGTTTTGGGAGAGGAAATGCTTACAGTCCTCGCTACAGCCTGCCATGGTTGAGGCAGTTCGCTCCACGCGGGTAACCATTCTTATAAAACAAGTTAATTAGGGGAAGTTCCCGTTGTGTACACTGTGGAAGAAAACATGCTTGTGTTCCACCTGCAATTAAAGGAGATTTCTTCCATTAAAACTGCGTGTTTTGGTAGAGGAAATCCTTACAGTCCTCGCTACAGCCTGCCATGTATGAGGCAGTTCGCTCCACAAGGGTAACCATTCTTATAGAACAAGTTCATTAGGGGAAGTGCCCGTTGTGTACACTGTGGGAGAAAAGCTGCTTGTGTTCCACCTGCAAATAAAGCAGAGCTCTTTCGTTAAAACTGCGTGTTTTGGGAGAGGAATTGCTTACAGGCCTCCCTACTGCCTGCCTTGGTTGAGACAGTTTGCTCCACGTGGGAAACCCTGCATATAGAAGTTCATTCGTGGAAGAGCCCAAAGAGTACATTGTGGGAGAAATGCTTCTTGTGTTCCACCTGCAGCTAAAGCAGAGTTCTTCCATTAAAACTGCGTGTTTTGGGAGAGGAAATGCTTACAGTCCTCGCTACCGCCTGCCGTGGTTGAGGCAGTTCGCAGCACTTGGGAAACCCTGCATATAGAAGTTCCTTCGTGGAAGAGCCCAAAGAGTACACAGTGGGAGAAATGCTGCTTGTGTTGCACCTGCAACTAAAGCACACTTCTTCGGGTAAAACTGCGTGTTTTGGGAGAGGACATGTTTACAGTCCTCGCCACAGCCTGCCGTGGTTGAGGCAGTTCGCTCCACGTGGGAAGCCCTGCATATAGAATTTCATTCGTGGAAGAGACCAAAGAGTACACAGTGGGAGAAAAGCTGCTTGTGTTCCATCTGCAACTAAAGCAGAGCTCTTCCGATAAAACTGAGTGTTTTGGGAGAGGAAATGCTTACAGTCCTCCTTCCTGCCTGCCTTGGTTGAGACAGTTCGCTCCACATGGGAAACCGTGCATATAGATGTTCATTCGAGGGAGAACCCAAAGAGTACACAGTGGGAGAAATGCTGCTTGTGTTCCACCTGCAACTAAAGCAGAGTTCTTCGGGTAAAACTGCGTGTTTTGTGAGAGGAAACTCTTTCGGGCAATGGGCCATTGTGTACACGGTGGGAGAAAAGCTGCTTGTGTTCCACCTAAAACTAAAGCAGAGTTGTTCGGGTAAAACTCGTGTTTTGGGAGAGGACATGCTTACAGTCCTCGCTACAGCCTGCCATGGTAGAGGCAGTTCGCTCCACGCGGGTAACCATTCTTATAGAACAACTTCATTAGGGGAAGCGCCCGTTGTGTACACTGTGGGAGAAAAGCTGCTTGTGCTACACCTGCAACTAAAGCAGAGTTCTTCCGTTAAAACTGCGTGTTTTGGGAGAGGAAATGCTTACAGTCCTTACTAGAGACTGCAATGGTTCAGGCCGTTCGCTCCATGCGGGAAACCATTCTTATAGAACATGTTCATTAGGGGAAGTGCCCATTGTGTACACTGTGGGAGAAAAGCTGCTTGTGTTCCACCTACAACTAAAGCAGAGTTCTTCCGTAAAACTGCGTGTTTTGGGAGAGGAAATGCTTACAGTACTCGCTACAGCCTGCCATGGTTGAGGCTGTTCTACCCACGCGGACAACCATTCTTATAGAACAACTTCATTAGGGGAAGTGCCCGTTGTGTACACTGTGGGAGAAAAGCTGCTTGTGTTCCACCTGCAACTAAAGCAGAGTTTTTCGGGTAAAACTGCGTGTTTTGGGCGAGGAAATGCTTGCTCTCCTCGATACAGCCTGCCATGGTTGAGGCAGTTCGCTCCACGTGGGTAACCATTCTTATAGAACAAGTTCATTAAGGGAAGTGCCCATTGTGTACACTGTGGGAGAAAAGCTGCTTGTGTTCCACCTGCAACTAAAGCAGAGTTCTTCCATTAAAACTGCGTGTTTTGGGAGAGGAAATGCTTACAGTCCTCGCTACAGCCTGCCATCGTTGAGACAGTTTGCTCCACGTGGGAAACCCTGCATATAGAAGTTCATTCATGGAGAGCCCAAAGAGTACATAGTGGGAGAAAAGCTGCTTCTGTTCCACCTGCAATTAAAGCAGAGTTCTTCGGGTAAAACTGCGTGTTTTGGGAGAGGAAATGTTTACAGTCCTCGCTACAGCCTGCCGTGGTTGAGGCAGTTCGCACCACTTGGGAAACGCTGCATATAGAAATACCTTCATGGAAGAGACAAAAAAGTACACAGTGGGAGAAATGCAGCTTGTGTTGCACCTGCAACTAAAGCAGAGTTCTTCAGGTAAAACTGCGTGTTTTGGGAGAAGACATGCTTACAGTCCTCGCTACAGCCTGCCGTGGTTGAGGCGGTTCGCTCCACATGGTAAAAACTGCGTATAGAATTTCCTTCGTGGAAGAGACCAAAGAGTACACAGTGGAAGAAATGCTGCTTGTGTTGCACCTGCAACTAAAGCAGAGTTCTTCGGGTAAAACTGCGTGTTTGGCGAGAGGATATGTTTACAGTCCTCGCGACAGCCTGCCGTGGTTGAGGCAGTTTGCTCCACGTGGGAAGCCCTGCATATAGAATTTCCTTCGTGGAAGAGACCAAAGAGTACACAGTGGGAGTAAAGATGCTTGTGTTCCACCTGCAATTAAAGCAGAGATCTTGGGGTAAAACTGCGTGTTTTGGGAGAGGAAATGCTTATAGGCCTCCCTACTGCCTGCCTTGGTTGAGACAGTTCGTTCCACGTGGGAAACCCTGCATATAGAAGTTCATTCGTGGAAGAGCCCAAAGAGTACATAGTGGGAGAAAAACTTCTTGCTTTCCACCTGCAACTAAAGCAGAGTTCTTCCGTTACAACTGCGCTTTTTGGGAGAGGAAACTTTCGGGCAAAGGCCCATTTGGTACACAGTGGGAGAAAAGCTGCTTGTGTTCCACCTGCAACTAAAGAAGAGTTCTTCCGTTAAAACTGTGTGTTTTGGGAGAGGAAAAGCTTACAGTCCTCACTACTGCCTGCCAAACTTGAGGCAGTTCGCTCCACGCGGGTAAGCATTCTTATAGAAAAAGTTCATTAGTGGAAGTGCCCATTGTGTACACTGTGGGAGAAAAGCTGCTTGTGTTCCACCTCAACTAAAGCAGAGTTATTCCGTTAAAACTGCGTGTTTTGGGAGAGGACATACTTACAGTCCTCCCTAATTCCTGCCATGGTTGAGGCAGTTCGCTCCACGCGGGTAACCATTCTTATAGAACAAGTTCATCATGGGAAGTGCCCCTTGTGTACACTGTGGGAGAAAAGCTGCTTGTGTTCCACCTGCAACTAAAGCAGAGTTCTTCGGGTAAAACTGCGTGTTTTGGGAGAGGAGATGCTTACAGGCCTCCCTACTGCCTTCCTTGGTTGAGACAGTTCACACCACGTGGGAAACCCTGCATATAGAAGTTCATTCTAGGTAGAGCCCAAAGAGTACACAGTGGGAGAAATGCTGCTTCTGTTCCACCTGCAACTAAAGCAGAGTTCTTCGGGTACAACTGCGTGTTTTGGGAGAGGAAACTCTTTCGGGCAAAGGCCCATTGGGTACACTGTGGGAGAAAAGCTGCTTGTGTTCAACCTGCAACTAAAGCAGAGTTCTTCGGGTAAAACTGCGTGTTTGGGGAGAGGACATGTTTACAGTCCTCGCGACAGCCTGCCGTGGTTGAGGCAGTTCGCTCCACGTGGGAAGACCTGCATATAGAATTTCATTCGTGGAGGAGACCAAAGAGTACACAGTGGGAGAAATGCTGCTTTTGTTGCATCTGCAACTAAAGCAGAGTTTTTCGGGTAAAACAGCGTGTTTTGGGAGAGTAAATGCTTAGAGTCCTTACTAGAGACTGCAATGGTTCAGGCAGTTCGCTCCACGCGGGAAACCATTCTTATAAAACATGTTCATTCAGGGAAGTGCCCATTGTGTACACTGTGGCAGAAAAGCTGCTTGTGTTCCACCTGCAACTAAAGCAGAGTTCTTCCGTTAAAACTGCGTGTTTTTGGAGAGGAAATGCTTACAGTCCTTACTAGAGACTGCAATGGTTCTGGCAGTTCGCTCCACGCGGGAAACCATTCTTATAGAACATGTTCATTAGGGGAAGTGCCCATTGTGTACACTGTGGGAGAAAAGCTGCTTGTGTTCCACCTACAACTAAAGCAGAGTTCTTCCGTTAAAACTGCGTGTTTTGGGAGAGGAAATGCTTACAGTCCTCGCTACAGCCTGCCATGGTAGAGGCAGCTCTATCCAAGCGGGTAACCATTCTTATAGAACAACTTCATTAGGGGAAGTGCCCGTTGTGTACACTGTGGGAGAAAAGCTGCTTGTGTTCCACCTGCAACTAAAGCAGAGCTCTTCCTATAAAACTGCGTCTTTTGGGAGAGGAAATGCTTACAGTCCTCGCTAGAGCCTGCCATGGATGAGGCAGTTCGCTCCACGCAGGAAACCATTCTTATACAACAAGTTCATTAGGGGAAGTGCCCATTGTGTACACTGTGGGAGAAAAGCTGATTGTGTTCCACCTGCAACTAAAGCAGAGTTCTTCCATTAAATCTGCGTGTTTTGGGAGAGGAAATGCTTACAGTCCTCGCTACAGCCTGCCATCGTTGAGACAGTTTGTTCCACGTGGGAAACCCTGCATATAGAAGTTCATTCGTGGAGAGCCCAAAGAGTACATAGTGGGAGAAAAGCTGCTTCTGTTCCACCTGCAATTAAAGCAGAGTTCTTCGGGTAAAACTGCGTGTTTTGGGAGAGGAAATGTTTACAGTCCTCGCTACAGCCTGCCGTGGTTGAGGCAGTTCGCACCACTTGGGAAACGCTGCATATAGAAATACCTTCATGGAAGAGACAAAAGAGTACACAGTGGGAGAAATGCAGCTTGTGTTGCACCTGCAACTAAAGCAGAGTTCTTCAGGTAAAACTGGGTGTTTTGGGAGAAGACATGCTTACAGTCCTCGCTACAGCCTGCCGTGGTTGAGGCGGTTCGCTCCACGTGGTAAAAACTGCGTATAGAATTTCCTTCGTGGAAGAGACCAAGGAGTACACAGTGGAAGAAATGCTGCTTGTGTTGCACCTGCAACTAAAGCAGAGTTCTTCGGGTAAAACTGCGTGTTTGGGGAGAGGGGATGTTTACAGTCCTCGCGAAAGCCTGCCGTGGTTGAAGTAGTTCGCTCCACGTGGGAAGCCATGCATATAGAATTTCCTTCGTGGAAGAGACCAAAGAGTACACAGTGGGAGTAAAGCTGCTTGTGTTCCACCTGCAATTAAAGCAGAGATCTTGGGGTAAAACTGCGTGTTTTGGGAGAGGAAATGCTTATAGGCCTCCCTACTGCCTGCCTTGGTTGAGACAGTTCGTTCCACGTGGGAAACCCTGCATATAGAAGTTCATTCATGGAAGAGCCCAAAGAGTACATAGTGGGAGAAAAACTTCTTGCTTTCCACCTGCAACTAAAGCAGAGTTCTTCCGTTAAAACTGCGCTTTTTGGGAGAGGAAACTTTCGGGCAAAGGCCCTTTGGGTACACTGTGGGAGAAAAGCTTCTGGTGTTCCACCTGCAATTAAAGCAGAGTACTTCGGGTAAAACTGCGTGTTTTGGGAGAGGAAATGCTTACAGTCCTCGCTACAGCCTGCCATGGTTGAGGCAGTTCGCACCACTTGGGAAACCCTGCATATAGAAATTCCTTCATGGAAGAGACCAAAGAGTACACAGTGGGAGAAATGCTGCTTGTGTTGCACCTGCAACTAAAGCAGAGCTCTTCCGATAAAACTGCGTGTTTTGGGAGAGGACATGCTTACAGTCCTCGCTACAGCCTGCCATCGTTGAGGCAGTACGCTCCACGTGGGAAACCCTGCATACAGAAGTTCATTTGTGGAAGAGCCCAAAGAGTACACAGTGGGAGAAAAGCTGCTTGTCTTCCACCTGCAACTAAAGCAGAGCTCTTCCGATAAAACTGCGTGTTTTGTGAGAGGAAATGCTTACAGTCCTTACTAGAGACTGCCATGTTTGAGGCAGTTCGCTCCACGCGGGAGACCATTCTTATAGAACAAGTTCATTAGGGGAAGTGCCCATTGTGTACACTGGGGGAGAAAAGATGCTTGTGTTCCCCCTGCAACTAAAGCAGAGTTCTTACGTTAAAACTGCGTGTTTTGGGAGAGGAAATGCTTACAGTCCTCCCTACCGCCTGCCATGGTTGAGACAGTTCGCTCCACACGGGTAACCATTCTTATAGAACAAGTTCATTAGGGGAAGAGCCCGTTGGGTACACTGTGGGAGAAAAGCTGCTTGGGTTCCACCTGGAACTAAAGCAGAGTTCTTTCGTTAATACTGCGTGTTTTGGGAGAGGAAATGCTTACAGGCCTCCCTACTGCCTGCCTTGGTTGAGACAGTTTGCTCCACGTGGGAAACCCTGCATATAGAAGTTCATTCGTGGAAGAGCCCAAAGAGTACATAGTGGGAGAAATGCTGCTTGTGTTCCACCTGCAACTAAAGCAGAGTTCTTCCATTAAAACTGCGTGTTTTGGGAGAGGAAATGCTTACTGTCCTCGCTACAGCCTGCCGTGGTTGAGGCAGTTCGCAGCACTTGGGAAACCCTGCATATAGAAGTTCCTTCGTGGAAGAGCCCAAAGAGTACACAGTGGGCGAAATGTTGCTTGTGCTGCACCTGCAACTAAAGCACACTTCTTCGGGTAAAACTGCGTGTTTTGGGAGAGGACATGTTTACAATCCTCGCCACAGCCTGCCGTGGTTGAGGCAGTTCGCTCCACGTGGGAAGCCCTGCATATAGAATTTCATTCGTGAAAGAGACCAAAGAGTACACAGTGGGAGAAAAGCTGCTTCTGTTCCATCTGCAACTAAAGCAGAGCTCTTCCGATAAAACTGAGTGTTTTGGGAGAGGAAATGCTTACAGTCCTCCTTCCTGCCTGCCTTGGTTGAGACAGTTCGCTCCACATGGGAAACCGTGCATATAGATGTTCATTCGAGGGAGAACCCAAAGAGTACACAGTGGGAGAAATGCTGCTTGTGTTCCACCTGCAACTAAAGCAGAGTTGTTCGGGTAAAACTGCGTGTTTTGTGAGAGGAAACTCTTTCGGGCAAAGGCCCATTGTGTACACGGTGGGAGAAAAGCTGCTTGTGTTCCACCTAAAACTAAAGCAGAGTTGTTCGGGTAAAACTCGTGTTTTGGGAGAGGACATGCTTACAGTCCTCGCTACAGCCTGCCATGGTAGAGGCAGTTCGCTCCACGCGGGTAACCATTCTTATAGAACAACTTCAATAGGGGAAGTGCCCGTTGAGTACACTGTGGGAGAAAAGCTGCTAGTGTTCCACCTGCAACTGAAGCAGAGTTCTTCTGTTAAAACTGCGTGTTTTGGGAGAGGAAATGCTTACAGTCCTTACCAGAGATTGCAATGGTTCAGGCAGTTTGCTCCATGCGGGAAACCATTCTTATAGAACATGTTCATTAGGGGAAGTGCCCATTGTGTACTCTGAGGGAGAAAAGCTGCTTGTGTTCCACCTGCAACTAAAGCAGAATTCTGCCAATAAAACTGCGTGTTTTGGGAGAGGAAATGCTTACAGTCCTTACTAGAGACTGCAATAGTTCAGGCAGTTCGCTCCACGCGGGAAACCATTCTTATAGAACAAGTTCATTAGGGGAAGTGCCCATTGTGTACACTGTGGGAGAAAAGCTGCTTGTGTTCAACCTGCAACTAAAGCAGAGTTCTTCGGTTAAAACTGCGTGTTTTGGAGAGGAAATGCTTACAGTCCTCCCTACTGCCTGCCATGGTTGAGGCAGTTCGCTCCACGCGGGTAACCATTCTTATAGAACAAGTTCATTAGGGGAAGTGCGCGTTGTGTACACTGTGGGAGAAAAGCTGCTTGTGTTTCACCTGCAACTAGAGCAGAGTTCTTCTGATAAAACTGCGTGTTTTGGGAGAGGAAATGCTTACAGGACTCCCTACTGCCTGCCTTGGTGGAGACAGTTCGCTCCACGTGGGAAACCATTCTTATAGAACAAGTTCATTACGGGAAGTGCCCGTTGTGTACACTGTGGAAGAAAAGCTGCTTGTGTTCCACCTGCAACTAAAGCAGAGTTCTTCAGGTAAAACAGCGTGTTTTGGGAGAGGAAACTCTTTCGGGCAAAGGCCCATTGGGTACACTGTGGGAGAAAAGGTGCTTGTGTTCCACCTGCAACTAAAGCAGAGTTCTTCCGTTAAAACTGCGTGTTTTGGGAGAGGAAATGCTTACAGTCCTCCTTACTGCCTGCCTTGGTTGAGGCAGTTCGCTCCACGTGGAAAACCCTGCATATAGAAGTTCATTTGTGGAAGAGGCCAAAAAGTACACAGCGGGAGAAATGCTGCTTGTGTTCCACCTGCAACTAAAGCAGAGTTCTTCGGGTAAAATTGCGTGTTTTGGGAGAGGAAATGCTTACAGTCCTTACTAGAGACTGCCATGGTTGAAGCAGTTCGCTCAATGCGGGAAACCATTCTTATAGAACAAGTTCATTAGGGGAAGTGCCCATTGTGTACACTGTGGGAGAAAAGCTGCTTGTGTTCCACCTGCAACTACAGCAGAGTTCTTCGGGTAAAACTGTGTGTTTTGGCAGAGGAAGTGCTTACAGTCCTCACTTCAGCCTGCTTTGGTTGAGGCCTTTCACTCCACGTGGCACACCTTGCGTATAGAATTTCTTTCGGGCAAAGGACAATTGGGTACACTGTTGCAGAAAAGCTGCTTGTGTTCCACCTGCAACTAAAGTAGAGTTCTTCGGGTAAAAGTGCTTGTTTTGGCAGAGGAAATGCTTACAGTCCTTACTAGAGCCTGCTTTGGATGAGGCAGTTCGCTACACGTGGGACACCCTGCATATAGAAGTTCATTCAGGAAAGGGCCCTTTGTGTACAGTGTGGGAGAAATGCAGCTTGTGTTACACCTGCAATTTAGGCAGAGTTCATCAGGTAAAACTACGTGTTTTGGGAGAGGAAACACTTAGAGGCATAACTAGAGCCTGCCTTGGTTGATGTAGTTCACTCCACGCGGGACACCCTGCGTATAGAAATTCATTTGGTGAAAGGCACTTTGTGTACACTGTGGGAGAAAAGCTGCTTGTGTTCCACCTGCAACTAAAGCAGAGTTCTTCCGTTAAAACTGCGTGTTTTGGGAGAGGAAACTCTTTCGGGCAAAGACCCTTTGGGTACACAGCGGGAGAAAAGCTGCTTTTGTTCCACCTGCAACTAAAGCAGATTTCTTAGGGTAAAACTTCGTGTTTTGGGAGAGGAAATGCTAAAAGTCCTCCCTCCTGCCTGCCTTGGTTGAGACAGTTCGCTCCACATGGGAAACCCTGCATATAGAAGTTCATTCGACCTAGAGTGCAAAGAGTACACAGTGGGAGAAATGCTGCTTGTGTTCCACCTGCAACTAAAGCAGAGTTCTTCAGGTAAAACTGCGTGTTTTGGGAGAGGACATGCATACAGTCGTCGCTACAGCTTGCCGTGATTGAGGCAGTTCACTCCACGTGGGAAACCCTGCATATAGAAGTTCATTTGTGGAAGAGCCCAAGGAGTACACAGTGGGAGAAAAGCTGCTTCTGTTCCACCTGCAACTAAAGCAGAGCTCTTCTGATAAAACTGCGTGCTTTGGGAGAGGAAATGCTTACAGTCCTTACTAGAGACTGCCATGGTTGAGGCAGTTCGCTCCACGTGGGAAACCATTCTTATAGAACAAGTTCATTAGGGGAAGTGCCCATTGTGTACACTGTGGGAGAAAAGCTGCTTGTGTTCCACATGCAACTAAAGCAGAGTTCTTCCGTTAAAACTGCGTGTTTTGGGAGAGGAAATGCTTACAGTCCTCCCTACTGCCTGCCTTGGTTGAGACAGTTCGCTCCACATGGGAAACCCTGCATATAGAAGTTCATTCGTGGAAGAGCCCAAAGAGTTCATAGTGGGAGAAATGCTTCTTGTGTTCCACCTGCAGCTAAATCAGAGTTCTTCCATTAAAACTGCTTGTTTTGGGAGAGGAAACTCTTTCGGGCAAAGGCAAATTGGGTACACTGTGGGAGAAAAGCTGCTTGTGTTCCACCTGAAACTAAAGCAGAGCTCTTCCAATAAAACTGCGTGTTTTGGGAGAGGAAATGCTTACAGTCCTTTCTAGAGACAGCAATGGTTGAGGCAGTTCGCTCCACGTGGTAAACACTGCATATAGAAGTTCCTTCGTGAAAGGGACCAAAGAGTACACAGTGGGAGAAATGCTGCTTGTGTTCCACCTGCAACTAAAGCAGAGTTATTCCGTTAAAACTGCGTGTTTTGGGAGAGGAAATGCTTACAGTCCTTACTAGAGACTGCAGTGGTTGAGGCAGTTCGCTCCACGCGGGAAACCATTCTTATAGAATATGTTCATTACGGGAAGTGCCCATTGTGTACACTATGGGAGAAAAGCTGCTTGTGTTCCACCTACAACTAAAGCAGAGTTCTTCCGTTAAAACTCCGTGTTTTGGGAGAGGAAATGCTTACAGTCCTCGCTACAGCCTGCCATGGTACAGGCAGTTCTATCCACGTGGGTAACCATTCTTATAGAACAACTTCATTAGGGGTAGTGCCTGTTGTGTACACTGTGGGAGAAATGCTGCTTGTGTTCCACCTGCAACTAAAGCAGAGTTTTTCGGGTAAAACTGCTTGTTTTGGGAGAGGAAGTGCTTACAGTCCTCACTTCAGCCTGCGTTGGTTTAGGCTTTCACTCCACGCGGCACACCTTTCGTATAGAATTTCTTTCGGGCAAAGGACATTTGGGTACACTGTTGCAGAAAAGCTGCTTGTGTTCCACCTGCAACTAAAGCAGAGTTCTTCGGTTAAAACTGTTTGTTTTGGCAGAGGAAATGCTTCCAGTCCTTACTAGAGCCTGCTTTGGATGAGGCAGTTTGCTACACGCGGGACACCCTGCATACAGAAGTTCATTCAGGAAAGGGCCCTTTGTGTACAGTGTGGGAGAAATGCAGCTTGTGTTACACCTGCAATTTAGGCAGAGTTCATCAGGTAAAACTGCGTGTTTTGGGAGAGGAAACACTTAGAGGCATAACTAGAGCCTGCCTTGGTTGAGGTAGTTCACTCCACGCGGGACACCCTGCGTATAGAAATTCATTCGGTGAAAGGCCCTTTGTGTACACTGTGGGAGAAAAGCTGCTTGTGTTCCACCTGCAACTAAAGCAGAGTTCTTCCATTAAAACTGCGTGTTTGGGGAGAGGAAATGCTTACAGTCCTTACTAGAGCCTGCCTTGGTTGCGGCAGTTCGCTCCACGCGGGAAACCATTCGTATAAAACAAGTTCATTAGGGGAAGTGCCCATTGTGTACACTGTGGGAGAAAAGCCGCTTCTGTTCCACCTGCAACTAAAGCAGAGTTCTTCCGTTAAAACTGCATGTTTTGGGAGAGGAAATGCTTACAGTCCTCCATAATGCCTGCCTTGGTTGAGGCAGTTCGCTCCACGTGGGAAATCCTGCATACAGAAGTTCATTTGTGGAAGAGCCCAAAGAGTACACAGTGGGAGGAATGCTGCTTGTGTTCCACTTGCAACTAAAGCAGAGTTCTTGGGGTAAAACTGCGTGTTTTGGGAGAGGACATGCTTACAGTGCTCGCTACAGCTTGCCGTGGTTGAGGCAGTTCACTCCAAGTGGGAAACCCTGCATATAGAAGTTCATTTGAAGAAGAGCCCAAAAAGTACACAGTGGGAGAAAAGCTGCTTGTGTTCCATCTGCAACTACAGTAGAGCTCTACCGATAAAACTGCGTGTTTTGGGAGAGGAAATGCTTACAGTCCTTACTAGAGACTGCCATGGTTGAGGCAGTTCGCTCCACGCAGGAAACCATTCTTATAGAAAAAGTTCATTATGGGAAGTGCCCATTGTGTACACTGTGGGAGAAAAACTGCTTGTGTTCCACTTACAACTAAAGCAGACTTCTTCCTTTAAAACTGCGTGTTTTGGGAGAGGAAATGCTTACAGTCCTCGCTACAGCCTGCCATGGTTGCGGCAGTTCGCTCCACGCGGGTAACCATTCTTATAAAACAAGTTAATTAGGGGAAGTTCCCGTTGTGTACACTGTGGCAGAAAACATGCTTCTGTTCCACCTGCAATTAAAGGAGAGTTCTTCCGTTAAAACTGCATGTTTTGGTAGAGGAAATCCTTACAGTCCTCGCTACAGCCTGCCATGGTTGAGGCAGTTCGCTCCACGCGGGTAACCATTTTATAGAACAAGTTCATTAGGGGAAGTGCCCGTTGTGTACACTGTGGGATAAATGCTGCTTGTGTTCCACCTGCAACTAAAGCAGACTTCTTCGGGTAAAACTGCGAGTTTTGGGAGAGGACATGCTTACAGTCCTCGCTACAGCCTGCCGTGGTTTAGGCAGTTCGCTCCACGTGGGAAACCCTGCATATAGAAGTTCATTTGTGGTAGAGCCCAAAGAGTACACAGTGGGAGAAAAGTTGCTTCTGTTCCACCTGCAACTAAAGCAGAGCTCTTCCGATAAAACTGCGTGTTTTGGGGGAGGAAATGCTTACAATCCTCCCTACTGCCTGCCATGGTTGAGGCAGTTCACTCCACGCGGGTAAGCATTCTTATAGAACAAGTTCATTAGGGGAAGTGCCCGTTGTGTACACTGTGGGAGAAAAGCTGCTTGTGTTCCACCTGCAACTAAAGCAGAGTTCTTCGGGTAAAACTGCGTGTTTGGGGAGAGGAAGTGCTTACAGTCCTCGCCATAGCCTGCCTTGGTTGAGGCAGTTAGCTCCAAGAGGGAAACCATTCTTGTAGAACATGTTCATTAGGGGAAGTGCCCTTTGTGTACACTGTGGGAGAAAAGCTGCTTGTGTTCCACCTGCAATTAAAGCAGAGTACTTCGGGTAAAATTGCGTGTTCTGGGAAAGGAAATGCTTACATTCCTCGCAACAGCCTGCCGTGGTTGAGGCAGTTCGCTCCACCTGGTAAAAACTGCATATAGAATTTCCTTCGTGGAAGAGACCAAAGAGTACACAGTGGGGAAATGCTGCTTGTCTTCCACCTGCAACTAAAGCAGAGCTATTCCCATAAAACTGCGTGTTTTGGGAGAGGAAATGCTTATTGTCCTTACTAAAGACTGCCATGGTTGAGGCAGTTCGCTCCACGCGGGTAACCATTCTTATACAACAAGTTCATTAGGGGAAGTGCCCATTGGGTACACTGTGGGAGAAAAGCTGCTTGTGTTCCACCTGCAACTAAAGCAGAGTTCTTTGGGTAAAACTGCGTGTTTGGGGAGAGGACATGTTTACATTCCTCACTATAGCCTGCCTTGGTTGAGGCAGTTCGCTCCACGTGGGAAGCCCGGCATATAGAATTTCATTCGTGGAAGAGACCAAAGAGTACACAGTGGGAGAAAAGCTGCTTGTGTTCCACCTGCAACTAAAGCAGAGCACTTCCGATAAAACTGCGTGTTTTGGGGTAGGAAATGCTTACAGTCCTCCCTCCTGCCTGCCTTGGTTGAGGCAGTTCGCTCCACGTGGGAAACCCTGCATATAGAAATTCAATTGTGGAAGAGCCCAAAGAGAACACAGTGGGAGAAATGCTGCTTGTGTTCCACCTGCAACTAAAGCAGAGCTCTTCTGATAAAACTGCGTGTTTTTGTAGAGGAAATGCTTACAGTCCTTACTAGAGACTGCAATGGTTGAGGCAGTTCGCTCCACGCGGGAAACCATTCTTATAGAACAACTTCATTAGGGGTAGTGCCCGTTGT
This sequence comes from Hyperoodon ampullatus, assembly GCF_949752795.1. Classification (NCBI taxonomy): domain Eukaryota; kingdom Metazoa; phylum Chordata; class Mammalia; order Artiodactyla; family Ziphiidae; genus Hyperoodon; species Hyperoodon ampullatus. Next base: position 78,987 of record NW_027641084.1, read on the forward strand.
GTACACTGTGGGAGAAAAGCTGCTTGTGTTCCACCTGCAAATAAAGCAGAGATTTTCGGGTAAAACTGCTTGTTTTGGGAGAGGAAGTGCTTACAGTCCTCACTTCAGCCTGCGTTGGTTTAGGCTTTCACTCCACGCGGCACACCTTTCGTATAGAATTTCTTTCGGGCAAAGGACATTTGGGTACACTGTTGCAGAAAAGCTGCTTGTGTTCCACCTGCAACTAAAGCAGAGTTCTTCGGGTAAAACTGCGTGTTTTTGGAAAAGAAATGCTTACATTCCTCGCTACAGCCTGCCGTGGTTGAGGCAGTTCGCTCCAAATAGGAAACCCTGCATATAGAAATTCATTCGAGGTAGAGCCCAAAGAGTACACAGTGGGAAAATGCTGCTTGTGTTCCACGTGAAACTAAAGCAGAGTTCTTCGGGTAAAACTGCGTGTTTTGGGAGAGGCAACTCTTTCGGGCAAAGGCACATTGGGTACACTGTGCGAGAAAGCTGCTTGTGTTCCACCTGCAACTAAAGCAGAGTACTTCCATTAAAACTGCGTGTTTTGAGAGAGAAAATGCTTACAGTCCTCCCTACGGCCTGCCTTGTTTGAGGCAGTTCGCTCCACGTGGGAAACCCTGCATATAGAAGTTCATTTGTGGAAGAGCCCAAAGAGTACACAGTGGGAGAAATGCTGCTTGTGTTCCACCTGCAACTAAATCAGAGTTCTTCGGGTAAAACTGCCTGTTTTGGGAGAGGACATGCTTACAGTCCTCGCTACAGCCTGCCGTCGCAGAGGCAGTTCTCTCCACGAGGGAAAGCCTTCATATAGAAGTTCATTTGTTGAAGAGCCCAAGGAGTACACAGTGGGAGAAAAGCTGCTTGTGTTCCACCTGCAACTAAAGCAGAGCTCTTCTGATAAAACTGCGTGTTTTTGTAGAGGAAATGCTTACAGTCCTTACTAGAGCCTGCTTTGGATGAGGCAGTTCGCTACACGCGGTACACCCTGCATATAGAAATTCATTCAGGAAAAGGCCCTTTGTGTACAGTGTGGGAGAAATGCAGCTTGTGTTACACCTGCAATTTAGGCAGAGTTCATTGGGTAAAACTGCGTGTTTTGGGAGAGGAAACACTTAGAGGCATAACTAGAGCCTGCCTTGGTTGAGGTAGTTCACTCCACGCGGGACACCCTGCGTATAGAAATTCATTCGGTGAAAGGCCCTTTGTGTACACTGTGGGAGAAAAGCTGCTTGTGTTCCACCTGCAACTAAAGCAGAGTTCTTCCATTAAAACTGCGTGTTTGGGGAGAGGAAATGCTTACAGTCCTTACTAGAGCCTGCCTTGGTTGCGGCAGTTCGCTCCACGCGGGAAACCATTCGTATAAAACAAGTTCATTAGGGGAAGTGCCCATTGTGTACACTGTGGGAGAAAAGCCGCTTCTGTTCCACCTGCAACTAAAGCAGAGTTCTTCTGTTAAAACTGCGTGTTTAGGAAGAGGAAATGCTTACAGTCCTCCCTGCTGACTGCCTCGGTTGAGGCAGTTCGTTCCACGTGGGAAACCCTGCATATAGAAATTCAGTTGTGGAAAAGCCTAAAGAGAACACAGTGGGAGAAATGCTGCCTGTGTTCCACCTGCAACTACAGCAGAGTTCTTCCATTAAAACTGCGTGTTTTGGAGAGGAAATGCTTACAGTCCTCCCTACTGCCTGCCTTGGTTGAGGCTGTTCGCTCCACGTGGAAAAACCTGCATATAGAAGTTCATTGGTGGAAGAGGCCAAAGAGTACACAGTGGGAGAAATGCTGCTTGTGTTCCACCTGCAACTAAAGCAGAGTTCTTCGGGTAAAACTTCGTGTTTTGGGAGAGGACATGCTTACAGTCTTCGCTACAGGCTGCCATCGTTGAGGAAGTTCGCTCCACGTGGGAAACCCTGCATATAGACGTTCATTTGTAGAAGAGCCCAAAGAGGACACAGTGGGAGAAAAGCTGCTTGTGTTCCACCTGCAACTAAAGCAGAGTTCTTCCGTTAAAACTGGGTGTTTTGGGAGAGGAAATGCTTACAGTCCTCACTACTGCCTGCCAAACTTGAGGCAGTTCGCTCCACGAGGGTAAGCATTCTTATAGAACAACTTCATTAGGGGAAGTGCCCATAGTGTACACTGTGGGAGAAAAAAGCTGTTTGTGTTCCACCTAAACTAAAGCAGAGTTATTCCGTTAAAACTGGGTGTTTTGCGAGAGGAAATGCTTATAGTCCTCCCTCCTGCTTGCCTTGGTTGAGACAGTTCGCTCCACATGGGTAACCCTGCATATAGAAGTTCATTCGAGGTAGAGCACAAAGCGTACACAGTGGGAGAAATGCTGCTTGTGTTCCACCTGCAACTAAAGCAGAGTTCTTCGGGTAAAACTGCGTGTTTTGGGAGAGGAAACTCTTTTGGCAAAGGCCCATTGGGTACACTGTGGGAGAAAAGCTGCTTGTTTTCCACCTGCAACTAAAGCAGAGCTCTTCCGATAAAACTGTGTGTTTTGGCAGAGGACATGCTTACAGTCGTCGCTACAGCCTGCCGTGGTTGAGGCAGTTCGCTCCACCTGGTAAACACTGCATATAGAATTTCCTTCGTGGAAGAGACCAAAGAGTACACAGTGGGGAAATGCTGCTTGTTTTGCCCCTGCAACTAAAGCAGAGTTCATCGGGTAAAACTGCGTGTTTTGGGAGAGGACATGCTTACCGTCCTCGCTACAGCCTGCCGTGGTTGAGGCAGTTCGCTCCACGTGGGAAACCCTGCATATAGAAGTTCATTTGTGGAAGAGCCCAAAGAGTACACAGTGGGAGAAAAGCTGCTTGTCTTCCACCTGCAACTAAAGCAGAGCTCTTCCGATAAAACTGCGTGTTTTGGGAGAGGAAATGCTTACACTCCTTACTAAAGACTGCCATGGTTGAGGCAGCTTGCTCCACGCGGGTAACCGTTCTTATACAACAAGTTCATTGGGGGAAGTGCCCATTGGGTACACTGTGGGAGAAAAGCTGCTTGTGTTCCACCTGCAACTAAAGCAGAGTTCTTCCATTAAAACTCCGTGTTTTGGGAGAGGAAATGCTTACAGTCCTTACTAGAGACTGCCATGGTTGAGGCAGTTCGCTCCACGCGGGAAACCATTCTTATAGAACAAGTTCATTAGGGGAAGTGCCCGTTGTGTACAGTGTGGGAGAAAAGCTGCTTGTGTTCCACTTGCAACTAAAGCAGAGTTCTTCTGATAAAACTGCGTGTTTTGGGAGAGGAAATGCTTACAGTCCTCCCTACTGCCTGCCTTGGTTGAGGCTGTTCGCTCCACGTGGGAAACCCTGCATATAGAAGTTCATTGGTGGAAGAGGCCAAAGAGTACACAGTGGGAGAAATGCTGCTTGTATTCCACCTGCAAGTAAAGCAGAGTTCTTCGGGTAAAACTTTGTGTTTTGGGAGAGGACATGCTTACAGTCTTCGCTACAGGCTGCCATGGTTGAGGAAGTTCGCTCCACGTGGGAAACCCTGCATATAGACGTTCATTTGTAGAAGAGCCCAAAGAGGACACAGTGGGAGAAAAGCTGCTTGTTTTCCACCTGCAACTAGAGCAGAGTTCTTCCGTTAAAACTGGGTGTTTTGAGAGAGCAAATGCTTACAGTCCTCACTACTGCCTGCCAAACTTGAGGCAGTTCGCTCCACGCGGGTAAGCATTCTTATAGAACAACTTCATTAGGGGACGTGCCCATAGTGTACACTGTGGGAGAAAAAAGCTGCTTGTGTTCCACCTCAACTAAAGCACAGTTATTCCGTTAAAACTGCGTGTTTTGCGAGAGGAAATGCTTACAGTCCTCACTACTGCCTGCCATGTTTGAGGCAGTTCGCTCCACACGGGTAACCATTCTTATAGAACAAGTTCATTAGGGGAACTGCCCGTTGTGTACACTGTGGGAGAAAAGCTGTTTGTGTTCCACCTCAACTAAAGCAGAGTTATTCCGGTAAAACTGCGTGTTTTGGGAGAGGAAATGCTTACAGGCCTCCCTACTGCCTGCCTTGGTTGAGACAGTTCAATCCACGTGGGAAACCCTGCATATAGAAGTTCATTCGAGGTAGAGCCCAAAGAGTACACAGTGGGAAAAATGCTTCTTGTGTTCCACCTGCAACTAAAGCAGAGTTCTTCAGGTAAAACTGCGTTTTTTGTTAGAGGAAACTCTTTCGGGCAAAGGCCCATTGGGTACCCTGTGGGAGAACAGCTGCTGGTGTTCCACCTGCAACTAAAGCAGAGTTCTTCAGGTAAAACTGCGTGTTTTGGGAGAGGAAATGCTTACAGTCCTCCCAACTGCCTGCCTTGGTTGAGGCAGTTCGCTCCACGTGGGAAACCCTGCATATAGAAGTTCATTTGTGGAAGAGCACAAAGAGTACACAGTGGGAGAAATGCTGCTTGTGTTCCACCTGCAACTAAAACAGAGCTCTTCCGTTAAAACTGCGTGTTTTGGGAGAGGAAGTGCTTACAGTCCTCACTTCAGCCTGCGTTGGTTTAGGCCTTTCACTCCACGCGGCACACCTTGCGTATAGAATTTCTTTCGGGCAAAGGACATTTGGGTACACTGTTGCAGAAAAGCTGCTTGTGTTCCACCTGCAACTAAAGCAGAGTTCTTCGGGTAAAACTGCGTGTTTTGGGAGAGGAAATGCTTACAGGCCTCCCTACAGCCTGCCTTGGTTGAGACAGTTCGCTCCACGTGGGAAACCATTCTTATAGAACAAGTTCATTAGGGGAAGTGCCCGTTGTGTACACTGTGGGAGAAAAGCTGCTTGTGTTCTACGTGCAACTAAAGCAGAGTTCTTCGGGTAAAACTGCATGTTTTGGGAGAGGAAACCCTGCGGGCAAAGACCAATCGGGTAAATAGCGGGAGAAAAGCTGCTTGTGTTCCACCTGCAATTAAAGCAGAGTTCTTAGGGTAAAACTTCGTGTTTTGGGAGAGGAAATGCTTACAGTCCTCCCTCCTGCCTGCCTTGGTTGAGACAGTTCGCTCCACATGGGAAACCCTGCATATAGAAGTTCATTCGAGGTAGAGCGCAAAGAGTACACAGTGGGAGAAATGCTGCTTGTGTTCCACCTGCAACTAAAGCAGAGTTCTTCGGGTAAAACTGCGTGTTTTGGGAGAGGAAACTCTTTCGGGCAAAGGCCCATTGGGTACACTGTGGGAGAAAAGCTGCTTCTGTTCCACCTGCAACTAAAGCAGAGCTCTTCCGATAAAACTGCGTGTTTTGGGGGAGGAAATGCTTACAATCCTCCCTACTGCCTGCCATGGTTGAGGCAGTTCGCTCCACGCGGGTAAGCATTCTTATACAACAAGTTCATTAGGGGAAGTGCCCGTTGTGTACACTGTGGGAGAAAAGCTGCTTGTGTTCCATCTGCAACTAAAGCAGAGTTCTTCTGATAAAACTGCGTGTTTTGGGTGAGGAAATGCTTACAGGCCCCCCTACTGCCTGCCTTGGTTGAGACAGTTCGCTCCACGTGGGAAACCATTCTTATAGAACAAGTTCATTAGGGGAAGTGCCCGTTGTGTACACTGTGGGAGAAAAGCTGCTTGTGTTCCACCTGCAACTAAAGCAGAGTTCTTCGGGTAAAACTGCGTGTTTTGGGAGAGGAAGTGCTTACAGTCCTCACTTCAGCCTCCGTTGGTTTAGGCCTTTCACTCCACGCGGCACACCTTGCGTACAGAATTTCTTTCAGGCAAAGGACAATTGGATACACTGTGTGAGAAAAGCTGCTTGTGTTCCACCTGCAATTAATGCAGAGTTCTTCGGGTAAAACTTCGTGTTTTGGGAAAGGAAATGCTTACATTCCTCGCTACAGCCTGCCGTGGTTGAGGCAGTTCGCTCCACCTGGTAAACACTGCATATAGAATTTCCTTCGTGGAAGAGACCAAAGAGTACACAGTGGGGAAATGCTGCTTGTTTTGCCCCTGCAACTAAAGCAGAGTTCATCGTGTAAAACTGCGTGTTTTGGGAGAGGACAGGATTACCGTCCTCGCTACAGCCTGCCGTGGTTGAGGCAGTTCGCTCCACGTGGGAAACCCTGCATATAGAAGTTCATTTGTGGAAGAGCCCAAAGAGTACACAGTGGGAGAAAAGCTGCTTGTGTTCCACCTGCAACTAAAGCAGAGTTCTTAGGGTAAAACTTCGTGTTTTGGGAGAGGAAATGCTTACAGTCCTTACTAGAGACTGCCATGGTTGAGGCAGTTCGCTCCACGAGGGAAACCATTCTTATAGAACAAGTTCATTAGTGGAAGTGCCCGTTGTGTACAGTGTGGGAGAAAAGCTGCTTGTGTTCCACTTGCAACTAAAGCAGAGTTCTTCCGATAAAACTGCGTGTTTTGGGAGAGGAAATGCTTACAGGCCTCCCTACTGCCTGCCTTGGTTGAGAGAGTTCGCTCCACGTGGGAAACCATTCTTATAGAACAAGTTCATTAGAGGAAGTGCCCGTTGTGTACACTGTGGGAGAAAAGCTGCTTGTGTTCCACCTGCAACTAAAGCAGAGTTCTTCGGTTAAAACTGCCTGTTTTGGGAGAGGAAACTCTCTCGGGCAAAGGCCCATTGGGTACACTGTGGGAGAAAAGCTGCTTGTGTTCCACCTGCAACTAAAGCAGAGTTCTTCCATTAAAACTGCGTGTTTTGGGAGAGGAAATGCTTACAGTCCTCCCTACTGCCTGCCTTGGTTGAGGCTGTTCGCTCCACGTGGGAAATCCTGCATATAGAAGTTCATTGGTGGAAGAGGCCAAAGAGTACACAGTGGGAGAAATGCTGCTTGTGTTCCACCTGCAAGTAAAGCAGAGTTCTTCGGGTAAAACTTTGTGTTTTGGGAGAGGACATGCTTACAGTCTTCGCTACAGGCTGCCATGGTTGAGGAAGTTCGCTCCACGTGGGAAACCCTGCATATAGACGTTCATTTGTAGAAGAGCCCAAAGAGGACACAGTGGGAGAAAAGCTGCTTGTTTTCCACCTGCAACTAAAGCAGAGTTCTTCCGTTAAAACTGGGTGTTTTGGGAGAGGAAATGCTTACAGTCCTCACTACTGCCTGCCAAACTTGAGGCAGTTCGCTCCACGCGGGAAACCATTCTTATAGAACAAGTTCATTAGGGGAAGTGCCCGTTGTGTACACTGTGGGAGAAAAGCTGCTTGTGTTCCACCTGCAACTAAAGCAGAGTTCTTCCTATAAAACTGCGTGTTTTGGGAGAGGAAATGCTTACAGGCCTCCCTACTGCCTGCCTTGGTTGAGACAGTTTGCTCAACTTGGGAAACCATTCTTATAGAACAAGTTCATTAGAGGAAGTGCCCGTTGTGTACACTGTGGGAGAAAAGCTGCTTGTGTTCCACCTGCAACTAAAGCAGAGTTCTTCGGTTAAAGCTGCCTGTTTTGGGAGAGGAAACTCTCTCGCGCAAAGGCCCATTGGGTACACTGTGGGAGAAAAGCTGCTTGTGTTCCACCTGCAACTAAAGCAGAGTTCTTCCGTTGAAACTGCGTGTTTTGGGAGAGGAAATGCTTACAGGCCTCCCTACTGCCTGCGTTGGTTTAGGCCTTTCACTGCACGCGGCACACCTTGCGTAATGAATTTCTTTCGGGCAAAGGACATTTGGGTACACTGTTGCAGAAAAGCTGCTTGTGTTCCACCTGCAACTAAAGCAGAGTTCTTCGGGTAAAACTGCTTGTTTTGGCAGAGGAAATGCTTCCAGTCCTTACTAGAGCCTGCTTTGGATGAGGCAGTTTGCTACACGCGGGACACCCTGCATATAGAAGTTCATTTGAAGAAGAGCCCAGAAAATACACAGTGGGAGAAAAGCTGCTTGTGTTCCATCTGCAACTAAAGCAGACTTCTTCCTTTAAAACTGCGTGTTTTGGGAGAGGAAATGCTTACAGTCCTCGCTACAGCCTGCCGTGGTTGAGGCAGTTCGCTCCACCTGGTAAACACTGCATATACAATTTTCTTTGTGGAAGAGACCAAAGAGTACACAGTGGGGAAATGCTTCTTGTGTTGCCCCTGCAACTAAAGCAGAGTTCATCGGGTAAAACTGCGTGTTTTGGGGGAGGAAATGCTTACCGTCCTCTCTACAGCTTGCTGTGGTTGAGGCAGTTCGCTCCAAGAGGGAAACCATTCTTATAGAACATGTTCATTAGGGGAAGTGCCCATTGTGTACACTGTGGGAGAAAAGCTGCTTGTGTTCCACCTGCAATTAAAGCAGAGTTCTTCGGGTAAAACTGCGTGTTTTGGGAAAGGAAATGCTTACATTCCTCGCTACAGCCTGCCGTGGTTGAGGCAGTTCGCTCCACCTGGTAAACACTGCATATAGAATTTCCTTCGTGGAAGAGACCAAAGAGTACACAGTGGGGAAATGCTGCTTGTTTTGCCCCTGCAACTAAAGCAGAGTTCATCGTGTAAAACTGCGTGTTTTGGGAGAGGACATGATTACCGTCCTCGCTACAGCCTGCCGTGGTTGAGGCAGTTCGCTCCACGTGGGAAACCCTGCATATAGAAGTTCATTTGTGGAAGAGCCCAAAGAGTACACAGTGGGAGAAAAGCTGCTTCTGTTCCACCTGCAACTAAAGCAGAGCTCTTCCGATAAAACTGCGTGTTTTGGGGGAGGAAATGCTTACAATCCTCCCTACTGCCTGCCATGGTTGAGGCAGTTCGCTCCACGCGGGTAAGCATTCTTATACAACAAGTTCATTAGGGGAAGTGCCCGTTGTGTACACTGTGGGAGAAAAGCTGCTTGTGTTCCACCTGCAACTAAAGCAGAGTTCTTCCGATAAAACTGCGTGTTTTGGGTGAGGAAATGCTTACAGGCCTCCCTACTGCCTGCCTTGGTGGAGAGTGTTCGCTCCACGTGGGAAACCATTCTTATCGAACAAGTTCATTAGGGGAAGTGCCCGTTGTGTACACTGTGGGAGAAAAGCTGCTTGTGTTCCACCTGCAACTAAAGCAGAGTTCTTCGGGTAAAACCGCGTGTTTTGGGAGAGGAAGTGCTTACAGTCCTCACTTCAGCCTGCGTTGGTTTAGGCCTTTCACTCCACGCGGCACACCTTGCGTATAGAATTTCTTTCAGGCAAAGGACAATTGGATACACTGTGTGAGAAAAGCTGCTTGTGTTCCACCTGCAACTAAAGCAGAGTTTTTCGGGTAAAACTGCTTGTTTTGGGAGAGGAAGTGCTTACAGTCCTCACTTCAGCCTGCGTTGGTTTAGGCTTTCACTCCACGCGGCACACCTTTCGTATAGAATTTCTTTCGGGCAAAGGACATTTGGGTACACTGTTGCAGAAAAGCTGCTTGTGTTCCACCTGCAAGTAAAGCAGAGTTCTTCGGGTAAAACTGCTTGTTTTGGCAGAGGAAATGCTTCCAGTCCTTACTAGAGCCTGCTTTGGATGAGGCAGTTTGCTACACGCGGGACACCCTGCATATAGAAGTTCATTCAGGAAAGGGCCCTTTGTGTACAGTGTGGGAGAAATGCAGCTTGTGTTACACCTGCAATTTAGGCAGAGTTCATCAGGTAAAACTGCGTGTTTTGGGAGAGGAAACACTTAGAGGCATAACTAGAGCCTGCCTTGGTTGAGGTAGTTCACTCCACGCGGGACACCCTGCGTATAGAAATTCATTCGGTGAAAGGCCCTTTGTGTACACTGTGGGAGAAAAGCTGCTTGTGTTCCACCTGCAACTAAAGCAGAGTTCTTCCATTAAAACTGCGTGTTTGGGGAGAGGAAATGCTTACAGTCCTTACTAGAGCCTGCCTTGGTTGCGGCAGTTCGCTCCACGCGGGAAACCATTCGTATAAAACAAGTTCATTAGGGGAAGTGCCCATTGTGTACACTGTGGGAGAAAAGCCGCTTCTGTTCCACCTGCAACTAAAGCAGAGTTCTTCCGTTAAAACTGCATGTTTTGGGAGAGGAAATGCTTACAGTCCTCCATAATGCCTGCCTTGGTTGAGGCAGTTCGCTCCACGTGGGAAATCCTGCATACAGAAGTTCATTTGTGGAAGAGCCCAAAGAGTACACAGTGGGAGGAATGCTGCTTGTGTTCCACTTGCAACTAAAGCAGAGTTCTTGGGGTAAAACTGCGTGTTTTGGGAGAGGACATGCTTACAGTGCTCGCTACAGCTTGCCGTGGTTGAGGCAGTTCACTCCAAGTGGGAAACCCTGCATATAGAAGTTCATTTGAAGAAGAGCCCAAAAAGTACACAGTGGGAGAAAAGCTGCTTGTGTTCCATCTGCAACTACAGTAGAGCTCTACCGATAAAACTGCGTGTTTTGGGAGAGGAAATGCTTACAGTCCTTACTAGAGACTGCCATGGTTGAGGCAGTTCGCTCCACGCGGGAAACCATTCTTATAGAAAAAGTTCATTATGGGAAGTGCCCATTGTGTACACTGTGGGAGAAAAACTGCTTGTGTTCCACTTACAACTAAAGCAGACTTCTTCCTTTAAAACTGCGTGTTTTGGGAGAGGAAATGCTTACAGTCCTCGCTACAGCCTGCCATGGTTGCGGCAGTTCGCTCCACGCGGGTAACCATTCTTATAAAACAAGTTAATTAGGGGAAGTTCCCGTTGTGTACACTGTGGCAGAAAACATGCTTGTGTTCCACCTGCAATTAAAGGAGAGTTCTTCCGTTAAAACTGCATGTTTTGGTAGAGGAAATCCTTACAGTCCTCGCTACAGCCTGCCATGGTTGAGGCAGTTCGCTCCACGCGGGTACCATTTTATAGAACAAGTTCATTAGGGGAAGTGCCCGTTGTGTACACTGTGGGATAAATGCTGCTTGTGTTCCACCTGCAACTAAAGCAGACTTCTTCGGGTAAAACTGCGAGTTTTGGGAGAGGACATGCTTACAGTCCTCGCTACAGCCTGCCGTGGTTTAGGCAGTTCGCTCCACGTGGGAAACCCTGCATATAGAAGTTCATTTGTGGTAGAGCCCAAAGAGTACACAGTGGGAGAAAAGTTGCTTCTGTTCCACCTGCAACTAAAGCAGAGCTCTTCCGATAAAACTGCGTGTTTTGGGGGAGGAAATGCTTACAATCCTCCCTACTGCCTGCCATGGTTGAGGCAGTTCACTCCACGCGGGTAAGCATTCTTATAGAACAAGTTCATTAGGGGAAGTGCCCGTTGTGTACACTGTGGGAGAAAAGCTGCTTGTGTTCCACCTGCAACTAAAGCAGAGTTCTTCGGGTAAAACTGCGTGTTTGGGGAGAGGAAGTGCTTACAGTCCTCGCCATAGCCTGCCTTGGTTGAGGCAGTTAGCTCCAAGAGGGAAACCATTCTTGTAGAACATGTTCATTAGGGGAAGTGCCCTTTGTGTACACTGTGGGAGAAAAGCTGCTTGTGTTCCACCTGCAATTAAAGCAGAGTACTTCGGGTAAAATTGCGTGTTCTGGGAAAGGAAATGCTTACATTCCTCGCTACAGCCTGCCGTGGTTGAGGCAGTTCGCTCCACCTGGTAAAAACTGCATATAGAATTTCCTTCGTGGAAGAGACCAAAGAGTACACAGTGGGGAAATGCTGCTTGTCTTCCACCTGCAACTAAAGCAGAGCTATTCCCATAAAACTGCGTGTTTTGGGAGAGGAAATGCTTATTGTCCTTACTAAAGACTGCCATGGTTGAGGCAGTTCGCTCCACGCGGGTAACCATTCTTATACAACAAGTTCATTAGGGGAAGTGCCCATTGGGTACACTGTGGGAGAAAAGCTGCTTGTGTTCCACATGCAACTAAAGCAGAGTACTTTGGGTAAAACTGCGTGTTTGGGGAGAGGACATGTTTACATTCCTCACTATAGCCTGCCTTGGTTGAGGCAGTTCGCTCCACGTGGGAAGCCCGGCATATAGAATTTCATTCGTGGAAGAGACCAAAGAGTACACAGTGGGAGAAAAGCTGCTTGTGTTCCACCTGCAACTAAAGCAGAGCACTTCCGATAAAACTGCGTGTTTTGGGGTAGGAAATGCTTACAGTCCTCCCTCCTGCCTGCCTTGGTTGAGGCAGTTCGCTCCACGTGGGAAACCCTGCATATAGAAATTCAATTGTGGAAGAGCCCAAAGAGAACACAGTGGGAGAAATGCTGCTTGTGTTCCACCTGCAACTAAAGCAGAGCTCTTCTGATAAAACTGCGTGTTTTTGTAGAGGAAATGCTTACAGTCCTTACTAGAGACTGCAATGTTTGAGGCAGTTCGCTCCACGCGGGAAACCATTCTTATAGAACAACTTCATTAGGGGTAGTGCCCGTTGTGTACACTGTGGGAGAAAAGCTGCTTGTGTTCCACCTGCAAATAAAGCAGAGATTTTCGGGTAAAACTGCTTGTTTTGGGAGAGGAAGTGCTTACAGTCCTCACTTCAGCCTGCGTTGGTTTAGGCTTTCACTCCACGCGGCACACCTTTCGTATAGAATTTCTTTCGGGCAAAGGACATTTGGGTACACTGTTGCAGAAAAGCTGCTTGTGTTCCACCTGCAACTAAAGCAGAGTTCTTCGGGTAAAACTGCGTGTTTTTGGAAAAGAAATGCTTACATTCCTCGCTACAGCCTGCCGTGGTTGAGGCAGTTCGCTCCAAATAGGAAACCCTGCATATAGAAATTCATTCGAGGTAGAGCCCAAAGAGTACACAGTGGGAAAATGCTGCTTGTGTTCCACGTGAAACTAAAGCAGAGTTCTTCGGGTAAAACTGCGTGTTTTGGGAGAGGCAACTCTTTCGGGCAAAGGCACATTGGGTACACTGTGCGAGAAAGCTGCTTGTGTTCCACCTGCAACTAAAGCAGAGTACTTCCATTAAAACTGCGTGTTTTGAGAGAGAAAATGCTTACAGTCCTCCCTACGGCCTGCCTTGTTTGAGGCAGTTCGCTCCACGTGGGAAACCCTGCATATAGAAGTTCATTTGTGGAAGAGCCCAAAGAGTACACAGTGGGAGAAATGCTGCTTGTGTTCCACCTGCAACTAAATCAGAGTTCTTCGGGTAAAACTGCCTGTTTTGGGAGAGGACATGCTTACAGTCCTCGCTACAGCCTGCCGTCGCAGAGGCAGTTCTCTCCACGAGGGAAAGCCTTCATATAGAAGTTCATTTGTTGAAGAGCCCAAGGAGTACACAGTGGGAGAAAAGCTGCTTGTGTTCCACCTGCAACTAAAGCAGAGCTCTTCTGATAAAACTGCGTGTTTTTGTAGAGGAAATGCTTACAGTCCTTACTAGAGCCTGCTTTGGATGAGGCAGTTCGCTACACGCGGTACACCCTGCATATAGAAATTCATTCAGGAAAAGGCCCTTTGTGTACAGTGTGGGAGAAATGCAGCTTGTGTTACACCTGCAATTTAGGCAGAGTTCATTGGGTAAAACTGCGTGTTTTGGGAGAGGAAACACTTAGAGGCATAACTAGAGCCTGCCTTGGTTGAGGTAGTTCACTCCACGCGGGACACCCTGCGTATAGAAATTCATTCGGTGAAAGGCCCTTTGTGTACACTGTGGGAGAAAAGCTGCTTGTGTTCCACCTGCAACTAAAGCAGAGTTCTTCCATTAAAACTGCGTGTTTGGGGAGAGGAAATGCTTACAGTCCTTACTAGAGCCTGCCTTGGTTGCGGCAGTTCGCTCCACGCGGGAAACCATTGGTATAAAACAAGTTCATTAGGGGAAGTGCCCATTGTGTACACTGTGGGAGAAAAGCCGCTTCTGTTCCACCTGCAACTAAAGCAGAGTTCTTCCGTTAAAACTGCGTGTTTAGGAAGAGGAAATGCTTACAGTCCTCCCTCCTGACTGCCTCGGTTGAGGCAGTTCGTTCCACGTGGGAAACCCTGCATATAGAAATTCAGTTGTGGAAAAGCCTAAAGAGAACACAGTGGGAGAAATGCTGCCTGTGTTCCACCTGCAACTACAGCAGAGTTCTTCCTTTAAAACTGCGTGTTTTGGGAGAGGAAATGCTTACAGTCCTCCCTACTGCCTGCCTTGGTTGAGGCTGTTCGCTCCACGTGGAAAAACCTGCATATAGAAGTTCATTGGTGGAAGAGGCCAAAGAGTACACAGTGGGAGAAATGCTGCTTGTGTTCCACCTGCAACTAAAGCAGAGTTCTTCGGGTAAAACTTCGTGTTTTGGGAGAGGACATGCTTACAGTCTTCGCTACAGGCTGCCATCGTTAAGGAAGTTCGCTCCACGTGGGAAACCCTGCATATAGACGTTCATTTGTAGAAGAGCCCAAAGAGGACACAGTGGGAGAAAAGCTGCTTGTGTTCCACCTGCAACTAAAGCAGAGTTCTTCCGTTAAAACTGGGTGTTTTGGGAGAGGAAATGCTTACAGTCCTCACTACTGCCTGCCAAACTTGAGGCAGTTCGCTCCACGAGGGTAAGCATTCTTATAGAACAACTTCATTAGGGGAAGTGCCCATAGTGTACACTGTGGGAGAAAAAAGCTGTTTGTGTTCCACCTAAACTAAAGCAGAGTTATTCCGTTAAAACTGGGTGTTTTGCGAGAGGAAATGCTTATAGTCCTCCCTCCTGCTTGCCTTGGTTGAGACAGTTCGCTCCACATGGGTAACCCTGCATATAGAAGTTCATTCGAGGTAGAGCACAAAGCGTACACAGTGGGAGAAATGCTGCTTGTGTTCCACCTGCAACTAAAGCAGAGTTCTTCGGGTAAAACTGCGTGTTTTGGGAGAGGAAACTCTTTTGGCAAAGGCCCATTGGGTACACTGTGGGAGAAAAGCTGCTTGTGTTCCACCTGCAACTAAAGCAGAGCTCTTCCGATAAAACTGTGTGTTTTGGCAGAGGACATGCTTACAGTCGTCGCTACAGCCTGCCGTGGTTGAGGCAGTTCGCTCCACCTGGTAAACACTGCATATAGAATTTCCTTCGTGGAAGAGACCAAAGAGTACACAGTGGGGAAATGCTGCTTGTTTTGCCCCTGCAACTAAAGCAGAGTTCATCGGGTAAAACTGCGTGTTTTGGGAGAGGACATGCTTACCGTCCTCGCTACAGCCTGCCGTGGTTGAGGCAGTTCGCTCCACGTGGGAAACCCTGCATATAGAAGTTCATTTTTGGAAGAGCCCAAAGAGTACACAGTGGGAGAAAAGCTGCTTGTGTTCCACCTGCAACTAAAGCAGAGCTCTTCCGATAAAACTGCGTGTTTTGGGAGAGGAAATGCTTACACTCCTTACTAAAGACTGCCATGGTTGAGGCAGCTTGCTCCACGCGGGTAACCGTTCTTATACAACAAGTTCATTGGGGGAAGTGCCCATTGGGTACACTGTGGGAGAAAAGCTGCTTGTGTTCCACCTGCAACTAAAGCAGAGTTCTTCCATTAAAACTCCGTGTTTTGGGAGAGGAAATGCTTACAGTCCTTACTAGAGACTGCCATGGTTGAGGCAGTTCGCTCCACGCGGGAAACCATTCTTATAGAACAAGTTCATTAGGGGAAGTGCCCGTTGTGTACAGTGTGGGAGAAAAGCTGCTTGTGTTCCACTTGCAACTAAAGCAGAGTTCTTCCGATAAAACTGCGTGTTTTGGGAGAGGAAATGCTTACAGGCCTCCCTACTGCCTGCCTTGGTTGAGACAGTTCGCTCCACGTGGGAAACCATTCTTATAGAACAAGTTCATTAGAGGAAGTGCCCGTTGTGTACACTGTGGGAGAAAAGCTGCTTGTGTTCCACCTGCAACTAAAGCAGAGTTCTTCGGTTAAAGCTGCCTGTTTTGGCAGAGGAAACTCTCTCGCGCAAAGGCCCATTGGGTACACTGTGGGAGAAAAGCTGCTTGTGTTCCACCTGCAACTAAAGCAGAGTTCTTCCGTTGAAACTGCGTGTTTTGGGAGAGGAAATGCTTACAGGCCTCCCTACTGCCTGCGTTGGTTTAGGCCTTTCACTGCACGCGGCACACCTTGCGTAATGAATTTCTTTCGGGCAAAGGACATTTGGGTACACTGTTGCAGAAAAGCTGCTTGTGTTCCACCTGCAACTAAAGCAGAGTTCTTCGGGTAAAACTGCTTGTTTTGGCAGAGGAAATGCTTCCAGTCCTTACTAGAGCCTGCTTTGGATGAGGCAGTTTGCTACACGCGGGACACCCTGCATATAGAAGTTCATTTGAAGAAGAGCCCAGAAAATACACAGTGGGAGAAAAGCTGCTTGTGTTCCATCTGCAACTAAAGCAGACTTCTTCCTTTAAAACTGCGTGTTTTGGGAGAGGAAATGCTTACAGTCCTCGCTACAGCCTGCCGTGGTTGAGGCAGTTCGCTCCACCTGGTAAACACTGCATATACAATTTTCTTTGTGGAAGAGACCAAAGAGTACACAGTGGGGAAATGCTTCTTGTGTTGCCCCTGCAACTAAAGCAGAGTTCATCGGGTAAAACTGCGTGTTTTGGGGGAGGAAATGCTTACCGTCCTCTCTACAGCTTGCTGTGGTTGAGGCAGTTCGCTCCAAGAGGGAAACCATTCTTATAGAACATGTTCATTAGGGGAAGTGCCCATTGTGTACACTGTGGGAGAAAAGCTGCTTGTGTTCCACCTGCAATTAAAGCAGAGTTCTTCGGGTAAAACTGCGTGTTTTGGGAAAGGAAATGCTTACATTCCTCGCTACAGCCTGCCGTGGTTGAGGCAGTTCGCTCCACCTGGTAAACACTGCATATAGAATTTCCTTCGTGGAAGAGACCAAAGAGTACACAGTGGGGAAATGCTGCTTGTTTTGCCCCTGCAACTAAAGCAGAGTTCATCGTGTAAAACTGCGTGTTTTGGGAGAGGACATGATTACCGTCCTCGCTACAGCCTGCCGTGGTTGAGGCAGTTCGCTCCACGTGGGAAACCCTGCATATAGAAGTTCATTTGTGGAAAAGCCCAAAGAGTACACAGTGGGAGAAAAGCTGCTTCTGTTCCACCTGCAACTAAAGCAGAGCTCTTCCGATAAAACTGCGTGTTTTGGGGGAGGAAATGCTTACAATCCTCCCTACTGCCTGCCATGGTTGAGGCAGTTCGCTCCACGCGGGTAAGCATTCTTATACAACAAGTTCATTAGGGGAAGTGCCCGTTGTGTACACTGTGGGAGAAAAGCTGCTTGTGTTCCACCTGCAACTAAAGCAAAGTTCTTCCGATAAAACTGCGTGTTTTGGGTGAGGAAATGCTTACAGGCCTCCCTACTGCCTGCCTTGGTGGAGAGTGTTCGCTCCACGTGGGAAACCATTCTTATCGAACAAGTTCATTAGGGGAAGTGCCCGTTGTGTACACTGTGGGAGAAAAGCTGCTTGTGTTCCACCTGCAACTAAAGCAGAGTTCTTCGGGTAAAACCGCGTGTTTTGGGAGAGGAAGTGCTTACAGTCCTCACTTCAGCCTGCGTTGGTTTAGGCCTTTCACTCCACGCGGCACACCTTGCGTATAGAATTTCTTTCAGGCAAAGGACAATTGGATACACTGTGTGAGAAAAGCTGCTTGTGTTCCACCTGCAACTAAAGCAGAGTTTTTCGGGTAAAACTGCTTGTTTTGGGAGAGGAAGTGCTTACAGTCCTCACTTCAGCCTGCGTTGGTTTAGGCTTTCACTCCACGCGGCACACCTTTCGTATAGAATTTCTTTCGGGCAAAGGACATTTGGGTACACTGTTGCAGAAAAGCTGCTTGTGTTCCACCTGCAAGTAAAGCAGAGTTCTTCGGGTAAAACTGCTTGTTTTGGCAGAGGAAATGCTTCCAGTCCTTACTAGAGCCTGCTTTGGATGAGGCAGTTTGCTACACGCGGGACACCCTGCATATAGAAGTTCATTCAGGAAAGGGCCCTTTGTGTACAGTGTGGGAGAAATGCAGCTTGTGTTACACCTGCAATTTAGGCAGAGTTCATCAGGTAAAACTGCGTGTTTTGGGAGAGGAAACACTTAGAGGCATAACTAGAGCCTGCCTTGGTTGAGGTAGTTCACTCCACGCGGGACACCCTGCGTATAGAAATTCATTCGGTGAAAGGCCCTTTGTGTACACTGTGGGAGAAAAGCTGCTTGTGTTCCACCTGCAACTAAAGCAGAGTTCTTCCATTAAAACTGCGTGTTTGGGGAGAGGAAATGCTTACAGTCCTTACTAGAGCCTGCCTTGGTTGCGGCAGTTCGCTCCACGCGGGAAACCATTCGTATAAAACAAGTTCATTAGGGGAAGTGCCCATTGTGTACACTGTGGGAGAAAAGCCGCTTCTGTTCCACCTGCAACTAAAGCAGAGTTCTTCCGTTAAAACTGCATGTTTTGGGAGAGGAAATGCTTACAGTCCTCCATAATGCCTGCCTTGGTTGAGGCAGTTCGCTCCACGTGGGAAATCCTGCATACAGAAGTTCATTTGTGGAAGAGCCCAAAGAGTACACAGTGGGAGGAATGCTGCTTGTGTTCCACTTGCAACTAAAGCAGAGTTCTTGGGGTAAAACTGCGTGTTTTGGGAGAGGACATGCTTACAGTGCTCGCTACAGCTTGCCGTGGTTGAGGCAGTTCACTCCAAGTGGGAAACCCTGCATATAGAAGTTCATTTGAAGAAGAGCCCAAAAAGTACACAGTGGGAGAAAAGCTGCTTGTGTTCCATCTGCAACTACAGTAGAGCTCTACCGATAAAACTGCGTGTTTTGGGAGAGGAAATGCTTACAGTCCTTACTAGAGACTGCCATGGTTGAGGCAGTTCTCTCCACGCGGGAAACCATTCTTATAGAAAAAGTTCATTATGGGAAGTGCCCATTGTGTACACTGTGGGAGAAAAACTGCTTGTGTTCCACTTACAACTAAAGCAGACTTCTTCCTTTAAAACTTCGTGTTTTGGGAGATTAAATGCTTACAGTCCTCGCTACAGCCTGCCATGTATGAGGCAGTTCGCTCCACAAGGGTAACCATTCTTTTAGAACAAGTTCATTAGGGGAAGTGCCCGTTGTGTACACTGTGGGAGAAAAGCTGCTTGTGTTCCACCTGCAAATAAAGCAGAGCTCTTCCGATAAAACTGCGTGTTTAGGAAGAGGAAATGCTTACAGTCCTCCCTCCTGCCTGCCTCGGTTGAGGCAGTTCGCTCCACGTTGGAAACCCTGCATATAGAAATTCAGTTGTGGAAGAGCCCAAAGAGAACACAGTGGGAGAAATGCTGCTTGTGTTCCAACTGCAACTAAAGCAGAGTTCTTCCATTAAAACTGCGTGTTTTGGGAGAGGAGACTCTTTCGGGCAAAGGCCCATTGGTTACACTGTGGGAGAATAGCTGCTTGTGTTCCACCTGCAATTAAAGCAGAGTTCTTAGGGTAAAACTTCGTGTTTTGGGAGAGGACATGCTTACAGTCCTCGCTACAGCCTGCCGTGGTTGAGGCAGCTTGCACCACTTCGGAAACCCTGCATATAGAAGTTCCTTTGTGGAAGAGACTTAAGAGTACACAGTGGGAGAAAAGCTGCTTCTGTTCCACCTGCAACTAAAGCAGAGCTCTTCTGATAAAACTGCGTGTTTTGGGAGAGGAAATGCTTACAGTGCTTACTAGAGACTGCCATGGTTGAGGCAGTTCGCTCCACGAGGGAAACCATTCTTATAGAACAAGTTCATTAGGGGAAGTGCCCGTTGTGTACACTGTGGGAGAAAAGCTGCTTGTGTTCCACCTGCAATTAAAGCAGAGTTCTTCCGATAAAACTGCGTGTTTTGGGAGAGGAAATGCTTACAGGCCTCCCTACTGCCTGCCTTGGTTGAGACAGTTCGCTCCACGTGGGAAACCATTCTTATAGAACAAGTTCATTAGAGGAAGTGCCCGTTGTGTACACTGTGGGAGAAAAGCTGCTTGTGTTCCACCTGCAACTAAAGCAGAGTTCTTCCGATAAAACTGCGTGTTTTGGGAGAGGAAATGCTTACAGTCCTCCCTACTGCCTGCCTTGGTTGAGACAGTTCGCTCCACGTGGGAAACCATTCTTATAAAACAAGTTCATTAGAGGAAGTGCCCGTTGTGTACACTGTGGGAGAAAAGCTGCTTGTGTTCCACCTGCAACTAAAGCAGAGTTCTTCCGATAAAACTGCGTGTTTTGGGAGAGGAAATGCTTACAGTCCTCCCTACTGCCTGCCTTGGTTGAGACAGTTCGCTCCACGTGGGAAACCATTCTTATAGAACAAGTTCATTAGAGGAAGTGCCCGTTGTGTACACTGTGGGAGAAAAGCTGCTTGTGTTCCACCTGCAACTAAAGCAGAGTTCTTCGCTTAAAACTGCCTGTTTTGGGAGAGGAAACTCTCTCGGGCAAAGGCCCATTGGGTACACTGTGGGAGAAAAGCTGCTTGTGTTCCACCTGCAACTAAAGCAGAGTTCTTACGTTAAAACTTCGTGTTTTGGGAGAGGACATGCTTACAGTCTTCGCTACAGGCTGCCATGGTTGAGGAAGTTCGCTCCACGTGGGAAACCCTGCATATAGACGTTCATTTTTAGAAGAGCACAAAGAGGACACAGTGGGAGAAAAGCTGCTTGTGTTCCACCTGCAACTAAAGCAGAGTTCTTCCGTTAAAACTGGGTGTTTTGGGAGAGGAAATGCTTACAGTCCTCACTACTGCCTGCCAAACTTGAGGCAGTTCGCTGCACGAGGGTAAGCATTCTTACAGAACAACTTCATTAGGGGAAGAGCCCATAGTGTACACTGTGGGAGAAAAAAGCTGCTTGTGTTCCACCTCAACTAAAGCAGAGTTATTCCGTTAAAACTGCGTGTTTTGCGAGAGGAAATGCTTACAGACCTCCCTCCTGCTTGCCTTGGTTGAGACAGTTCACTCCACATGGGTAACCCTGCATATAGAAGTTCATTCGAGGTAGAGCGCAAAGCGTACACAGTGGGAGAAATGCTGCTTGTGTTCCACCTCAACTAAAGCAGAGTTATTCCGTTAAAACTGCGTGTCTTGCGAGAGGACATGCTTACAGTCCTCGCTACAGCCTGCCGTGGTTGAGGCAGTTCGCTCCACGTGGGAAACCCTGCATATAGAAGTTCATTCGAGGTAGAGCCCAAAGAGTACACAGTGGGAGAAAAGCTGCTTCTGTTCCACCTGCAACTAAAGCAGAGCTCTTTCGATAAAACTGCGTGCTTTGGGAGAGGAAATGCTTACAGTCCTTACTAGAGACTGCCATGGTTGAGGCAGTTCGCTCCACGTGGGAAACCATTCTTATACAACATGTTCATTAGGGGAAGTGCCCATTGTGTACACTGTGGGAGAAAAGCTGCTTGTGTTCCACCTGCAACTAAAGCAGAGTTCTTCGGGTAAAACTGCGTGTTTGGGGAGAGGACATGTTTACAGTCCTCGCCATAGCCTGCCTTGGTTGTGGCAGTTCGCTCCACGTAGGAAGCCCGGCATATAGAATTTCATTCGTGGAAGAGATCAAAGAGTACACAGTGGGAGAAAAGCTGCTTGTGTTCCACCTGCAACTAAAGCAGAGCTCTTCCGATAAAACTGCGTGTTTTGGGGGAGGAAATGCTTACAGTCCTCCCGCCTGCCTGCCTTGGTTGAGGCAGTTCGCTCCACGTGGGAAACCCTGCATATAGAAATTCAATTGTGGAAGAGCCCAAAGAGAACACTGTGGGAGAAATGCTGCTTGTGTTTCACCTGCAACTAAACCAGAGTTCTTCGGGTAAAACTGCGTGTTTTGGCAGAGGACATGCTTACAGTCCTCGCTACAGCCTGCCGTGGTTGAGGCAGTTCGCTCCACCTGGTAAACACTGCATATACAATTTTCTTTGTGGAAGAGACCAAAGAGTACACAGTGGGGAAATGCTTCTTGTGTTGCCCCTGCAACTAAAGCAGAGTTCATCGGGTAAAACTGCGTGTTTTGGGGGAGGAAATGCTTACTGTCCTCTCTACAGCTTGCCGTGGTTGAGACAGTTCGCTCCAAGAGGGAAACCATTCTTATAGAACATGTTCATTAAGGGAAGTGCCCATTGTGTACACTGTGGGAGAAAAGCTGCTTGTGTTCCACCTGCAATTAAAGCAGAGTTCTTCGGGTAAAACTGCGTGTTTTGGGAAAGGAAATGCTTACATTCCTCGCTACAGCCTGCCGTGGTTGAGGCAGTTCGCTCCACCTGGTAAACACTGCATATAGAATTTCCTTCGTGGAAGAGACCAAAGAGTACACAGTGGGGAAATGCTGCTTGTTTTGCCCCTGCAACTAAAGCAGAGTTCATCGTGTAAAACTGCGTGTTTTGGGAGAGGACATGATTACCGTCCTCGCTACAGCCTGCCGTGGTTGAGGCAGTTCGCTCCACGTGGGAAACCCTGCATATAGAAGTTCATTTGTGGAAGAGCCCAAAGAGTACACAGTGGGAGAAAAGCTGCTTCTGTTCCACCTGCAACTAAAGCAGAGCTCTTCCGATAAAACTGCGTGTTTTGGGGGAGGAAATGCTTACAATCCTCCCTACTGCCTGCCATGTTTGAGGCAGTTCGCTCCACGTGGGTAAGCATTCTTATACAACAAGTTCATTAGGGGAAGTGCCCGTTGTGTACACTGTGGGAGAAAAGCTGCTTGTGTTCCACCTGCAACTAAAGCAGAGTTCTTCCGATAAAACTGCGTGTTTTGGGTGAGGAAATGCTTACAGGCCTCCCTACTGCCTGCCTTGGTTGAGACAGTTCGCTCCACGTGGGAAACCATTCTTATCGAACAAGTTCATTAGGGGAAGTGCCCGTTGTGTACAATGTGGGAGAAAAGCTGCTTGTGTTCCACCTGCAACTAAAGCAGAGTTCTTCGGGTAAAACCGCGTGTTTTGGGAGAGGAAGTGCTTACAGTCCTCACTTCAGCCTGCGTTGGTTTAGGCCTTTCACTCCACGCGGCACACCTTGCGTATAGAATTTCTTTCAGGCAAAGGACAATTGGATACACTGTGTGAGAAAAGCTGCTTGTGTTCCACCTGCAACTAAAGCAGAGTTTTTCGGGTAAAACTGCTTGTTTTGGGAGAGGAAGTGCTTACAGTCCTCACTTCAGCCTGCGTTGGTTTAGGCTTTCACTCCACGCGGCACACCTTTCGTATAGAATTTCTTTCGGGCAAAGGACATTTGGGTACACTGTTGCAGAAAAGCTGCTTGTGTTCCACCTGCAACTAAAGCAGAGTTCTTCGGGTAAAACTGTTTGTTTTGGCAGAGGAAATGCTTCCAGTCCTTACTAGAGCCTGCTTTGGATGAGGCAGTTCGCTACACGCGGGACACCCTGCATATAGAAGTTCATTCAGGAAAGGGCCCTTTGTGTACAGTGTGGGAGAAATGCAGCTTGTGTTACACCTGCAATTTAGGCAGAGTTCATCGGGTAAAACTGCGTGTTTTGGGAGAGGAAACACTTAGAGGCATAACTAGAGCCTGCCTTGGTTGAGGTAGTTCACTCCACGCGGGACACCCTGCGTATAGAAATTCATTCGGTGAAAGGCCCTTTGTGTACACTGTGGGAGAAAAGCTGCTTGTGTTCCACCTGCAACTAAAGCAGAGTTCTTCCATTAAAACTGCGTGTTTGGGGAGAGGAAATGCTTACAGTCCTTACTAGAGCCTGCCTTGGTTGCGGCAGTTCACTTCACGCGGTAAACCATTCGTATAAAACAAGTTTATTAGGGGAAGTGCCCATTGTGTACACTGTGGGAGAAAAGCCGCTTCTGTTCCACCTGCAACTAAAGCAGAGTTCTTCCGTTAAAACTGCATGTTTTGGGAGAGGAAATGCTTACAGTCCTCCCTACTGCCTGCCTTGGTTGAGGCAGTTCGCTCCACATGGGAAATCCTGAATACAGAAGTTCATTTGTGGAAGAGCCCAAAGAGTACACAGTGGGAGAAATGCTGCTTGTGTTCCACTTGCAACTAAAGCAGAGTTCTTGGGGTAAAACTGCGTGTTTTGGGAGAGGACATGCTTACAGTGCTCGCTACAGCCTGCCGTGGTTGTGGCAGTTCACTCCAAGTGGGAAACCCTGCATATAGAAGTTCATTTGAAGAAGAGCCCAAAAAGTACACAATGGGAGAAAAGCTGCTTGTGTTCCATCTGCAACTACAGTAGAGCTCTACCGATAAAACTGCGTGTTTTGGGAGAGGAAATGCTTACAGTCCTTACTAGAGACTGCCATGGTTGAGGCAGTTCGCTCCACGCGGGAAACCATTCTTACAGAACAAGTTCATTAGGGGAAGTGCCCATTGTGTACACTGTGGGAGAAAAGCTGCTTGTGTTCCACCTACAACTAAAGCAGACTTCTTCCTTTAAAACTGCGTGTTTTGGGAGAGGAAATGCTTACAGTCCTCGCTACAGCCTGCCATGGTTGAGGCAGTTCGCTCCACGCGGGTAACCATTCTTATAAAACAAGTTAATTAGGGGAAGTTCCCGTTGTGTACACTGTGGCAGAAAACATGCTTGTGTTCCACCTGCAATTAAAGGAGAGTTCTTCCGTTAAAACTGCATGTTTTGGTAGAGGAAATCCTTACAGTCCTCGCTACAGCCTGCCATGTATGAGGCAGTTCGCTCCACAAGGGTAACCATTCTTATAGAAGAAGTTCATTAGGGGAAGTGCCCGTTGTGTACACTGTGGGAGAAAAGCTGCTTGTGTTCCACCTGCAAATAAAGCAGAGCTCTTCCGATAAAACTGCGTGTTTAGGAAGAGGAAATGCTTACAGTCCTCCCTCCTGCCTGCCTCGGTTGAGGCAGTTCGCTCCACGTGGGAAACCCTGCATATAGAAATTCAGTTGTGGAAGAGCCCAAAGAGAACACAGTGGGAGAAATGCTGCTTGTGTTCCACCTGCAACTAAAGCAGAGTTCTTCCGTTAAAACTGCGTGTTTTGGGAGAGGAGACTCTTTCGGGCAAAGGCCAATGGGTTACACTGTGGGAGAAAAGCTGCTTGTGTTCCACCTGCAATTAAAGCAGTGTTCTTAGGGTAAAACTTCGTGTTTTGGGAGAGGACATGCTTACAGTCCTCGCTACAGCCTGCCGTGGTTGAGGCAGCTTGCACCACTTGGGAAAAACTGCATATAGAAGTTCCTTTGTGGAAGAGACTTAAGAGTACACAGTGGGAGAAAAGCTGCTTCTGTTCCACCTGCAACTAAAGCAGAGCTCTTCTGATAAAACTGCGTGTTTTGGGAGAGGAAATGCTTACAGTGCTTACTAGAGATTGCCATGGTTGAGGCAGTTTGCTCCACGCGGGAAACCATTCTTATAGAACAAGTTCATTAGGGGAAGTGCCCGTTGTGTACACTGTGGGAGAAAAGCTGCTTGTGTTCCACCTGCAACTAAAGCAGAGTTCTTCCGATAAAACTGCGTGTTTTGAGAGAGGAAATGCTTACAGGCCTCCCTACTGCCTGCCTTGGTTGAGACAGTTCGCTCCACGTGGGAAACCATTCTTATAGAACAAGTTCATTAGGGGAAGTGCCCGTTGTGTACACTGTGGGAGAAAAGCTTCTTGTGTTCCACCTACAACTAAAGCAGAGTTCTTCGCTTAAACTGCCTGTTTTGGGAGAGGAAACTCTCTCGGGCAAAGGCCCATTGGGTACACTGTGGGAGAAAAGCTGTTTGTGTTCCACCTGCAACTAAAGCAGAGTTCTTCCGTTAAAACTGCGTGTTTTGGGTGAGGAAATGCTTACAGTCCTCCCTACTGCCTGCCTTGGTTGAGGCTGTTCGCTCCACGTGGAAAACCCTGCATATAGAAGTTCATTGGTGGAAGAGGCCAAAGAGTACACAGTGGGAGAAATGCTGCTTGTGTTCCACCTGCAACTAAAGCAGAGTTCTTCGGGTAAAACTTCGTGTTTTGGGAGAGGACATGCTTACAGTCTTCGCTACAGGCTGCCATGGTTGAGGATGTTCGCTCCACGTGGGAAACCCTGCATATAGACGTTCATTTGTAGAAGAGCACAAAGAGGACACAGTGGGAGAAAAGCTGCTTGTGTTCCACCTGCAACTAAAGCAGAGTTCTTCGGGTAAAACTGCTTGTTTTGGCAGAGGAAATGCTTCCAGTCCTTACTAGAGCCTGCTTTGGATGAGGCAGTTCGCTACACGTGGGACACCCTGCATATAGAAGTTCATTTGAAGAAGAGCCCAAAAAATACACAGTGGGAGAAAAGCTGCTTGTGTTCCATCTGCAACTAAAGCAGACTTCTTCCTTTAAAACTGCGTGTTTTGGGAGAGGAAATGCTTACAGTCCTCGCTACAGCCTGCCGTGGTTGAGGCAGTTCGCTGCACCTGGTAAACACTGCATATACAATTTTCTTTGTGGAAGAGACCAAAGAGTACACAGTGGGGAAATGCTTCTTGTGTTGCCCCTGCAACTAAAGCAGAGTTAATCGGGTAAAACTGCGTGTTTTGGGGGAGGAAATGCGTACCGTCCTCTCTCCAGCTTGCCGTGCTTGAGGCAGTTCGCTCCAAGAGGGAAACCATTCTTATAGAACATGTTCATTAGGGGAAGTGCCCATTGTGTACACTGTGGGAGAAAAGCTGCTTGTGTTCCACCTGCAATTAAAGCAGAGTTCTTCGGGTAAAACTGCGTGTTTTGGGAAAGGAAATGCTTACATTCCTCGCTACAGCCTGCCGTGGTTGAGGCAGTTCGCTCCACCTGGTAAACACTGCATATAGAATTTCCTTCGTGGAAGAGACCAAAGAGTACACAGTGGGGAAATGCTGCTTGTTTTGCCACTGCAACTAAAGCAGAGTTCATCGGGTAAAACTGCGTGTTCTGGGAGAGGACATGATTACCGTCCTCGCTACAGCCTGCCGTGGTTGAGGCAGTTCGCTCCACGTGGGAAACCCTGCATATAGAAGTTCATTTGTGGAAGAGCCCAAAGAGTACACAGTGGGAGAAAAGCTGCTTCTGTTCCACCTGCAACTAAAGCAGAGCTCTTCCGATAAAACTGCGTGTTTTGGGGGAGGAAATGCTTACAATCCTCCCTACTGCCTGCCATGGTTGAGGCAGTTCGCTCCACGCGGGTAAGCATTCTTATACAACAAGTTCATTAGGGGAAGTGCCCGTTGTGTACACTGTGGGAGAAAAGCTGCTTGTGTTCCACCTGCAACTAAAGCAGAGTTCTTCCGATAAAACTGCGTGTTTTGGGTGAGGAAATGCTTACAGGCCTCCCTACTGCCTGCCTTGGTTGAGACAGTTCGCTCCACGTGGGAAACCATTCTTATAGAACAAGTTCATTAGGGGAAGTGCCCGTTGTGTACACTGTGGGAGAAAAGCTGCTTGTGTTCCACCTGCAACTAAAGCAGAGTTCTTCGGGTAAAACCGCGTGTTTTGGGAGAGGAAGTGCTTACAGTCCTCACTTCAGCCTGCGTTGGTTTAGGCCTTTCACTCCACGCGGCACACCTTGCGTATAGAATTTCTTTCAGGCAAAGGACAATTGGATACACTGTGTGAGAAAAGCTGCTTGTGTTCCACCTGAAACTAAAGCAGAGTTTTTTGGGTAAAACTGCTTGTTTTGGGAGAGGAAGTGCTTACAGTCCTCACTTCACCCTGCGTTGGTTTAGGCTTTCACTCCACGCGGCACACCTTTCGTATAGAATTACTTTCGGGCAAAGGACATTTGGGTAAACTGTTGCAGAAAAGCTGCTTGTGTTCCACCTGCAACTAAAGCAGAGTTCTTCGGGTAAAACTGTTTGTTTTGGCAGAGGAAATGCTTCCAGTCCTTACTAGAGCCTGCTTTGGATGAGGCAGTTCGCTACACGCGGGACACCCTGCATATAGAAATTCATTCAGGAAGGGGCCCTTTGTGTACAGTGTGGGAGAAATGCAGCTTGTGTTACACCTGCAATTTAGGCAGAGTTCATCGGGTAAAACTGCATGTTTTGGGAGAGGAAACACTTAGAGGCATAACTAGAGCCTGCCTTGGTTGAGGTAGTTCACTCCACGCGGGACACCCTGCGTATAGAAATTCATTCGGTGAAAGGCCCTTTGTGTACACTGTGGGAGAAAAGCTGCTTGTGTTCCACCTGCAACTAAAGAAGAGTTCTTCCATTAAAACTGCGTGTTTGGGGAGAGGAAATGCTTACACTCCTTACTAGCGCCTGCCTTGGTTGCGGCAGTTCGCTCCACGCGGGAAACCATTCGTATAAAACAAGTTCATTAGGGGAAGTGCCCATTGTGTACACTGTGGGAGAAAAGCCGCTTCTGTTCCACCTGCAACTAAAGCAGAGTTCTTCCGTTAAAACTGCATGTTTTGGGAGAGGAAATGCTTACATTCCTCCCTAATGCCTGCCTTGGTTGAGGCAGTTCGCTCCACAAGGGTAACCATTCTTATAGAACAAGTTCATTAGGGGAAGTGCCCGTTGTGTACACTGTGGGAGAAAAGCTGCTTGTGTTCCACCTGCAAATAAAGCAGAGCTCTTCCGATAAAACTGCGTGTTTAGGAAGAGGAAATGCTTACAGTCCTCCCTCCTGCCTGCCTTGGTTGAGGCAGTTCGCTCCACGTGGGAAACCCTGCATATAGAAATTCAGTTGTGGAAGAGCCCAAAGAGAACACAGTGGGAGAAATGCTGCTTGTGTTCCACCTGCAACTAAAGCAGAGTTCTTCCGTTAAAACTGCGTGTTTTGGGAGAGAAGACTCTTTCGGGCAAAGGCCCATTGGTTACACTGTGGGAGAATAGCTGCTTGTGTTCCACCTGCAATTAAAGCAGAGTTCTTAGGGTAAAACTTCGTGTTTTGGGAGAGGACATGCTTACAGTCCTCGCTACAGCCTGCTGTGGTTGAGGCAGCTTGCACCACTTGCGAAACCCTGCATATAGAAGTTCCTTTGTGGAAGAGACTTAAGAGTACACAGTGGGAGAAAAGCTGCTTCTGTTCCACCTGCAACTAAAGCAGAGCTCTTCTGATAAAACTGCGTGTTTTGGGAGAGGAAATGCTTACAGTGCTTACTAGAGACTGCCATGGTTGAGGCAATTCGCTCCACGCGGGAAACCATTCTTATAGAACAAGTTCATTAGGGGAAGTGCCCGTTGTGTACACTGTGGGAGAAAAGCTGCTTGTCTTCCACCTGCAACTAAAGCAGAGTTCTTCCGATAAAACTGCGTGTTTTGGGAGAGGAAATGCTTACAGTCCTCGCTACAGCCTGCCGTGGTTGAGGCAGTTCGCTCCACCTGGTAAACACTGCATATAGAATTTCCTTCGTGGAAGAGACCAAAGAGTACACAGTGGGGAAATGCTGCTTGTTTTGCCCCTGCAACTAAAGCAGAATTCATCGGGTAAAACTGCGTGTTTTGGGAGAGGACATGCTTACGGTCCTCGCTACAGCCTGCCGACGTTGAGGCAGTTCGCTCCACGTGGGAAACCCTGTATATTGAAGTTCATTTGTGGAAGAGCCCAAAGAGTACACAGTGGGAGAAAAGCTGCTTGTCTTCCACCTGCAACTAAAGCAGAGCTCTTCCGATAAAACTGCGTGTTTTGGGAGAGGAAATGCTTACAATCCTTACTAAAGACTGCCATGGTTGAGGCAGTTTGCTCCACGCGGGTAACCATTCTTATACAACAAGTTCATTGGGAGAAGTGCCCATTGGGTACACTGTGGGAGAAACGCTGCTTCTGTTCCACCTGCAACTAAAGTAGAGTTCTTCCGGTAAAACTTCGTGATTGGGGAGAGGAAATGCTTACAGTCCTTACTAGAGACTGCCATGGTTGAGGCAGTTCGCTCCACGCGGGAAACCATTCTTATAGAACAAGTTCATTAGGGGAAGTGCCCGTTGTGTACAGTGTGGGAGAAAAGCTGCTTGTGTTCCACTTGCAACTAAAGCAGAGTTCTTCCGATAAAACTGCGTGTTTTGGGAGAGGCAATGCTTACAGGCCTCCCTACTGCCTGCCTTGGTTGAGACAGTTCGCTCCACGTGGGAAACCATTCTTATAAAACAAGTTCATTAGAGGAAGTGCCCGTTGTGTACACTGTGGGAGAAAAGCTGCTTGTGTTCCACCTGCAACTAAAGCAGAGTTCTTCGGTTAAAACTGCCTGTTTTGGGAGAGGAAACTCTCTCGGGCAAAGGCCCTTTGGGTACACTGTGGGAGAAAAGCTGCTTGTGTTCCACCTGCAACTAAAGCAGAGTTCTTCCGTTAAAACTGCGTGTTTTGGGAGAGGAAATGCTTACAGTCCTCCCTACTGCCTGCCTTGGTTGAGGCTGTTCGCTCCACGTGGGAAACCCTGCATATAGAAGTTCATTTGTGGAAGAGGCCAAAGAGTACACAGTGGGAGAAATGCTGCTTGTGTTCCACCTGCAAGTAAAGCAGAGTTCTTCGGGTAAAACTTTGTGTTTTGGGAGAGGACATGCTTACAGTCTTCGCTACAGGCTGCCATGGTTGAGGAAGTTCGCTCCACGTGGGAAACCCTGCATATAGACGTTCATTTGTAGAAGAGCCCAAAGAGGACACAGTGGGAGAAAAGCTGCTTGTGTTCCACCTGCAACTAAAGCAGAGTTCTTCCGTTAAAACTGGGTGTTTTGGGAGAGGAAATGCTTACAGTCCTCACTACTGCCTGCCAAACTTGAGGCAGTTC
Source organism: Hyperoodon ampullatus (assembly GCF_949752795.1). Taxonomy (NCBI): domain Eukaryota; kingdom Metazoa; phylum Chordata; class Mammalia; order Artiodactyla; family Ziphiidae; genus Hyperoodon; species Hyperoodon ampullatus. The sequence continues at coordinate 109,378 of NW_027641084.1, forward strand.
GCTCCACGCGGGTAAGCATTCTTATAGAACAACTTCATTAGGGGACGTGCCCATAGTGTACACTGTGGGATAAAAAAGCTGCTTGTGTTCCACCTCAACTAAAGCACAGTTATTCCGTTAAAACTGCGTGTTTTGCGAGAGGAAATGCTTACAGTCCTCCGTACTGCCTGCCATGTTTGAGGCAGTTCGCTCCACACGGGTAACCATTCTTATAGAACAAGTTCATTAGGGGAAGTGCCCGTTGTGTACACTGTGGGAGAAAAGCTGCTTGTGTTCCACCTCAACTAAAGCAGAGTTATTCCGGTAAAACTGCGTGTTTTTGGAGAGGAAATGCTTACAGGCCTCCCTACTGCCTGCCTTGGTTGAGACAGTTCAATCCACGTGGGAAACCATGCATATAGAAGTTCATTCGAGGTAGAGCCCAAAGAGTACACAGTGGGAAAAATGCTTCTTGTGTTCCACCTGCAACTAAAGCAGAGTTCTTCAGGTAAAACTGCGTGTTTTGGGAGAGGAAATGCTTACAGTCCTCCCTACTGCCTGCCTTGGTTGAGGCAGTTCGCTCCACGTGGGAAACCCTGCATATAGAAGTTCATTTGTGGAAGAGCACAAAGAGTACACAGTCGGAGAAATGCTGCTTGTGTTCCACCTGCAACTAAAGCAGAGCTCTTCCGTTAAAACTGCGTGTTTTGGGAGAGGAAGTGCTTACAGTCCTCACTTCAGCCTGCGTTGGTTTAGGCCTTTCAATCCACGCGGCACACCTTGCGTATAGAATTTCTTTCGGGCAAAGGACATTTGGGTACACTGTTGCAGAAAAGCTGCTTGTGTTCCACCTGCAACTAAAGCAGAGTTCTTCGGGTAAAACTGCGTGTTTTGGGAGAGGAAATGCTTACAGGCCTCCCTACAGCCTGCCTTGGTTGAGACAGTTCGCTCCACGTGGGAAACCATTCTTATAGAACAAGTTCATTAGGGGAAGTGCCCGTTGTGTACAATGTGGGAGAAAAGCTGCTTGTGTTCCACCTGCAACTAAAGCAGAGTTCTTCGGGTAAAACTGCATGTTTTGGGAGAGGAAACCCTGCGGGCAAAGACCAATTGGGTACATAGCGGGAGAAAAGCTGCTTGTGTTCCACCTGCAATTAAAGCAGAGTTCTTAGGGTAAAACTTCGTGTTTTGGGAGAGGAAATGCTTACAGTCCTCCCTCCTGCCTGCCTTGGTTGAGACAGTTCGCTCCACATGGGAAACCCTGCATATAGAAGTTCATTCGAGGTAGAGCGCAAAGAGTACACAGTGGGAGAAATGCTGCTTGTGTTCCACCTGCAACTAAAGCAGAGTTCTTCGGGTAAAACTGCGTGTTTTGGGAGAGGAAACTCTTTCGGGCAAAGGCCCATTGGGTACACTGTGGGAGAAAAGCTGCTTGTGTTCCACCTGCAACTAAAGCAGAGTTCTTCAGGTAAAACTGCGTGTTTTGGGAGAGGACATGCTTACAGTCCTCGCTACAGCCTGCCGTGGTTGAGGCAGGTCGCTCCACGTGGGAAACCCTGCATATAGAAGTTCATTTGTGGAAGAGCCCAAAGAGTACACAGTGGGAGAAAAGCTGCTTTGTTCCACCTGCAACTAAAGCAGAGCTCTTCCGATAAAACTGCGTGTTTTGGGAGACGAAATGCTTACAGTCCTTGCTACAGCCTACCATGGTTGAGGCAGTTCGCTCCACGCGGGTAACGTTTCTTATAGAACAAGTTCATTAGGGGAAGTGCCCGTTGTGTACACTGTGGGAGAAAAGCTGCTTGGGTTCCACCTGCAACTAAAGCAGAGTTTTTCGGGTAAAACTGCGTGTATTGGGAGAGGAAATGATTACAGGCCTCCCTACTGCCTGCCTTGGTTGAGACAGTTCGCTCCACGTGGGAAACCCTGCATATAGAAGTTCCTTCGTGGAAGAGCCCAAAGAGTTCATAGTGGGAGAAATGCTTCTTGTGTTCCACCTGCAACTAAAGCAGAGTTCTTCCATTAAAACTGCATGGTTTGGGAGAGGAAACTCTTTCGGGTAAAGGCCCATTGGTTACACTATGGGAGAAAAGATGCTTGTGTTCCACCTGCAATTAAAGCAGAGTTCCTAGGGTAAAATTTCGTGTATTGGGAGAGGAAATGCTTACAGTCCTCGCTACAGCCTGCCATGGTTGAGGCAGTTCGCTCCACGCGGGTAACCATTTTATAGAACAAGTTCATTAGGGGAAGTGCCCGTTGTGTACACTGTGGGATAAATGCTGCTTGTGTTCCACCTGCAAGTAAAGCAGACTTCTTTGGGTAAAACTGCCTGTTTTGGGAGAGGAAATGCTTACAGGCCTCCCTAATGCCTGCCTTGGTTGAGACAGTTCGCTCCACGTGGGAAACCCTGCATATAGAAGTTAATTCGTGGAAGAGTCCAAAGAGTACATAGTGGGAGAAATGCTTCTTGTGTTCCACCTGCAACTAAAGCAGAGTTCTTCCGTTAAAACAGCGTGTTTTGGGAGAAAAACTCTTTCGGGCAAAGGCCCATTGTGTACAGAGTGGGAGAAAAGCTGCTTGTGTTCCACCTGCAACTAAAGCAGAGTTCTTCGGGAAAAACTGCGTGTTTTGGGAGAGGAAACTCTTTCGGGCAAAGGTCCATTGGGTACACTGTGGGAGAAAAGCTCCTTGTGTTCCACCTGCAACTAAAGCAGAGTTCTTCAGGTAAAACTGCGTGTTTTGGGAGAGGACATGCTTACAGTCCTCGCTACAGCCTGCCGTGGTTGAGGCAGTTCGCTCCACGTGGGAAACCCTGCATATAGAAGTTCATTTGTGGAAGAGCCCAAAGAGTACACAGTGGGAGAAAAGCTGCTTCTGTTCCACCTGCAACTAAATCAGAGCTCTTCCGATAAAACTGCGTGTTTTTGGGGAGGAAAGGCTTACAATCCTCCCTACTGCCTGCCATGGTTGAGGCAGTTCGCTCCACGCGGGTAAGCATTCTTATAGAACAAGTTCATTAGGGGAAGTGCCCGTTGTGTACACTGAGGGAGAAAAGCTGCTTGTGTTCCACCTGCAACTAAAGCAGAGTTCTTCCGATAAAACTGCGTGTTTTGGGAGAGGAAATGCTTACAGGCCTCCCTACTGCCTGCCTTGGTTGAGACAGTTCGCTCCACGTGGGAAACCATTCTTATAGAACAAGTTCATTAGGGGAAGTGCCCGTGGTGTACACTGTGGGAGAAAAGCTGCTTGTGTTCCACCTGCAACTAAAGCAGAATTCTTCGGGTAAAACTGCGTGTTTTGGGAGAGGAAGTGCTTACAGTCCTCACTTCAGCCTGCGTTGGTTTAGGCCTTTCACTCCACGCGGCACACCATGCGTACAGAATTTCTTTCACGCAAAGTACAATTAGATACACTGTGTGAGAAAAGCTGCTTGTGTTCCACCTGCAACTAAACCAGAGTTCTTCGGGTAAAACTGCGTGTTTTGGGAGAGGACATGCATACCGTCCTCGCTACAGCCTGCCGTGGTTGAGGCAGTTCGCTCCACGTGGGAAACCCTGCATATAGAAGATCATTTGTGGAAGAGCCTAAAGAGTACACAGTGGGAGAAAAGCTGCTTGTCTTCCTCCTGCAACTAAAGCAGAGCTATTCCGATAAAACTGCGTGTTTTGGGAGAGGAAATGTTTATTGTCCTTACTAAAGACTGCCATGGTTGAGGCAGTTCGCTCCACGCGGGTAACCATTCTTATACAACAAGTTCATTAGGGGAAGTGCCCATTGGGTACACTGTGGGAGAAAAGCTGCTTGTGTTCCACCTGCAACTAAAGCAGAGTTCTTCGGGTAAAACTGCGTGTTTGGGGAGAGGACATGTTTACATTCCTCACCATAGCCTGCCTTGGTTGAGGCAGTTTGCTCCACGTGGGAAGCCCGGCATATAGAATTTCATTCGTGGAAGAGACCAAAGAGTACACAGTGGGAGAAAAGCTGCTTGTGTTCCACCTGCAACTAAAGCAGAGCACTTCCGATAAAACTGCGTGTTTTGGGGTAGGAAATGCTTACAGTCCTCCCTCCTGCCTGCCTTGGTTGAGGCAGTTCGCTCCACGTGGGAAACCCTGCATATAGAAATTCAATTGTGGAAGAGCCCAAAGAGCACACCGAGGGAGAAATGCTGCTTGTGTTCCACCTGCAACTAAAGCAGAGCACTTCCGATAAAACTGCGTGTTTTGGGGTAGGAAATGCTTACAGTCCTCCCTCCTGCCTGCCTTGGTTGAGGCAGTTCGCTCCACGTGGGAAACCCTGCTAATAGAAATTCAATTGTGGAAGAGCCCAAAGAGAACACAGTGGGAGAAATGCTGCTTGTGTTCCACCTGCAACTAAAGCAGCGTTCTTCGGGTAAAACTGCGTGTTTTGGCAGAGGACATGCTTACAGTCCTCGCTACAGCCTGCCGTGGTTGAGGCAGTTCGCTCCAAGAGGGAAACCATTCTTATAGAACATGTTCATTAGGGGAAGTGCCCATTGTGTACACTGTGGGAGAAAATCTGCTTGTGTTCCACCTGCAATTAAAGCAGAGTTCTTCGTGTAAAACTGCGTGTTTTGGGAAAGGAAATGCTTACATTCCTCGCTACAGCCTGCCGTGGTTGAGGCAGTTCGCTCCACCTGGTAAACACTGCATATAGAATTTCCTTCGTGGAAGAGACCAAAGAGTACACAGTGGGGAAATGCTGCTTGTTTTGCCCCTGCAACTAAAGCAGAGTTCATCGGGTAAAACTGCGTGTTTTGGGAGAGGACATGCTTACCGTCCTCGCTACAGCCTGCCGTGGTTGAAGCAGTTCGCTCCACGTGGGAAACCCTGCATATAGAAGTTCATTTGTGGAAGAGCCCAAAGAGTACACAGTGGGAGAAAAGCTGCTTGTCTTCCACCTGCAACTAAAGCAGAGCTCTTCCGATAAAACTGCGTGTTTTGGGAGAGGAAATGCTTATTGTCCTTAATAAAGACTGCCATGGTTGAGGCAGTTTGCTCCACGCGGGTAACCATTCTTATACAACAAGTTCATTAGGGGAAGTGCCCATTGTGTACACTGTGGGAGAAAAGCTGCTTGTGTTCCACCTGCAACTAAAGCAGAGTTCTTCGGGTAAAACTTCGTGTTTTGGGAGAGGAAATGCTTACAGGCCTCCCTACTGCCTGCCTTGGTTGAGACAGTTCGCTCCACGTGGGAAACCATTCTTATAGAACAAGTTCATTAGAGGAAGTGCCCGTTGTGTACACTGTGGGAGAAAAGCTGCTTGTGTTCCACCTGCAACTAAAGCAGAGTTCTTTGGTTAAAACTGCCTGTTTTGGGAGAGGAAACTCTCTCAGGCAAAGGCCCATTGGGTACACTGTGGGAGAAAAGCTGCTTGTGTTCCACCTGCAACTAAAGCAGAGTTCTTCCATTAAAACTGCGTGTTTTGGGAGAGGAAATGCTTACAGTCCTCCCTACTGCCTGCCTTGGTTGAGGCTGTTCGCTCCACGTGGGAAACCCTGCATATAGAAGTTCATTGGTGGAAGAGGCCAAAGAGTACACAGTGGGAGAAATGCTGCTTGTGTTCCACCTGCAACTAAAGCAGAGTTCTTCGGGTAAAACTTTGTGTTTTGGGAGAGGACATGCTTACAGTCTTCGCTACAGGCTGCCATGGTTGAGGAAGTTCGCTCCATGTGGGAAACCCTGCATATAGACTTTCATTTGTAGAAGAGCCCAAAGAGGACACAGTGGGAGAAAAGCTGCTTGTGTTCCACCTGCAACTAAAGCAGAGTTCTTCCGTTAAAACTGGGTGTTTTGGGAGAGGAAATGCTTACAGTCCTCACTACTGCCTGCCAAACTTGAGGCAGTTCGCTCCACGCGGGTAAGCATTCTTATAGAAAAACTTCATTAGGGGAAGTGCCCATAGTGTACACTGTGGGAGAAAAAAGCTGCTTGTGTTCCACCTCAACTAAAGCACAGTTATTCCGTTAAAACTGCGTGTTTTGCGAGAGGAAATGCTTACAGTCCTCCCTACTGCCTGCCATGTTTGAGGCAGTTCAATCCACGTAGGAAACCCTGCATATAGAAGTTCTTTCGAGGTAGAGCCCAAAGAGTACACAGTGGGAAAAATGCTTCTTGTGTTCCACCTGCAACTAAAGCAGAGTTCTTCGGGTAAAACTGCGTTTTTTGTTAGAGGAAACTCTTTCGGGCAAAGGCCCATTGGGTACACTGTGGGAGAAAAGCTGCTTGTGTTCCACCTGCAACTAAAGCAGAGCTATTCCGATAAAACTGCGTGTTTTGGGAGAGGAAATGTTTATTGTCCTTACTAAAGAGTGCCATGGTTGAGGCAGTTCGCTCCACGCGGGTAACCATTCTTATACAACAAGTTCATTAGGGGAAGTGCCCATTGGGTACACTGTGGGAGAAAAGCTGCTTGTGTTCCACCTGCAACTAAAGCAGAGTTCTTCGGGTAAAACTGCGTGTTTGGGGAGAGGACATGTTTACATTCCTCACCATAGCCTGCCTTGGTTGAGGCAGTTTGCTCCACGTGGGAAGCCCGGCATATAGAATTTCATTCGTGGAAGAGACCAAAGAGTACACAGTGGGAGAAAAGCTGCTTGTGTTCCACCTGCAACTAAAGCAGAGCACTTCCGATAAAACTGCGTGTTTTGGGGTAGGAAATGCTTACAGTCCTCCCTCCTGCCTGCCTTGGTTGAGGCAGTTCGCTCCACGTGGGAAACCCTGCATATAGAAATTCAATTGTGGAAGAGCCCAAAGAGCACACCGAGGGAGAAATGCTGCTTGTGTTCCACCTGCAACTAAAGCAGAGCACTTCCGATAAAACTGCGTGTTTTGGGGTAGGAAATGCTTACAGTCCTCCCTCCTGCCTGCCTTGGTTGAGGCAGTTCGCTCCACGTGGGAAACCCTGCTAATAGAAATTCAATTGTGGAAGAGCCCAAAGAGAACACAGTGGGAGAAATGCTGCTTGTGTTCCACCTGCAACTAAAGCAGCGTTCTTCGGGTAAAACTGCGTGTTTTGGCAGAGGACATGCTTACAGTCCTCGCTACAGCCTGCCGTGGTTGAGGCAGTTCGCTCCAAGAGGGAAACCATTCTTATAGAACATGTTCATTAGGGGAAGTGCCCATTGTGTACACTGTGGGAGAAAATCTGCTTGTGTTCCACCTGCAATTAAAGCAGAGTTCTTCATGTAAAACTGCGTGTTTTGGGAAAGGAAATGCTTACATTCCTCGCTACAGCCTGCCGTGGTTGAGGCAGTTCGCTCCACCTGGTAAACACTGCATATAGAATTTCCTTCGTGGAAGAGACCAAAGAGTACACAGTGGGGAAATGCTGCTTGTTTTGCCCCTGCAACTAAAGCAGAGTTCATCGGGTAAAACTGCGTGTTTTGGGAGAGGACATGCTTACCGTCCTCGCTACAGCCTGCCGTGGTTGAAGCAGTTCGCTCCACGTGGGAAACCCTGCATATAGAAGTTCATTTGTGGAAGAGCCCAAAGAGTACACAGTGGGAGAAAAGCTGCTTGTCTTCCACCTGCAACTAAAGCAGAGCTCTTCCAATAAAACTGCGTGTTTTGGGAGAGGAAATGCTTATTGTCCTTAATAAAGACTGCCATGGTTGAGGCAGTTTGCTCCACGCGGGTAACCATTCTTATACAACAAGTTCATTAGGGGAAGTGCCCATTGTGTACACTGTGGGAGAAAAGCTGCTTGTGTTCCACCTGCAACTAAAGCAGAGTTCTTCGGGTAAAACTTCGTGTTTTGGGAGAGGAAATGCTTACAGGCCTCCCTACTGCCTGCCTTGGTTGAGACAGTTCGCTCCACGTGGGAAACCATTCTTATAGAACAAGTTCATTAGAGGAAGTGCCCGTTGTGTACACTGTGGGAGAAAAGCTGCTTGTGTTCCACCTGCAACTAAAGCAGAGTTCTTCGGGTAAAACTTCGTGTTTTGGGAGAGGAAATGCTTACAGGCCTCCCTACTGCCTGCCTTGGTTGAGACAGTTCGCTCCACGTGGGAAACCATTCTTATAGAACAAGTTCATTAGAGGAAGTGCCCGTTGTGTACACTGTGGGAGAAAAGCTGCTTGTGTTCCACCTGCAACTAAAGCAGAGTTCTTCGGTTAAAACTGCCTGTTTTGGGAGAGGAAACTCTCTCGGGCAAAGGCCCATTGGGTACACTGTGGGAGAAAAGCTGCTTGTGTTCCACCTGCAACTAAAGCAGAGTTCTTCCATTAAAACTGCGTGTTTTGGGAGAGGAAATGGTTACAGTCCTCCCTACTGCCTGCCTTGGTTGAGGCTGTTCGCTCCACGTGGGAAACCCTGCATATAGAAGTTCATTGGTGGAAGAGGCCAAAGAGTACACAGTGGGAGAAATGCTGCTTGTGTTCCACCTGCAACTAAAGCAGAGTTCTTCGGGTAAAACTTTGTGTTTTGGGAGAGGACATGCTTACAGTCTTCGCTACAGGCTGCCATGGTTGAGGAAGTTCGCTCCACGTGGGAAACCCTGCATATAGACGTTCATTTGTAGAAGAGCCCAAAGAGGACACAGTGGGAGAAAAGCTGCTTGTGTTCCACCTGCAACTAAAGCAGAGTTCTTCCGTTAAAACTGGGTGTTTTGGGAGAGGAAATGCTTACAGTCCTCACTACTGCCTGCCAAACTTGAGGCAGTTCGCTCCACGAGGGTAAGCATTCTTATAGAACAACTTCATTAGGGGAAGTGCCCATAGTGTACACTGTGGGAGAAAAAAGCTGCTTGTGTTCCACCTCAACTAAAGCACAGTTATTCCGTTAAAACTGCGTGTTTTGCGAGAGGAAATGCTTACAGTCCTCCGTACTGCCTGCCATGTTTGAGGCAGTTCGCTCCACACGGGTAACCATTCTTATAGAACAAGTTCATTAGGGGAAGTGCCCGTTGTGTACACTGTGGGAGAAAAGCTGCTTGTGTTCCACCTCAACTAAAGCAGAGTTATTCCGGTAAAACTGCGTGTTTTTGGAGAGGAAATGCTTACAGTCCTCTCTACAGCCTGCCGTGTTTGAGGCAGTTCGCTCAACGTGGGAAACCCTGCATATAATAGTTCATTTGTGGAAGAGACCAAAGATTACACAGTGGGAGAAAAGCTGCTTCTGTTCCTCCTGCAACTAGAGCAGAGCTCTTCCGATAAAACTGCGTGTATTGGGAGACGAAATGCTTACAGTCCTTACTAGAGACTGCCATGGTTGAGGCAGTTCGCTCCACGCGGGTAAACATTCTTATCGAACAAGTTCATTAGGGGAAGTGCCCATTGTGTACACTGTGGGAGAAAAGCTGCTTGTGTTCCACCTGCAAATAAAGCAGAGTTGTTCCACCAAAACTGCGTGTTTTGGGAGAGGAAATGCTTACAGTCCTCCCTACTGCCTGCCATGGTTGAGGCAGTTCGCTCCACGCGGGTAAACATTCTTACAGAACAAGTTCATTAGGGGAAGTACCCGTTGTGTACACTGTGGGAGAAAAGCTGCTAGTGTTCCACCTGCAACTAAACCAGAGTTCTTCGGGTAAAACTGCGTGTTTGGGGAGAGGACATGTTTACAGACCTCGCCGTAGACTGCCTTGGTTGAGGCAGTTCGCTCCACGTGGGAAGCCCGGCATATAGAATTTCATTCGTGGAAGAGACCAAAGAGTACACAGTGGGAGAAAAGCTGCTTGTGTTCCACCTGCAACTAAAGCAGAGCTCTTCCGATAAAACTGCGTGTTTTGGTAGAGGAAATGCTTACAGTCCTCCCTCCTGCCTGCCTTGGTTGAGGCAGTTCGCTCCACGTGGGAAACTCTGCATATAGAAATTCAATTGTGGAAGAGCCCAAAGAGAACACAGTGGGAGAAATGCTGCTTGTGTTCCACCTGCAACTAAAGCAGAGTTCTTCGGGTAAAACTGCGTGTTTTGGCAGAGGACATGCTTACAGTCCTCGCTACAGCCTGCCGTGGTTGAGGCAGTTCGCTCCACCTGGTAAACACTGCATATAGACTTTTCTTCGTGGAAGAGACCAAAGAGTACACCGTGGGGAAATGCTGCGTGTGTTGCCCCTGCAACTAAAGCAGAGTTCATCGGGTAAAACTGCGTGTTTTGGGAGAGGACATGCTTATCGTCCTCGCTACACCCTGCCGTGGTTGAGGCAGTTCGTTCCACGTGGGAAACCCTGCATATAGAAGTTCATTTGTGGAAGAGCCCAAAGAGTACACAGTGGGAGAAAAGCTGCTTATCTTCCACCTACAAGTAAAGCAGAGCTCTTCCGATAAAACTGCGCGTTCTGGGAGAGGAAATGCTTATAGTCCTTACTAAAGACTGCCAAGGCTGAGGCAGTTCGCTCCACGCTGGTAACCATTCTTATACAACAAGTTCATTAGGGGAAGTGCGCATTGTGTACACTGTGGGAGAAAAGCTGCTTGTGTTCCACCTGCAACTAAAGCAGAGTTCTTCCGTTAAAACTGCGTGTTTGGGAGAGGAAATGCTTACAGTCCTCCCTCCTGCCTGCCATGGTTGAGGCAGTTCGCTCCACGCGGGTAACCATTCTTATAGAACAAGTTCATTCGGGGAAGTGCCCGTTGTGTACACTGTGGGAGAAAAGCTGCTTGTGTTCCACCTGCAACTAAAGCAGAGTTCTTCGGGTAAAACTGCGTGTTTTGGGAGAGGAAATGCTTACAGGCCTCCCTACAGCCTGCCTTGGTTGAGACAGTTCGCTCCACGTGGGAAAACATTCTTATAGAACAAGTTCATTAGGGGAAGTGCCCGTTGTGTACACTGTGGGAGAAAAGCTGCTTGTGTTCCACCTGCAACTAAAGCAGAGTTCTTCGGGTAAAACTGCATGTTTTGGGAGAGGAAACCCTTTCGGGCAAGGACCAATTGGGAACACAGCGGGAGAAAAGCTTCTTGTGTTCCACCTGCAATTAAAGCAGAGTTCTTAGGGTAAAACTTCGTGTTGTGGGAGAGGAAATGCTTACACTCCTCCCTCCTGCCGGCCTTGGTTGAGACAGTTCGCTCCACATGGGAAACCCTGCATATGGAAGTTCATTCGAGGTAGAGCGCAAAGAGTACACAGTGGGAGAAATGCTGCTTGTGTTCCACATGCAACTAAAGCAGAGTTCTTCGGGTAAAACTGCGTGTTTTGGGAGAGGACATGCTTACAGTCCTCGCTACAGCCTGCCGTGGTTTAGCAGTTCGCTCCACGTGGGAAACCCTGCATATAGAAGTTCATTTGTGGAAGAGCCCAAAGAGTACACAGTGGTAGAAAAGCTGCTTCTGTTCCACCTGCAACTAAAGGAGATCTCTTCCAATAAAACTGCGTGTTTTGGGAGAGGAAATGCTTACACTCCTTACTAGAGACTGCCATGGTTGAGGCAGTTTGCTCCACGTGGGAAACCATTCTTATAGAACAAGTTCATTAGGGGAAGTGCCCATTGTGTACACTGTGGGAGAAAAGCAGCTTCTGTTCCACCTGCAACTAAAGCAGAGTTCTTCGGGTAAAACTGCGTGTTTTGGGAGAGGAAATGCTTACAGTCCTCCCTCCTGCCTGCCTTGGTTGAGACAGTTCTCTCCACATGGGAAACCCTGCATATGGAAGTTCATTAGAGGTAGAGCACAAAGAGTACACAGTGGGAGAAATGCTGCTTGTGTTCCACCTGCAACTATAGCAGAGTTCTTCAGGTAAAACTGCGTGATTTCGGAGAGGAAACTCTTTCGGGCAAAGGCCCTTTGGGTACACTGTGGGAGAAAAGCTGCTTGTGTTCCACCTGCAACTAAAGCAGAGTTCTTCGGGTAAAACTGCGTGTTTGGGGAGAGGACATGTTTAGAGTCCTCGCCATAGCCTGCCTTTGTTGACGCAGTTCGCTCCACGTGGGAAGCCCGGCATATAGAATTTCATTCGTGGAAGAGACCAAAGAGTACACAGTGGGAGAAAAGCTGCTTGTGTTCCACCTGCAACTAAAGCAGAGTTCTTCCGTTAAGACTCCGTGTTTTGGGAGAGGAAATGCTTACAGGCCTCCCTACAGCCTGCCTTGGTTGAGACAGTTCGCTCCACGTGGGAAAACATTCATATAGAACAAGTTCATTAGGGGAAGTGCCCGTTGTGTACACTGTGGGAGAAAAGCTGCTTGTGTTCCACCTGCAACTAAAGCAGAGTTCTTCGGGTAAAACTGCATGTTTTTGGAGAGGAAACCCTTTCGGGCAAAGACCAATTGGGAACACAGCGGGAGAAAAGCTGCTTGTGTTCCACCTGCAATTAAAGCAGAGTTCTTAGGGTAAAACCTCGTGTTGTGGGAGAGGAAATGCTTACACTCCTCCCTCCTGCATGCCTTGGTTGAGACAGTTCGCTCCACATGGGAAACCCTGCATATGGAAGTTCATTCGAGGTAGAGCGCAAAAAGTACACAGTGGGAGAATTGCTCCTTGTGTTCCACCTGCAACTAAAGCAGAGTTCTTCAGGTAAAACTGCGTGTTTTGGGAGAGGAAACTCTTTCGGGCAAAGGCCCTTTGGGTACACTGTGGGAGAAAAGCTGCTTGTGTTCCACCTGCAACTAAAGCAGAGTTCTTCAGGTAAAACTGCGTGTTTTGGGAGAGGACATGCTTACAGTCCTCGCTACAGCCTGCCGTGGTTGAGGCAGTTCGCTCCACGCGGGTAAACATTCTTATACAACAAGTTCAGTAGGGGAAGTGCCCGTTGTGTACACTGTGGGAGGAAAGCTGCTTGTGTTCCACCTGCAACTAAAGCAGAGCTCTTCCGATAAAACTGCGTGTTTTGGGAGACGAAATGCTTACAGTCCTATCTACTGCCTGCCATGGTTGAGGCAGTTCGCTCCACGCGGGTAAACATTCTTATAGAACAAGTTCATTCGGGGAAGTGCCCGTTGTGTACACTGTGGGAGAAAAGCTGCTTGTGTTCCACCTGCACCTAAAGCAGAGTTCTTCCGATAAAACTGTGTGTTTTGGGCGAGGAAATCCTTACAGTCCTCCCTCCTGCCTGCCTTGGTTGAGACAGTTCGCTCCACATGGGAAACCCTGCATATAGAAGTTCATTCGAGGTAGAGCGCAAAGAGTACACAGTGGGAGAAATGCTGCTTGTGTTCCACCTGCAACTAAAGCAGAGTTCTTCGGGTAAAACTGCGTGTTTTGGGAGAGGAAGTGCTTACAGTCCTCACTTCAGCCTGCGGTGGTTTAGGCCTTTCACTCCACGCGGCACACCTTGCGTATAGAATTTCTTTCGGGCAAAGGACAATTGGGTACACTGTGGGAGAAAAGCTGCTTGTGCTCCACCTGCAACTAAAGCAGAGTTCTTCGGGTAAAACTGCGTGTTTGGGGAGAGGACATGTTTACAGTCCTCGCCATAGCCTGCCTTGGTTGAGGCAGTTCGCTCCACGAGGGAAACCATTCTTATAGAACATGTTCATTAGGGGAAGCGCCCATTGGGTACAATGTGGGAGAAAAGCTGCTTGTGTTCCACCTGCAACTAAAGCAGAGTTCTTCGGGTAAAACTGCGTGTTTTGGGAGAGGACATGCTTACAGTCCTCGCTACAGCCTGCCGTGGTTTAGCAGTTCGCTCCACGTGGGAAACCCTGCATATAGAAGTTCATTTGAGGAAGAGCCTTAAGAGTACACAGTGGTAGAAAAGCTGCTTCTGTTCCACCTGCAACTAAAGCAGATCTCTTCCGATAAAACTGCGTGTTTTGGGAGAGGAAATGCTTACACTCCTTACTAGAGACTGCCATGGTTGAGGCAGTTCGCTCCACGTGGGAAACCATTCTTATAGAACAAGTTCATTAGGGGAAGTGCCCATTGTGTACACTGTGGGAGAAAAGCAGCTTCTGTTCCACCTGCAACTAAAGCAGAGTTCTTCGGGTAAAACTGCGTGTTTTGGGAGAGGAAATGCTTACAGTCCTCCCTCCTGCCTGCCTTGGTTGAGACAGTTCTCTCCACATGGGAAACCCTGCATATGGAAGTTCATTAGAGGTAGAGCACAAAGAGTACACAGTGGGAGAAATGCTGCTTGTGTTCCACCTGCAACTATAGCAGAGTTCTTCAGGTAAAACTGCGTGATTTCGGAGAGGAAACTCTTTCGGGCAAAGGCCCATTGGGTACAGTGTGGGAGAAAAGCTGCTTGTGTTCCACCTGCAACTAAAGCAGAGTTCTTCGGGTAAAACTGCTTGTTTTGGGAGAGCAAATGCTTACAGGCCTCCCTACTGCCTACCTTGGTTGAGACAGTTCGCTCCACGTAGGAAACCCTGCTTATAGAAGTTCATTCATGGAAGAGCCGAAAGAGTTCATAGTGGGAGAAATGCTTCTTGTGTTCCACCTGCAACTAAAGCAGAGTTCTTCCATTAAAACTGGGTGTTTTGGGAGAGGAAATGCTTACAGTCCTCCCTCCTGCCTGCCATGGTTGAGGCAGTTCGCTCCACGCGGGTAACCATTCTTATAGAACAAGTTCATTCGGGGTAGTGCCCGTTGTGTACACTGTGGGAGAAAAGCTGCTTGTGTTCCACCTGCACCTAAAGCAGAGTTCTTCCGATAAAACTGCGTGTTTTGGGAGAGGAAATGCTTACAGGCCTCCCTACAGCCTGCCTTGGTTGAGACTGTTCGCTCCACGCGGGTAACCATTCTTATAGAACAAGTTCATTCGGGGAAGTGCCCGTTGTGTACACTGTGGGAGAAAAGCTGCTTGTGTTCCACCTGCAACTAAAGCAGAGTTCTTAGGGTAAAACTTCGTGTTGTGGGAGAGGAAATGCTTACACTCCTCCCTCCTGCCTGCCTTGGTTGAGACAGTTCTCTCCACATGGGAAACCCTGCATATGGAAGTTCATTAGAGGTAGAGCACAAAGAGTACACAGTGGGAGAAATGCTGCTTGTGTTCCACCTGCAACTATAGCAGAGTTCTTCAGGTAAAACTGCGGGTTTTCGGAGAGGAAACTCTTTCGGGCAAAGGCCCATTGGGTACAGTGTGGGAGAAAAGCTGCTTGTGTTCCACCTGCAACTAAAGCAGAGTTCTTCAGGTAAAACTGCGTGTTTTGGGAGAGGACATGCTTACAGTCCTCTCTACAGCCTGCCGTGTTTGAGGCAGTTCGCTCAACGTGGGAAACCCTGCATATAATAGTTCATTTGTGGAAGAGACCAAAGATTACACAGTGGGAGAAAAGCTGCTTCTGTTCCTCCTGCAACTAGAGCAGAGCTCTTCCGATAAAACTGCGTGTATTGGGAGACGAAATGCTTACAGTCCTTACTAGAGACTGCCATGGTTGAGGCAGTTCGCTCCACGCGGGTAAACATTATTATCGAACAAGTTCATTAGGGGAAGTGCCCATTGTGTACACTGTGGGAGAAAAGCTGCTTGTGTTCCACCTGCAAATAAAGCAGAGTTGTTCCGCCAAAACAGCGTGTTTTGGGAGAGGAAATGCTTACAGTCCTCCCTACTGCCTGCCATGGTTGAGGCAGTTCGCTCCACGCGGGTAAACATTCTTACAGAACAAGTTCATTAGGGGAAGTACCCGTTGTGTACACTGTGGGAGAAAAGCTGCTAGTGTTCCACCTGCAACTAAACCAGAGTTCTTCGGGTAAAACTGCGTGTTTGGGGAGAGGACATGTTTACAGTCCTCGCCGTAGACTGCCTTGGTTGAGGCAGTTCGCTCCACGTGGGAAGCCCGGCATATAGAATTTCATTCGTGGAAGAGACCAAAGAGTACACAGTGGGAGAAAAGCTGCTTGTGTTCCACCTGCAACTAAAGCAGAGCTCTTCCGATAAAACTGCGTGTTTTGGTAGAGGAAATGCTTACAGTCCTCCCTCCTGCCTGCCTTGGTTGAGGCAGTTCGCTCCACGTGGGAAACTCTGCATATAGAAATTCAATTGTGGAAGAGCCCAAAGAGAACACAGTGGGAGAAATGCTGCTTGTGTTCCACCTGCAACTAAAGCAGAGTTCTTCGGGTAAAACTGCGTGTTTTGGCAGAGGACATGCTTACAGTCCTCGCTACAGCCTGCCGTGGTTGAGGCAGTTCGCTCCACCTGGTAAACACTGCATATAGACTTTTCTTCGTGGAAGAGACCAAAGAGTACACCGTGGGGAAATGCTGCGTGTGTTGCCCCTGCAACTAAAGCAGAGTTCATCGGGTAAAACTGCGTGTTTTGGGAGAGGACATGCTTATCGTCCTCGCTACACCCTGCCGTGGTTGAGGCAGTTCGTTCCACGTGGGAAACCCTGCATATAGAAGTTCATTTGTGGAAGAGCCCAAAGAGTACACAGTGGGAGAAAAGCTGCTTATCTTCCACCTACAAGTAAAGCAGAGCTCTTCCGATAAAACTGCGTGTTCTGGGAGAGGAAATGCTTATAGTCCTTACTAAAGACTGCCAAGGCTGAGGCAGTTCGCTCCACGCTGGTAACCATTCTTATACAACAAGTTCATTAGGGGAAGTGCGCATTGTGTACACTGTGGGAGAAAAGCTGCTTGTGTTCCACCTGCAACTAAAGCAGAGTTCTTCCGTTAAAACTGCGTGTTTGGGAGAGGAAATGCTTACAGTCCTCCCTCCTGCCTGCCATGGTTGAGGCAGTTCGCTCCACGCGGGTAACCATTCTTATAGAACAAGTTCATTCGGGGAAGTGCCCGTTGTGTACACTGTGGGAGAAAAGCTGCTTGTGTTCCACCTGCAACTAAAGCAGAGTTCTTCGGGTAAAACTGCGTGTTTTGGGAGAGGAAATGCTTACAGGCCTCCCTACAGCCTGCCTTGGTTGAGACAGTTCGCTCCACGTGGGAAAACATTCTTATAGAACAAGTTCATTAGGGGAAGTGCCCGTTGTGTACACTGTGGGAGAAAAGCTGCTTGTGTTCCACCTGCAACTAAAGCAGAGTTCTTCGGGTAAAACTGCATGTTTTGGGAGAGGAAACCCTTTCGGGCAAAGACCAATTGGGAACACAGCGGGAGAAAAGCTGCTTGTGTTCCACCTGCAATTAAAGCAGAGTTCTTAGGGTAAAACTTCGTGTTGTGGGAGAGGAAATGCTTACACTCCTCCCTCCTGCCTGCCTTGGTTGAGACAGTTCGCTCCACATGGGAAACCCTGCATATGGAAGTTCATTCGAGGTAGAGCGCAAAGAGTACACAGTGGGAGAAATGCTGCTTGTGTTCCACATGCAACTAAAGCAGAGTTCTTCGGGTAAAACTGCGTGTTTTGGGAGAGGACATGCTTACAGTCCTCGCTACAGCCTGCCGTGGTTTAGCAGTTCGCTCCACGTGGGAAACCCTGCATATAGAAGTTCATTTGTGGAAGAGCCCAAAGAGTACACAGTGGTAGAAAAGCTGCTTCTGTTCCACCTGCAACTAAAGCAGATCTCTTCCAATAAAACTGCGTGTTTTGGGAGAGGAAATGCTTACACTCCTTACTAGAGACTGCCATGGTTGAGGCAGTTCGCTCCACGTGGGAAACCATTCTTATAGAACAAGTTCATTAGGGGAAGTGCCCATTGTGTACACTGTGGGAGAAAAGCAGCTTCTGTTCCACCTGCAACTAAAGCAGAGTTCTTCGGGTAAAACTGCGTGTTTTGGGAGAGGAAATGCTTACAGTCCTCCCTCCTGCCTGCCTTGGTTGAGACAGTTCTCTCCACATGGGAAACCCTGCATATGGAAGTTCATTAGAGGTAGAGCACAAAGAGTACACAGTGGGAGAAATGCTGCTTGTGTTCCACCTGCAACTATAGCAGAGTTCTTCAGGTAAAACTGCGTGATTTCGGAGAGGAAACTCTTTCGGGCAAAGGCCCTTTGGGTACACTGTGGGAGAAAAGCTGCTTGTGTTCCACCTGCAACTAAAGCAGAGTTCTTCGGGTAAAACTGCGTGTTTGGGGAGAGGACATGTTTAGAGTCCTCGCCATAGCCTGCCTTCGTTGAGGCAGTTCGCTCCACGTGGGAAGCCCGGCATATAGAATTTCATTCGTGGAAGAGACCAAAGAGTACACAGTGGGAGAAAAGCTGCTTGTGTTCCACCTGCAACTAAAGCAGAGTTCTTCCGTTAAGACTGCGTGTTTTGGGAGAGGAAATGCTTACAGGCCTCCCTACAGCCTGCCTTGGTTGAGACAGTTCGCTCCACGTGGGAAAACATTCATATAGAACAAGTTCATTAGGGGAAGTGCCCGTTGTGTACACTGTGGGAGAAAAGCTGCTTGTGTTCCACCTGCAACTAAAGCAGAGTTCTTCGGGTAAAACTGCATGTTTTGGGAGAGGAAACCCTTTCGGGCAAAGACCAATTGGGAACACAGCGGGAGAAAAGCTGCTTGTGTTCCACCTGCAATTAAAGCAGAGTTCTTAGGGTAAAACTTCGTGTTGTGGGAGAGGAAATGCTTACACTCCTCCCTCCTGCATGCCTTGGTTGAGACAGTTCGCTCCACATGGGAAACCCTGCATATGGAAGTTCATTCGAGGTAGAGCGCAAAAAGTACACAGTGGGAGAATTGCTGCTTGTGTTCCACCTGCAACTAAAGCAGAGTTCTTCGGGTAAAACTGCGTGTTTTGGGAGAGGAAACTCTTTCGGGCAAAGGCCCTTTGGGTACACTGTGGGAGAAAAGCTGCTTGTGTTCCACCTGCAACTAAAGCAGAGTTCTTCAGGTAAAACTGCGTGTTTTGGGAGAGGACATGCTTACAGTCCTCGCTACAGCCTGCCGTGGTTGAGGCAGTTCGCTCCACGCGGGTAAACATTCTTATACAACAAGTTCAGTAGGGGAAGTGCCCGTTGTGTACACTGTGGGAGGAAAGCTGCTTGTGTTCCACCTGCAACTAAAGCAGAGCTCTTCCGATAAAACTGCGTGTTTTGGGAGACGAAATGCTTACAGTCCTATCTACTGCCTGCCATGGTTGAGGCAGTTCGCTCCACGCGGGTAACCATTCTTATAGGACAAGTTCATTCGGGGAAGTGCCCGTTGTGTACACTGTGGGAGAAAAGCTGCTTGTGTTCCACCTGCACCTAAAGCAGAGTTCGTCCGATAAAACTGCGTGTTTTGGGCGAGGAAATGCTTACAGTCCTCCCTCCTGCCTGCCTTGGTTGAGACAGTTCGCTCCACATGGGAAACCCTGCATATAGAAGTTCATTCGAGGTAGAGCGCAAAGAGTACACAGTGGGAGAAATGCTGCTTGTGTTCCACCTGCAACTAAAGCAGAGTTCTTCGGGTAAAACTGCGTGTTTTGGGAGAGGAAGTGCTTACAGTCCTCACTTCAGCCTGCGGTGGTTTAGGCCTTTCACTCCACGCGGCACACCTTGCGTATAGAATTTCTTTCGGGCAAAGGACAATTGGGTACACTGTGGGAGAAAAGCTTCTTGTGTTCCACCTGCAACTAAAGCAGAGTTCTTCGGGTAAAACTGCGTGTTTGGGGAGAGGACATGTTTACAGTCCTCGCCATAGCCTGCCTTGGTTGAGGCAGTTCGCTCCACGAGGGAAACCATTCTTATAGAACATGTTCATTAGGGGAAGCGCCCATTGGGTACAATGTGGGAGAAAAGCTGCTTGTGTTCCACCTGCAACTAAAGCAGAGTTCTTCGGGTAAAACTGCGTGTTTTGGGAGAGGACATGCTTACAGTCCTCGCTACAGCCTGCCGTGGTTTAGCAGTTCGCTCCACGTGGGAAACCCTGCATATAGAAGTTCATTTGAGGAAGAGCCTTAAGAGTACACAGTGGTAGAAAAGCTGCTTCTGTTCCACCTGCAACTAAAGCAGATCTCTTCCGATAAAACTGCGTGTTTTGGGAGAGGAAATGCTTACACTCCTTACTAGAGACTGCCATGGTTGAGGCAGTTCGCTCCACGTGGGAAACCATTCTTATAGAACAAGTTCATTAGGGGAAGTGCCCATTGTGTACACTGTGGGAGAAAAGCAGCTTCTGTTCCACCTGCAACTAAAGCAGAGTTCTTCGGGTAAAACTGCGTGTTTTGGGAGAGGAAATGCTTACAGTCCTCCCTCCTGCCTGCCTTGGTTGAGACAGTTCTCTCCACATGGGAAACCCTGCATATGGAAGTTCATTAGAGGTAGAGCACAAAGAGTACACAGTGGGAGAAATGCTGCTTGTGTTCCACCTGCAACTATAGCAGAGTTCTTCACGTAAAACTGCGTGATTTCAGAGAGGAAACTCTTTCGGGCAAAGGCCCTTTGGGTACACTGTGGGAGAAAAGCTGCTTGTGTTCCACCTGCAACTAAAGCAGAGTTCTTCGGGTAAAACTGCGTGTTTGGGGAGAGGACATGTTTAGAGTCCTCGCCATAGCCTGCCTTCGTTGAGGCAGTTCGCTCCACGTGGGAAGCCCGGCATATAGAATTTCATTCGTGGAAGAGACCAAAGAGTACACAGTGGGAGAAAAGCTGCTTGTGTTCCACCTGCAACTAAAGCAGAGTTCTTCCGTTAAGACTGTGTGTTTTGGGAGAGGAAATGCTTACAGGCCTCCCTACAGCCTGCCTTGGTTGAGACAGTTCGCTCCACGTGGGAAAACATTCATATAGAACAAGTTCATTAGGGGAAGTGCCCGTTGTGTACACTGTGGGAGAAAAGCTGCTTGTGTTCCACCTGCAACTAAAGCAGAGTTCTTCGGGTAAAACTGCATGTTTTGGGAGAGGAAACCCTTTCGGGCAAAGACCAATTGGGAACACAGCGGGAGAAAAGCTGCTTGTGTTCCACCTGCAATTAAAGCAGAGTTCTTAGGGTAAAACCTCGTGTTGTGGGAGAGGAAATGCTTACACTCCTCCCTCCTGCATGCCTTGGTTGAGACAGTTCGCTCCACATGGGAAACCCTGCATATGGAAGTTCATTCGAGGTAGAGCGCAAAAGGTACACAGTGGGAGAATTGCTGCTTGTGTTCCACCTGCAACTAAAGCAGAGTTCTTCAGGTAAAACTGCGTGTTTTGGGAGAGGAAACTCTTTCGGGCAAAGGCCCTTTGGGTACACTGTGGGAGAAAAGCTGCTTGTGTTCCACCTGCAACTAAAGCAGAGTTCTTCAGGTAAAACTGCGTGTTTTGGGAGAGGACATGCTTACAGTCCTCGCTACAGCCTGCCGTGGTTGAGGCAGTTCGCTCCACGCGGGTAAACATTCTTATACAACAAGTTCAGTAGGGGAAGTGCCCGTTGTGTACACTGTGGGAGGAAAGCTGCTTGTGTTCCACCTGCAACTAAAGCAGAGCTCTTCCGATAAAACTGCGTGTTTTGGGAGACGAAATGCTTACAGTCCTATCTACTGCCTGCCATGGTTGAGGCAGTTCGCTCCACGCGGGTAACCATTCTTATAGGACAAGTTCATTCGGGGAAGTGCCCGTTGTGTACACTGTGGGAGAAAAGCTGCTTGTGTTCCACCTGCACCTAAAGCAGAGTTCTTCCGGTAAAACTGCGTGTTTTGGGCGAGGAAATGCTTACAGTCCTCCCTCCTGCTTGCCTTGGTTGAGACAGTTCGCTCCACATGGGAAACCCTGCATATAGAAGTTCATTCGAGGTAGAGCGCAAAGAGTACACAGTGGGAGAAATGCTGCTTGTGTTCCACCTGCAACTAAAGCAGAGTTCTTCGGGTAAAACTGCGTGTTTTGGGAGAGGAAGTGCTTACAGTCCTCACTTCAGCCTGCGGTGGTTTAGGCCTTTCACTCCACGCGGCACACCTTGCGTATAGAATTTCTTTCGGGCAAAGGACAATTGGGTACACTGTGGGAGAAAAGCTGCTTGTGTTCCACCTGCAACTAAAGCAGAGTTCTTCGGGTAAAACTGCGTGTTTGGGGAGAGGACATGTTTACAGTCCTCGCCGTAGCCTGCCTTGGTTGAGGCAGTTCGCTCCACGAGGGAAACCATTCTTATAGAACATGTTCATTAGGGGAAGCGCCCATTGGGTACAATGTGGGAGAAAAGCTGCTTGTGTTCCACCTGCAACTAAAGCAGAGTTCTTCGGGTAAAACTGCGTGTTTTGGGAGAGGACATGCTTACAGTCCTCGCTACAGCCTGCCGTGGTTTAGCAGTTCACTCCACGTGGGAAACCCTGCATATAGAAGTTCATTTGAGGAAGAGCCTTAAGAGTACACAGTGGTAGAAAAGCTGCTTCTGTTCCACCTGCAACTAAAGCAGATCTCTTCCGATAAAACTGCGTGTTTTGGGAGAGGAAATGCTTACACTCCTTACTAGAGACTGCCATGGTTGAGGCAGTTCGCTCCACGTGGGAAACCATTCTTATAGAACAAGTTCATTAGGGGAAGTGACCATTGTGTACACTGTGGGAGAAAAGCAGCTTCTGTTCCACCTGCAACTAAAGCAGAGTTCTTCGGGTAAAACTGCGTGTTTTGGGAGAGGAAATGCTTACAGTCCTCCCTCCTGCCTGCCTTGGTTGAGACAGTTCTCTCCACATGGGAAACCCTGCATATGGAAGTTCATTAGAGGTAGAGCACAAGGAGTACACAGTGGGAGAAATGCTGCTTGTGTTCCACCTGCAACTATAGCAGAGTTCTTCAGGTAAAACTGCGTGATTTCGGAGAGGAAACTCTTTCGGGCAAAGGCCCATTGGGTACAGTGTGGGAGAAAAGCTGCTTGTGTTCCACCTGCAACTAAAGCAGAGTTCTTCGGGTAAAACTGCTTGTTTTGGGAGAGGAAATGCTTACAGGCCTCCCTACTGCCTGCCTTGGTTGAGACAGTTCGCTCCACGTAGGAAACCCTGCATATAGAAGTTCATTCATGGAAGAGCCGAAAGAGTTCATAGTGGGAGAAATGCTTCTTGTGTTCCACCTGCAACTAAAGCAGAGTTCTTCCATTAAAACTGCGTGGTTTGGGAGAGGAAACTCTTTCGGGTAAAGGCCCTTTGCTTACACTGTGGGAGAAAAGCTGCTTGTGTTCCACCTGCAACTAAAGCAGAGTTCTTCCGTTAAAACTGGGTGTTTTGGGAGAGGAAATGCTTACAGTCCTCCCTCCTGCCTGCCATGGTTGAGGCAGTTCGCTCCACGCGGGAAACCATTCTTATAGAGCAAGTTCATTCGGGGTAGTGCCCGTTGTGTACACTGTGGGAGAAAAGCTGCTTGTGTTCCACCTGCACCTAAAGCAGAGTTCTTCCGATAAAACTGCGTGTTTTGGGAGAGGAAATGCTTACAGGCCTCCCTACAGCCTGCCTTGGTTGAGACAGTTCGCTCCACGCGGGTAACCATTCTTATAGAACAAGTTCATTCGGGGAAGTGCCCGTTGTGTACACTGTGGGAGAAAAGCTGCTTGTGTTCCACCTGCAACTAAAGCAGAGTTCTTAGGGTAAAACTTCGTGTTGTGGGAGAGGAAATGCTTACACTCCTCCCTCCTGCCTGCCTTGGTTGAGACAGTTCTCTCCACATGGGAAACCCTGCATATGGAAGTTCATTAGAGGTAGAGCACAAAGAGTACACAGTGGGAGAATTGCTGCTTGTGTTCCACCTGCAACTAAAGCAGAGTTCTTCAGGTAAAACTGCGTGTTTTGGGAGAGGAAACTCTTTCGGGCAAAGACCCTTTGGGTACACTGTGGGAGAAAAGCTGCTTGTGTTCCACCTGCAACTAAAGCAGAGTTCTTCAGGTAAAACTGCGTGTTTGGGGAGAGGACATGTTTAGAGTCCTCGCCATAGCCTGCCTTCGTTGAGGCAGTTCGCTCCACGTGGGAAGCCCGGCATATAGAATTTCATTCGTGGAAGAGACCAAAGAGTACACAGTGGGAGAAAAGCTGCTTGTGTTCCACCTGCAACTAAAGCAGAGTTCTTCCGTTAAGACTGTGTGTTTTGGGAGAGGAAATGCTTACAGGCCTCCCTACAGCCTGCCTTGGTTGAGACAGTTCGCTCCACGTGGGAAAACATTCATATAGAACAAGTTCATTAGGGGAAGTGCCCGTTGTGTACACTGTGGGAGAAAAGCTGCTTGTGTTCCACCTGCAACTAAAGCAGAGTTCTTCGGGTAAAACTGCATGTTTTGGGAGAGGAAACCCTTTCGGGCAAAGACCAATTGGGAACACAGCGGGAGAAAAGCTGCTTGTGTTCCACCTGCAATTAAAGCAGAGTTCTTAGGGTAAAACCTCGTGTTGTGGGAGAGGAAATGCTTACACTCCTCCCTCCTGCATGCCTTGGTTGAGACAGTTCGCTCCACATGGGAAACCCTGCATATGGAAGTTCATTCGAGGTAGAGCGCAAAAGGTACACAGTGGGAGAATTGCTGCTTGTGTTCCACCTGCAACTAAAGCAGAGTTCTTCAGGTAAAACTGCGTGTTTTGGGAGAGGAAACTCTTTCGGGCAAAGGCCCTTTGGGTACACTGTGGGAGAAAAGCTGCTTGTGTTCCACCTGCAACTAAAGCAGAGTTCTTCAGGTAAAACTGCGTGTTTTGGGAGAGGACATGCTTACAGTCCTCGCTACAGCCTGCCGTGGTTGAGGCAGTTCGCTCCACGCGGGTAAACATTCTTATACAACAAGTTCAGTAGGGGAAGTGCCCGTTGTGTACACTGTGGGAGGAAAGCTGCTTGTGTTCCACCTGCAACTAAAGCAGAGCTCTTCCGATAAAACTGCGTGTTTTGGGAGACGAAATGCTTACAGTCCTATCTACTGCCTGCCATGGTTGAGGCAGTTCGCTCCACGCGGGTAACCATTCTTATAGGACAAGTTCATTCGGGGAAGTGCCCGTTGTGTACACTGTGGGAGAAAAGCTGCTTGTGTTCCACCTGCACCTAAAGCAGAGTTCTTCCGGTAAAACTGCGTGTTTTGGGCGAGGAAATGCTTACAGTCCTCCCTCCTGCTTGCCTTGGTTGAGACAGTTCGCTCCACATGGGAAACCCTGCATATAGAAGTTCATTCGAGGTAGAGCGCAAAGAGTACACAGTGGGAGAAATGCTGCTTGTGTTCCACCTGCAACTAAAGCAGAGTTCTTCGGGTAAAACTGCGTGTTTTGGGAGAGGAAGTGCTTACAGTCCTCACTTCAGCCTGCGGTGGTTTAGGCCTTTCACTCCACGCGGCACACCTTGCGTATAGAATTTCTTTCGGGCAAAGGACAATTGGGTACACTGTGGGAGAAAAGCTGCTTGTGTTCCACCTGCAACTAAAGCAGAGTTCTTCGGGTAAAACTGCGTGTTTGGGGAGAGGACATGTTTACAGTCCTCGCCATAGCCTGCCTTGGTTGAGGCAGTTCGCTCCACGAGGGAAACCATTCTTATAGAACATGTTCATTAGGGGAAGCGCCCATTGGGTACAATGTGGGAGAAAAGCTGCTTGTGTTCCACCTGCAACTAAAGCAGAGTTCTTCGGGTAAAACTGCGTGTTTTGGGAGAGGACATGCTTACAGTCCTCGCTACAGCCTGCCGTGGTTTAGCAGTTCACTCCACGTGGGAAACCCTGCATATAGAAGTTCATTTGAGGAAGAGCCTTAAGAGTACACAGTGGTAGAAAAGCTGCTTCTGTTCCACCTGCAACTAAAGCAGATCTCTTCCGATAAAACTGCGTGTTTTGGGAGAGGAAATGCTTACACTCCTTACTAGAGACTGCCATGGTTGAGGCAGTTCGCTCCACGTGGGAAACCATTCTTATAGAACAAGTTCATTAGGGGAAGTGCCCATTGTGTACACTGTGGGAGAAAAGCAGCTTCTGTTCCACCTGCAACTAAAGCAGAGTTCTTCGGGTAAAACTGCGTGTTTTGGGAGAGGAAATGCTTACAGTCCTCCCTCCTGCCTGCCTTGGTTGAGACAGTTCTCTCCACATGGGAAACCCTGCATATGGAAGTTCATTAGAGGTAGAGCACAAGGAGTA
Source organism: Hyperoodon ampullatus (assembly GCF_949752795.1). Lineage (NCBI taxonomy): Eukaryota > Metazoa > Chordata > Mammalia > Artiodactyla > Ziphiidae > Hyperoodon > Hyperoodon ampullatus. The sequence continues at coordinate 135,103 of NW_027641084.1, forward strand.
CACAGTGGGAGAAATGCTGCTTGTGTTCCACCTGCAACTATAGCAGAGTTCTTCAGGTAAAACTGCGTGATTTCGGAGAGGAAACTCTTTCGGGCAAAGGCCCATTGGGTACAGTGTGGGAGAAAAGCTGCTTGTGTTCCACCTGCAACTAAAGCAGAGTTCTTCGGGTAAAACTGCTTGTTTTGGGAGAGGAAATGCTTACAGGCCTCCCTACTGCCTGCCTTGGTTGAGACAGTTCGCTCCACGTAGGAAACCCTGCATATAGAAGTTCATTCATGGAAGAGCCGAAAGAGTTCATAGTGGGAGAAATGCTTCTTGTGTTCCACCTGCAACTAAAGCAGAGTTCTTCCATTAAAACTGCGTGGTTTGGGAGAGGAAACTCTTTCGGGTAAAGGCCCTTTGCTTACACTGTGGGAGAAAAGCTGCTTGTGTTCCACCTGCAACTAAAGCAGAGTTCTTCCGTTAAAACTGGGTGTTTTGGGAGAGGAAATGCTTACAGTCCTCCCTCCTGCCTGCCATGGTTGAGGCAGTTTGCTCCACGCGGGAAACCATTCTTATAGAACAAGTTCATTCGGGGTAGTGCCCGTTGTGTACACTGTGGGAGAAAAGCTGCTTGTGTTCCACCTGCACCTAAAGCAGAGTTCTTCCGATAAAACTGCGTGTTTGGGGAGAGGAAATGCTTACAGGCCTCCCTACAGCCTGCCTTGGTTGAGACAGTTCGCTCCACGCGGGTAACCATTCTTATAGAACAAGTTCATTCGGGGAAGTGCCCGTTGTGTACACTGTGGGAGAAAAGCTGCTTGTGTTCCACCTGCAACTAAAGCAGAGTTCTTAGGGTAAAACTTCGTGTTGTGGGAGAGGAAATGCTTACACTCCTCCCTCCTGCCTGCCTTGGTTGAGACAGTTCTCTCCACATGGGAAACCCTGCATATGGAAGTTCATTAGAGTTAGAGCACAAAGAGTACACAGTGGGAGAATTGCTGCTTGTGTTCCACCTGCAACTAAAGCAGAGTTCTTCAGGTAAAACTGCGTGTTTTGGGAGAGGAAACTCTTTCGGGCAAAGGCCCTTTGGGTACACTGTGGGAGAAAAGCTGCTTGTGTTCCACCTGCAACTAAAGCAGAGTTCTTCAGGTAAAACTGCGTGTTTGGGGAGAGGACATGTTTAGAGTCCTCGCCATAGCCTGCCTTCGTTGAGGCAGTTCGCTCCACGTGGGAAGCCCGGCATATAGAATTTCATTCGTGGAAGAGACCAAAGAGTACACAGTGGGAGAAAAGCTGCTTGTGTTCCACCTGCAACTAAAGCAGAGTTCTTCCGTTAAGACTGTGTGTTTTGGGAGAGGAAATGCTTACAGGCCTCCCTACAGCCTGCCTTGGTTGAGACAGTTCGCTCCACGTGGGAAAACATTCATATAGAACAAGTTCATTAGGGGAAGTGCCCGTTGTGTACACTGTGGGAGAAAAGCTGCTTGTGTTCCACCTGCAACTAAAGCAGAGTTCTTCGGGTAAAACTGCATGTTTTGGGAGAGGAAACCCTTTCGGGCAAAGACCAATTGGGAACACAGCGGGAGAAAAGCTGCTTGTGTTCCACCTGCAATTAAAGCAGAGTTCTTAGGGTAAAACCTCGTGTTGTGGGAGAGGAAATGCTTACACTCCTCCCTCCTGCATGCCTTGGTTGAGACAGTTCGCTCCACATGGGAAACCCTGCATATGGAAGTTCATTCGAGGTAGAGCGCAAAAGGTACACAGTGGGAGAATTGCTGCTTGTGTTCCACCTGCAACTAAAGCAGAGTTCTTCAGGTAAAACTGCGTGTTTTGGGAGAGGAAACTCTTTCGGGCAAAGGCCCTTTGGGTACACTGTGGGAGAAAAGCTGCTTGTGTTCCACCTGCAACTAAAGCAGAGTTCTTCAGGTAAAACTGCGTGTTTTGGGAGAGGACATGCTTACAGTCCTCGCTACAGCCTGCCGTGGTTGAGGCAGTTCGCTCCACGCGGGTAAACATTCTTATACAACAAGTTCAGTAGGGGAAGTGCCCGTTGTGTACACTGTGGGAGGAAAGCTGCTTGTGTTCCACCTGCAACTAAAGCAGAGCTCTTCCGATAAAACTGCGTGTTTTGGGAGACGAAATGCTTACAGTCCTATCTACTGCCTGCCATGGTTGAGGCAGTTCGCTCCACGCGGGTAACCATTCTTATAGGACAAGTTCATTCGGGGAAGTGCCCGTTGTGTACACTGTGGGAGAAAAGCTGCTTGTGTTCCACCTGAACCTAAAGCAGAGTTCTTCCGATAAAACTGCGTGTTTTGGGCGAGGAAATGCTTACAGTCCTCCCTCCTGCTTGCCTTGGTTGAGACAGTTCGCTCCACATGGGAAACCCTGCATATAGAAGTTCATTCGAGGTAGAGCGCAAAGAGTACACAGTGGGAGAAATGCTGCTTGTGTTCCACCTGCAACTAAAGCAGAGTTCTTCGGGTAAAACTGCGTGTTTTGGGAGAGGAAGTGCTTACAGTCCTCACTTCAGCCTGCGGTGGTTTAGGCCTTTCACTCCACGCGGCACACCTTGCGTATAGAATTTCTTTCGGGCAAAGGACAATTGGGTACACTGTGGGAGAAAAGCTGCTTGTGTTCCACCTGCAACTAAAGCAGAGTTCTTCGGGTAAAACTGCGTGTTTGGGGAGAGGACATGTTTACAGTCCTCGCCATAGCCTGCCTTGGTTGAGGCAGTTCGCTCCACGAGGGAAACCATTCTTATAGAACATGTTCATTAGGGGAAGCGCCCATTGGGTACAATGTGGGAGAAAAGCTGCTTGTGTTCCACCTGCAACTAAAGCAGAGTTCTTCGGGTAAAACTGCGTGTTTTGGGAGAGGACATGCTTACAGTCCTCGCTACAGCCTGCCGTGGTTTAGCAGTTCACTCCACGTGGGAAACCCTGCATATAGAAGTTCATTTGAGGAAGAGCCTTAAGAGTACACAGTGGTAGAAAAGCTGCTTCTGTTCCACCTGCAACTAAAGCAGATCTCTTCCGATAAAACTGCGTGTTTTGGGAGAGGAAATGCTTACACTCCTTACTAGAGACTGCCATGGTTGAGGCAGTTCGCTCCACGTGGGAAACCATTCTTATAGAACAAGTTCATTAGGGGAAGTGCCCATTGTGTACACTGTGGGAGAAAAGCAGCTTCTGTTCCACCTGCAACTAAAGCAGAGTTCTTCGGGTAAAACTGCGTGTTTTGGGAGAGGAAATGCTTACAGTCCTCCCTCCTGCCTACCTTGGTTGAGACAGTTCTCTCCACATGGGAAACCCTGCATATGGAAGTTCATTAGAGGTAGAGCACAAGGAGTACACAGTGGGAGAAATGCTGCTTGTGTTCCACCTGCAACTATAGCAGAGTTCTTCAGGTAAAACTGCGTGATTTCGGAGAGGAAACTCTTTCGGGCAAAGGCCCATTGGGTACAGTGTGGGAGAAAAGCTGCTTGTGTTCCACCTGCAACTAAAGCAGAGTTCTTCGGGTAAAACTGCTTGTTTTGGGAGAGGAAATGCTTACAGGCCTCCCTACTGCCTGACTTGGTTGAGACAGTTCGCTCCACGTAGGAAACCCTGCATATAGAAGTTCATTCATGGAAGAGCCGAAAGAGTTCATAGTGGGAGAAATGCTTCTTGTGTTCCACCTGCAACTAAAGCAGAGTTCTTCCATTAAAACTGCGTGGTTTGGGAGAGGAAACTCTTTCGGGTAAAGGCCCTTTGCTTACACTGTGGGAGAAAAGCTGCTTGTGTTCCACCTGCAACTAAAGCAGAGTTCTTCCGTTAAAACTGGGTGTTTTGGGAGAGGAAATGCTTACAGTCCTCCCTCCTGCCTGCCATGGTTGAGGCAGTTCGCTCCACGCGGGAAACCATTCTTATAGAACAAGTTCATTCGGGGTAGTGCCCGTTGTGTACACTGTGGGAGAAAAGCTGCTTGTGTTCCACCTGCACCTAAAGCAGAGTTCTTCCGATAAAACTGCGTGTTTGGGGAGAGGAAATGCTTACAGGCCGCCCTACAGCCTGCCTTGGTTGAGACAGTTCGCTCCACGCGGGTAACCATTCTTATAGAACAAGTTCATTCGGGGAAGTGCCCGTTGTGTACACTGTGGGAGAAAAGCTGCTTGTGTTCCACCTGCAACTAAAGCAGAGTTCTTAGGGTAAAACTTCGTGTTGTGGGAGAGGAAATGCTTACACTCCTCCCTCCTGCCTGCCTTGGTTGAGACAGTTCTCTCCACATGGGAAACCCTGCATATGGAAGTTCATTAGAGGTAGAGCACAAAGAGTACACAGTGGGAGAATTGCTGCTTGTGTTCCACCTGCAACTAAAGCAGAGTTCTTCAGGTAAAACTGCGTGTTTTGGGAGAGGAAACTCTTTCGGGCAAAGGCCCTTTGGGTACACTGTGGGAGAAAAGCTGCTTGTGTTCCACCTGCAACTAAAGCAGAGTTCTTCAGGTAAAACTGCGTGTTTGGGGAGAGGACATGTTTAGAGTCCTCGCTATAGCCTGCCTTCGTTGAGGCAGTTCGCTCCACGTGGGAAGCCCGGCATATAGAATTTCATTCGTGGAAGAGACCAAAGAGTACACAGTGGGAGAAAAGCTGCTTGTGTTCCACCTGCAACTAAAGCAGAGTTCTTCCGTTAAGACTGTGTGTTTTGGGAGAGGAAATGCTTACAGGCCTCCCTACAGCCTGCCTTGGTTGAGACAGTTCGCTCCACGTGGGAAAACATTCATATAGAACAAGTTCATTAGGGGAAGTGCCCGTTGTGTACACTGTGGGAGAAAAGCTGCTTGTGTTCCACCTGCAACTAAAGCAGAGTTCTTCGGGTAAAACTGCATGTTTTGGGAGAGGAAACCCTTTCGGGCAAAGACCAATTGGGAACACAGCGGGAGAAAAGCTGCTTGTGTTCCACCTGCAATTAAAGCAGAGTTCTTAGGGTAAAACCTCGTGTTGTGGGAGAGGAAATGCTTACACTCCTCCCTCCTGCATGCCTTGGTTGAGACAGTTCGCTCCACATGGGAAACCCTGCATATGGAAGTTCATTCGAGGTAGAGCGCAAAAGGTACACAGTGGGAGAATTGCTGCTTGTGTTCCACCTGCAACTAAAGCAGAGTTCTTCAGGTAAAACTGCGTGTTTTGGGAGAGGAAACTCTTTCGGGCAAAGGCCCTTTGGGTACACTGTGGGAGAAAAGCTGCTTGTGTTCCACCTGCAACTAAAGCAGAGTTCTTCAGGTAAAACTGCGTGTTTTGGGAGAGGACATGCTTACAGTCCTCGCTACAGCCTGCCGTGGTTGAGGCAGTTCGCTCCACGCGGGTAAACATTCTTATACAACAAGTTCAGTAGGGGAAGTGCCCGTTGTGTACACTGTGGGAGGAAAGCTGCTTGTGTTCCACCTGCAACTAAAGCAGAGCTCTTCCGATAAAACTGCGTGTTTTGGGAGACGAAATGCTTACAGTCCTATCTACGGCCTGCCATGGTTGAGGCAGTTCGCTCCACGCGGGTAACCATTCTTATAGGACAAGTTCATTCGGGGAAGTGCCCGTTGTGTACACTGTGGGAGAAAAGCTGCTTGTGTTCCACCTGCACCTAAAGCAGAGTTCTTCCGGTAAAACTGCGTGTTTTGGGCGAGGAAATGCTTACAGTCCTCCCTCCTGCTTGCCTTGGTTGAGACAGTTCGCTCCACATGGGAAACCCTGCATATAGAAGTTCATTCGAGGTAGAGCGCAAAGAGTACACAGTGGGAGAAATGCTGCTTGTGTTCCACCTGCAACTAAAGCAGAGTTCTTCGGGTAAAACTGCGTGTTTTGGGAGAGGAAGTGCTTACAGTCCTCACTTCAGCCTGCGGTGGTTTAGGCCTTTCACTCCACGCGGCACACCTTGCGTATAGAATTTCTTTCGGGCAAAGGACAATTGGGTACACTGTGGGAGAAAAGCTGCTTGTGTTCCACCTGCAACTAAAGCAGAGTTCTTCGGGTAAAACTGCGTGTTTGGGGAGAGGACATGTTTACAGTCCTCGCCATAGCCTGCCTTGGTTGAGGCAGTTCGCTCCACGAGGGAAACCATTCTTATAGAACATGTTCATTAGGGGAAGCGCCCATTGGGTACAATGTGGGAGAAAAGCTGCTTGTGTTCCACCTGCAACTAAAGCAGAGTTCTTCGGGTAAAACTGCGTGTTTTGGGAGAGGACATGCTTACAGTCCTCGCTACAGCCTGCCGTGGTTTAGCAGTTCGCTCCACGTGGGAAACCCTGCATATAGAAGTTCATTTGAGGAAGAGCCTTAAGAGTACACAGTGGTAGAAAAGCTGCTTCTGTTCCACCTGCAACTAAAGCAGATCTCTTCCGATAAAACTGCGTGTTTTGGGAGAGGAAATGCTTACACTCCTTACTAGAGACTGCCATGGTTGAGGCAGTTCGCTCCACGTGGGAAACCATTCTTATAGAACAAGTTCATTAGGGGAAGTGCCCATTGTGTACACTGTGGGAGAAAAGCAGCTTCTGTTCCACCTGCAACTAAAGCAGAGTTCTTCGGGTAAAACTGCGTGTTTTGGGAGAGGAAATGCTTACAGTCCTCCCTCCTGCCTGCCTTGGTTGAGACAGTTCTCTCCACATGGGAAACCCTGCATATGGAAGTTCATTAGAGGTAGAGCACAAGGAGTACACAGTGGGAGAAATGCTGCTTGTGTTCCACCTGCAACTATAGCAGAGTTCTTCAGGTAAAACTGCGTGATTTCGGAGAGGAAACTCTTTCGGGCAAAGGCCCATTGGGTACAGTGTGGGAGAAAAGCTGCTTGTGTTCCACCTGCAACTAAAGCAGAGTTCTTCGGGTAAAACTGCTTGTTTTGGGAGAGGAAATGCTTACAGGCCTCCCTACTGCCTGACTTGGTTGAGACAGTTCGCTCCACGTAGGAAACCCTGCATATAGAAGTTCATTCATGGAAGAGCCGAAAGAGTTCATAGTGGGAGAAATGCTTCTTGTGTTCCACCTGCAACTAAAGCAGAGTTCTTCCATTAAAACTGCGTGGTTTGGGAGAGGAAACTCTTTCGGGTAAAGGCCCTTTGCTTACACTGTGGGAGAAAAGCTGCTTGTGTTCCACCTGCAACTAAAGCAGAGTTCTTCCGTTAAAACTGGGTGTTTTGGGAGAGGAAATGCTTACAGTCCTCCCTCCTGCCTGCCATGGTTGAGGCAGTTCGCTCCACGCGGGAAACCATTCTTATAGAACAAGTTCATTCGGGGTAGTGCCCGTTGTGTACACTGTGGGAGAAAAGCTGCTTGTGTTCCACCTGCACCTAAAGCAGAGTTCTTCCGATAAAACTGCGTGTTTTGGGAGAGGAAATGCTTACAGGCCTCCCTACAGCCTGCCTTGGTTGAGACAGTTCGCTCCACGCGGGTAACCATTCTTATAGAACAAGTTCATTCGGGGAAGTGCCCGTTGTGTACACTGTGGGAGAAAAGCTGCTTGTGTTCCACCTGCAACTAAAGCAGAGTTCTTAGGGTAAAACTTCGTGTTGTGGGAGAGGAAATGCTTACACTCCTCCCTCCTGCCTGCCTTGGTTGAGACAGTTCTCTCCACATGGGAAACCCTGCATATGGAAGTTCATTAGAGGTAGAGCACAAAGAGTACACAGTGGGAGAATTGCTGCTTGTGTTCCACCTGCAACTAAAGCAGAGTTCTTCAGGTAAAACTGCGTGTTTTGGGAGAGGAAACTCTTTCGGGCAAAGGCCCTTTGGGTACACTGTGGGAGAAAAGCTGCTTGTGTTCCACCTGCAACTAAAGCAGAGTTCTTCAGGTAAAACTGCGTGTTTGGGGAGAGGACATGTTTAGAGTCCTCGCCATAGCCTGCCTTCGTTGAGGCAGTTCGCTCCACGTGGGAAGCCCGGCATATAGAATTTCATTCGTGGAAGAGACCAAAGAGTACACAGTGGGAGAAAAGCTGCTTGTGTTCCACCTGCAACTAAAGCAGAGTTCTTCCGTTAAGACTGTGTGTTTTGGGAGAGGAAATGCTTACAGGCCTCCCTACAGCCTGCCTTGGTTGAGACAGTTCGCTCCACGTGGGAAAACATTCATATAGAACAAGTTCATTAGGGGAAGTGCCCGTTGTGTACACTGTGGGAGAAAAGCTGCTTGTGTTCCACCTGCAACTAAAGCAGAGTTCTTCGGGTAAAACTGCATGTTTTGGGAGAGGAAACCCTTTCGGGCAAAGACCAATTGGGAACACAGCGGGAGAAAAGCTGCTTGTGTTCCACCTGCAATTAAAGCAGAGTTCTTAGGGTAAAACCTCGTGTTGTGGGAGAGGAAATGCTTACACTCCTCCCTCCTGCATGCCTTGGTTGAGACAGTTCGCTCCACATGGGAAACCCTGCATATGGAAGTTCATTCGAGGTAGAGCGCAAAAGGTACACAGTGGGAGAATTGCTGCTTGTGTTCCACCTGCAACTAAAGCAGAGTTCTTCAGGTAAAACTGCGTGTTTTGGGAGAGGAAACTCTTTCGGGCAAAGGCCCTTTGGGTACACTGTGGGAGAAAAGCTGCTTGTGTTCCACCTGCAACTAAAGCAGAGTTCTTCAGGTAAAACTGCGTGTTTTGGGAGAGGACATGCTTACAGTCCTCGCTACAGCCTGCCGTGGTTGAGGCAGTTCGCTCCACGCGGGTAAACATTCTTATACAACAAGTTCAGTAGGGGAAGTGCCCGTTGTGTACACTGTGGGAGGAAAGCTGCTTGTGTTCCACCTGCAACTAAAGCAGAGCTCTTCCGATAAAACTGCGTGTTTTGGGAGACGAAATGCTTACAGTCCTATCTACTGCCTGCCATGGTTGAGGCAGTTCGCTCCACGCGGGTAACCATTCTTATAGGACAAGTTCATTCGGGGAAGTGCCCGTTGTGTACACTGTGGGAGAAAAGCTGCTTGTGTTCCACCTGCACCTAAAGCAGAGTTCTTCCGGTAAAACTGCGTGTTTTGGGCGAGGAAATGCTTACAGTCCTCCCTCCTGCTTGCCTTGGTTGAGACAGTTCGCTCCACATGGGAAACCCTGCATATAGAAGTTCATTCGAGGTAGAGCGCAAAGAGTACACAGTGGGAGAAATGCTGCTTGTGTTCCACCTGCAACTAAAGCAGAGTTCTTCGGGTAAAACTGCGTGTTTTGGGAGAGGAAGTGCTTACAGTCCTCACTTCAGCCTGCGGTGGTTTAGGCCTTTCACTCCACGCGGCACACCTTGCGTATAGAATTTCTTTCGGGCAAAGGACAATTGGGTACACTGTGGGAGAAAAGCTGCTTGTGTTCCACCTGCAACTAAAGCAGAGTTCTTCGGGTAAAACTGCGTGTTTGGGGAGAGGACATGTTTACAGTCCTCGCCATAGCCTGCCTTGGTTGAGGCAGTTCGCTCCACGAGGGAAACCATTCTTATAGAACATGTTCATTAGGGGAAGCGCCCATTGGGTACAATGTGGGAGAAAAGCTGCTTGTGTTCCACCTGCAACTAAAGCAGAGTTCTTCGGGTAAAACTGCGTGTTTTGGGAGAGGACATGCTTACAGTCCTCGCTACAGCCTGCCGTGGTTTAGCAGTTCACTCCACGTGGGAAACCCTGCATATAGAAGTTCATTTGAGGAAGAGCCTTAAGAGTACACAGTGGTAGAAAAGCTGCTTCTGTTCCACCTGCAACTAAAGCAGATCTCTTCCGATAAAACTGCGTGTTTTGGGAGAGGAAATGCTTACACTCCTTACTAGAGACTGCCATGGTTGAGGCAGTTCGCTCCACGTGGGAAACCATTCTTATAGAACAAGTTCATTAGGGGAAGTGCCCATTGTGTACACTGTGGGAGAAAAGCAGCTTCTGTTCCACCTGCAACTAAAGCAGAGTTCTTCGGGTAAAACTGCGTGTTTTGGGAGAGGAAATGCTTACAGTCCTCCCTCCTGCCTACCTTGGTTGAGACAGTTCTCTCCACATGGGAAACCCTGCATATGGAAGTTCATTAGAGGTAGAGCACAAGGAGTACACAGTGGGAGAAATGCTGCTTGTGTTCCATCTGCAACTATAGCAGAGTTCTTCAGGTAAAACTGCGTGATTTCGGAGAGGAAACTCTTTCGGGCAAAGGCCCATTGGGTACAGTGTGGGAGAAAAGCTGCTTGTGTTCCACCTGCAACTAAAGCAGAGTTCTTCGGGTAAAACTGCTTGTTTTGGGAGAGGAAATGCTTACAGGCCTCCCTACTGCCTGCCTTGGTTGAGACAGTTCGCTCCACGTAGGAAACCCTGCATATAGAAGTTCATTCATGGAAGAGCCGAAAGAGTTCATAGTGGGAGAAATGCTTCTTGTGTTCCACCTGCAACTAAAGCAGAGTTCTTCCATTAAAACTGCGTGGTTTGGGAGAGGAAACTCTTTCGGGTAAAGGCCCTTTGCTTACACTGTGGGAGAAAAGCTGCTTGTGTTCCACCTGCAACTAAAGCAGAGTTCTTCCGTTAAAACTGGGTGTTTTGGGAGAGGAAATGCTTACAGTCCTCCCTCCTGCCTGCCATGGTTGAGGCAGTTCGCTCCACGCGGGAAACCATTCTTATAGAACAAGTTCATTCGGGGTAGTGCCCGTTGTGTACACTGTGGGAGAAAAGCTGCTTGTGTTCCACCTGCACCTAAAGCAGAGTTCTTCCGATAAAACTGCGTGTTTTGGGAGAGGAAATGCTTACAGGCCTCCCTACAGCCTGCCTTGGTTGAGACAGTTCGCTCCACGCGGGTAACCATTCTTATAGAACAAGTTCATTCGGGGAAGTGCCCGTTGTGTACACTGTGGGAGAAAAGCTGCTTGTGTTCCACCTGCAACTAAAGCAGAGTTCTTAGGGTAAAACTTCGTGTTGTGGGAGAGGAAATGCTTACACTCCTCCCTCCTGCCTGCCTTGGTTGAGACAGTTCTCTCCACATGGGAAACCCTGCATATGGAAGTTCATTAGAGGTAGAGCACAAAGAGTACACAGTGGGAGAATTGCTGCTTGTGTTCCACCTGCAACTAAAGCAGAGTTCTTCAGGTAAAACTGCGTGTTTTGGGAGAGGAAACTCTTTCGGGCAAAGGCCTTTTGGGTACACTGTGGGAGAAAAGCTGCTTGTGTTCCACCTGCAACTAAAGCAGAGTTCTTCAGGTAAAACTGCGTGTTTGGGGAGAGGACATGTTTAGAGTCCTCGCCATAGCCTGCCTTCGTTGAGGCAGTTCGCTCCACGTGGGAAGCCCGGCATATAGAATTTCATTCGTGGAAGAGACCAAAGAGTACACAGTGGGAGAAAAGCTGCTTGTGTTCCACCTGCAACTAAAGCAGAGTTCTTCCGTTAAGACTGTGTGTTTTGGGAGAGGAAATGCTTACAGGCCTCCCTACAGCCTGCCTTGGTTGAGACAGTTCGCTCCACGTGGGAAAACATTCATATAGAACAAGTTCATTAGGGGAAGTGCCCGTTGTGTACACTGTGGGAGAAAAGCTGCTTGTGTTCCACCTGCAACTAAAGCAGAGTTCTTCGGGTAAAACTGCGTGTTTGGGGAGAGGACATGTTTACAGTCCTCGCCATAGCCTGCCTTGGTTGAGGCAGTTCGCTCCACGAGGGAAACCATTCTTATAGAACATGTTCATTAGGGGAAGCGCCCATTGGGTACAATGTGGGAGAAAAGCTGCTTGTGTTCCACCTGCAACTAAAGCAGAGTTCTTCGGGTAAAACTGCGTGTTTTGGGAGAGGACATGCTTACAGTCCTCGCTACAGCCTGCCGTGGTTTAGCAGTTCACTCCACGTGGGAAACCCTGCATATAGAAGTTCATTTGAGGAAGAGCCTTAAGAGTACACAGTGGTAGAAAAGCTGCTTCTGTTCCACCTGCAACTAAAGCAGATCTCTTCCGATAAAACTGCGTGTTTTGGGAGAGGAAATGCTTACACTCCTTACTAGAGACTGCCATGGTTGAGGCAGTTCGCTCCACGTGGGAAACCATTCTTATAGAACAAGTTCATTAGGGGAAGTGCCCATTGTGTACACTGTGGGAGAAAAGCAGCTTCTGTTCCACCTGCAACTAAAGCAGAGTTCTTCGGGTAAAACTGCGTGTTTTGGGAGAGGAAATGCTTACAGTCCTCCCTCCTGCCTGCCTTGGTTGAGACAGTTCTCTCCACATGGGAAACCCTGCATATGGAAGTTCATTAGAGGTAGAGCACAAGGAGTACACAGTGGGAGAAATGCTGCTTGTGTTCCACCTGCAACTATAGCAGAGTTCTTCAGGTAAAACTGCGTGATTTCGGAGAGGAAACTCTTTCGGGCAAAGGCCCATTGGGTACAGTGTGGGAGAAAAGCTGCTTGTGTTCCACCTGCAACTAAAGCAGAGTTCTTCGGGTAAAACTGCTTGTTTTGGGAGAGGAAATGCTTACAGGCCTCCCTACTGCCTGCCTTGGTTGAGACAGTTCGCTCCACGTAGGAAACCCTGCATATAGAAGTTCATTCATGGAAGAGCCGAAAGAGTTCATAGTGGGAGAAATGCTTCTTGTGTTCCACCTGCAACTAAAGCAGAGTTCTTCCATTAAAACTGCGTGGTTTGGGAGAGGAAACTCTTTCGGGTAAAGGCCCTTTGCTTACACTGTGGGAGAAAAGCTGCTTGTGTTCCACCTGCAACTAAAGCAGAGTTCTTCCGTTAAAACTGGGTGTTTTGGGAGAGGAAATGCTTACAGTCCTCCCTCCTGCCTGCCATGGTTGAGGCAGTTCGCTCCACGCGGGAAACCATTCTTATAGAACAAGTTCATTCGGGGTAGTGCCCGTTGTGTACACTGTGGGAGAAAAGCTGCTTGTGTTCCACCTGCACCTAAAGCAGAGTTCTTCCGATAAAACTGCGTGTTTGGGGAGAGGAAATGCTTACAGGCCTCCCTACAGCCTGCCTTGGTTGAGACAGTTCGCTCCACGCGGGTAACCATTCTTATAGAACAAGTTCATTCGGGGAAGTGCCCGTTGTGTACACTGTGGGAGAAAAGCTGCTTGTGTTCCACCTGCAACTAAAGCAGAGTTCTTAGGGTAAAACTTCGTGTTGTGGGAGAGGAAATGCTTACATTCCTCCCTCCTGCCTGCCTTGGTTGAGACAGTTCTCTCCACATGGGAAACCCTGCATATGGAAGTTCATTAGAGGTAGAGCACAAAGAGTACACAGTGGGAGAATTGCTGCTTGTGTTCCACCTGCAACTAAAGCAGAGTTCTTCAGGTAAAACTGCGTGTTTTGGGAGAGGAAACTCTTTCGGGCAAAGGCCCTTTGGGTACACTGTGGGAGAAAAGCTGCTTGTGTTCCACCTGCAACTAAAGCAGAGTTCTTCAGGTAAAACTGCGTGTTTGGGGAGAGGACATGTTTAGAGTCCTCGCCATAGCCTGCCTTCGTTGAGGCAGTTCGCTCCACGTGGGAAGCCCGGCATATAGAATTTCATTCGTGGAAGAGACCAAAGAGTACACAGTGGGAGAAAAGCTGCTTGTGTTCCACCTGCAACTAAAGCAGAGTTCTTCCGTTAAGACTGTGTGTTTTGGGAGAGGAAATGCTTACAGGCCTCCCTACAGCCTGCCTTGGTTGAGACAGTTCGCTCCACGTGGGAAAACATTCATATAGAACAAGTTCATTAGGGGAAGTGCCCGTTGTGTACACTGTGGGAGAAAAGCTGCTTGTGTTCCACCTGCAACTAAAGCAGAGTTCTTCGGGTAAAACTGCATGTTTTGGGAGAGGAAACCCTTTCGGGCAAAGACCAATTGGGAACACAGCGGGAGAAAAGCTGCTTGTGTTCCACCTGCAATTAAAGCAGAGTTCTTAGGGTAAAACCTCGTGTTGTGGGAGAGGAAATGCTTACACTCCTCCCTCCTGCATGCCTTGGTTGAGACAGTTCGCTCCACATGGGAAACCCTGCATATGGAAGTTCATTCGAGGTAGAGGGCAAAAGGTACACAGTGGGAGAATTGCTGCTTGTGTTCCACCTGCAACTAAAGCAGAGTTCTTCAGGTAAAACTGCGTGTTTTGGGAGAGGAAACTCTTTCGGGCAAAGGCCCTTTGGGTACACTGTGGGAGAAAAGCTGCTTGTGTTCCACCTGCAACTAAAGCAGAGTTCTTCAGGTAAAACTGCGTGTTTTGGGAGAGGACATGCTTACAGTCCTCGCTACAGCCTGCCGTGGTTGAGGCAGTTCGCTCCACGCGGGTAAACATTCTTATACAACAAGTTCAGTAGGGGAAGTGCCCGTTGTGTACACTGAGGGAGGAAAGCTGCTTGTGTTCCACCTGCAACTAAAGCAGAGCTCTTCCGATAAAACTGCGTGTTTTGGGAGACGAAATGCTTACAGTCCTATCTACTGCCTGCCATGGTTGAGGCAGTTCGCTCCACGCGGGTAACCATTCTTATAGGACAAGTTCATTCGGGGAAGTGCCCGTTGTGTACACTGTGGGAGAAAAGCTGCTTGTGTTCCACCTGCACCTAAAGCCGAGTTCTTCCGGTAAAACTGCGTGTTTTGGGCGAGGAAATGCTTACAGTCCTCCCTCCTGCTTGCCTTGGTTGAGACAGTTCGCTCCACATGGGAAACCCTGCATATAGAAGTTCATTCGAGGTAGAGCGCAAAGAGTACACAGTGGGAGAAATGCTGCTTGTGTTCCACCTGCAACTAAAGCAGAGTTCTTCGGGTAAAACTGCGTGTTTTGGGAGAGGAAGTGCTTACAGTCCTCACTTCAGCCTGCGGTGGTTTAGGCCTTTCACTCCACGCGGCACACCTTGCGTATAGAATTTCTTTCGGGCAAAGGACAATTGGGTACACTGTGGGAGAAAAGCTGCTTGTGTTCCACCTGCAACTAAAGCAGAGTTCTTCGGGTAAAACTGCGTGTTTGGGGAGAGGACATGTTTACAGTCCTCGCCATAGCCTGCCTTGGTTGAGGCAGTTCGCTCCACGAGGGAAACCATTCTTATAGAACATGTTCATTAGGGGAAGCGCCCATTGGGTACAATGTGGGAGAAAAGCTGCTTGTGTTCCACCTGCAACTAAAGCAGAGTTCTTCGGGTAAAACTGCGTGTTTTGGGAGAGGACATGCTTACAGTCCTCGCTACAGCCTGCCGTGGTTTAGCAGTTCACTCCACGTGGGAAACCCTGCATATAGAAGTTCATTTGAGGAAGAGCCTTAAGAGTACACAGTGGTAGAAAAGCTGCTTCTGTTCCACCTGCAACTAAAGCAGATCTCTTCCGATAAAACTGCGTGTTTTGGGAGAGGAAATGCTTACACTCCTTACTAGAGACTGCCATGGTTGAGGCAGTTCGCTCCACGTGGGAAACCATTCTTATAGAACAAGTTCATTAGGGGAAGTGCCCATTGTGTACACTGTGGGAGAAAAGCAGCTTCTGTTCCACCTGCAACTAAAGCAGAGTTCTTCGGGTAAAACTGCGTGTTTTGGGAGAGGAAATGCTTACAGTCCTCCCTCCTGCCTGCCTTGGTTGAGACAGTTCTCTCCACATGGGAAACCCTGCATATGGAAGTTCATTAGAGGTAGAGCACAAGGAGTACACAGTGGGAGAAATGCTGCTTGTGTTCCACCTGCAACTATAGCAGAGTTCTTCAGGTAAAACTGCGTGATTTCGGAGAGGAAACTCTTTCGGGCAAAGGCCCATTGGGTACAGTGTGGGAGAAAAGCTGCTTGTGTTCCACCTGCAACTAAAGCAGAGTTCTTCGGGTAAAACTGCTTGTTTTGGGAGAGGAAATGCTTACAGGCCTCCCTACTGCCTGCCTTGGTTGAGACAGTTCGCTCCACGTAGGAAACCCTGCATATAGAAGTTCATTCATGGAAGAGCCGAAAGAGTTCATAGTGGGAGAAATGCTTCTTGTGTTCCACCTGCAACTAAAGCAGAGTTCTTCCATTAAAACTGCGTGGTTTGGGAGAGGAAACTCTTTCGGGTAAAGGCCCTTTGCTTACACTGTGGGAGAAAAGCTGCTTGTGTTCCACCTGCAACTAAAGCAGAGTTCTTCCGTTAAAACTGGGTGTTTTGGGAGAGGAAATGCTTACAGTCCTCCCTCCTGCCTGCCATGGTTGAGGCAGTTCGCTCCACGCGGGAAACCATTCTTATAGAACAAGTTCATTCGGGGTAGTGCCCGTTGTGTACACTGTGGGAGAAAAGCTGCTTGTGTTCCACCTGCACCTAAAGCAGAGTTCTTCCGATAAAACTGCGTGTTTTGGGAGAGGAAATGCTTACAGGCCTCCCTACAGCCTGCCTTGGTTGAGACAGTTCGCTCCACGCGGGTAACCATTCTTATAGAACAAGTTCATTCGGGGAAGTGCCCGTTGTGTACACTGTGGGAGAAAAGCTGCTTGTGTTCCACCTGCAACTAAAGCAGAGTTCTTAGGGTAAAACTTCGTGTTGTGGGAGAGGAAATGCTTACACTCCTCCCTCCTGCCTGCCTTGGTTGAGACAGTTCTCTCCACATGGGAAACCCTGCATATGGAAGTTCATTAGAGGTAGAGCACAAAGAGTACACAGTGGGAGAATTGCTGCTTGTGTTCCACCTGCAACTAAAGCAGAGTTCTTCAGGTAAAACTGCGTGTTTTGGGAGAGGAAACTCTTTCGGGCAAAGGCCCTTTGGGTACACTGTGGGAGAAAAGCTGCTTGTGTTCCACCTGCAACTAAAGCAGAGTTCTTCAGGTAAAACTGCGTGTTTGGGGAGAGGACATGTTTAGAGTCCTCGCCATAGCCTGCCTTCGTTGAGGCAGTTCGCTCCACGTGGGAAGCCCGGCATATAGAATTTCATTCGTGGAAGAGACCAAAGAGTACACAGTGGGAGAAAAGCTGCTTGTGTTCCACCTGCAACTAAAGCAGAGTTCTTCCGTTAAGACTGTGTGTTTTGGGAGAGGAAATGCTTACAGGCCTCCCTACAGCCTGCCTTGGTTGAGACAGTTCGCTCCACGTGGGAAAACATTCATATAGAACAAGTTCATTAGGGGAAGTGCCCGTTGTGTACACTGTGGGAGAAAAGCTGCTTGTGTTCCACCTGCAACTAAAGCAGAGTTCTTCGGGTAAAACTGCATGTTTTGGGAGAGGAAACCCTTTCGGGCAAAGACCAATTGGGAACACAGCGGGAGAAAAGATGCTTGTGTTCCACCTGCAATTAAAGCAGAGTTCTTAGGGTAAAACCTCGTGTTGTGGGAGAGGAAATGCTTACACTCCTCCCTCCTGCATGCCTTGGTTGAGACAGTTCGCTCCACATGGGAAACCCTGCATATGGAAGTTCATTCGAGGTAGAGCGCAAAAGGTACACAGTGGGAGAATTGCTGCTTGTGTTCCACCTGCAACTAAAGCAGTGTTCTTCAGGTAAAACTGCGTGTTTTGGGAGAGGAAACTCTTTCGGGCAAAGGCCCTTTGGGTACACTGTGGGAGAAAAGCTGCTTGTGTTCCACCTGCAACTAAAGCAGAGTTCTTCAGGTAAAACTGCGTGTTTTGGGAGAGGACATGCTTACAGTCCTCGCTACAGCCTGCCGTGGTTGAGGCAGTTCGCTCCACGCGGGTAAACATTCTTATACAACAAGTTCAGTAGGGGAAGTGCCCATTGTGTACACTGTGGGAGGAAAGCTGCTTGTGTTCCACCTGCAACTAAAGCAGAGCTCTTCCGATAAAACTGCGTGTTTTGGGAGACGAAATGCTTACAGTCCTATCTACTGCCTGCCATGGTTGAGGCAGTTCGCTCCACGCGGGTAACCATTCTTATAGGACAAGTTCATTCGGGGAAGTGCCCGTTGTGTACACTGTGGGAGAAAAGCTGCTTGTGTTCCACCTGCACCTAAAGCAGAGTTCTTCCGGTAAAACTGCGTGTTTTGGGCGAGGAAATGCTTACAGTCCTCCCTCCTGCTTGCCTTGGTTGAGACAGTTCGCTCCACATGGGAAACCCTGCATATAGAAGTTCATTCGAGGTAGAGCGCAAAGAGTACACAGTGGGAGAAATGCTGCTTGTGTTCCACCTGCAACTAAAGCAGAGTTCTTCGGGTAAAACTGCGTGTTTTGGGAGAGGAAGTGCTTACAGTCCTCACTTCAGCCTGCGGTGGTTTAGGCCTTTCACTCCACGCGGCACACCTTGCGTATAGAATTTCTTTCGGGCAAAGGACAATTGGGTACACTGTGGGAGAAAAGCTGCTTGTGTTCCACCTGCAACTAAAGCAGAGTTCTTCGGGTAAAACTGCGTGTTTGGGGAGAGGACATGTTTACAGTCCTCGCCATAGCCTGCCTTGGTTGAGGCAGTTCGCTCCACGAGGGAAACCATTCTTATAGAACATGTTCATTAGGGGAAGCGCCCATTGGGTACAATGTGGGAGAAAAGCTGCTTGTGTTCCACCTGCAACTAAAGCAGAGTTCTTCGGGTAAAACTGCGTGTTTTGGGAGAGGACATGCTTACAGTCCTCGCTACAGCCTGCCGTGGTTTAGCAGTTCGCTCCACGTGGGAAACCCTGCATATAGAAGTTCATTTGAGGAAGAGCCTTAAGAGTACACAGTGGTAGAAAAGCTGCTTCTGTTCCACCTGCAACTAAAGCAGATCTCTTCCGATAAAACTGCGTGTTTTGGGAGAGGAAATGCTTACACTCCTTACTAGAGACTGCCATGGTTGAGGCAGTTCGCTCCACGTGGGAAACCATTCTTATAGAACAAGTTCATTAGGGGAAGTGCCCATTGTGTACACTGTGGGAGAAAAGCAGCTTCTGTTCCACCTGCAACTAAAGCAGAGTTCTTCGGGTAAAACTGCGTGTTTTGGGAGAGGAAATGCTTACAGTCCTCCCTCCTGCCTGCCTTGGTTGAGACAGTTCTCTCCACATGGGAAACCCTGCATATGGAAGTTCATTAGAGGTAGAGCACAAGGAGTACACAGTGGGAGAAATGCTGCTTGTGTTCCACCTGCAACTATAGCAGAGTTCTTCAGGTAAAACTGCGTGATTTCGGAGAGGAAACTCTTTCGGGCAAAGGCCCATTGGGTACAGTGTGGGAGAAAAGCTGCTTGTGTTCCACCTGCAACTAAAGCAGAGTTCTTCGGGTAAAACTGCTTGTTTTGGGAGAGGAAATGCTTACAGGCCTCCCTACTGCCTGCCTTGGTTGAGACAGTTCGCTCCACGTAGGAAACCCTGCATATAGAAGTTCATTCATGGAAGAGCCGAAAGAGTTCATAGTGGGAGAAATGCTTCTTGTGTTCCACCTGCAACTAAAGCAGAGTTCTTCCATTAAAACTGCGTGGTTTGGGAGAGGAAACTCTTTCGGGTAAAGGCCCTTTGCATACACTGTGGGAGAAAAGCTGCTTGTGTTCCACCTGCAACTAAAGCAGAGTTCTTCCGTTAAAACTGGGTGTTTTGGGAGAGGAAATGCTTACAGTCCTCCCTCCTGCCTGCCATGGTTGAGGCAGTTCGCTCCACGCGGGAAACCATTCTTATAGAACAAGTTCATTCGGGGTAGTGCCCGTTGTGTACACTGTGGGAGAAAAGCTGCTTGTGTTCCACCTGCACCTAAAGCAGAGTTCTTCCGATAAAACTGCGTGTTTTGGGAGAGGAAATGCTTACAGGCCTCCCTACAGCCTGCCTTGGTTGAGACAGTTCGCTCCACGCGGGTAACCATTCTTATAGAACAAGTTCATTCGGGGAAGTGCCCGTTGTGTACACTGTGGGAGAAAAGCTGCTTGTGTTCCACCTGCAACTAAAGCAGAGTTCTTAGGGTAAAACTTCGTGTTGTGGGAGAGGAAATGCTTACACTCCTCCCTCCTGCCTGCCTTGGTTGAGACAGTTCTCTCCACATGGGAAACCCTGCATATGGAAGTTCATTAGAGGTAGAGCACAAAGAGTACACAGTGGGAGAATTGCTGCTTGTGTTCCACCTGCAACTAAAGCAGAGTTCTTCAGGTAAAACTGCGTGTTTTGGGAGAGGAAACTCTTTCGGGCAAAGGCCCTTTGGGTACACTGTGGGAGAAAAGCTGCTTGTGTTCCACCTGCAACTAAAGCAGAGTTCTTCAGGTAAAACTGCGTGTTTTGGGAGAGGACATGCTTACAGTCCTCTCTACAGCCTGCCGTGTTTGAGGCAGTTCGCTCAACGTGGGAAACCCTGCATATAATAGTTCATTTCTGGAAGAGACCAAAGATTACACAGTGGGAGAAAAGCTGCTTCTGTTCCTCCTGCAACTAGAGCAGAGCTCTTCCGATAAAACTGCGTGTATTGGGAGACGAAATGCTTACAGTCCTTACTAGGGACTGCCATGGTTGAGGCAGTTCGCTCCACGCGGGTAAACATTCTTATCAAACAAGTTCATTAGGGGAAGTGCCCATTGTGTACACTGTGGGAGAAAAGCTGCTTGTGTTCCACCTGCAAATAAAGCAGAGTTGTTCCGCCAAAACTGCGTGTTTTGGGAGAGGAAATGCTTACAGTCCTCCCTACTGCCTGCCATGGTTGAGGCAGTTCACTCCACGCGGGTAAACATTCTTACAGAACAAGTTCATTAGGGGAAGTACCCGTTGTGTACACTGTGGGAGAAAAGCTGCTAGTGTTCCACCTGCAACTAAACCAGAGTTCTTCGGGTAAAACTGCGTGTTTGGGGAGAGGACATGTTTACAGTCCTCGCCGTAGACTGCCTTGGTTGAGGCAGTTCGCTCCACGTGGGAAGCCCGGCATATAGAATTTCATTCGTGGAAGAGACCAAAGAGTACACAGTGGGAGAAAAGCTGCTTGTGTTCCACCTGCAACTAAAGCAGAGCTCTTCCGATAAAACTGCGTGTTTTGGTAGAGGAAATGCTTACAGTCCTCCCTCCTGCCTGCCTTGGTTGAGGCAGTTCGCTCCACGTGGGAAACTCTGCATATAGAAATTCAATTGTGGAAGAGCCCAAAGAGAACACAGTGGGAGAAATGCTGCTTGTGTTCCACCTGCAACTAAAGCAGAGTTCTTCGGGTAAAACTGCGTGTTTTGGCAGAGGACATGCTTACAGTCCTCGCTACAGCCTGCCGTGGTTGAGGCAGTTCGCTCCACCTGGTAAACACTGCATATAGACTTTTCTTCGTGGAAGAGACCAAAGAGTACACCGTGGGGAAATGCTGCGTGTGTTGCCCCTGCAACTAAAGCAGAGTTCATCGGGTAAAACTGCGTGTTTTGGGAGAGGACATGCTTATCGTCCTCGCTACACCCTGCCGTGGTTGAGGCAGTTCGTTCCACGTGGGAAACCCTGCATATAGAAGTTCATTTGTGGAAGAGCCCAAAGAGTACACAGTGGGAGAAAAGCTGCTTATCTTCCACCTACAAGTAAAGCAGAGCTCTTCCGATAAAACTGCGTGTTCTGGGAGAGGAAATGCTTATAGTCCTTACTAAAGACTGCCAAGGCTGAGGCAGTTCGCTCCACGCTGGTAACCATTCTTATACAACAAGTTCATTAGGGGAAGTGCGCATTGTGTACACTGTGGGAGAAAAGCTGCTTGTGTTCCACCTGCAACTAAAGCAGAGTTCTTCCGTTAAAACTGCGTGTTTGGGAGAGGAAATGCTTACAGTCCTCCCTCCTGCCTGCCATGGTTGAGGCAGTTCGCTCCACGCGGGTAACCATTCTTATAGAACAAGTTCATTCGGGGAAGTGCCCGTTGTGTACACTGTGGGAGAAAAGCTGCTTGTGTTCCACCTGCAACTAAAGCAGAGTTCTTCGGGTAAAACTGCGTGTTTTGGGAGAGGAAATGCTTACAGGCCTCCCTACAGCCTGCCTTGGTTGAGACAGTTCGCTCCACGTGGGAAAACATTCTTATAGAACAAGTTCATTAGGGGAAGTGCCCGTTGTGTACACTGTGGGAGAAAAGCTGCTTGTGTTCCACCTGCAACTAAAGCAGAGTTCTTCGGGTAAAACTGCATGTTTTGGGAGAGGAAACCCTTTCGGGCAAAGACCAATTGGGAACACAGCGGGAGAAAAGCTGCTTGTGTTCCACCTGCAATTAAAGCAGAGTTCTTAGGGTAAAACTTCGTGTTGTGGGAGAGGAAATGCTTACACTCCTCCCTCCTGCCTGCCTTGGTTGAGACAGTTCGCTCCACATGGGAAACCCTGCATATGGAAGTTCATTCGAGGTAGAGCGCATAGAGTACACAGTGGGAGAAATGCTGCTTGTGTTCCACATGCAACTAAAGCAGAGTTCTTCGGGTAAAACTGCGTGTTTTGGGAGAGGACATGCTTACAGTCCTCGCTACAGCCTGCCGTGGTTTAGCAGTTCGCTCCACGTGGGAAACCCTGCATATAGAAGTTCATTTGTGGAAGAGCCCAAAGAGTACACAGTGGTAGAAAAGCTGCTTCTGTTCCACCTGCAACTAAAGCAGATCTCTTCCAATAAAACTGCGTGTTTTGGGAGAGGAAATGCTTACACTCCTTACTAGAGACTGCCATGGTTGAGGCAGTTCGCTCCACGTGGGAAACCATTCTTATAGAACAAGTTCATTAGGGGAAGTGCCCTTTGTGTACACTGTGGGAGAAAAACAGCTTCTGTTCCACCTGCAACTAAAGCAGAGTTCTTCGGGTAAAACTGCGTGTTTTGGGAGAGGAAATGCTTACAGTCCTCCCTCCTGCCTGCCTTGGTTGAGACAGTTCTCTCCACATGGGAAACCCTGCATATGGAAGTTCATAAGAGGTAGAGCACAAAGAGTACACAGTGGGAGAAATGCTGCTTGTGTTCCACCTGCAACTATAGCAGAGTTCTTCAGGTAAAACTGCGTGATTTCGGAGAGGAAACTCTTTCGGGCAAAGGCCCTTTGGGTACACTGTGGGAGAAAAGCAGCTTGTGTTCCACCTGCAACTAAAGCAGAGTTCTTCGGGTAAAACTGTGTGTTTGGGGAGAGGACATGTTTAGAGTCCTCGCCATAGCCTGCCTTCGTTGAGGCAGTTCGCTCCACGTGGGAAGCCCGGCATATAGAATTTCATTCGTGGAAGAGACCAAAGAGTACACAGTGGGAGAAAAGCTGCTTGTGTTCCACCTGCAACTAAAGCAGAGTTCTTCCGTTAAGACTGCGTGTTTTGGGAGAGGAAATGCTTACAGGCCTCCCTACAGCCTGCCTTGGTTGAGACAGTTCGCTCCACGTGGGAAAACATTCATATAGAACAAGTTCATTAGGGGAAGTGCCCGTTGTGTACACTGTGGGAGAAAAGCTGCTTGTGTTCCACCTGCAACTAAAGCAGAGTTCTTCGGGTAAAACTGCATGTTTTGGGAGAGGAAACCCTTTCGGGCAAAGACCAATTGGGAACACAGCGGGAGAAAAGCTGCTTGTGTTCCACCTGCAATTAAAGCAGAGTTCTTAGGGTAAAACTTCGTGTTGTGGGAGAGGAAATGCTTACACTCCTCCCTCCTGCATGCCTTGGTTGAGACAGTTCGCTCCACATGGGAAACCCTGCATATGGAAGTTCATTCGAGGTAGAGCGCAAAAAGTACACAGTGGGAGAATTGCTGCTTGTGTTCCACCTGCAACTAAAGCAGAGTTCTTCGGGTAAAACTGCGTGTTTTGGGAGAGGAAACTCTTTCGGGCAAAGGCCCTTTGGGTACACTGTGGGAGAAAAGCTGCTTGTGTTCCACCTGCAACTAAAGCAGAGTTCTTCAGGTAAAACTGCGTGTTTTGGGAGAGGACATGCTTACAGTCCTCGCTACAGCCTGCCGTGGTTGAGGCAGTTCGCTCCACGCGGGTAAACATTCTTATACAACAAGTTCAGTAGGGGAAGTGCCCGTTGTGTACACTGTGGGAGGAAAGCTGCTTGTGTTCCACCTGCAACTAAAGCAGAGCTCTTCCGATAAAACTGCGTGTTTTGGGAGACGAAATGCTTACAGTCCTATCTACTGCCTGCCATGGTTGAGGCAGTTCGCTCCACGCGGGTAACCATTCTTATAGAACAAGTTCATTTGGGGAAGTGCCCGTTGTGTACACTGTGGGAGAAAAGCTGCTTGTGTTCCACCTGCACCTAAAGCAGAGTTCGTCCGATAAAACTGCGTGTTTTGGGCGAGGAAATGCTTACAGTCCTCCCTCCTGCCTGCCTTGGTTGAGACAGTTCGCTCCACATGGGAAACCCTGCATATAGAAGTTCATTCGAGGTAGAGCGCAAAGAGTACACAGTGGGAGAAATGCTGCTTGTGTTCCACCTGCAACTAAAGCAGAGTTCTTCGGGTAAAACTGCGTGTTTTGGGAGAGGAAGTGCTTACAGTCCTCACTTCAGCCTGCGGTGGTTTAGGCCTTTCACTCCACGCGGCACACCTTGCGTATAGAATTTCTTTCGGGCAAAGGACAATTGGGTACACTGTGGGAGAAAAGCTGCTTGTGTTCCACCTGCAACTAAAGCAGAGTTCTTCGGGTAAAACTGCGTGTTTGGGGAGAGGACATGTTTACAGTCCTCGCCATAGCCTGCCTTGGTTGAGGCAGTTCGCTCCACGAGGGAAACCATTCTTATAGAACATGTTCATTAGGGGAAGCGCCCATTGGGTACAATGTGGGAGAAAAGCTGCTTGTGTTCCACCTGCAACTAAAGCAGAGTTCTTCGGGTAAAACTGCGTGTTTTGGGAGAGGACATGCTTACAGTCCTCGCTACAGCCTGCCGTGGTTTAGCAGTTTGCTCCACGTGGGAAACCCTGCATATAGAAGTTCATTTGAGGAAGAGCCTTAAGAGTACACAGTGGTAGAAAAGCTGCTTCTGTTCCACCTGCAACTAAAGCAGATCTCTTCCGATAAAACTGCGTGTTTTGGGAGAGGAAATGCTTACACTCCTTACTAGAGACTGCCATGGTTGAGGCAGTTCGCTCCACGTGGGAAACCATTCTTATAGAACAAGTTCATTAGGGGAAGTGCCCATTGTGTACACTGTGGGAGAAAAGCAGCTTCTGTTCCACCTGCAACTAAAGCAGAGTTCTTCGGGTAAAACTGCGTGTTTTGGGAGAGGAAATGCTTACAGTCCTCCCTCCTGCCTGCCTTGGTTGAGACAGTTCTCTCCACATGGGAAACCCTGCATATGGAAGTTCATTAGAGGTAGAGCACAAGGAGTACACAGTGGGAGAAATGCTGCTTGTGTTCCACCTGCAACTATAGCAGAGTTCTTCAGGTAAAACTGCGTGATTTCGGAGAGGAAACTCTTTCGGGCAAAGGCCCATTGGGTACAGTGTGGGAGAAAAGCTGCTTGTGTTCCACCTGCAACTAAAGCAGAGTTCTTCGGGTAAAACTGCTTGTTTTGGGAGAGGAAATGCTTACAGGCCTCCCTACTGCCTGCCTTGGTTGAGACAGTTCGCTCCACGTAGGAAACCCTGCATATAGAAGTTCATTCATGGAAGAGCCGAAAGAGTTCATAGTGGGAGAAATGCTTCTTGTGTTCCACCTGCAACTAAAGCAGAGTTCTTCCATTAAAACTGCGTGGTTTGGGAGAGGAAACTCTTTCGGGTAAAGGCCCTTTGCTTACACTGTGGGAGAAAAGCTGCTTGTGTTCCACCTGCAACTAAAGCAGAGTTCTTCCGTTAAAACTGGGTGTTTTGGGAGAGGAAATGCTTACAGTCCTCCCTCCTGCCTGCCATGGTTGAGGCAGTTCGCTCCACGCGGGAAACCATTCTTATAGAACAAGTTCATTCGGGGTAGTGCCCGTTGTGTACACTGTGGGAGAAAAGCTGCTTGTGTTCCACCTGCACCTAAAGCAGAGTTCTTCCGATAAAACTGCGTGTTTTGGGAGAGGAAATGCTTACAGGCCTCCCTACAGCCTGCCTTGGTTGAGACAGTTCGCTCCACGCGGGTAACCATTCTTATAGAACAAGTTCATTCGGGGAAGTGCCCGTTGTGTACACTGTGGGAGAAAAGCTGCTTGTGTTCCACCTGCAACTAAAGCAGAGTTCTTAGGGTAAAACTTCGTGTTGTGGGAGAGGAAATGCTTACACTCCTCCCTCCTGCCTGCCTTGGTTGAGACAGTTCTCTCCACATGGGAAACCCTGCATATGGAAGTTCATTAGAGGTAGAGCACAAAGAGTACACAGTGGGAGAATTGCTGCTTGTGTTCCACCTGCAACTAAAGCAGAGTTCTTCAGGTAAAACTGCGTGTTTTGGGAGAGGAAACTCTTTCGGGCAAAGGCCCTTTGGGTACACTGTGGGAGAAAAGCTGCTTGTGTTCCACCTGCAACTAAAGCAGAGTTCTTCAGGTAAAACTGCGTGTTTTGGGAGAGGACATGCTTACAGTCCTCTCTACAGCCTGCCGTGTTTGAGGCAGTTCGCTCAACGTGGGAAACCCTGCATATAATAGTTCATTTCTGGAAGAGACCAAAGATTACACAGTGGGAGAAAAGCTGCTTCTGTTCCTCCTGCAACTAGAGCAGAGCTCTTCCGATAAAACTGCGTGTATTGGGAGACGAAATGCTTACAGTCCTTACTAGGGACTGCCATGGTTGAGGCAGTTCGCTCCACGCGGGTAAACATTCTTATCGAACAAGTTCATTAGGGGAAGTGCCCATTGTGTACACTGTGGGAGAAAAGCTGCTTGTGTTCCACCTGCAAATAAAGCAGAGTTGTTCCGCCAAAACTGCGTGTTTTGGGAGAGGAAATGCTTACAGTCCTCCCTACTGCCTGCCATGGTTGAGGCAGTTCGCTCCACGCGGGTAAACATTCTTACAGAACAAGTTCATTAGGGGAAGTACCCGTTGTGTACACTGTGGGAGAAAAGCTGCTAGTGTTCCACCTGCAACTAAACCAGAGTTCTTCGGGTAAAACTGCGTGTTTGGGGAGAGGACATGTTTACAGTCCTCGCCGTAGACTGCCTTGGTTGAGGCAGTTCGCTCCACGTGGGAAGCCCGGCATATAGAATTTCATTCGTGGAAGAGACCAAAGAGTACACAGTGGGAGAAAAGCTGCTTGTGTTCCACCTGCAACTAAAGCAGAGCTCTTCCGATAAAACTGCGTGTTTTGGTAGAGGAAATGCTTACAGTCCTCCCTCCTGCCTGCCTTGGTTGAGGCAGTTCGCTCCACGTGGGAAACTCTGCATATAGAAATTCAATTGTGGAAGAGCCCAAAGAGAACACAGTGGGAGAAATGCTGCTTGTGTTCCACCTGCAACTAAAGCAGAGTTCTTCAGGTAAAACTGCGTGTTTTGGCAGAGGACATGCTTACAGTCCTCGCTACAGCCTGCCGTGGTTGAGGCAGTTCACTCCACCTGGTAAACACTGCATATAGACTTTTCTTCGTGGAAGAGACCAAAGAGTACACCGTGGGGAAATGCTGCGTGTGTTGCCCCTGCAACTAAAGCAGAGTTCATCGGGTAAAACTGCGTGTTTTGGGAGAGGACATGCTTATCGTCCTCGCTACACCCTGCCGTGGTTGAGGCAGTTCGTTCCACGTGGGAAACCCTGCATATAGAAGTTCATTTGTGGAAGAGCCCAAAGAGTACACAGTGGGAGAAAAGCTGCTTATCTTCCACCTACAAGTAAAGCAGAGCTCTTCCGATAAAACTGCGTGTTCTGGGAGAGGAAATGCTTATAGTCCTTACTAAAGACTGCCAAGGCTGAGGCAGTTCGCTCCACGCTGGTAACCATTCTTATACAACAAGTTCATTAGGGGAAGTGCGCATTGTGTACACTGTGGGAGAAAAGCTGCTTGTGTTCCACCTGCAACTAAAGCAGAGTTCTTCCGTTAAAACTGCGTGTTTGGGAGAGGAAATGCTTACAGTCCTCCCTCCTGCCTGCCATGGTTGAGGCAGTTCGCTCCACGCGGGTAACCATTCTTATAGAACAAGTTCATTCGGGGAAGTGCCCGTTGTGTACACTGTGGGAGAAAAGCTGCTTGTGTTCCACCTGCAACTAAAGCAGAGTTCTTCGGGTAAAACTGCGTGTTTTGGGAGAGGAAATGCTTACAGGCCTCCCTACAGCCTGCCTTGGTTGAGACAGTTCGCTCCACGTGGGAAAACATTCTTATAGAACAAGTTCATTAGGGGAAGTGCCCGTTGTGTACACTGTGGGAGAAAAGCTGCTTGTGTTCCACCTGCAACTAAAGCAGAGTTCTTCGGGTAAAACTGCATGTTTTGGGAGAGGAAACCCTTTCGGGCAAAGACCAATTGGGAACACAGCGGGAGAAAAGCTGCTTGTGTTCCACCTGCAATTAAAGCAGAGTTCTTAGGGTAAAACTTCGTGTTGTGGGAGAGGAAATGCTTACACTCCTCCCTCCTGCCTGCCTTGGTTGAGACAGTTCGCTCCACATGGGAAACCCTGCATATGGAAGTTCATTCGAGGTAGAGCGCAAAGAGTACACAGTGGGAGAAATGCTGCTTGTGTTCCACATGCAACTAAAGCAGAGTTCTTCGGGTAAAACTGCGTGTTTTGGGAGAGGACATGCTTACAGTCCTCGCTACAGCCTGCCGTGGTTTAGCAGTTCGCTCCACGTGGGAAACCCTGCATATAGAAGTTCATTTGTGGAAGAGCCCAAAGAGTACACAGTGGTAGAAAAGCTGCTTCTGTTCCACCTGCAACTAAAGCAGATCTCTTCCAATAAAACTGCGTGTTTTGGGAGAGGAAATGCTTACACTCCTTACTAGAGACTGCCATGGTTGAGGCAGTTCGCTCCACGTGGGAAACCATTCTTATAGAACAAGTTCATTAGGGGAAGTGCCCATTGTGTACACTGTGGGAGAAAAGCAGCTTCTGTTCCACCTGCAACTAAAGCAGAGTTCTTCGGGTAAAACTGCGTGTTTTGGGAGAGGAAATGCTTACAGTCCTCCCTCCTGCCTGCCTTGGTTGAGACAGTTCTCTCCACATGGGAAACCCTGCATATGGAAGTTCATTAGAGGTAGAGCACAAAGAGTACACAGTGGGAGAAATGCTGCTTGTGTTCCACCTGCAACTATAGCAGAGTTCTTCAGGTAAAACTGCGTGATTTCGGAGAGGAAACTCTTTCGGGCAAAGGCCCTTTGGGTACACTGTGGGAGAAAAGCAGCTTGTGTTCCACCTGCAACTAAAGCAGAGTTCTTCGGGTAAAACTGCGTGTTTGGGGAGAGGACATGTTTAGAGTCCTCGCCATAGCCTGCCTTCGTTGAGGCAGTTCGCTCCACGTGGGAAGCCCGGCATATAGAATTTCATTCGTGGAAGAGACCAAAGAGTACACAGTGGGAGAAAAGCTGCTTGTGTTCCACCTGCAACTAAAGCAGAGTTCTTCGGGTAAAACTGCGTGTTTTGGGAGAGGACATGCTTACAGTCCTCGCTACAGCCTGCCGTGGTTTAGCAGTTCGCTCCACGTGGGAAACCCTGCATATAGAAGTTCATTTGTGGAAGAGCCCAAAGAGTACACAGTGGTAGAAAAGCTGCTTCTGTTCCACCTGCAACTAAAGCAGATCTCTTCCAATAAAACTGCGTGTTTTGGGAGAGGAAATGCTTACACTCCTTACTAGAGACTGTCATGGTTGAGGCAGTTCGCTCCACGTGGGAAACCATTCTTATAGAACAAGTTCATTAGGGGAAGTGCCCTTTGTGTACACTGTGGGAGAAAAGCAGCTTCTGTTCCACCTGCAACTAAAGCAGAGTTCTTCGGGTAAAACTGCGTGTTTTGGGAGAGGAAATGCTTACAGTCCTCCCTCCTGCCTGCCTTGGTTGAGACAGTTCTCTCCACATGGGAAACCCTGCATATGGAAGTTCATTAGAGGTAGAGCACAAAGAGTACACAGTGGGAGAAATGCTGCTTGTGTTCCACCTGCAACTATAGCAGAGTTCTTCAGGTAAAACTGCGTGATTTCAGAGAGGAAACTCTTTCGGGCAAAGGCCCTTTGGGTACACTGTGGGAGAAAAGCAGCTTGTGTTCCACCTGCAACTAAAGCAGAGTTCTTCGGGTAAAACTGCGTGTTTGGGGAGAGGACATGTTTAGAGTCCTCGCCATAGCCTGCCTTCGTTGAGGCAGTTCGCTCCACGTGGGAAGCCCGGCATATAGAATTTCATTCGTGGAAGAGACCAAAGAGTACACAGTGGGAGAAAAGCTGCTTGTGTTCCACCTGCAACTAAAGCAGAGTTCTTCCGTTAAGACTGCGTGTTTTGGGAGAGGAAATGCTTACAGGCCTCCCTACAGCCTGCCTTGGTTGAGACAGTTCGCTCCACGTGGGAAAACATTCATATAGAACAAGTTCATTAGGGGAAGTGCCCGTTGTGTACACTGTGGGAGAAAAGCTGCTTGTGTTCCACCTGCAACTAAAGCAGAGTTCTTCGGGTAAAACTGCATGTTTTGGGAGAGGAAACCCTTTCGGGCAAAGACCAATTGGGAACACAGCGGGAGAAAAGCTGCTTGTGTTCCACCTGCAATTAAAGCAGAGTTCTTAGGGTAAAACCTCGTGTTGTGGGAGAGGAAATGCTTACACTCCTCCCTCCTGCATGCCTTGGTTGAGACAGTTTGCTCCACATGGGAAACCCTGCATATGGAAGTTCATTCGAGGTAGAGCGCAAAAAGTACACAGTGGGAGAATTGCTGCTTGTGTTCCACCTGCAACTAAAGCAGAGTTCTTCGGGTAAAACTGCGTGTTTTGGGAGAGGAAACTCTTTCGGGCAAAGGCCCTTTGGGTACACTGTGGGAGAAAAGCTGCTTGTGTTCCACCTGCAACTAAAGCAGAGTTCTTCAGGTAAAACTGCGTGTTTTGGGAGAGGACATGCTTACAGTCCTCGCTACAGCCTGCCGTGGTTGAGGCAGTTCGCTCCACGCGGGTAAACATTCTTATAGAACAAGTTCATTCGGGGAAGTGCCCGTTGTGTACACTGTGGGAGAAAAGCTGCTTGTGTTCCACCTGCACCTAAAGCAGAGTTCGTCCGATAAAACTGCGTGTTTTGGGCGAGGAAATGCTTACAGTCCTCCCTCCTGCTTGCCTTGGTTGAGACAGTTCGCTCCACATGGGAAACCCTGCATATAGAAGTTCATTCGAGGTAGAGCGCAAAGAGTACACAGTGGGAGAAATGCTGCTTGTGTTCCACCTGCAACTAAAGCAGAGTTCTTCGGGTAAAACTGCGTGTTTTGGGAGAGGAAGTGCTTACAGTCCTCACTTCAGCCTGCGGTGGTTTAGGCCTTTCACTCCACGCGGCACACCTTGCGTATAGAATTTCTTTCGGGCAAAGGACAATTGGGTACACTGTGGGAGAAAAGCTGCTTGTGTTCCACCTGCAACTAAAGCAGAGTTCTTCGGGTAAAACTGCGTGTTTGGGGAGAGGACATGTTTACAGTCCTCGCCATAGCCTGCCTTGGTTGAGGCAGTTCGCTCCACGAGGGAAACCATTCTTATAGAACATGTTCATTAGGGGAAGCGCCCATTGGGTACAATGTGGGAGAAAAGCTGCTTGTGTTCCACCTGCAACTAAAGCAGAGTTCTTCGGGTAAAACTGCGTGTTTTGGGAGAGGACATGCTTACAGTCCTCGCTACAGCCTGCCGTGGTTTAGCAGTTCGCTCCACGTGGGAAACCCTGCATATAGAAGTTCATTTGAGGAAGAGCCTTAAGAGTACACAGTGGTAGAAAAGCTGCTTCTCTTCCACCTGCAACTAAAGCAGATCTCTTCCGATAAAACTGCGTGTTTTGGGAGAGGAAATGCTTACACTCCTTACTAGAGACTGCCATGGTTGAGGCAGTTCGCTCCACGTGGGAAACCATTCTTATAGAACAAGTTCATTAGGGGAAGAGCCCATTGTGTACACTGTGGGAGAAAAGCAGCTTCTGTTCCACCTGCAACTAAAGCAGAGTTCTTCGGGTAAAACTGCGTGTTTTGGGAGAGGAAATGCTTACAGTCCTCCCTCCTGCCTGCCTTGGTTGAGACAGTTCTCTCCACATGGGAAACCCTGCATATGGAAGTTCATTAGAGGTAGAGCACAAGGAGTACACAGTGGGAGAAATGCTGCTTGTGTTCCACCTGCAACTATAGCAGAGTTCTTCAGGTAAAACTGCGTGATTTCGGAGAGGAAACTCTTTCGGGCAAAGGCCCATTGGGTACAGTGTGGGAGAAAAGCTGCTTGTGTTCCACCTGCAACTAAAGCAGAGTTCTTCAGGTAAAACTGCTTGTTTTGGGAGAGGAAATGCTTACAGGCCTCCCTACTGCCTGCCTTGGTTGAGACAGTTCGCTCCACGTAGGAAACCCTGCATATAGAAGTTCATTCATGGAAGAGCCGAAAGAGTTCATAGTGGGAGAAATGCTTCTTGTGTTCCACCTGCAACTAAAGCAGAGTTCTTCCATTAAAACTGCGTGGTTTGGGAGAGGAAACTCTTTCGGGTAAAGGCCCTTTGCTTACACTGTGGGAGAAAAGCTGCTTGTGTTCCACCTGCAACTAAAGCAGAGTTCTTCCGTTAAAACTGGGTGTTTTGGGAGAGGAAATGCTTACAGTCCTCCCTCCTGCCTGCCATGGTTGAGGCAGTTCGCTCCACGCGGGAAACCATTCTTATAGAACAAGTTCATTCGGGGTAGTGCCCGTTGTGTACACTGTGGGAGAAAAGCTGCTTGTGTTCCACCTGCACCTAAAGCAGAGTTCTTCCGATAAAACTGCGTGTTTGGGGAGAGGAAATGCTTACAGGCCTCCCTACAGCCTGCCTTGGTTGAGACAGTTCGCTCCACGCGGGTAACCATTCTTATAGAACAAGTTCATTCGGGGAAGTGCCCGTTGTGTACACTGTGGGAGAAAAGCTGCTTGTGTTCCACCTGCAACTAAAGCAGAGTTCTTAGGGTAAAACTTCGTGTTGTGGGAGAGGAAATGCTTACACTCCTCCCTCCTGCCTGCCTTGGTTGAGACAGTTCTCTCCACATGGGAAACCCTGCATATGGAAGTTCATTAGAGGTAGAGCACAAAGAGTACACAGTGGGAGAATTGCTGCTTGTGTTCCACCTGCAACTAAAGCAGAGTTCTTCAGGTAAAACTGCGTGTTTTGGGAGAGGAAACTCTTTCGGGCAAAGGCCCTTTGGGTACACTGTGGGAGAAAAGCTGCTTGTGTTCCACCTGCAACTAAAGCAGAGTTCTTCAGGTAAAACTGCGTGTTTTGGGAGAGGACATGCTTACAGTCCTCGCTACAGCCTGCCGTGGTTGAGGCAGTTCGCTCCACCTGGTAAACACTGCATATAGACTTTTCTTCGTGGAAGAGACCAAAGAGTACACCGTGGGGAAATGCTGCGTGTGTTGCCCCTGCAACTAAAGCAGAGTTCATCGGGTAAAACTGCGTGTTTTGGGAGAGGACATGCTTATCGTCCTCGCTACACCCTGCCGTGGTTGAGGCAGTTCGTTCCACGTGGGAAACCCTGCATATAGAAGTTCATTTGTGGAAGAGCCCAAAGAGTACACAGTGGGAGAAAAGCTGCTTATCTTCCACCTACAAGTAAAGCAGAGCTCTTCCGATAAAACTGCTTGTTCTGGGAGAGGAAATGCTTATAGTCCTTACTAAAGACTGCCAAGGCTGAGGCAGTTCGCTCCACGCTGGTAACCATTCTTATACAACAAGTTCATTAGGGGAAGTGCGCATTGTGTACACTGTGGGAGAAAAGCTGCTTGTGTTCCACCTGCAACTAAAGCAGAGTTCTTCCGTTAAAACTGCGTGTTTGGGAGAGGAAATGCTTACAGTCCTCCCTCCTGCCTGCCATGGTTGAGGCAGTTCGCTCCACGCGGGTAACCATTCTTATAGAACAAGTTCATTCGGGGAAGTGCCCGTTGTGTACACTGTGGGAGAAAAGCTGCTTGTGTTCCACCTGCAACTAAAGCAGAGTTCTTCGGGTAAAACTGCGTGTTTTGGGAGAGGAAATGCTTACAGGCCTCCCTACAGCCTGCCTTGGTTGAGACAGTTCGCTCCACGTGGGAAAACATTCTTATAGAACAAGTTCATTAGGGGAAGTGCCCGTTGTGTACACTGTGGGAGAAAAGCTGCTTGTGTTCCACCTGCAACTAAAGCAGAGTTCTTCGGGTAAAACTGCATGTTTTGGGAGAGGAAACCCTTTCGGGCAAAGACCAATTGGGAACACAGCGGGAGAAAAGCTGCTTGTGTTCCACCTGCAATTAAAGCAGAGTTCTTAGGGTAAAACTTCGTGTTGTGGGAGAGGAAATGCTTACACTCCTCCCTCCTGCCTGCCTTGGTTGAGACAGTTCGCTCCACATGGGAAACCCTGCATATGGAAGTTCATTCGAGGTAGAGCGCAAAGAGTACACAGTGGGAGAAATGCTGCTTGTGTTCCACATGCAACTAAAGCAGAGTTCTTCGGGTAAAACTGCGTGTTTTGGGAGAGGACATGCTTACAGTCCTCGCTACAGCCTGCCGTGGTTTAGCAGTTCGCTCCACGTGGGAAACCCTGCATATAGAAGTTCATTTGTGGAAGAGCCCAAAGAGTACACAGTGGTAGAAAAGCTGCTTCTGTTCCACCTGCAACTAAAGCAGATCTCTTCCAATAAAACTGCGTGTTTTGGGAGAGGAAATGCTTACACTCCTTACTAGAGACTGCCATGGTTGAGGCAGTTCGCTCCACGTGGGAAACCATTCTTATAGAACAAGTTCATTAGGGGAAGTGCCCATTGTGTACACTGTGGGAGAAAAGCAGCTTCTGTTCCACCTGCAACTAAAGCAGAGTTCTTCGGGTAAAACTGCGTGTTTTGGGAGAGGAAATGCTTACAGTCCTCCCTCCTGCCTGCCTTGGTTGAGACAGTTCTCTCCACATGGGAAACCCTGCATATGGAAGTTCATTAGAGGTAGAGCACAAAGAGTACACAGTGGGAGAAATGCTGCTTGTGTTCCACCTGCAACTATAGCAGAGTTCTTCAGGTAAAACTGCGTGATTTCGGAGAGGAAACTCTTTCGGGCAAAGGCCCGTTGTGTACACTGTGGGAGAAAAGCTGCTTGTGTTCCACCTGCAACTAAAGCAGAGTTCTTCGGGTAAAACTGCATGTTTTGGGAGAGGAAACCCTTTCGGGCAAAGACCAATTGGGAACACAGCGGGAGAAAAGCTGCTTGTGTTCCACCTGCAATTAAAGCAGAGTTCTTAGGGTAAAACTTCGTGTTGTGGGAGAGGAAATGCTTACACTCCTCCCTCCTGCCTGCCTTGGTTGAGACAGTTCGCTCCACATGGGAAACCCTGCATATGGAAGTTCATTCGAGGTAGAGCGCAAAGAGTACACAGTGGGAGAAATGCTGCTTGTGTTCCACATGCAACTAAAGCAGAGTTCTTCGGGTAAAACTGCGTGTTTTGGGAGAGGACATGCTTACAGTCCTCGCTACAGCCTGCCGTGGTTTAGCAGTTCGCTCCACGTGGGAAACCCTGCATATAGAAGTTCATTTGTGGAAGAGCCCAAAGAGTACACAGTGGTAGAAAAGCTGCTTCTGTTCCACCTGCAACTAAAGCAGATCTCTTCCAATAAAACTGCGTGTTTTGGGAGAGGAAATGCTTACACTCCTTACTAGAGACTGCCATGGTTGAGGCAGTTCGCTCCACGTGGGAAACCATTCTTATAGAACAAGTTCATTAGGGGAAGTGCCCATTGTGTACACTGTGGGAGAAAAGCAGCTTCTGTTCCACCTGCAACTAAAGCAGAGTTCTTCGGGTAAAACTGCGTGTTTTGGGAGAGGAAATGCTTACAGTCCTCCCTCCTGCCTGCCTTGGTTGAGACAGTTCTCTCCACATGGGAAACCCTGCATATGGAAGTTCATTAGAGGTAGAGCACAAAGAGTACACAGTGGGAGAAATGCTGCTTGTGTTCCACCTGCAACTATAGCAGAGTTCTTCAGGTAAAACTGCGTGATTTCGGAGAGGAAACTCTTTCGGGCAAAGGCCCGTTGTGTACACTGTGGGAGAAAAGCTGCTTGTGTTCCACCTGCAACTAAAGCAGAGTTCTTCGGGTAAAACTGCATGTTTTGGGAGAGGAAACCCTTTCGGGCAAAGACCAATTGGGAACACAGCGGGAGAAAAGCTGCTTGTGTTCCACCTGCAATTAAAGCAGAGTTCTTAGGGTAAAACTTCGTGTTGTGGGAGAGGAAATGCTTACACTCCTCCCTCCTGCCTGCCTTGGTTGAGACAGTTCGCTCCACATGGGAAACCCTGCATATGGAAGTTCATTCGAGGTAGAGCGCAAAGAGTACACAGTGGGAGAAATGCTGCTTGTGTTCCACATGCAACTAAAGCAGAGTTCTTCGGGTAAAACTGCGTGTTTTGGGAGAGGACATGCTTACAGTCCTCGCTACAGCCTGCCGTGGTTTAGCAGTTCGCTCCACGTGGGAAACCCTGCATATAGAAGTTCATTTGTGGAAGAGCCCAAAGAGTACACAGTGGTAGAAAAGCTGCTTCTGTTCCACCTGCAACTAAAGCAGATCTCTTCCAATAAAACTGCGTGTTTTGGGAGAGGAAATGCTTACACTCCTTACTAGAGACTGCCATGGTTGAGGCAGTTCGCTCCACGTGGGAAACCATTCTTATAGAACAAGTTCATTAGGGGAAGTGCCCATTGTGTACACTGTGGGAGAAAAGCAGCTTCTGTTCCACCTGCAACTAAAGCAGAGTTCTTCGGGTAAAACTGCGTGTTTTGGGAGAGGAAATGCTTACAGTCCTCCCTCCTGCCTGCCTTGGTTGAGACAGTTCTCTCCACATGGGAAACCCTGCATATGGAAGTTCATTAGAGGTAGAGCACAAAGAGTACACAGTGGGAGAAATGCTGCTTGTGTTCCACCTGCAACTATAGCAGAGTTCTTCAGGTAAAACTGCGTGATTTCGGAGAGGAAACTCTTTCGGGCAAAGGCCCGTTGTGTACACTGTGGGAGAAAAGCTGCTTGTGTTCCACCTGCAACTAAAGCAGAGTTCTTCGGGTAAAACTGCATGTTTTGGGAGAGGAAACCCTTTCGGGCAAAGACCAATTGGGAACACAGCGGGAGAAAAGCTGCTTGTGTTCCACCTGCAATTAAAGCAGAGTTCTTAGGGTAAAACTTCGTGTTGTGGGAGAGGAAATGCTTACACTCCTCCCTCCTGCCTGCCTTGGTTGAGACAGTTCGCTCCACATGGGAAACCCTGCATATGGAAGTTCATTCGAGGTAGAGCGCAAAGAGTACACAGTGGGAGAAATGCTGCTTGTGTTCCACATGCAACTAAAGCAGAGTTCTTCGGGTAAAACTGCGTGTTTTGGGAGAGGACATGCTTACAGTCCTCACTACAGCCTGCCGTGGTTTAGCAGTTCGCTCCACGTGGGAAACCCTGCATATAGAAGTTCATTTGTGGAAGAGCCCAAAGAGTACACAGTGGTAGAAAAGCTGCTTCTGTTCCACCTGCAACTAAAGCAGATCTCTTCCAATAAAACTGCGTGTTTTGGGAGAGGAAATGCTTACACTCCTTACTAGAGACTGCCATGGTTGAGGCAGTTCGCTCCACGTGGGAAACCATTCTTATAGAACAAGTTCATTAGGGGAAGTGCCCATTGTGTACACTGTGGGAGAAAAGCAGCTTCTGTTCCACCTGCAACTAAAGCAGAGTTCTTCGGGTAAAACTGCGTGTTTTGGGAGAGGAAATGCTTACAGTCCTCCCTCCTGCCTGCCTTGGTTGAGACAGTTCTCTCCACATGGGAAACCCTGCATATGGAAGTTCATTAGAGGTAGAGCACAAAGAGTACACAGTGGGAGAAATGCTGCTTGTGTTCCACCTGCAACTATAGCAGAGTTCTTCAGGTAAAACTGCGTGATTTCGGAGAGGAAACTCTTTCGGGCAAAGGCCCGTTGTGTACACTGTGGGAGAAAAGCTGCTTGTGTTCCACCTGCAACTAAAGCAGAGTTCTTCGGGTAAAACTGCATGTTTTGGGAGAGGAAACCCTTTCGGGCAAAGACCAATTGGGAACACAGCGGGAGAAAAGCTGCTTGTGTTCCACCTGCAATTAAAGCAGAGTTCTTAGGGTAAAACTTCGTGTTGTGGGAGAGGAAATGCTTACACTCCTCCCTCCTGCCTGCCTTGGTTGAGACAGTTCGCTCCACATGGGAAACCCTGCATATGGAAGTTCATTCGAGGTAGAGCGCAAAGAGTACACAGTGGGAGAAATGCTGCTTGTGTTCCACATGCAACTAAAGCAGAGTTCTTCGGGTAAAACTGCGTGTTTTGGGAGAGGACATGCTTACAGTCCTCGCTACAGCCTGCCGTGGTTTAGCAGTTCGCTCCACGTGGGAAACCCTGCATATAGAAGTTCATTTGTGGAAGAGCCCAAAGAGTACACAGTGGTAGAAAAGCTGCTTCTGTTCCACCTGCAACTAAAGCAGATCTCTTCCAATAAAACTGCGTGTTTTGGGAGAGGAAATGCTTACACTCCTTACTAGAGACTGCCATGGTTGAGGCAGTTCGCTCCACGTGGGAAACCATTCTTATAGAACAAGTTCATTAGGGGAAGTGCCCATTGTGTACACTGTGGGAGAAAAGCAGCTTCTGTTCCACCTGCAACTAAAGCAGAGTTCTTCGGGTAAAACTGCGTGTTTTGGGAGAGGAAATGCTTACAGTCCTCCCTCCTGCCTGCCTTGGTTGAGACAGTTCTCTCCACATGGGAAACCCTGCATATGGAAGTTCATTAGAGGTAGAGCACAAAGAGTACACAGTGGGAGAAATGCTGCTTGTGTTCCACCTGCAACTATAGCAGAGTTCTTCAGGTAAAACTGCGTGATTTCGGAGAGGAAACTCTTTCGGGCAAAGGCCCGTTGTGTACACTGTGGGAGAAAAGCTGCTTGTGTTCCACCTGCAACTAAAGCAGAGTTCTTCGGGTAAAACTGCATGTTTTGGGAGAGGAAACCCTTTCGGGCAAAGACCAATTGGGAACACAGCGGGAGAAAAGCTGCTTGTGTTCCACCTGCAATTAAAGCAGAGTTCTTAGGGTAAAACTTCGTGTTGTGGGAGAGGAAATGCTTACACTCCTCCCTCCTGCCTGCCTTGGTTGAGACAGTTCGCTCCACATGGGAAACCCTGCATATGGAAGTTCATTCGAGGTAGAGCGCAAAGAGTACACAGTGGGAGAAATGCTGCTTGTGTTCCACATGCAACTAAAGCAGAGTTCTTCGGGTAAAACTGCGTGTTTTGGGAGAGGACATGCTTACAGTCCTCGCTACAGCCTGCCGTGGTTTAGCAGTTCGCTCCACGTGGGAAACCCTGCATATAGAAGTTCATTTGTGGAAGAGCCCAAAGAGTACACAGTGGTAGAAAAGCTGCTTCTGTTCCACCTGCAACTAAAGCAGATCTCTTCCAATAAAACTGCGTGTTTTGGGAGAGGAAATGCTTACACTCCTTACTAGAGACTGCCATGGTTGAGGCAGTTCGCTCCACGTGGGAAACCATTCTTATAGAACAAGTTCATTAGGGGAAGTGCCCATTGTGTACACTGTGGGAGAAAAGCAGCTTCTGTTCCACCTGCAACTAAAGCAGAGTTCTTCGGGTAAAACTGCGTGTTTTGGGAGAGGAAATGCTTACAGTCCTCCCTCCTGCCTGCCTTGGTTGAGACAGTTCTCTCCACATGGGAAACCCTGCATATGGAAGTTCATTAGAGGTAGAGCACAAAGAGTACACAGTGGGAGAAATGCTGCTTGTGTTCCACCTGCAACTATAGCAGAGTTCTTCAGGTAAAACTGCGTGATTTCGGAGAGGAAACTCTTTCGGGCAAAGGCCCGTTGTGTACACTGTGGGAGAAAAGCTGCTTGTGTTCCACCTGCAACTAAAGCAGAGTTCTTCGGGTAAAACTGCATGTTTTGGGAGAGGAAACCCTTTCGGGCAAAGACCAATTGGGAACACAGCGGGAGAAAAGCTGCTTGTGTTCCACCTGCAATTAAAGCAGAGTTCTTAGGGTAAAACTTCGTGTTGTGGGAGAGGAAATGCTTACACTCCTCCCTCCTGCCTGCCTTGGTTGAGACAGTTCGCTCCACATGGGAAACCCTGCATATGGAAGTTCATTCGAGGTAGAGCGCAAAGAGTACACAGTGGGAGAAATGCTGCTTGTGTTCCACATGCAACTAAAGCAGAGTTCTTCGGGTAAAACTGCGTGTTTTGGGAGAGGACATGCTTACAGTCCTCGCTACAGCCTGCCGTGGTTTAGCAGTTCGCTCCACGTGGGAAACCCTGCATATAGAAGTTCATTTGTGGAAGAGCCCAAAGAGTACACAGTGGTAGAAAAGCTGCTTCTGTTCCACCTGCAACTAA
Organism: Hyperoodon ampullatus; assembly: GCF_949752795.1. NCBI lineage: Eukaryota > Metazoa > Chordata > Mammalia > Artiodactyla > Ziphiidae > Hyperoodon > Hyperoodon ampullatus. The sequence goes on from NW_027641084.1 coordinate 175,204, forward strand.
AGCAGATCTCTTCCAATAAAACTGCGTGTTTTGGGAGAGGAAATGCTTACACTCCTTACTAGAGACTGCCATGGTTGAGGCAGTTCGCTCCACGTGGGAAACCATTCTTATAGAACAAGTTCATTAGGGGAAGTGCCCATTGTGTACACTGTGGGAGAAAAGCAGCTTCTGTTCCACCTGCAACTAAAGCAGAGTTCTTCGGGTAAAACTGCGTGTTTTGGGAGAGGAAATGCTTACAGTCCTCCCTCCTGCCTGCCTTGGTTGAGACAGTTCTCTCCACATGGGAAACCCTGCATATGGAAGTTCATTAGAGGTAGAGCACAAAGAGTACACAGTGGGAGAAATGCTGCTTGTGTTCCACCTGCAACTATAGCAGAGTTCTTCAGGTAAAACTGCGTGATTTCGGAGAGGAAACTCTTTCGGGCAAAGGCCCGTTGTGTACACTGTGGGAGAAAAGCTGCTTGTGTTCCACCTGCAACTAAAGCAGAGTTCTTCGGGTAAAACTGCATGTTTTGGGAGAGGAAACCCTTTCGGGCAAAGACCAATTGGGAACACAGCGGGAGAAAAGCTGCTTGTGTTCCACCTGCAATTAAAGCAGAGTTCTTAGGGTAAAACTTCGTGTTGTGGGAGAGGAAATGCTTACACTCCTCCCTCCTGCCTGCCTTGGTTGAGACAGTTCGCTCCACATGGGAAACCCTGCATATGGAAGTTCATTCGAGGTAGAGCGCAAAGAGTACACAGTGGGAGAAATGCTGCTTGTGTTCCACATGCAACTAAAGCAGAGTTCTTCGGGTAAAACTGCGTGTTTTGGGAGAGGACATGCTTACAGTCCTCGCTACAGCCTGCCGTGGTTTAGCAGTTCGCTCCACGTGGGAAACCCTGCATATAGAAGTTCATTTGTGGAAGAGCCCAAAGAGTACACAGTGGTAGAAAAGCTGCTTCTGTTCCACCTGCAACTAAAGCAGATCTCTTCCAATAAAACTGCGTGTTTTGGGAGAGGAAATGCTTACACTCCTTACTAGAGACTGCCATGGTTGAGGCAGTTCGCTCCACGTGGGAAACCATTCTTATAGAACAAGTTCATTAGGGGAAGTGCCCATTGTGTACACTGTGGGAGAAAAGCAGCTTCTGTTCCACCTGCAACTAAAGCAGAGTTCTTCGGGTAAAACTGCGTGTTTTGGGAGAGGAAATGCTTACAGTCCTCCCTCCTGCCTGCCTTGGTTGAGACAGTTCTCTCCACATGGGAAACCCTGCATATGGAAGTTCATTAGAGGTAGAGCACAAAGAGTACACAGTGGGAGAAATGCTGCTTGTGTTCCACCTGCAACTATAGCAGAGTTCTTCAGGTAAAACTGCGTGATTTCGGAGAGGAAACTCTTTCGGGCAAAGGCCCGTTGTGTACACTGTGGGAGAAAAGCTGCTTGTGTTCCACCTGCAACTAAAGCAGAGTTCTTCGGGTAAAACTGCATGTTTTGGGAGAGGAAACCCTTTCGGGCAAAGACCAATTGGGAACACAGCGGGAGAAAAGCTGCTTGTGTTCCACCTGCAATTAAAGCAGAGTTCTTAGGGTAAAACTTCGTGTTGTGGGAGAGGAAATGCTTACACTCCTCCCTCCTGCCTGCCTTGGTTGAGACAGTTCGCTCCACATGGGAAACCCTGCATATGGAAGTTCATTCGAGGTAGAGCGCAAAGAGTACACAGTGGGAGAAATGCTGCTTGTGTTCCACATGCAACTAAAGCAGAGTTCTTCGGGTAAAACTGCGTGTTTTGGGAGAGGACATGCTTACAGTCCTCGCTACAGCCTGCCGTGGTTTAGCAGTTCGCTCCACGTGGGAAACCCTGCATATAGAAGTTCATTTGTGGAAGAGCCCAAAGAGTACACAGTGGTAGAAAAGCTGCTTCTGTTCCACCTGCAACTAAAGCAGATCTCTTCCAATAAAACTGCGTGTTTTGGGAGAGGAAATGCTTACACTCCTTACTAGAGACTGCCATGGTTGAGGCAGTTCGCTCCACGTGGGAAACCATTCTTATAGAACAAGTTCATTAGGGGAAGTGCCCATTGTGTACACTGTGGGAGAAAAGCAGCTTCTGTTCCACCTGCAACTAAAGCAGAGTTCTTCGGGTAAAACTGCGTGTTTTGGGAGAGGAAATGCTTACAGTCCTCCCTCCTGCCTGCCTTGGTTGAGACAGTTCTCTCCACATGGGAAACCCTGCATATGGAAGTTCATTAGAGGTAGAGCACAAAGAGTACACAGTGGGAGAAATGCTGCTTGTGTTCCACCTGCAACTATAGCAGAGTTCTTCAGGTAAAACTGCGTGATTTCGGAGAGGAAACTCTTTCGGGCAAAGGCCCGTTGTGTACACTGTGGGAGAAAAGCTGCTTGTGTTCCACCTGCAACTAAAGCAGAGTTCTTCGGGTAAAACTGCATGTTTTGGGAGAGGAAACCCTTTCGGGCAAAGACCAATTGGGAACACAGCGGGAGAAAAGCTGCTTGTGTTCCACCTGCAATTAAAGCAGAGTTCTTAGGGTAAAACTTCGTGTTGTGGGAGAGGAAATGCTTACACTCCTCCCTCCTGCCTGCCTTGGTTGAGACAGTTCGCTCCACATGGGAAACCCTGCATATGGAAGTTCATTCGAGGTAGAGCGCAAAGAGTACACAGTGGGAGAAATGCTGCTTGTGTTCCACATGCAACTAAAGCAGAGTTCTTCGGGTAAAACTGCGTGTTTTGGGAGAGGACATGCTTACAGTCCTCGCTACAGCCTGCCGTGGTTTAGCAGTTCGCTCCACGTGGGAAACCCTGCATATAGAAGTTCATTTGTGGAAGAGCCCAAAGAGTACACAGTGGTAGAAAAGCTGCTTCTGTTCCACCTGCAACTAAAGCAGATCTCTTCCAATAAAACTGCGTGTTTTGGGAGAGGAAATGCTTACACTCCTTACTAGAGACTGCCATGGTTGAGGCAGTTCGCTCCACGTGGGAAACCATTCTTATAGAACAAGTTCATTAGGGGAAGTGCCCATTGTGTACACTGTGGGAGAAAAGCAGCTTCTGTTCCACCTGCAACTAAAGCAGAGTTCTTCGGGTAAAACTGCGTGTTTTGGGAGAGGAAATGCTTACAGTCCTCCCTCCTGCCTGCCTTGGTTGAGACAGTTCTCTCCACATGGGAAACCCTGCATATGGAAGTTCATTAGAGGTAGAGCACAAAGAGTACACAGTGGGAGAAATGCTGCTTGTGTTCCACCTGCAACTATAGCAGAGTTCTTCAGGTAAAACTGCGTGATTTCGGAGAGGAAACTCTTTCGGGCAAAGGCCCGTTGTGTACACTGTGGGAGAAAAGCTGCTTGTGTTCCACCTGCAACTAAAGCAGAGTTCTTCGGGTAAAACTGCATGTTTTGGGAGAGGAAACCCTTTCGGGCAAAGACCAATTGGGAACACAGCGGGAGAAAAGCTGCTTGTGTTCCACCTGCAATTAAAGCAGAGTTCTTAGGGTAAAACTTCGTGTTGTGGGAGAGGAAATGCTTACACTCCTCCCTCCTGCCTGCCTTGGTTGAGACAGTTCGCTCCACATGGGAAACCCTGCATATGGAAGTTCATTCGAGGTAGAGCGCAAAGAGTACACAGTGGGAGAAATGCTGCTTGTGTTCCACATGCAACTAAAGCAGAGTTCTTCGGGTAAAACTGCGTGTTTTGGGAGAGGACATGCTTACAGTCCTCGCTACAGCCTGCCGTGGTTTAGCAGTTCGCTCCACGTGGGAAACCCTGCATATAGAAGTTCATTTGTGGAAGAGCCCAAAGAGTACACAGTGGTAGAAAAGCTGCTTCTGTTCCACCTGCAACTAAAGCAGATCTCTTCCAATAAAACTGCGTGTTTTGGGAGAGGAAATGCTTACACTCCTTACTAGAGACTGCCATGGTTGAGGCAGTTCGCTCCACGTGGGAAACCATTCTTATAGAACAAGTTCATTAGGGGAAGTGCCCATTGTGTACACTGTGGGAGAAAAGCAGCTTCTGTTCCACCTGCAACTAAAGCAGAGTTCTTCGGGTAAAACTGCGTGTTTTGGGAGAGGAAATGCTTACAGTCCTCCCTCCTGCCTGCCTTGGTTGAGACAGTTCTCTCCACATGGGAAACCCTGCATATGGAAGTTCATTAGAGGTAGAGCACAAAGAGTACACAGTGGGAGAAATGCTGCTTGTGTTCCACCTGCAACTATAGCAGAGTTCTTCAGGTAAAACTGCGTGATTTCGGAGAGGAAACTCTTTCGGGCAAAGGCCCGTTGTGTACACTGTGGGAGAAAAGCTGCTTGTGTTCCACCTGCAACTAAAGCAGAGTTCTTCGGGTAAAACTGCATGTTTTGGGAGAGGAAACCCTTTCGGGCAAAGACCAATTGGGAACACAGCGGGAGAAAAGCTGCTTGTGTTCCACCTGCAATTAAAGCAGAGTTCTTAGGGTAAAACTTCGTGTTGTGGGAGAGGAAATGCTTACACTCCTCCCTCCTGCCTGCCTTGGTTGAGACAGTTCGCTCCACATGGGAAACCCTGCATATGGAAGTTCATTCGAGGTAGAGCGCAAAGAGTACACAGTGGGAGAAATGCTGCTTGTGTTCCACATGCAACTAAAGCAGAGTTCTTCGGGTAAAACTGCGTGTTTTGGGAGAGGACATGCTTACAGTCCTCGCTACAGCCTGCCGTGGTTTAGCAGTTCGCTCCACGTGGGAAACCCTGCATATAGAAGTTCATTTGTGGAAGAGCCCAAAGAGTACACAGTGGTAGAAAAGCTGCTTCTGTTCCACCTGCAACTAAAGCAGATCTCTTCCAATAAAACTGCGTGTTTTGGGAGAGGAAATGCTTACACTCCTTACTAGAGACTGCCATGGTTGAGGCAGTTCGCTCCACGTGGGAAACCATTCTTATAGAACAAGTTCATTAGGGGAAGTGCCCATTGTGTACACTGTGGGAGAAAAGCAGCTTCTGTTCCACCTGCAACTAAAGCAGAGTTCTTCGGGTAAAACTGCGTGTTTTGGGAGAGGAAATGCTTACAGTCCTCCCTCCTGCCTGCCTTGGTTGAGACAGTTCTCTCCACATGGGAAACCCTGCATATGGAAGTTCATTAGAGGTAGAGCACAAAGAGTACACAGTGGGAGAAATGCTGCTTGTGTTCCACCTGCAACTATAGCAGAGTTCTTCAGGTAAAACTGCGTGATTTCGGAGAGGAAACTCTTTCGGGCAAAGGCCCTTTGGGTACACTGTGGGAGAAAAGCTGCTTGTGTTCCACCTGCAACTAAAGCAGAGTTCTTCGGGTAAAACTGCGTGTTTGGGGAGAGGACATGTTTAGAGTCCTCGCCATAGCCTGCCTTCGTTGAGGCAGTTCGCTCCACGTGGGAAGCCCGGCATATAGAATTTCATTCGTGGAAGAGACCAAAGAGTACACAGTGGGAGAAAAGCTGCTTGTGTTCCACCTGCAACTAAAGCAGAGTTCTTCCGTTAAGACTGCGTGTTTTGGGAGAGGAAATGCTTACAGGCCTCCCTACAGCCTGCCTTGGTTGAGACAGTTCGCTCCACGTGGGAAAACATTCATATAGAACAAGTTCATTAGGGGAAGTGCCCGTTGTGTACACTGTGGGAGAAAAGCTGCTTGTGTTCCACCTGCAACTAAAGCAGAGTTCTTCGGGTAAAACTGCGTGTTTTGGGAGAGGAAATGCTTACAGTCCTCCCTCCTGCCTGCCTTGGTTGAGACAGTTCTCTCCACATGGGAAACCCTGCATATGGAAGTTCATTAGAGGTAGAGCACAAAGAGTACACAGTGGGAGAAATGCTGCTTGTGTTCCACCTGCAACTATAGCAGAGTTCTTCAGGTAAAACTGCGTGATTTCGGAGAGGAAACTCTTTCGGGCAAAGGCCCGTTGTGTACACTGTGGGAGAAAAGCTGCTTGTGTTCCACCTGCAACTAAAGCAGAGTTCTTCGGGTAAAACTGCATGTTTTGGGAGAGGAAACCCTTTCGGGCAAAGACCAATTGGGAACACAGCGGGAGAAAAGCTGCTTGTGTTCCACCTGCAATTAAAGCAGAGTTCTTAGGGTAAAACTTCGTGTTGTGGGAGAGGAAATGCTTACACTCCTCCCTCCTGCCTGCCTTGGTTGAGACAGTTCGCTCCACATGGGAAACCCTGCATATGGAAGTTCATTCGAGGTAGAGCGCAAAGAGTACACAGTGGGAGAAATGCTGCTTGTGTTCCACATGCAACTAAAGCAGAGTTCTTCGGGTAAAACTGCGTGTTTTGGGAGAGGACATGCTTACAGTCCTCGCTACAGCCTGCCGTGGTTTAGCAGTTCGCTCCACGTGGGAAACCCTGCATATAGAAGTTCATTTGTGGAAGAGCCCAAAGAGTACACAGTGGTAGAAAAGCTGCTTCTGTTCCACCTGCAACTAAAGCAGATCTCTTCCAATAAAACTGCGTGTTTTGGGAGAGGAAATGCTTACACTCCTTACTAGAGACTGCCATGGTTGAGGCAGTTCGCTCCACGTGGGAAACCATTCTTATAGAACAAGTTCATTAGGGGAAGTGCCCATTGTGTACACTGTGGGAGAAAAGCAGCTTCTGTTCCACCTGCAACTAAAGCAGAGTTCTTCGGGTAAAACTGCGTGTTTTGGGAGAGGAAATGCTTACAGTCCTCCCTCCTGCCTGCCTTGGTTGAGACAGTTCTCTCCACATGGGAAACCCTGCATATGGAAGTTCATTAGAGGTAGAGCACAAAGAGTACACAGTGGGAGAAATGCTGCTTGTGTTCCACCTGCAACTATAGCAGAGTTCTTCAGGTAAAACTGCGTGATTTCGGAGAGGAAACTCTTTCGGGCAAAGGCCCGTTGTGTACACTGTGGGAGAAAAGCTGCTTGTGTTCCACCTGCAACTAAAGCAGAGTTCTTCGGGTAAAACTGCATGTTTTGGGAGAGGAAACCCTTTCGGGCAAAGACCAATTGGGAACACAGCGGGAGAAAAGCTGCTTGTGTTCCACCTGCAATTAAAGCAGAGTTCTTAGGGTAAAACTTCGTGTTGTGGGAGAGGAAATGCTTACACTCCTCCCTCCTGCCTGCCTTGGTTGAGACAGTTCGCTCCACATGGGAAACCCTGCATATGGAAGTTCATTCGAGGTAGAGCGCAAAGAGTACACAGTGGGAGAAATGCTGCTTGTGTTCCACATGCAACTAAAGCAGAGTTCTTCGGGTAAAACTGCGTGTTTTGGGAGAGGACATGCTTACAGTCCTCGCTACAGCCTGCCGTGGTTTAGCAGTTCGCTCCACGTGGGAAACCCTGCATATAGAAGTTCATTTGTGGAAGAGCCCAAAGAGTACACAGTGGTAGAAAAGCTGCTTCTGTTCCACCTGCAACTAAAGCAGATCTCTTCCAATAAAACTGCGTGTTTTGGGAGAGGAAATGCTTACACTCCTTACTAGAGACTGCCATGGTTGAGGCAGTTCGCTCCACGTGGGAAACCATTCTTATAGAACAAGTTCATTAGGGGAAGTGCCCATTGTGTACACTGTGGGAGAAAAGCAGCTTCTGTTCCACCTGCAACTAAAGCAGAGTTCTTCGGGTAAAACTGCGTGTTTTGGGAGAGGAAATGCTTACAGTCCTCCCTCCTGCCTGCCTTGGTTGAGACAGTTCTCTCCACATGGGAAACCCTGCATATGGAAGTTCATTAGAGGTAGAGCACAAAGAGTACACAGTGGGAGAAATGCTGCTTGTGTTCCACCTGCAACTATAGCAGAGTTCTTCAGGTAAAACTGCGTGATTTCGGAGAGGAAACTCTTTCGGGCAAAGGCCCGTTGTGTACACTGTGGGAGAAAAGCTGCTTGTGTTCCACCTGCAACTAAAGCAGAGTTCTTCGGGTAAAACTGCATGTTTTGGGAGAGGAAACCCTTTCGGGCAAAGACCAATTGGGAACACAGCGGGAGAAAAGCTGCTTGTGTTCCACCTGCAATTAAAGCAGAGTTCTTAGGGTAAAACTTCGTGTTGTGGGAGAGGAAATGCTTACACTCCTCCCTCCTGCCTGCCTTGGTTGAGACAGTTCGCTCCACATGGGAAACCCTGCATATGGAAGTTCATTCGAGGTAGAGCGCAAAGAGTACACAGTGGGAGAAATGCTGCTTGTGTTCCACATGCAACTAAAGCAGAGTTCTTCGGGTAAAACTGCGTGTTTTGGGAGAGGACATGCTTACAGTCCTCGCTACAGCCTGCCGTGGTTTAGCAGTTCGCTCCACGTGGGAAACCCTGCATATAGAAGTTCATTTGTGGAAGAGCCCAAAGAGTACACAGTGGTAGAAAAGCTGCTTCTGTTCCACCTGCAACTAAAGCAGATCTCTTCCAATAAAACTGCGTGTTTTGGGAGAGGAAATGCTTACACTCCTTACTAGAGACTGCCATGGTTGAGGCAGTTCGCTCCACGTGGGAAACCATTCTTATAGAACAAGTTCATTAGGGGAAGTGCCCATTGTGTACACTGTGGGAGAAAAGCAGCTTCTGTTCCACCTGCAACTAAAGCAGAGTTCTTCGGGTAAAACTGCGTGTTTTGGGAGAGGAAATGCTTACAGTCCTCCCTCCTGCCTGCCTTGGTTGAGACAGTTCTCTCCACATGGGAAACCCTGCATATGGAAGTTCATTAGAGGTAGAGCACAAAGAGTACACAGTGGGAGAAATGCTGCTTGTGTTCCACCTGCAACTATAGCAGAGTTCTTCAGGTAAAACTGCGTGATTTCGGAGAGGAAACTCTTTCGGGCAAAGGCCCGTTGTGTACACTGTGGGAGAAAAGCTGCTTGTGTTCCACCTGCAACTAAAGCAGAGTTCTTCGGGTAAAACTGCATGTTTTGGGAGAGGAAACCCTTTCGGGCAAAGACCAATTGGGAACACAGCGGGAGAAAAGCTGCTTGTGTTCCACCTGCAATTAAAGCAGAGTTCTTAGGGTAAAACTTCGTGTTGTGGGAGAGGAAATGCTTACACTCCTCCCTCCTGCCTGCCTTGGTTGAGACAGTTCGCTCCACATGGGAAACCCTGCATATGGAAGTTCATTCGAGGTAGAGCGCAAAGAGTACACAGTGGGAGAAATGCTGCTTGTGTTCCACATGCAACTAAAGCAGAGTTCTTCGGGTAAAACTGCGTGTTTTGGGAGAGGACATGCTTACAGTCCTCGCTACAGCCTGCCGTGGTTTAGCAGTTCGCTCCACGTGGGAAACCCTGCATATAGAAGTTCATTTGTGGAAGAGCCCAAAGAGTACACAGTGGTAGAAAAGCTGCTTCTGTTCCACCTGCAACTAAAGCAGATCTCTTCCAATAAAACTGCGTGTTTTGGGAGAGGAAATGCTTACACTCCTTACTAGAGACTGCCATGGTTGAGGCAGTTCGCTCCACGTGGGAAACCATTCTTATAGAACAAGTTCATTAGGGGAAGTGCCCATTGTGTACACTGTGGGAGAAAAGCAGCTTCTGTTCCACCTGCAACTAAAGCAGAGTTCTTCGGGTAAAACTGCGTGTTTTGGGAGAGGAAATGCTTACAGTCCTCCCTCCTGCCTGCCTTGGTTGAGACAGTTCTCTCCACATGGGAAACCCTGCATATGGAAGTTCATTAGAGGTAGAGCACAAAGAGTACACAGTGGGAGAAATGCTGCTTGTGTTCCACCTGCAACTATAGCAGAGTTCTTCAGGTAAAACTGCGTGATTTCGGAGAGGAAACTCTTTCGGGCAAAGGCCCGTTGTGTACACTGTGGGAGAAAAGCTGCTTGTGTTCCACCTGCAACTAAAGCAGAGTTCTTCGGGTAAAACTGCATGTTTTGGGAGAGGAAACCCTTTCGGGCAAAGACCAATTGGGAACACAGCGGGAGAAAAGCTGCTTGTGTTCCACCTGCAATTAAAGCAGAGTTCTTAGGGTAAAACTTCGTGTTGTGGGAGAGGAAATGCTTACACTCCTCCCTCCTGCCTGCCTTGGTTGAGACAGTTCGCTCCACATGGGAAACCCTGCATATGGAAGTTCATTCGAGGTAGAGCGCAAAGAGTACACAGTGGGAGAAATGCTGCTTGTGTTCCACATGCAACTAAAGCAGAGTTCTTCGGGTAAAACTGCGTGTTTTGGGAGAGGACATGCTTACAGTCCTCGCTACAGCCTGCCGTGGTTTAGCAGTTCGCTCCACGTGGGAAACCCTGCATATAGAAGTTCATTTGTGGAAGAGCCCAAAGAGTACACAGTGGTAGAAAAGCTGCTTCTGTTCCACCTGCAACTAAAGCAGATCTCTTCCAATAAAACTGCGTGTTTTGGGAGAGGAAATGCTTACACTCCTTACTAGAGACTGCCATGGTTGAGGCAGTTCGCTCCACGTGGGAAACCATTCTTATAGAACAAGTTCATTAGGGGAAGTGCCCATTGTGTACACTGTGGGAGAAAAGCAGCTTCTGTTCCACCTGCAACTAAAGCAGAGTTCTTCGGGTAAAACTGCTTGTTTTGGGAGAGGAAATGCTTACAGGCCTCCCTACTGCCTGCCTTGGTTGAGACAGTTCGCTCCACGTGGGAAACCCTGCATATAGAAGTTCATTCATGGAAGAGCCCAAAGAGTTCATAGTGGGAGAAATGCTTCTTGTGTTCCACCTGCAACTAAAGCAGAGTTCTTCCATTAAAACTGCGTGGTTTGGGAGAGGAAACTCTTTCGGGTAAAGGCCCTTTGGTTACACTGTGGGAGAAAAGCTGCTTGTGTTCCACCTGCAACTAAAGCAGAGTTCTTCCGTTAAAACTGCGTGTTTTGGGAGAGGAAATGCTTACAGTCCTCCCTCCTGCCTGCCATGGTTGAGGCAGTTCGCTCCACGCGGGTAACCATTCTTATAGAACAAGTTCATTCGGGGAAGTGCCCGTTGTGTACACTGTGGGAGAAAAGCTGCTTGTGTTCCACCTGCAACTAAAGCAGAGTTCTTCGGGTAAAACTGCGTGTTTGGGGAGAGGACATGTTTACAGTCCTCGCCGTAGACTGCCTTGGTTGAGGCAGTTCGCTCCACGTGGGAAGCCCGGCATATAGAATTTCATTCGTGGAAGAGACCAAAGAGTACACAGTGGGAGAAAAGCTGCTTGTGTTCCACCTGCAGCTAAAGCAGAGCTCTTCCGATAAAACTGCGTGTTTTGGTAGAGGAAATGCTTACAGTCCTCCCTCCTGCCTGCCTTGGTTGAGGCAGTTCGCTCCACGTGGGAAACTCTGCATATAGAAATTCAATTGTGGAAGAGCCCAAAGAGAACACAGTGGGAGAAATGCTGCTTGTGTTCCACCTGCAACTAAAGCAGAGTTCTTCGGGTAAAACTGCGTGTTTTGGCAGAGGACATGCTTACAGTCCTCGCTACAGCCTGCCGTGGTTGAGGCAGTTCGCTCCACCTGGTAAACACTGCATATAGACTTTTCTTCGTGGAAGAGACCAAAGAGTACACCGTGGGGAAATGCTGCGTGTGTTGCCCCTGCAACTAAAGCAGAGTTCATCGGGTAAAACTGCGTGTTTTGGGAGAGGACATGCTTATCGTCCTCGCTACACCCTGCCGTGGTTGAGGCAGTTCGTTCCACGTGGGAAACCCTGCATATAGAAGTTCATTTGTGGAAGAGCCCAAAGAGTACACAGTGGGAGAAAAGCTGCTTATCTTCCACCTACAAGTAAAGCAGAGCTCTTCCGATAAAACTGCGTGTTCTGGGAGAGGAAATGCTTATAGTCCTTACTAAAGACTGCCAAGGCTGAGGCAGTTCGCTCCACGCTGGTAACCATTCTTATACAACAAGTTCATTAGGGGAAGTGCGCATTGTGTACACTGTGGGAGAAAAGCTGCTTCTGTTCCACCTGCAACTAAAGCAGAGTTCTTCCGTTAAAACTGCGTGTTTGGGAGAGGAAATGCTTACAGTCCTCCCTCCTGCCTGCCATGGTTGAGGCAGTTCGCTCCACGCGGGTAACCATTCTTATAGAACAAGTTCATTCGGGGAAGTGCCCGTTGTGTACACTGTGGGAGAAAAGCTGCTTGTGTTCCACCTGCAACTAAAGCAGAGTTCTTCGGGTAAAACTGCGTGTTTTGGGAGAGGAAATGCTTACAGGCCTCCCTACAGCCTGCCTTGGTTGAGACAGTTCGCTCCACGTGGGAAAACATTCTTATAGAACAAGTTCATTAGGGGAAGTGCCCGTTGTGTACACTGTGGGAGAAAAGCTGCTTGTGTTCCACCTGCAACTAAAGCAGAGTTCTTCGGGTAAAACTGCATGTTTTGGGAGAGGAAACCCTTTCGGGCAAAGACCAATTGGGAACACAGCGGGAGAAAAGCTGCTTGTGTTCCACCTGCAATTAAAGCAGAGTTCTTAGGGTAAAACTTCGTGTTGTGGGAGAGGAAATGCTTACACTCCTCCCTCCTGCCTGCCTTGGTTGAGACAGTTCGCTCCACATGGGAAACCCTGCATATGGAAGTTCATTCGAGGTAGAGCGCAAAGAGTACACAGTGGGAGAAATGCTGCTTGTGTTCCACATGCAACTAAAGCAGAGTTCTTCCAATAAAACTGCGTGTTTGGGGAGAGGAAATGCTTACACTCCTTACTAGAGACTGCCATGCTTGAGGCAGTTCGCTCCACGTGGGAAACCATTCTTATGGAACAAGTTCATTAGGGGAAGTGCCCATTGTGTACACTGTGGGAGAAAAGCAGCTTCTGTTCCACCTGCAACTAAAGCAGAGTTCTTCGGGTAAAACTGCGTGTTTTGGGAGAGGAAATGCTTACAGTCCTCCCTCCTGCCTGCCTTGGTTGAGACAGTTCTCTCCACATGGGAAACCCTGCATATGGAAGTTCATTAGAGGTAGAGCACAAAGAGTACACAGTGGGAGAAATGCTGCTTGTGTTCCACCTGCAACTATAGCAGAGTTCTTCAGGTAAAACTGCGTGATTTCGGAGAGGAAACTCTTTCGGGCAAAGGCCCATTGGGTACAGTGTGGGAGAAAAGCTGCTTGTGTTCCACCTGCAACTAAAGCAGAGTTCTTCGGGTAAAACTGCGTGTTTGGGGAGAGGACATGTTTAGAGTCCTCGCCATAGCATGCCTTGGTTGAGGCAGTTCGCTCCACGTGGGAAGCCCGGCATATAGAATTTCATTCGTGGAAGAGACCAAAGAGTACACAGTGGGAGAAAAGCTGCTTGTGTTCCACCTGCAACTAAAGCAGAGCTCTTCCGATAAAACTGCGTGTTTTGGGAGAGGAAATGCTTACAGTCCTCCTTCCTGCCTGCCTTGGTTGAGGCAGTTCGCTCCACGTGGGAAACCCTGCATATAGAAATTCAATTGTGGAAGAGCCCAAAGAGAACACAGTGGGAGAAATGCTGCTTGGGTTCCACCTGCAACTAAAGCAGAGTTCTTCGGGTAAAACTGCGTGTTTTGGCAGAGGACATGCTTACAGTCCTCGCTACAGCCTGCGTGGTTGAGGCAGTTCGCTCCACCGGGTAAACACTGCATATAGAATTTTCTTCGTGGAAGAGACCAAAGAGTACACCGTGGGGAAATGCTGCTGGTGTTGCCCCGGCAACTAAAGCAGAGTTCATCGTGTAAAACTGCGTGTTTTGGGAGAGGACATGCTTACAGGCCTCCCTACTGCCTGCCTTGGTTGAGACACTTCGCTCCACGTGGGAAACCATTCTTATAGAAAAAGTTCATTAGGGGAAGTGCCCATTGTGTACACTGTGGGAGAAAAGCTGCTTGTGTTCCACCTGCAACTAAAGCAGAGTTCTTCGGGTAAAACTGCGTGTTTTGGCAGAGGAAATGCTTACAGTCCTCGCTACAGCCTGCCATGGTTGAGGCAGTTCGCTCCACGAGGGAAACCATTCTTATAGAACATGTTCATTAGGGGAAGCGCCCATTGGGTACACTGTGGGAGAAAAGCTGCTTGTGTTCCACCTGCAACTAAACCAGAGTTCTTCGGGTAAAACTGCATGTTTTGGCAGAGGACATGCTTACAGGCCTCCCTACTGCCTGCCTTGGTTGAGACAGTTCCTCCACGTGGGAAACCCTGCATATAGAAGTTCATTCATGGAAGAGCCCAAAGAGTTCATAGTGGGAGAAATGCTTCTTGTGTTCCACCTGCAACTAAAGCAGAGTTCTTCCATTAAAACTGCGTGGTTTGGGAAAGGAAACTCTTTCGGGTAAAGGTCCATTGGTTACACTGTGGGAGAAAAGCTGCTTGTGTTCCACCTGCAACTAAAGCAGAGTTCTTCAGGTAAAACTGCGTGTTTTGGGAGAGGAAGTGCTTACAGTCCTCACTTCAGCCTGCGTTGGTTTAGGCCTTTCACTCCACGCGGCACACACTGCGTATAGAATTTCTTTCGGGCAAAGGACAATTGTGTACACTGTGGGAGAAAAGCTGCTTGTGTTCCACCTGCAATTAAAGCAGAGTTCTTAGGGTAAAACTTCGTGTTGTGGGAGAGGAAATGCTTACACTCCTCCCTCCTGCCTGCCTTGGTTGAGACAGTTCGCTCCACATGGGCAACCCTGCATATGGAAGTTCATTCGAGGTAGAGCGCAAAGAGTACACAGTGGGAGAAATGCTGCTTGTGTTCCACATGCAACTAAAGCAGAGTTCTTCGGGTAAAACTGCGTGTTTTGGGAGAGGACATGCTTACAGTCCTCGCTACAGCCTGCCGTGGTTTAGCAGTTCGCTCCACGTGGGAAACCCTGCATATAGAAGTTCATTTGTGGAAGAGCCCAAAGAGTACACAGTGGTAGAAAAGCTGCTTCTGTTCCACCTGCAACTAAAGCAGATCTCTTCCAATAAAACTGCGTGTTTTGGGAGAGGAAATGCTTACACTCCTTACTAGAGACTGCCATGGTTGAGGCAGTTCGCTCCACGTGGGAAACCATTCTTATAGAACAAGTTCATTAGGGGAAGTGCCCATTGTGTACACTGTGGGAGAAAAGCAGCTTCTGTTCCACCTGCAACTAAAGCAGAGTTCTTCGGGTAAAACTGCGTGTTTTGGGAGAGGAAATGCTTACAGTCCTCCCTCCTGCCTGCCTTGGTTGAGACAGTTCTCTCCACATGGGAAACCCTGCATATGGAAGTTCATTAGAGGTAGAGCACAAAGAGTACACAGTGGGAGAAATGCTGCTTGTGTTCCACCTGCAACTAAAGCAGAGTTCTTCCGTTAAAACTGGGTGTTTTGGGAGAGGAAATGCTTACAGTCCTCCCTCCTGCCTGCCATGGTTGAGGCAGTTCGCTCCACGCGGGTAACCATTCTTATAGAACAAGTTCATTCGGGGAAGTGCCCGTTGTGTACACTGTGGGAGAAAAGCTGCTTGTGTTCCACCTGCACCTAAAGCAGAGTTCTTCCGATAAAACTGCGTGTTTTGGGAGAGGAAATGCTTACAGGCCTCCCTACAGCCTGCCTTGGTTGAGACAGTTCGCTCCACGCGGGTAACCATTCTTATAGAACAAGTTCATTCGGGGAAGTGCCCGTTGTGTACACTGTGGGAGAAATGCTGCTTGTGTTCCACCTGCAACTAAAGCAGAGTTCTTAGGGTAAAACTTCGTGTTGTGGGAGAGGAAATGCTTACACTCCTCCCTCCTGCCTGCCTTGGTTGAGACAGTTCTCTCCACATGGGAAACCCTGCATATGGAAGTTCATTAGAGGTAGAGCACAAAGAGTACACAGTGGGAGAAATGCTGCTTGTGTTCCACCTGCAACTATAGCAGAGTTCTTCAGGTAAAACTGCGGGTTTTCGGAGAGGAAACTCTTTCGGGCAAAGGACCATTGGGTACAGTGTGGGAGAAAAGCTGCTTGTGTTCCACCTGCAACTAAAGCAGAGTTCTTCAGGTAAAACTGCGTGTTTTGGGAGAGGACATGCTTACAGTCCTCTCTACAGCCTGCCGTGTTTGAGGCAGTTCGCTCAACGTGGGAAACCCTGCAAATAATAGTTCATTTGTGGAAGAGACCAAAGATTACAAAGTGGGAGAAAACCTGCATCTGTTCCTCCTGCAACTAGAGCAGAGCTCTTCCGATAAAACTGCGTGTATTGGGAGACGAAATGCTTACAGTCCTTACTAGAGACTGCCATGGTTGAGGCAGTTCGCACCACGCGGGTAAACATTCTTATCGAACAAGTTCATTAGGGGAAGTGCGCATGGTGTACACTGTGGGAGAAAAGCTGCTTGTGTTCCACCTGCAAATAAAGCAGAGTTGTTCCGCCAAAACTGCGTGTTTTGGGAGAGGAAATGCTTACAGTCCTCCCTACTGCCTGCCATGGTTGAGGCAGGTCGCTCCACGCGGGTAAACATTCTTACAGAACAAGTTCATTAGGGGAAGTACCCGTTGTGTACACTGTGGGAGAAAAGCTGCTAGTGTTCCACCTGCAACTAAACCAGAGTTCTTCGGGTAAAACTGCGTGTTTGGGGAGAGGACATGTTTACAGTCCTCGCCGTAGACTGCCTTGGTTGAGGCAGTTCGCTCCACGTGGGAAGCCCGGCATATAGAATTTCATTCGTGGAAGAGACCAAAGAGTACACAGTGGGAGAAAAGCTGCTTGTGTTCCACCTGCAACTAAAGCAGAGCTCTTCCGATAAAACTGCGTGTTTTGGTAGAGGAAATGCTTACAGTCCTCCCTCCTGCCTGCCTTGGTTGAGGCAGTTCGCTCCACGTGGGAAACTCTGCATATAGAAATTCAATTGTGGAAGAGCCCAAAGAGAACACAGTGGGAGAAATGCTGCTTGTGTTCCACCTGCAACTAAAGCAGAGTTCTTCGGGTAAAACTGCGTGTTTTGGCAGAGGACATGCTTACAGTCCTCGCTACAGCCTGCCGTGGTTGAGGCAGTTCGCTCCACCTGGTAAACACTGCATATAGACTTTTCTTCGTGGAAGAGACCAAAGAGTACACCGTGGGGAAATGCTGCGTGTGTTGCCCCTGCAACTAAAGCAGAGTTCATCGGGTAAAACTGCGTGTTTTGGGAGAGGACATGCTTATCGTCCTCGCTACACCCTGCCGTGGTTGAGGCAGTTCGTTCCACGTGGGAAACCCTGCATATAGAAGTTCATTTGTGGAAGAGCCCAAAGAGTACACAGTGGGAGAAAAGCTGCTTATCTTCCACCTACAAGTAAAGCAGAGCTCTTCCGATAAAACTGCGTGTTCTGGGAGAGGAAATGCTTATAGTCCTTACTAAAGACTGCCAAGGCTGAGGCAGTTCGCTCCACGCTGGTAACCATTCTTATACAACAAGTTCAATAGGGGAAGTGCGCATTGTGTACACTGTGGGAGAAAAGCTGCTTGTGTTCCACCTGCAACTAAAGCAGAGTTCTTCCGTTAAAACTGCGGGTTTGGGAGAGGAAATGCTTACAGTCCTCCCTCCTGCCTGCCATGGTTGAGGCAGTTCGCTCCACGCGGGTAACCATTCTTATAGAACAAGTTCATTCGGGGAAGTGCCCGTTGTGTACACTGTGGGAGAAAAGCTGCTTGGGTTCCACCTGCAACTAAAGCAGAGTTCTTCGGGTAAAACTGCGTGTTTTGGGAGAGGAAATGCTTACAGGCCTCCCTACAGCCTGCCTTGGTTGAGACAGTTCGCTCCACGTGGGAAAACATTCTTATAGAACAAGTTCATTAGGGGAAGTGCCCGTTGTGTACACTGTGGGAGAAAAGCTGCTTGTGTTCCACCTGCAACTAAAGCAGAGTTCTTCGGGTAAAACTGCATGTTTTGGGAGAGGAAACCCTTTCGGTCAAAGACCAATTGGGAACACAGCGGGAGAAAAGCTGCTTGTGTTCCACCTGCAATTAAAGCAGAGTTCTTAGGGTAAAACTTCGTGTTGTGGGAGAGGAAATGCTTACACTCCTCCCTCCTGCCTGCCTTGGTTGAGACAGTTCGCTCCACATGGGCAACCCTGCATATGGAAGTTCATTCGAGGTAGAGCGCAAAGAGTACACAGTGGGAGAAATGCTGCTTGTGTTCCACATGCAACTAAAGCAGAGTTCTTCGGGTAAAACTGCGTGTTTTGGGAGAGGACATGCTTACAGTCCTCGCTACAGCCTGCCGTGGTTTAGCAGTTCGCTCCACGTGGGAAACCCTGCATATAGAAGTTCATTTGTGGAAGAGCCCAAAGAGTACACAGTGGTAGAAAAGCTGCTTCTGTTCCACCTGCAACTAAAGCAGATCTCTTCCAATAAAACTGCGTGTTTTGGGAGAGGAAATGCTTACACTCCTTACTAGAGACTGCCATGGTTGAGGCAGTTCGCTCCACGTGGGAAACCATTCTTATAGAACAAGTTCATTAGGGGAAGTGCCCATTGTGTACACTGTGGGAGAAAAGCAGCTTCTGTTCCACCTGCAACTAAAGCAGAGTTCTTCGGGTAAAACTGCGTGTTTTGGGAGAGGAAATGCTTACAGTCCTCCCTCCTGCCTGCCTTGGTTGAGACAGTTCTCTCCACATGGGAAACCCTGCATATGGAAGTTCATTAGAGGTAGAGCACAAAGAGTACACAGTGGGAGAAATGCTGCTTGTGTTCCACCTGCAACTATAGCAGAGTTCTTCAGGTAAAACTGCGTGATTTCGGAGAGGAAACTCTTTCGGGCAAAGGCCCATTGGGTACAGTGTGGGAGAAAAGCTGCTTGTGTTCCACCTGCAACTAAAGCAGAGTTCTTCGGGTAAAACTGCGTGTTTGGGGAGAGGACATGTTTAGAGTCCTCGCCATAGCCTGCCTTGGTTGAGGCAGTTCGCTCCACGTGGGAAGCCCGGCATATAGAATTTCATTCGTGGAAGAGACCAAAGAGTACACAGTGGGAGAAAAGCTGCTTGTGTTCCACCTGCAACTAAAGCAGAGCTCTTCCGATAAAACTGCGTGTTTTGGGAGAGGAAATGCTTACAGTCCTCCTTCCTGCCTGCCTTGGTTGAGGCAGTTCGCTCCACGTGGGAAACCCTGCATATAGAAATTCAATTGTGGAAGAGCCCAAAGAGAACACAGTGGGAGAAATGCTGCTTGTGTTCCACCTGCAACTAAAGCAGAGTTCTTCGGGTAAAACTGCGTGTTTTGGCAGAGGACATGCTTACAGTCCTCGCTACAGCCTGCGTGGTTGAGGCAGTTCGCTCCACCGGGTAAACACTGCATATAGACTTTTCTTCGTGGAAGAGACCAAAGAGTACACCGTGGGGAAATGCTGCTTGTGTTGCCCCTGCAACTAAAGCAGAGTTCATCGTGTAAAACTGCGTGTTTTGGGAGAGGACATGCTTACAGGCCTCCCTACTGCCTGCCTTGGTTGAGACACTTCGCTCCACGTGGGAAACCATTCTTATAGAAAAAGTTCATTAGGGGAAGTGCCCGTTGTGTACACTGTGGGAGAAAAGCTGCTTGTGTTCCACCTGCAACTAAAGCAGAGTTCTTCGGGTAAAACTGCGTGTTTTGGCAGAGGAAATGCTTACAGTCCTCGCTACAGCCTGCCATGGTTGAGGCAGTTCGCTCCACGAGGGAAACCATTCTTATAGAACATGTTCATTAGGGGAAGCGCCCATTGGGTACACTGTGGGAGAAAAGCTGCTTGTGTTCCACCTGCAACTAAACCAGAGTTCTTCGGGTAAAACTGCATGTTTTGGCAGAGGACATGCTTACAGGCCTCCCTACTGCCTGCCTTGGTTGAGACAGTTCCTCCACGTGGGAAACCCTGCATATAGAAGTTCATTCATGGAAGAGCCCAAAGAGTTCATAGTGGGAGAAATGCTTCTTGTGTTCCACCTGCAACTAAAGCAGAGTTCTTCCATTAAAACTGCGTGGTTTGGGAGAGGAAACTCTTTCGGGTAAAGGCCCATTGGTTACACTGTGGGAGAAAAGCTGCTTGTGTTCCACCTGCAACTAAAGCAGAGTTCTTCAGGTAAAACTGCGTGTTTTGGGAGAGGAAGTGCTTACAGTCCTCACTTCAGCCTGCGTTGGTTTAGGCCTTTCACTCCACGCGGCACACACTGCGTATAGAATTTCTTTCGGGCAAAGGACAATTGTGTACACTGTGGGAGAAAAGCTGCTTGTGTTCCACCTGCAATTAAAGCAGAGTTCTTAGGGTAAAACTTCGTGTTGTGGGAGAGGAAATGCTTACACTCCTCCCTCCTGCCTGCCTTGGTTGAGACAGTTCGCTCCACATGGGAAACCCTGCATATGGAAGTTCATTCGAGGTAGAGCGCAAAGAGTACACAGTGGGAGAAATGCTGCTTGTGTTCCACATGCAACTAAAGCAGAGTTCTTTGGGTAAAACTGCGTGTTTTGGGAGAGGACATGCTTACAGTCCTCGCTACAGCCTGCCGTGGTTTAGCAGTTCGCTCCACGTGGGAAACCCTGCATATAGAAGTTCATTTGTGGAAGAGCCCAAAGAGTACACAGTGGTAGAAAAGCTGCTTCTGTTCCACCTGCAACTAAAGCAGATCTCTTCCAATAAAACTGCGTGTTTTGGGAGAGGAAATGCTTACACTCCTTACTAGAGACTGCCATGGTTGAGGCAGTTCGCTCCACGTGGGAAACCATTCTTATAGAACAAGTTCATTAGGGGAAGTGCCCATTGTGTACACTGTGGGAGAAAAGCAGCTTCTGTTCCACCTGCAACTAAAGCAGAGTTCTTCGGGTAAAACTGCGTGTTTTGGGAGAGGAAATGCTTACAGTCCTCCCTCCTGCCTGCCTTGGTTGAGACAGTTCTCTCCACATGGGAAACCCTGCATATGGAAGTTCATTAGAGGTAGAGCACAAGGAGTACACAGTGGGAGAAATGCTGCTTGTGTTCCACCTGCAACTAAAGCAGAGTTCTTCCGATAAAACTGCGTGTTTTGGGAGAGGAAATGCTTACAGGCCTCCCTACAGCCTGCCTTGGTTGAGACAGTTCGCTCCACGCGGGTAACCATTCTTATAGAACAAGTTCATTCGGGGAAGTGCCCGTTGTGTACACTATGGGAGAAAAGCTGCTTGTGTTCCACCTGCAACTAAAGCAGAGTTCTTAGGGTAAAACTTCGTGTTGTGGGAGAGGAAATGCTTACACTCCTCCCTCCTGCCTGCCTTGGTTGAGACAGTTCTCTCCACATGGGAAACCCTGCATATGGAAGTTCATTAGAGGTAGAGCACAAAGAGTACACAGTGGGAGAAATGCTGCTTGTGTTCCACCTGCAACTATAGCAGAGTTCTTCAGGTAAAACTGCGGGTTTTCGGAGAGGAAACTCTTTCGGGCAAAGGCCCATTGGGTACAGTGTGGGAGAAAAGCTGCTTGTGTTCCACCTGCAACTAAAGCAGAGTTCTTCAGGTAAAACTGCGTGTTTTGGGAGAGGACATGCTTACAGTCCTCTCTACAGCCTGCCGTGTTTGAGGCAGTTCGCTCAACGTGGGAAACCCTGCAAATAATAGTTCATTTGTGGAAGAGACCAAAGATTACAAAGTGGGAGAAAACCTGCATCTGTTCCTCCTGCAACTAGAGCAGAGCTCTTCCGATAAAACTGCGTGTATTGGGAGACGAAATGCTTACAGTCCTTACTAGAGACTGCCATGGTTGAGGCAGTTGGCTCCACGCGGGTAAACATTCTTATCGAACAAGTTCATTAGGGGAAGTGCCCATTGTGTACACTGTGGGAGAAAAGCTGCTTGTGTTCCACCTGCTAATAAAGCAGAGTTGTTCCGCCAAAACTGCGTGTTTTGGGAGAGGAAATGCTTACAGTCCTCCCTACTGCCTGCCATGGTTGAGGCAGTTCGCTCCACGCGGGTAAACATTCTTACAGAACAAGTTCATTAGGGGAAGTACCCGTTGTGTACACTGTGGGAGAAAAGCTGCTAGTGTTCCACCTGCAACTAAACCAGAGTTCTTCGGGTAAAACTGCGTGTTTGGGGAGAGGACATGTTTACAGTCCTCGCCGTAG
The DNA here is from genome assembly GCF_949752795.1 of Hyperoodon ampullatus. NCBI lineage: Eukaryota > Metazoa > Chordata > Mammalia > Artiodactyla > Ziphiidae > Hyperoodon > Hyperoodon ampullatus. The sequence continues at coordinate 197,077 of NW_027641084.1, forward strand.
ACTGCCTTGGTTGAGGCAGTTCGCTCCACGTGGGAAGCCCGGCATATAGAATTTCATTCGTGGAAGAGACCAAAGAGTACACAGTGGGAGAAAAGCTGCTTGTGTTCCACCTGCAACTAAAGCAGAGCTCTTCCGATAAAACTGCGTGTTTTGGTAGAGGAAATGCTTACAGTCCTCCCTCCTGCCTGCCTTGGTTGAGGCAGTTCGCTCCACGTGGGAAACTCTGCATATAGAAATTCAATTGTGGAAGAGCCCAAAGAGAACACAGTGGGAGAAATGCTGCTTGTGTTCCACCTGCAACTAAAGCAGAGTTCTTCGGGTAAAACTGCGTGTTTTGGCAGAGGACATGCTTACAGTCCTCGCTACAGCCTGCCGTGGTTGAGGCAGTTCGCTCCACCTGGTAAACACTGCATATAGAATTTTCTTCGTGGAAGAGACCAAAGAGTACACCGTGGGGAAATGCTGCGTGTGTTGCCCCTGCAACTAAAGCAGAGTTCATTGGGTAAAACTGCGTGTTTTGGGAGAGGACATGCTTATCGTCCTCGCTACACCCTGCCGTGGTTGAGGCAGTTCGTTCCACGTGGGAAACCCTGCATATAGAAGTTCATTTGTGGAAGAGCCCAAAGAGTACACAGTGGGAGAAAAGCTGCTTATCTTCCACCTACAAGTAAAACAGAGCTCTTCCGATAAAACTGCGTGTTCTGGGAGAGGAAATGCTTATAGTCCTTACTAAAGACTGCCAAGGCTGAGGCAGTTCGCTCCACGCTGGTAACCATTCTTATACAACAAGTTCATTAGGGGAAGTGCGCATTGTGTACACTGTGGGAGAAAAGCTGCTTGTGTTCCACCTGCAACTAAAGCAGAGTTCTTCCGTTAAAACTGCGTGTTTGGGAGAGGAAATGCTTACAGTCCTCCCTCCTGCCTGCCATGGTTGAGGCAGTTCGCTCCACGCGGGTAACCATTCTTATAGAACAAGTTCATTCGGGGAAGTGCCCGTTGTGTACACTGTGGGAGAAAAGCTGCTTGGGTTCCACCTGCAACTAAAGCAGAGTTCTTCGGGTAAAACTGCGTGTTTTGGGAGAGGAAATGCTTACAGGCCTCCCTACAGCCTGCCTTGGTTGAGACAGTTCGCTCCACGTGGGAAAACATTCTTATAGAACAAGTTCATTAGGGGAAGTGCCCGTTGTGTACACTGTGGGAGAAAAGCTGCTTGTGTTCCACCTGCAACTAAAGCAGAGTTCTTCGGGTAAAACTGCATGTTTTGGGAGAGGAAACCCTTTCGGGCAAAGACCAATTGGGAACACAGCGGGAGAAAAGCTGCTTGTGTTCCACCTGCAATTAAAGCAGATTTCTTAGGGTAAAACTTCGTGTTGTGGGAGAGGAAATGCTTACACTCCTCCCTCCTGCCTGCCTTGGTTGAGACAGTTCGCTCCACATGGGAAACCCTGCATATGGAAGTTCATTCGAGGTAGAGCGCAAAGAGTACACAGTGGGAGAAATGCTGCTTGTTTTCCACATGCAACTAAAGCAGAGTTCTTCGGGTAAAACTGCGTGTTTTGGGAGAGGACATGCTTACAGTCCTCGCTACAGCCTGCCGTGGTTTAGCAGTTCGCTCCACGTGGGAAACCCTGCATATAGAAGTTCATTTGTGGAAGAGCCCAAAGAGTACACAGTGGTAGAAAAGCTGCTTCTGTTCCACCTGCAACTAAAGCAGATCTCTTCCAATAAAACTGCGTGTTTTGGGAGAGGAAATGCTTACACTCCTTACTAGAGACTGCCATGGTTGAGGCAGTTCGCTCCACGTGGGAAACCATTCTTATAGAACAAGTTCATTAGGGGAAGTGCCCATTGTGTACACTGTGGGAGAAAAGCAGCTTCTGTTCCACCTGCAACTAAAGCAGAGTTCTTCGGGTAAAACTGCGTGTTTTGGGAGAGGAAATGCTTACAGTCCTCCCTCCTGCCTGCCTTGGTTGAGACAGTTCTCTCCACATGGGAAACCCTGCATATGGAAGTTCATTAGAGGTAGAGCACAAAGAGTACACAGTGGGAGAAATGCTGCTTGTGTTCCACCTGCAACTATAGCAGAGTTCTTCAGGTAAAACTGCGTGATTTCGGAGAGGAAACTCTTTCGGGCAAAGGCCCATTGGGTACAGTGTGGGAGAAAAGCTGCTTGTGTTCCACCTGCAACTAAAGCAGAGTTCTTCGGGTAAAACTGCGAGTTTGGGGAGAGGACATGTTTAGAGTCCTCGCCATAGCCTGCCTTGGTTGAGGCAGTTCGCTCCACGTGGGAACCCCGGCATATAGAATTTCATTCGTGGAAGAGACCAAAGAGTACACAGTGGGAGAAAAGCTGCTTGTGTTCCACCTGCAACTAAAGCAGAGCTCTTCCGATAAAACTGCGTGTTTTGGGAGAGGAAATGCTTACAGTCCTCCTTCCTGCCTGCCTTGGTTGAGGCAGTTCGCTCCACGTGGGAAACCCTGCATATAGAAATTCAATTGTGGAAGAGCCCAAAGAGAACACAGTGGGAGAAATGCTGCTTGTGTTCCACCTGCAACTAAAGCAGAGTTCTTCGGGTAAAACTGCGTGTTTTGGCAGAGGACATGCTTACAGTCCTCGCTACAGCCTGCGTGGTTGAGGCAGTTCGCTCCACCGGGTAAACACTGCATATAGACTTTTCTTCGTGGAAGAGACCAAAGAGTACACCGTGGGGAAATGCTGCTTGTGTTGCCCCTGCAACTAAAGCAGAGTTCATCGTGTAAAACTGCGTGTTTTGGGAGAGGACATGCTTACAGGCCTCCCTACTGCCTGCCTTGGTTGAGACACTTCGCTCCACGTGGGAAACCATTCTTATAGAAAAAGTTCATTAGGGGAAGTGCCCGTTGTGTACACTGTGGGAGAAAAGCTGCTTGTGTTCCACCTGCAACTAAAGCAGAGTTCTTCGGGTAAAACTGCGTGTTTTGGCAGAGGAAATGCTTACAGTCCTCGCTACAGCCTGCCATGGTTGAGGCAGTTCGCTCCACGAGGGAAACCATTCTTATAGAACATGTTCATTAGGGGAAGCGCCCATTGGGTACACTGTGGGAGAAAAGCTGCTTGTGTTCCACCTGCAACTAAACCAGAGTTCTTCGGGTAAAACTGCATGTTTTGGCAGAGGACATGCTTACAGGCCTCCCTACTGCCTGCCTTGGTTGAGACAGTTCCTCCACGTGGGAAACCCTGCATATAGAAGTTCATTCATGGAAGAGCCCAAAGAGTTCATAGTGGGAGAAATGCTTCTTGTGTTCCACCTGCAACTAAAGCAGAGTTCTTCCATTAAAACTGCGTGGTTTGGGAGAGGAAACTCTTTCGGGTAAAGGCCCATTGGTTACACTGTGGGAGAAAAGCTGCTTGTGTTCCACCTGCAACTAAAGCAGAGTTCTTCAGGTAAAACTGCGTGTTTTGGGAGAGGAAGTGCTTACAGTCCTCACTTCAGCCTGCGTTGGTTTAGGCCTTTCACTCCACGCGGCACACACTGCGTATAGAATTTCTTTCGGGCAAAGGACAATTGTGTACACTGTGGGAGAAAAGCTGCTTGTGTTCCACCTGCAATTAAAGCAGAGTTCTTAGGGTAAAACTTCGTGTTGTGGGAGAGGAAATGCTTACACTCCTCCCTCCTGCCTGCCTTGGTTGAGACAGTTCGCTCCACATGGGAAACCCTGCATATGGAAGTTCATTCGAGGTAGAGCGCAAAGAGTACACAGTGGGAGAAATGCTGCTTGTGTTCCACATGCAACTAAAGCAGAGTTCTTCGGGTAAAACTGCGTGTTTTCGGAGAGGACATGCTTACAGTCCTCGCTACAGCCTGCCGTGGTTTAGCAGTTCGCTCCACGTGGGAAACCCTGCATATAGAAGTTCATATGTGGAAGAGCCCAAAGAGTAAACAGTGGTAGAAAAGCTGCTTCTGTTCCACCTGCAACTAAAGCAGATCTCTTCCAATAAAACTGCGTGTTTTGGGAGAGGAAATGCTTACACTCCTTACTAGAGACTGCCATGGTTGAGGCAGTTCGCTCCACGTGGGAAACCATTCTTATAGAACAAGTTCATTAGGGGGAGTGCCCATTGTGTACACTGCGGGAGAAAAGCAGCTTCTGTTCCACCTGCAACTAAAGCAGAGTTCTTCGGGTAAAACTGCGTGTTTTGGGAGAGGAAATGCTTACAGGCCTCCCTCCTGCCTGCCTTGGTTAAGACAGTTCTCTCCACATGGGAAACCCTGCATATGGAAGTTCATTAGAGGTGGAGCACAAAGAGTACACAGTGGGAGAAATGCTGCTTGTGTTCCACCTGCAACTAAAGCAGAGTTCTTCCGTTAAAACTGGGTGTTTTGGGAGAGGAAATGCTTACAGTCCTCCCTCCTGCCTGCCATGGTTGAGGCAGTTCGCTCCACGCGGGTAACCATTCTTATAGAACAAGTTCATTCGGGGAAGTGCCCGTTGTGTACACTGTGGGAGAAAAGCTGCTTGTGTTCCACCTGCACCTAAAACAGAGTTCTTCCGATAAAACTGCGTGTTTTGGGAGAGGAAATGCTTACAGGCCTCCCTACAGCCTGCCTTGGTTGAGACAGTTCGCTCCACGCGGGTAACCATTCTTATAGAACAAGTTCATTCGGGGAAGTGCCCGTTGTGTACACTGTGGGAGAAAAGCTGCTTGTGTTCCACCTGCAACTACAGCAGAGTTCTTAGGGTAAAACTTCGTGTTGTGGGAGAGGAAATGCTTACACTCCTCCCTCCTGCCTGCCTTGGTTGAGACAGTTCTCTCCACATGGGAAACCCTGCATATGGAAGTTCATTAGAGGTAGAGCACAAAGAGTACACAGTGGGAGAAATGCTGCTTGTGTTCCACCTGCAACTATAGCAGAGTTCTTCAGGTAAAACTGCGGGTTTTCGGAGAGGAAACTCTTTCGGGCAAAGGCCCATTGGGTACAGTGTGGGAGAAAAGCTGCTTGTGTTCCACCTGCAACTAAAGCAGAGTTCTTCAGGTAAAACTGCGTGTTTTGGGAGAGGACATGCTTACAGTCCTCTCTACAGCCTGCCGTGTTTGAGGCAGTTCGCTCAACGTGGGAAACCCTGCAAATAATAGTTCATTTGTGGAAGAGACCAAAGATTACAAAGTGGGAGAAAAGCTGCATCTGTTCCTCCTGCAACTAGAGCAGAGCTCTTCCGATAAAACTGCGTGTATTGGGAGACGAAATGCTTACAGTCCTTACTAGAGACTGCCATGGTTGAGGCAGTTCGCACCACGCGGGTAAACATTCTTATCGAACAAGTTCATTAGGGGAAGTGCCCATTGTGTACACTGTGGGAGAAAAGCTGCTTGTGTTCCACCTGCAAATAAAGCAGAGTTGTTCCGCCAAAACTGCGTGTTTTGGGAGAGGAAATGCTTACAGGCCTCCCTACTGCCTGCCATGGTTGAGGCAGTTCGCTCCACGCGGGTAAACATTCTTACAGAACAAGTTCATTAGGGGAAGTACCCGTTGTGTACACTGTGGGAGAAAAGCTGCTAGTGTTCCACCTGCAACTAAACCAGAGTTCTTCGGGTAAAACTGCGTGTTTGGGGAGAGGACATGTTTACAGTCCTCGCCGTAGACTGCCTTGGTTGAGGCAGTTCGCTCCACGTGGGAAGCCCGGCATATAGAATTTCATTCGTGGAAGAGACCAAAGAGTACACAGTGGGAGAAAAGCTGCTTGTGTTCCACCTGCAACTAAAGCAGAGCTCTTCCGATAAAACTGCGTGTTTTGGTAGAGGAAATGCTTACAGTCCTCCCTCCTGCCTGCCTTGGTTGAGGCAGTTCGCTCCACGTGGGAAACTCTGCATATAGAAATTCAATTGTGGAAGAGCCCAAAGAGAACACAGTGGGAGAAATGCTGCTTGTGTTCCACCTGCAACTAAAGCAGAGTTCTTCGGGTAAAACTGCGTGTTTTGGCAGAGGACATGCTTACAGTCCTCGCTACAGCCTGCCGTGGTTGAGGCCGTTCGCTCCACCTGGTAAACACTGCATATAGAATTTTCTTCGTGGAAGAGACCAAAGAGTACACCGTGGGGAAATGCTGCGTGTGTTGCCCCTGCAACTAAAGCAGAGTTCATCGGGTAAAACTGCGTGTTTTGGGAGAGGACATGCTTATCGTCCTCGCTACACCCTGCCGTGGTTGAGGCAGTTCGTTCCACGTGGGAAACCCTGCATATAGAAGTTCATTTGTGGAAGAGCCCAAAGAGTACACAGTGGGAGAAAAGCTGCTTATCTTCCACCTACAAGTAAAGCAGAGCTCTTCCGATAAAACTGCGTGTTCTGGGAGAGGAAATGCTTATAGTCCTTACTAAAGACTGCCAAGGCTGAGGCAGTTCGCTCCACGCTGGTAACCATTCTTATACAACAAGTTCATTAGGGGAAGTGCGCATTGTGTACACTGTGGGAGAAAAGCTGCTTGTGTTCCACCTGCAACTAAAGCAGAGTTCTTCCGTTAAAACTGCGTGTTTGGGAGAGGAAATGCTTACAGTCCTCCCTCCTGCCTGCCATGGTTGAGGCAGTTCGCTCCACGCGGGTAACCATTCTTATAGAACAAGTTCATTCGGGGAAGTGCCCGTTGTGTACACTGTGGGAGAAAAGCTGCTTGGGTTCCACCTGCAACTAAAGCAGAGTTCTTCGGGTAAAACTGCGTGTTTTGGGAGAGGAAATGCTTACAGGCCTCCCTACAGCCTGCCTTGGTTGAGACAGTTCGCTCCACGTGGGAAAACATTCTTATAGAACAAGTTCATTAGGGGAAGTGCCCGTTGTGTACACTGTGGGAGAAAAGCTGCTTGTGTTCCACCTGCAACTAAAGCAGAGTTCTTCGGGTAAAACTGCATGTTTTGGGAGAGGAAACCCTTTCGGGCAAAGACCAATTGGGAACACAGCGGGAGAAAAGCTGCTTGTGTTCCACCTGCAATTAAAGCAGAGTTCTTAGGGTAAAACTTCGTGTTGTGGGAGAGGAAATGCTTACACTCCTCCCTCCTGCCTGCCTTGGTTGAGACAGTTCGCTCCACATGGGAAACCCTGCATATGGAAGTTCATTCGAGGTAGAGCGCAAAGAGTACACAGTGGGAGAAATGCTGCTTGTGTTCCACATGCAACTAAAGCAGAGTTCTTTGGGTAAAACTGCGTGTTTTGGGAGAGGACATGCTTACAGTCCTCGCTACAGCCTGCCGTGGTTTAGCAGTTCGCTCCACGTGGGAAACCCTGCATATAGAAGTTCATTTGTGGAAGAGCCCAAAGAGTACACAGTGGTAGAAAAGCTGCTTCTGTTCCACCTGCAACTAAAGCAGATCTCTTCCAATAAAACTGCGTGTTTTGGGAGAGGAAATGCTTACACTCCTTACTAGAGACTGCCATGGTTGAGGCAGTTCGCTCCACGTGGGAAACCATTCTTATAGAACAAGTTCATTAGGGGAAGTGCCCATTGTGTACACTGTGGGAGAAAAGCAGCTTCTGTTCCACCTGCAACTAAAGCAGAGTTCTTCGGGTAAAACTGCGTGTTTTGGGAGAGGAAATGCTTACAGTCCTCCCTCCTGCCTGCCTTGGTTGAGACAGTTCTCTCCACATGGGAAACCCTGCATATGGAAGTTCATTAGAGGTAGAGCACAAAGAGTACACAGTGGGAGAAATGCTGCTTGTGTTCCACCTGCAACTATAGCAGAGTTCTTCAGGTAAAACTGCGTGATTTCGGAGAGGAAACTCTTTCGGGCAAAGGCCCATTGGGTACAGTGTGGGAGAAAAGCTGCTTGTGTTCCACCTGCAACTAAAGCAGAGTTCTTCGGGTAAAACTGCGTGTTTGGGGAGAGGACATGTTTAGAGTCCTCGCCATAGCCTGCCTTGGTTGAGGAAGTTCGCTCCACGTGGGAAGCCCGGCATATAGAATTTCATTCGTGGAAGAGACCAAAGAGTACACAGTGGGAGAAAAGCTGCTTGTGTTCCACCTGCAACTAAAGCAGAGCTCTTCCGATAAAACTGCGTGTTTTGGGAGAGGAAATGCTTACAGTCCTCCTTCCTGCCTGCCTTGGTTGAGGCAGTTCGCTCCACGTGGGAAACCCTGCATATAGAAATTCAATTGTGGAAGAGCCCAAAGAGAACACAGTGGGAGAAATGCTGCTTGTGTTCCACCTGCAACTAAAGCAGAGTTCTTCGGGTAAAACTGCGTGTTTTGGCAGAGGACATGCTTACAGTCCTCGCTACAGCCTGCGTGGTTGAGGCAGTTCGCTCCACCGGGTAAACACTGCATATAGAATTTTCTTCGTGGAAGAGACCAAAGAGTACACCGTGGGGAAATGCTGCTTGTGTTGCCCCTGCAACTAAAGCAGAGTTCATCGTGTAAAACTGCGTGTTTTGGGAGAGGACATGCTTACAGGCCTCCCTACTGCCTGCCTTGGTTGAGACACTTCGCTCCACGTGGGAAACCATTCTTATAGAAAAAGTTCATTAGGGGAAGTGCCCGTTGTGTACACTGTGGGAGAAAAGCTGCTTGTGTTCCACCTGCAACTAAAGCAGAGTTCTTCGGGTAAAACTGCATGTTTTGGCAGAGGAAATGCTTACAGTCCTCGCTACAGCCTGCCATGGTTGAGGCAGTTCGCTCCACGAGGGAAACCATTCTTATAGAACATGTTCATTAGGGGAAGCGCCCATTGGGTACACTGTGGGAGAAAAGCTGCTTGTGTTCCACCTGCAACTAAACCAGAGTTCTTCGGGTAAAACTGCATGTTTTGGCAGAGGACATGCTTACAGGCCTCCCTACTGCCTGCCTTGGTTGAGACAGTTCCTCCACGTGGGAAACCCTGCATATAGAAGTTCATTCATGGAAGAGCCCAAAGAGTTCATAGTGGGAGAAATGCTTCTTGTGTTCCACCTGCAACTAAAGCAGAGTTCTTCCATTAAAACTGCGTGGTTTGGGAGAGGAAACTCTTTCGGGTAAAGGCCCATTGGTTACACTGTGGGAGAAAAGCTGCTTGTGTTCCACCTGCAACTAAAGCAGAGTTCTTCAGGTAAAACTGCGTGTTTTGGGAGAGGAAGTGCTTACAGTCCTCACTTCAGCCTGCGTTGGTTTAGGCCTTTCACTCCACGCGGCACACACTGCGTATAGAATTTCTTTCGGGCAAAGGACAATTGTGTACACTGTGGGAGAAAAGCTGCTTGTGTTCCACCTGCAATTAAAGCAGAGTTCTTAGGGTAAAACTTCGTGTTGTGGGAGAGGAAATGCTTACACTCCTCCCTCCTGCCTGCCTTGGTTGAGACAGTTCGCTCCACATGGGAAACCCTGCATATGGAAGTTCATTCGAGGTAGAGCGCAAAGAGTACACAGTGGGAGAAATGCTGCTTGTGTTCCACATGCAACTAAAGCAGAGTTCTTTGGGTAAAACTGCGTGTTTTGGGAGAGGACATGCTTACAGTCCTCGCTACAGCCTGCCGTGGTTTAGCAGTTCGCTCCACGTGGGAAACCCTGCATATAGAAGTTCATTTGTGGAAGAGCCCAAAGAGTACACAGTGGTAGAAAAGCTGCTTCTGTTCCACCTGCAACTAAAGCAGATCTCTTCCAATAAAACTGCGTGTTTTGGGAGAGGAAATGCTTACACTCCTTACTAGAGACTGCCATGGTTGAGGCAGTTCGCTCCACGTGGGAAACCATTCTTATAGAACAAGTTCATTAGGGGAAGTGCCCATTGTGTACACTGTGGGAGAAAAGCAGCTTCTGTTCCACCTGCAACTAAAGCAGAGTTCTTCGGGTAAAACTGCGTGTTTTGGGAGAGGAAATGCTTACAGTCCTCCCTCCTGCCTGCCTTGGTTGAGACAGTTCTCTCCACATGGGAAACCCTGCATATGGAAGTTCATTAGAGGTAGAGCACAAAGAGTACACAGTGGGAGAAATGCTGCTTGTGTTCCACCTGCAACTAAAGCAGAGTTCTTCCATTAAAACTGGGTGTTTTGGGAGAGGAAATGCTTACAGTCCTCCCTCCTGCCTGCCATGGTTGAGGCAGTTCGCTCCACGCGGGTAACCATTCTTATAGAACAAGTTCATTCGGGGAAGTGCCCGTTGTGTACACTGTGGGAGAAAAGCTGCTTGTGTTCCACCTGCACCTAAAGCAGAGTTCTTCCGATAAAACTGCGTGTTTTGGGAGAGGAAATGCTTACAGGCCTCCCTACAGCCTGCCTTGGTTGAGACAGTTCGCTCCACGCGGGTAACCATTCTTATAGAACAAGTTCATTCGGGGAAGTGCCCGTTGTGTACACTGTGGGAGAAAAGCTGCTTGTGTTCCACCTGCAACTAAAGCAGAGTTCTTAGGGTAAAACTTCGTGTTGTGGGAGAGGAAATGCTTACACTCCTCCCTCCTGCCTGCCTTGGTTGAGACAGTTCTCTCCACATGGGAAACCCTGCATATGGAAGTTCATTAGAGGTAGAGCACAAAGAGTACACAGTGGGAGAAATGCTGCTTGTGTTCCACCTGCAACTATAGCAGAGTTCTTCAGGTAAAACTGCGTGTTTTGGGAGAGGACATGCTTACAGTCCTCTCTACAGCCTGCCGTGTTTGAGGCAGTTCGCTCAACGTGGGAAACCCTGCAAATAATAGTTCATTTGTGGAAGAGACCAAAGATTACAAAGTGGGAGAAAACCTGCATCTGTTCCTCCTGCAACTAGAGCAGAGCTCTTCCGATAAAACTGCGTGTATTGGGAGACGAAATGCTTACAGTCCTTACTAGAGACTGCCATGGTTGAGGCAGTTGGCTCCACGCGGGTAAACATTCTTATCGAACAAGTTCATTAGGGGAAGTGCCCATTGTGTACACTGTGGGAGAAAAGCTGCTTGTGTTCCACCTGCAAATAAAGCAGAGTTGTTCCGCCAAAACTGCGTGTTTTGGGAGAGGAAATGCTTACAGTCCTCCCTACTGCCTGCCATGGTTGAGGCAGGTCGCTCCACGCGGGTAAACATTCTTACAGAACAAGTTCATTAGGGGAAGTACCCGTTGTGTACACTGTGGGAGAAAAGCTGCTAGTGTTCCACCTGCAACTAAACCAGAGTTCTTCGGGTAAAACTGCGTGTTTGGGGAGAGGACATGTTTACAGTCCTCGCCGTAGACTGCCTTGGTTGAGGCAGTTCGCTCCACGTGGGAAGCCCGACATATAGAATTTCATTCGTGGAAGAGACCAAAGAGTACACAGTGGGAGAAAAGCTGCTTGTGTTCCACCTGCAACTAAAGCAGAGCTCTTCCAATAAAACTGCGTGTTTTGGTAGAGGAAATGCTTACAGTCCTCCCTCCTGCCTGCCTTGGTTGAGGCAGTTCGCTCCACGTGGGAAACTCTGCATATAGAAATTCAATTGTGGAAGAGCCCAAAGAGAACACAGTGGGAGAAATGCTGCTTGTGTTCCACCTGCAACTAAAGCAGAGTTCTTCGGGTAAAACTGCGTGTTTTGGCAGAGGACATGCTTACAGTCCTCGCTACAGCCTGCCGTGGTTGAGGCAGTTCGCTCCACCTGGTAAACACTGCATATAGAATTTTCTTCGTGGAAGAGACCAAAGAGTACACCGTGGGGAAATGCTGCGTGTGTTGCCCCTGCAACTAAAGCAGAGTTCATCGGGTAAAACTGCGTGTTTTGGGAGAGGACATGCTTATCGTCCTCGCTACACCCTGCCGTGGTTGAGGCAGTTCGTTCCACGTGGGAAACCCTGCATATAGAAGTTCATTTGTGGAAGAGCCCAAAGAGTACACAGTGGGAGAAAAGCTGCTTATCTTCCACCTACAAGTAAAGCAGAGCTCTTCCGATAAAACTGCGTGTTCTGGGAGAGGAAATGCTTATAGTCCTTACTAAAGACTGCCAAGGCTGAGGCAGTTCGCTCCACGCTGGTAACCATTCTTATACAACAAGTTCATTAGGGGAAGTGCGCATTGTGTACACTGTGGGAGAAAAGCTGCTTGTGTTCCACCTGCAACTAAAGCAGAGTTCTTCCGTTAAAACTGCGTGTTTGGGAGAGGAAATGCTTACAGTCCTCCCTCCTGCCTGCCATGGTTGAGGCAGTTCGCTCCACGCGGGTAACCATTCTTATAGAACAAGTTCATTCGGGGAAGTGCCCGTTGTGTACACTGTGGGAGAAAAGCTGCTTGGGTTCCACCTGCAACTAAAGCAGAGTTCTTCGGGTAAAACTGCGTGTTTTGGGAGAGGAAATGCTTACAGGCCTCCCTACAGCCTGCCTTGGTTGAGACAGTTCGCTCCACGTGGGAAAACATTCTTATAGAACAAGTTCATTAGGGGAAGTGCCCGTTGTGTACACTGTGGGAGAAAAGCTGCTTGTGTTCCACCTGCAACTAAAGCAGAGTTCTTCGGGTAAAACTGCATGTTTTGGGAGAGGAAACCCTTTCGGGCAAAGACCAATTGGGAACACAGCGGGAGAAAAGCTGCTTGTGTTCCACCTGCAATTAAAGCAGAGTTCTTAGGGTAAAACTTCGTGTTGTGGGAGAGGAAATGCTTACACTCCTCCCTCCTGCCTGCCTTGGTTGAGACAGTTCGCTCCACATGGGCAACCCTGCATATGGAATTTCATTCGAGGTAGAGCGCAAAGAGTACACAGTGGGAGAAATGCTGCTTGTGTTCCACATGCAACTAAAGCAGAGTTCTTCGGGTAAAACTGCGTGTTTTGGGAGAGGACATGCTTACAGTCCTCGCTACAGCCTGCCGTGGTTTAGCAGTTCGCTCCACGTGGGAAACCCTGCATATAGAAGTTCATTTGTGGAAGAGCCCAAAGAGTACACAGTGGTAGAAAAGCTGCTTCTGTTCCACCTGCAACTAAAGCAGATCTCTTCCAATAAAACTGCGTGTTTTGGGAGAGGAAATGCTTACACTCCTTACTAGAGACTGCCATGGTTGAGGCAGTTCGCTCCACGTGGGAAACCATTCTTATAGAACAAGTTCATTAGGGGAAGTGCCCATTGTGTACACTGTGGGAGAAAAGCAGCTTCTGTTCCACCTGCAACTAAAGCAGAGTTCTTCGGGTAAAACTGCGTGTTTTGGGAGAGGAAATGCTTACAGTCCTCCCTCCTGCCTGCCTTGGTTGAGACAGTTCTCTCCACATGGGAAACCCTGCATATGGAAGTTCATTAGAGGTAGAGCACAAAGAGTACACAGTGGGAGAAATGCTGCTTGTGTTCCACCTGCAACTATAGCAGAGTTCTTCAGGTAAAACTGCGTGATTTCGGAGAGGAAACTCTTTCGGGCAAAGGCCCATTGGGTACAGTGTGGGAGAAAAGCTGCTTGTGTTCCACCTGCAACTAAAGCAGAGTTCTTCGGGTAAAACTGCGTGTTTGGGGAGAGGACATGTTTAGAGTCCTCGCCATAGCCTGCCTTGGTTGAGGCAGTTCGCTCCATGTGGGAAGCCCGGCATATAGAATTTCATTCGTGGAAGAGACCAAAGAGTACACAGTGGGAGAAAAGCTGCTTGTGTTCCACCTGCAACTAAAGCAGAGCTCTTCCGATAAAACTGCGTGTTTTGGGAGAGGAAATGCTTACAGTCCTCCTTCCTGCCTGCCTTGGTTGAGGCAGTTCGCTCCACGTGGGAAACCCTGCATATAGAAATTCAATTGTGGAAGAGCCCAAAGAGAACACAGTGGGAGAAATGCTGCTTGTGTTCCACCTGCAACTAAAGCAGAGTTCTTCGGGTAAAACTGCGTGTTTTGGCAGAGGACATGCTTACAGTCCTCGCTACAGCCTGCGTGGTTGAGGCAGTTCGCTCCACCGGGTAAACACTGCATATAGAATTTTCTTCGTGGAAGAGACCAAAGAGTACACCGTGGGGAAATGCTGCTTGTGTTGCCCCTGCAACTAAAGCAGAGTTCATCGTGTAAAACTGCGTGTTTTGGGAGTGGACATGCTTACAGGCCTCCCTACTGCCTGCCTTGGTTGAGACACTTCGCTCCACGTGGGAAACCATTCTTATAGAAAAAGTTCATTAGGGGAAGTGCCCGTTGTGTACACTGTGGGAGAAAAGATGCTTGTGTTCCACCTGCAACTAAAGCAGAGTTCTTCGGGTAAAACTGCGTGTTTTGCCAGAGGAAATGCTTACAGTCCTCGCTACAGCCTGCCATGGTTGAGGCAGTTCGCTCCACGAGGGAAACCATTCTTATAGAACATGTTCATTAGGGGAAGCGCCCATTGGGTACACTGTGGGAGAAAAGCTGCTTGTGTTCCACCTGCAACTAAACCAGAGTTCTTCGGGTAAAACTGCATGTTTTGGCAGAGGACATGCTTACAGGCCTCCCTACTGCCTGCCTTGGTTGAGACAGTTCCTCCACGTGGGAAACCCTGCATATAGAAGTTCATTCATGGAAGAGCCCAAAGAGTTCATAGTGGGAGAAATGCTTCTTGTGTTCCACCTGCAACTAAAGCAGAGTTCTTCCATTAAAACTGCGTGGTTTGGGAGAGGAAACTCTTTCGGGTAAAGGCCCATTGGTTACACTGTGGGAGAAAAGCTGCTTGTGTTCCACCTGCAACTAAAGCAGAGTTCTTCAGGTAAAACTGCGTGTTTTGGGAGAGGAAGTGCTTACAGTCCTCACTTCAGCCTGCGTTGGTTTAGGCCTTTCACTCCACGCGGCACACACTGCGTATAGAATTTCTTTCGGGCAAAGGACAATTGTGTACACTGTGGGAGAAAAGCTGCTTGTGTTCCACCTGCAATTAAAGCAGAGTTCTTAGGGTAAAACTTCGTGTTGTGGGAGAGGAAATGCTTACACTCCTCCCTCCTGCCTGCCTTGGTTGAGACAGTTCGCTCCACATGGGAAACCCTGCATATGGAAGTTCATTCGAGGTAGAGCGCAAAGAGTACACAGTGGGAGAAATGCTGCTTGTGTTCCACATGCAACTAAAGCAGAGTTCTTCGGGTAAAACTGCGTGTTTTGGGAGAGGACATGCTTACAGTCCTCGCTACAGCCTGCCGTGGTTTAGCAGTTCGCTCCACGTGGGAAACCCTGCATATAGAAGTTCATATGTGGAAGAGCCCAAAGAGTACACAGTGGTAGAAAAGCTGCTTCTGTTCCACCTGCAACTAAAGCAGATCTCTTCCAATAAAACTGCGTGTTTTGGGAGAGGAAATGCTTACACTCCTTACTAGAGACTGCCATGGTTGAGGCAGTTCGCTCCACGTGGGAAACCATTCTTATAGAACAAGTTCATTAGGGGGAGTGCCCATTGTGTACACTGCGGGAGAAAAGCAGTTTCTGTTCCACCTGCAACTAAAGCAGAGTTCTTCGGGTAAAACTGCGTGTTTTGTGAGAGGAAATGCTTACAGGCCTCCCTCCTGCCTGCCTTGGTTAAGACAGTTCTCTCCACATGGGAAACCCTGCATATGGAAGTTCATTAGAGGTGGAGCACAAAGAGTACACAGTGGGAGAAATGCTGCTTGTGTTCCACCTGCAACTAAAGCAGAGTTCTTCCGTTAAAACTGGGTGTTTTGGGAGAGGAAATGCTTACAGTCCTCCCTCCTGCCTGCCATGGTTGAGGCAGTTCGCTCCACGCGGGTAACCATTCTTATAGAACAAGTTCATTCGGGGAAGTGCCCGTTGTGTACACTGTGGGAGAAAAGCTGCTTGTGTTCCACCTGCACCTAAAACAGAGTTCTTCCGATAAAACTGCGTGTTTTGGGAGAGGAAATGCTTACAGGCCTCCCTACAGCCTGCCTTGGTTGAGACAGTTCGCTCCACGCGGGTAACCATTCTTATAGAACAAGTTCATTAGGGGAAGTGCCCGTTGTGTACACTGTGGGAGAAAAGCTGCTTGTGTTCCACCTGCAACTACAGCAGAGTTCTTAGGGTAAAACTTCGTGTTGTGGGAGAGGAAATGCTTACACTCCTCCCTCCTGCCTGCCTTGGTTGAGACAGTTCTCTCCACATGGGAAACCCTGCATATGGAAGTTCATTAGAGGTAGAGCACAAAGAGTACACAGTGGGAGAAATGCTGCTTGTGTTCCACCTGCAACTATAGCAGAGTTCTTCAGGTAAAACTGCGGGTTTTCGGAGAGGAAACTCTTTCGGGCAAAGGCCCATTGGGTACAGTGTGGGAGAAAAGCTGCTTGTGTTCCACCTGCAACTAAAGCAGAGTTCTTCAGGTAAAACTGCGTGTTTTGGGAGAGGACATGCTTACAGTCCTCTCTACAGCCTGCCGTGTTTGAGGCAGTTCGCTCAACGTGGGAAACACTGCAAATAATAGTTCATTTGTGGAAGAGACCAAAGATTACAAAGTGGGAGAAAAGCTGCATCTGTTCCTCCTGCAACTAGAGCAGAGCTCTTCCGATAAAACTGCGTGTATTGGGAGACGAAATGCTTACAGTCCTTACTAGAGACTGCCATGGTTGAGGCAGTTCGCACCACGCGGGTAAACATTCTTATCGAACAAGTTCATTAGGGGAAGTGCCCATTGTGTACACTGTGGGAGAAAAGCTGCTTGTGTTCCACCTGCAAATAAAGCAGAGTTGTTCCGCCAAAACTGCGTGTTTTGGGAGAGGAAATGCTTACAGGCCTCCCTACTGCCTGCCATGGTTGAGGCAGTTCGCTCCACGCGGGTAAACATTCTTACAGAACAAGTTCATTAGGGGAAGTACCCGTTGTGTACACTGTGGGAGAAAAGCTGCTAGTGTTCCACCTGCAACTAAACCAGAGTTCTTCGGGTAAAACTGCGTGTTTGTGGAGAGGACATGTTTACAGTCCTCGCCGTAGACTGCCTTGGTTGAGGCAGTTCGCTCCACGTGGGAAGCCTGGCATATAGAATTTCATTCGTGGAAGAGACCAAAGAGTACACAGTGGGAGAAAAGCTGCTTGTGTTCCACCTGCAACTAAAGCAGAGCTCTTCCGATAAAACTGCGTGTTTTGGTAGAGGAAATGCTTACAGTCCTCCCTCCTGCCTGCCTTGGTTGAGACAGTTCTCTCCACATGGGAAACCCTGCATATGGAAGTTCATTAGAGGTAGAGCACAAAGAGTACACAGTGGGAGAAATGCTGCTTGTGTTCCACCTGCAACTATAGCAGAGTTCTTCAGGTAAAACTGCGGGTTTTCGGAGAGGAAACTCTTTCGGGCAAAGGCCCGTTGGGTACAGTGTGGGAGAAAAGCTGCTTGTGTTCCACCTGCAACTAAAGCAGAGTTCTTCAGGTAAAACTGCGTGTTTTGGGAGAGGACATGCTTACAGTCCTCTCTACAGCCTGCCGTGTTTGAGGCAGTTCGCTCAACGTGGGAAACCCTGCAAATAATAGTTCATTTGTGGAAGAGACCAAAGATTACAAAGTGGGAGAAAAGCTGCATCTGTTCCTCCTGCAACTAGAGCAGAGCACTTCCGATAAAACTGCGTGTATTGGGAGACGAAATGCTTACAGTCCTTACTAGAGACTGCCATGGTTGAGGCAGTTCGCAACACGCGGGTAAACATTCTTATCGAACAAGTTCATTAGGGGAAGTGCGCATTGTGTACACTGTGGGAGAAAAGCTGCTTGTGTTCCACCTGCAACTAAAGCAGAGTTCTTCCGTTAAAACTGCGTGTTTGGGAGAGGAAATGCTTACAGTCCTCCCTCCTGCCTGCCATGGTTGAGGCAGTTCGCTCCACGCGGGTAACCATTCTTATAGAACAAGTTCATTCGGGGAAGTGCCCGTTGTGTACACTGTGGGAGAAAAGCTGCTTGTGTTCCACCTGCAACTAAAGCAGAGTTCTTCGGGTAAAACTGCGTGTTTTGGGAGAGGAAATGCTTACAGGCCTCCCTACAGCCTGCCTTGGTTGAGACAGTTCGCTCCACGTGGGAAAACATTCTTACAGAACAAGTTCATTAGGGGAAGTGCCCGTTGTGTACACTGTGGGAGAAAAGCTGCTTGTGTTCCACCTGCAACTAAAGCAGAGTTCTTAGGGTAAAACTTCGTGTTGTGGGAGAGGAAATGCTTACACTCCTCCCTCCTGCCTGCCTTGGTTGAGACAGTTCTCTCCACATGGGAAACCCTGCATATGGAAGTTCATTAGAGGTAGAGCACAAAGAGTACACAGTGGGAGAAATGCTGCTTGTGTTCCACCTGCAACTATAGCAGAGTTCTTCAGGTAAAACTGCGGGTTTTCGGAGAGGAAACTCTTTCGGGCAAAGGCCCGTTGGGTACAGTGTGGGAGAAAAGCTGCTTGTGTTCCACCTGCAACTAAAGCAGAGTTCTTCAGGTAAAACTGCGTGTTTTGGGAGAGGACATGCTTACAGTCCTCTCTACAGCCTGCCGTGTTTGAGGCAGTTCGCTCAACGTGGGAAACCCTGCATATAATAGTTCATTTGTGGAAGAGACCAAAGATTACACAGTGGGAGAAAAGCTGCTTCTGTTCCTCCTGCAACTAGAGCAGAGCTCTTCCGATAAAACTGCGTGTATTGGGAGATGAAATGCTTACAGTCCTTACTAGAGACTGCCATGGTTGAGGCAGTTCGCTCCACGCGGGTAAACATTCTTACAGAACAAGTTCATTAGGGGAAGTACCCGTTGTGTACACTGTGGGAGAAAAGCTGCTAGTGTTCCACCTGCAACTAAACCAGAGTTCTTCGGGTAAAACTGCGTGTTTGGGGAGAGGACATGTTTACAGTCCTCGCCGTAGACTGCCTTGGTTGAGGCAGTTCGCTCCACGTGGGAAGCCCGGCATATAGAATTTCATTCGTGGAAGAGACCAAAGAGTACACAGTGGGAGAAAAGCTGCTTGTGTTCCACCTGCAACTAAAGCAGAGCTCTTCCGATAAAACTGCGTGTTTTGGTAGAGGAAATGCTTACAGTCCTCCCTCCTGCCTGCCTTGGTTGAGGCAGTTCGCTCCACGTGGGAAACTCTGCATATAGAAATTCAATTGTGGAAGAGCCCAAAGAGAACACAGTGGGAGAAATGCTGCTTGTGTTCCACCTGCAACTAAAGCAGAGTTCTTCGGGTAAAACTGCGTGTTTTGGCAGAGAACATGCTTACAGTCCTCGCTACAGCCTGCCGTGGTTGAGGCAGTTCGCTCCACCTGGTAAACACTGCATATAGACTTTTCTTCGTGGAAGAGACCAAAGAGTACACCGTGGGGAAATGCTGCGTGTGTTGCCCCTGCAACTAAAGCAGAGTTCATCGGGTAAAACTGCGTGTTTTGGGAGAGGACATGCTTATCGTCCTCGTTACACCCTGCCGTGGTTGAGGCAGTTCGTTCCACGTGGGAAACCCTGCATATAGAAGTTCATTTGTGGAAGAGCCCAAAGAGTACACAGTGGGAGAAAAGCTGCTTATCTTCCACCTACAAGTAAAGCAGAGCTCTTCCGATAAAACTGCGTGTTCTGGGAGAGGAAATGCTTATAGTCCTTACTAAAGACTGCCAAGGCTGAGGCAGTTCGCTCCACGCTGGTAACCATTCTTATACAACAAGTTCATTAGGGGAAGTGCGCATTGTGTACACTGTGGGAGAAAAGCTGCTTGTGTTCCACCTGCAACTAAAGCAGAGTTCTTCCGTTAAAACTGCGTGTTTGGGAGAGGAAATGCTTACAGTCCTCCCTCCTGCCTGCCATGGTTGAGGCAGTTCGCTCCACGCGGGTAACCATTCTTATAGAACAAGTTCATTCGGGGAAGTGCCCGTTGTGTACACTGTGGGAGAAAAGCTGCTTGGGTTCCACCTGCAACTAAAGCAGAGTTCTTCGGGTAAAACTGCGTGTTTTGGGAGAGGAAATGCTTACAGGCCTCCCTACAGCCTGCCTTGGTTGAGACAGTTCGCTCCACGTGGGAAAACATTCTTATAGAACAAGTTCATTAGGGGAAGTGCCCGTTGTGTACACTGTGGGAGAAAAGCTGCTTGTGTTCCACCTGCAACTAAAGCAGAGTTCTTCGGGTAAAACTGCATGTTTTGGGAGAGGAAACCCTTTCGGGCAAAGACCAATTGGGAATACAGCGGGAGAAAAGCTGCTTGTGTTCCACCTGCAATTAAAGCAGAGTTCTTAGGGTAAAACTTCGTGTTGTGGGAGAGGAAATGCTTACACTCCTCCCTCCTGCCTGCCTTGGTTGAGACAGTTCGCTCCACATGGGCAACCCTGCATATGGAAGTTCATTCGAGGTAGAGCGCAAAGAGTACACAGTGGGAGAAATGCTGCTTGTGTTCCACATGCAACTAAAGCAGAGTTCTTCGGGTAAAACTGCGTGTTTTGGGAGAGGACATGCTTACAGTCCTCGCTACAGCCTGCCGTGGTTTAGCAGTTCGCTCCACGTGGGAAACCCTGCATATAGAAGTTCATTTGTGGAAGAGCCCAAAGAGTACACAGTGGTAGAAAAGCTGCTTCTGTTCCACCTGCAACTAAAGCAGATCTCTTCCAATAAAACTGCGTGTTTTGGGAGAGGAAATGCTTACACTCCTTACTAGAGACTGCCATGGTTGAGGCAGTTCGCTCCACGTGGGAAACCATTCTTATAGAACAAGTTCATTAGGGGAAGTGCCCATTGTGTACACTGTGGGAGAAAAGCAGCTTCTGTTCCACCTACAACTAAAGCAGAGTTCTTCGGGTAAAACTGCGTGTCTTAGGAGAGGAAATGCTTACAGTCCTCCCTCCTGCCTGCCTTGGTTGAGACAGTTCTCTCCACATGGGAAACCCTGCATATGGAAGTTCATTAGAGGTAGAGCACAAAGAGTACACAGTGGGAGAAATGCTGCTTGTGTTCCACCTGCAACTATAGCAGAGTTCTTCAGGTAAAACTGCGTGATTTCGGAGAGGAAACTCTTTCGGGCAAAGGCCCATTGGGTACAGTGTGGGAGAAAAGCTGCTTGTGTTCCACCTGCAACTAAAGCAGAGTTCTTCGGGTAAAACTGCGTGTTTGGGGAGAGGACATGTTTAGAGTCCTCGCCATAGCCTGCCTTGGTTGAGGCAGTTCGCTCCACGTGGGAAGCCCGGCATATAGAATTTCATTCGTGGAAGAGACCAAAGAGTACACAGTGGGAGAAAAGCTGCTTGTGTTCCACCTGCAACTAAAGCAGAGCTCTTCCGATAAAACTGCGTGTTTTGGGAGAGGAAATGCTTACAGTCCTCCTTCCTGCCTGCCTTGGTTGAGGCAGTTCGCTCCACGTGGGAAACCCTGCATATAGAAATTCAATTGTGGAAGAGCCCAAAGAGAACACAGTGGGAGAAATGCTGCTTGTGTTCCACCTGCAACTAAAGCAGAGTTCTTCGGGTAAAACTGCGTGTTTTGGCAGAGGACATGCTTACAGTCCTCGCTACAGCCTGCGTGGTTGAGGCAGTTCGCTCCACCGGGTAAACACTGCATATAGAATTTTCTTCGTGGAAGAGACCAAAGAGTACACCGTGGGGAAATGCTGCTTGTGTTGCCCCTGCAACTAAAGCAGAGTTCATCGTGTAAAACTGCGTGTTTTGGGAGAGGACATGCTTACAGGCCTCCCTACTGCCTGCCTTGGTTGAGACACTTCGCTCCACGTGGGAAACCATTCTTATAGAAAAAGTTCATTAGGGGAAGTGCCCGTTGTGTACACTGTGGGAGAAAAGCTGCTTGTGTTCCACCTGCAACTAAAGCAGAGTTCTTCAGGTAAAACTGCGTGTTTTGGGAGAGGAAGTGCTTACAGTCCTCACTTCAGCCTGCGTTGGTTTAGGCCTTTCACTCCACGCGGCACACACTGCGTATAGAATTTCTTTCGGGCAAAGGACAATTGTGTACACTGTGGGAGAAAAGCTGCTTGTGTTCCACCTGCAATTAAAGCAGAGTTCTTAGGGTAAAACTTCGTGTTGTGGGAGAGGAAATGCTTACACTCCTCCCTCCTGCCTGCCTTGGTTGAGACAGTTCGCTCCACATGGGAAACCCTGCATATGGAAGTTCATTCGAGGTAGAGCGCAAAGAGTACACAGTGGGAGAAATGCTGCTTGTGTTCCACATGCAACTAAAGCAGAGTTCTTCGGGTAAAACTGCGTGTTTTGGGAGAGGACATGCTTACAGTCCTCGCTACAGCCTGCCGTGGTTTAGCAGTTCGCTCCACGTGGGAAACCCTGCATATAGAAGTTCATTTGTGGAAGAGCCCAAAGAGTACACAGTGGTAGAAAAGCTGCTTCTGTTCCACCTGCAACTAAAGCAGATCTCTTCCAATAAAACTGCATGTTTTGGGAGAGGAAATGCTTACACTCCTTACTAGAGACTGCCATGGTTGAGGCAGTTCGCTCCACGTGGGAAAACATTCTTATAGAACAAGTTCATTAGGGGAAGTGCCCATTGTGTACACTGTGGGAGAAAAGCAGCTTCTGTTCCACCTGCAACTAAAGCAGAGTTCTTCGGGTAAAACTGCGTGTTTTGGGAGAGGAAATGCTTACAGGCCTCCCTCCTGCCTGCCTTGGTTAAGACAGTTCTCTCCACATGGGAAACCCTGCATATGGAAGTTCATTAGAGGTGGAGCACAAAGAGTACACAGTGGGAGAAATGCTGCTTGTGTTCCACCTGCAACTAAAGCAGAGTTCTTCAGGTAAAACTGCGTGTTTTGGGAGAGGACATGCTTACAGTCCTCTCTACAGCCTGCCGTGTTTGAGGCAGTTCGCTCAACGTGGGAAACACTGCAAATAATAGTTCATTTGTGGAAGAGACCAAAGATTACAAAGTGGGAGAAAAGCTGCATCTGTTCCTCCTGCAACTAGAGCAGAGCTCTTCCGATAAAACTGCGTGTATTGGGAGACGAAATGCTTACAGTCCTTACTAGAGACTGCCATGGTTGAGGCAGTTCGCACCACGCGGGTAAACATTCTTATCGAACAAGTTCATTAGGGGAAGTGCCCATTGTGTACACTGTGGGAGAAAAGCTGCTTGTGTTCCACCTGCAAATAAAGCAGAGTTGTTCCGCCAAAACTGCGTGTTTTGGGAGAGGAAATGCTTACAGGCCTCCCTACTGCCTGCCATGGTTGAGGCAGTTCGCTCCACGCGGGTAAACATTCTTACAGAACAAGTTCATTAGGGGAAGTACCCGTTGTGTACACTGTGGGAGAAAAGCTGCTAGTGTTCCACCTGCAACTAAACCAGAGTTCTTCGGGTAAAACTGCGTGTTTGTGGAGAGGACATGTTTACAGTCCTCGCCGTAGACTGCCTTGGTTGAGGCAGTTCGCTCCACGTGGGAAGCCTGGCATATAGAATTTCATTCGTGGAAGAGACCAAAGAGTACACAGTGGGAGAAAAGCTGCTTGTGTTCCACCTGCAACTAAAGCAGAGCTCTTCCGATAAAACTGCGTGTTTTGGTAGAGGAAATGCTTACAGTCCTCCCTCCTGCCTGCCTTGGTTGAGACAGTTCTCTCCACATGGGAAACCCTGCATATGGAAGTTCATTAGAGGTAGAGCACAAAGAGTACACAGTGGGAGAAATGCTGCTTGTGTTCCACCTGCAACTATAGCAGAGTTCTTCAGGTAAAACTGCGGGTTTTCGGAGAGGAAACTCTTTCGGGCAAAGGCCCGTTGGGTACAGTGTGGGAGAAAAGCTGCTTGTGTTCCACCTGCAACTAAAGCAGAGTTCTTCAGGTAAAACTGCGTGTTTTGGGAGAGGACATGCTTACAGTCCTCTCTACAGCCTGCCGTGTTTGAGGCAGTTCGCTCAACGTGGGAAACCCTGCAAATAATAGTTCATTTGTGGAAGAGACCAAAGATTACAAAGTGGGAGAAAAGCTGCATCTGTTCCTCCTGCAACTAGAGCAGAGCACTTCCGATAAAACTGCGTGTATTGGGAGACGAAATGCTTACAGTCCTTACTAGAGACTGCCATGGTTGAGGCAGTTCGCAACACGCGGGTAAACATTCTTATCGAACAAGTTCATTAGGGGAAGTGCGCATTGTGTACACTGTGGGAGAAAAGCTGCTTGTGTTCCACCTGCAACTAAAGCAGAGTTCTTCCGTTAAAACTGCGTGTTTGGGAGAGGAAATGCTTACAGTCCTCCCTCCTGCCTGCCATGGTTGAGGCAGTTCGCTCCACGCGGGTAACCATTCTTATAGAACAAGTTCATTCGGGGAAGTGCCCGTTGTGTACACTGTGGGAGAAAAGCTGCTTGTGTTCCACCTGCAACTAAAGCAGAGTTCTTCGGGTAAAACTGCGTGTTTTGGGAGAGGAAATGCTTACAGGCCTCCCTACAGCCTGCCTTGGTTGAGACAGTTCGCTCCACGTGGGAAAACATTCTTACAGAACAAGTTCATTAGGGGAAGTGCCCGTTGTGTACACTGTGGGAGAAAAGCTGCTTGTGTTCCACCTGCAACTAAAGCAGAGTTCTTAGGGTAAAACTTCGTGTTGTGGGAGAGGAAATGCTTACACTCCTCCCTCCTGCCTGCCTTGGTTGAGACAGTTCTCTCCACATGGGAAACCCTGCATATGGAAGTTCATTAGAGGTAGAGCACAAAGAGTACACAGTGGGAGAAATGCTGCTTGTGTTCCACCTGCAACTATAGCAGAGTTCTTCAGGTAAAACTGCGGGTTTTCGGAGAGGAAACTCTTTCGGGCAAAGGCCCGTTGGGTACAGTGTGGGAGAAAAGCTGCTTGTGTTCCACCTGCAACTAAAGCAGAGTTCTTCAGGTAAAACTGCGTGTTTTGGGAGAGGACATGCTTACAGTCCTCTCTACAGCCTGCCGTGTTTGAGGCAGTTCGCTCAACGTGGGAAACCCTGCATATAATAGTTCATTTGTGGAAGAGACCAAAGATTACACAGTGGGAGAAAAGCTGCTTCTGTTCCTCCTGCAACTAGAGCAGAGCTCTTCCGATAAAACTGCGTGTATTGGGAGATGAAATGCTTACAGTCCTTACTAGAGACTGCCATGGTTGAGGCAGTTCGCTCCACGCGGGTAAACATTCTTACAGAACAAGTTCATTAGGGGAAGTACCCGTTGTGTACACTGTGGGAGAAAAGCTGCTAGTGTTCCACCTGCAACTAAACCAGAGTTCTTCGGGTAAAACTGCGTGTTTGGGGAGAGGACATGTTTACAGTCCTCGCCGTAGACTGCCTTGGTTGAGGCAGTTCGCTCCACGTGGGAAGCCCGGCATATAGAATTTCATTCGTGGAAGAGACCAAAGAGTACACAGTGGGAGAAAAGCTGCTTGTGTTCCACCTGCAACTAAAGCAGAGCTCTTCCGATAAAACTGCGTGTTTTGGTAGAGGAAATGCTTACAGTCCTCCCTCCTGCCTGCCTTGGTTGAGGCAGTTCGCTCCACGTGGGAAACTCTGCATATAGAAATTCAATTGTGGAAGAGCCCAAAGAGAACACAGTGGGAGAAATGCTGCTTGTGTTCCACCTGCAACTAAAGCAGAGTTCTTCGGGTAAAACTGCGTGTTTTGGCAGAGAACATGCTTACAGTCCTCGCTACAGCCTGCCGTGGTTGAGGCAGTTCGCTCCACCTGGTAAACACTGCATATAGACTTTTCTTCGTGGAAGAGACCAAAGAGTACACCGTGGGGAAATGCTGCGTGTGTTGCCCCTGCAACTAAAGCAGAGTTCATCGGGTAAAACTGCGTGTTTTGGGAGAGGACATGCTTATCGTCCTCGCTACACCCTGCCGTGGTTGAGGCAGTTCGTTCCACGTGGGAAACCCTGCATATAGAAGTTCATTTGTGGAAGAGCCCAAAGAGTACACAGTGGGAGAAAAGCTGCTTATCTTCCACCTACAAGTAAAGCAGAGCTCTTCCGATAAAACTGCGTGTTCTGGGAGAGGAAATGCTTATAGTCCTTACTAAAGACTGCCAAGGCTGAGGCAGTTCGCTCCACGCTGGTAACCATTCTTATACAACAAGTTCATTAGGGGAAGTGCGCATTGTGTACACTGTGGGAGAAAAGCTGCTTGTGTTCCACCTGCAACTAAAGCAGAGTTCTTCCGTTAAAACTGCGTGTTTGGGAGAGGAAATGCTTACAGTCCTCCCTCCTGCCTGCCATGGTTGAGGCAGTTCGCTCCACGCGGGTAACCATTCTTATAGAACAAGTTCATTCGGGGAAGTGCCCGTTGTGTACACTGTGGGAGAAAAGCTGCTTGGGTTCCACCTGCAACTAAAGCAGAGTTCTTCGGGTAAAACTGCGTGTTTTGGGAGAGGAAATGCTTACAGGCCTCCCTACAGCCTGCCTTGGTTGAGACAGTTCGCTCCACGTGGGAAAACATTCTTATAGAACAAGTTCATTAGGGGAAGTGCCCGTTGTGTACACTGTGGGAGAAAAGCTGCTTGTGTTCCACCTGCAACTAAAGCAGAGTTCTTCGGGTAAAACTGCATGTTTTGGGAGAGGAAACCCTTTCGGGCAAAGACCAATTGGGAATACAGCGGGAGAAAAGCTGCTTGTGTTCCACCTGCAATTAAAGCAGAGTTCTTAGGGTAAAACTTCGTGTTGTGGGAGAGGAAATGCTTACACTCCTCCCTCCTGCCTGCCTTGGTTGAGACAGTTCGCTCCACATGGGCAACCCTGCATATGGAAGTTCATTCGAGGTAGAGCGCAAAGAGTACACAGTGGGAGAAATGCTGCTTGTGTTCCACATGCAACTAAAGCAGAGTTCTTCGGGTAAAACTGCGTGTTTTGGGAGAGGACATGCTTACAGTCCTCGCTACAGCCTGCCGTGGTTTAGCAGTTCGCTCCACGTGGGAAACCCTGCATATAGAAGTTCATTTGTGGAAGAGCCCAAAGAGTACACAGTGGTAGAAAAGCTGCTTCTGTTCCACCTGCAACTAAAGCAGATCTCTTCCAATAAAACTGCGTGTTTTGGGAGAGGAAATGCTTACACTCCTTACTAGAGACTGCCATGGTTGAGGCAGTTCGCTCCACGTGGGAAACCATTCTTATAGAACAAGTTCATTAGGGGAAGTGCCCATTGTGTACACTGTGGGAGAAAAGCAGCTTCTGTTCCACCTACAACTAAAGCAGAGTTCTTCGGGTAAAACTGCGTGTCTTAGGAGAGGAAATGCTTACAGTCCTCCCTCCTGCCTGCCTTGGTTGAGACAGTTCTCTCCACATGGGAAACCCTGCATATGGAAGTTCATTAGAGGTAGAGCACAAAGAGTACACAGTGGGAGAAATGCTGCTTGTGTTCCACCTGCAACTATAGCAGAGTTCTTCAGGTAAAACTGCGTGATTTCGGAGAGGAAACTCTTTCGGGCAAAGGCCCATTGGGTACAGTGTGGGAGAAAAGCTGCTTGTGTTCCACCTGCAACTAAAGCAGAGTTCTTCGGGTAAAACTGCGTGTTTGGGGAGAGGACATGTTTAGAGTCCTCGCCATAGCCTGCCTTGGTTGAGGCAGTTCGCTCCACGTGGGAAGCCCGGCATATAGAATTTCATTCGTGGAAGAGACCAAAGAGTACACAGTGGGAGAAAAGCTGCTTGTGTTCCACCTGCAACTAAAGCAGAGCTCTTCCGATAAAACTGCGTGTTTTGGGAGAGGAAATGCTTACAGTCCTCCTTCCTGCCTGCCTTGGTTGAGGCAGTTCGCTCCACGTGGGAAACCCTGCATATAGAAATTCAATTGTGGAAGAGCCCAAAGAGAACACAGTGGGAGAAATGCTGCTTGTGTTCCACCTGCAACTAAAGCAGAGTTCTTCGGGTAAAACTGCGTGTTTTGGCAGAGGACATGCTTACAGTCCTCGCTACAGCCTGCGTGGTTGAGGCAGTTCGCTCCACCGGGTAAACACTGCATATAGAATTTTCTTCGTGGAAGAGACCAAAGAGTACACCGTGGGGAAATGCTGCTTGTGTTGCCCCTGCAACTAAAGCAGAGTTCATCGTGTAAAACTGCGTGTTTTGGGAGAGGACATGCTTACAGGCCTCCCTACTGCCTGCCTTGGTTGAGACACTTCGCTCCACGTGGGAAACCATTCTTATAGAAAAAGTTCATTAGGGGAAGTGCCCGTTGTGTACACTGTGGGAGAAAAGCTGCTTGTGTTCCACCTGCAACTAAAGCAGAGTTCTTCAGGTAAAACTGCGTGTTTTGGGAGAGGAAGTGCTTACAGTCCTCACTTCAGCCTGCGTTGGTTTAGGCCTTTCACTCCACGCGGCACACACTGCGTATAGAATTTCTTTCGGGCAAAGGACAATTGTGTACACTGTGGGAGAAAAGCTGCTTGTGTTCCACCTGCAATTAAAGCAGAGTTCTTAGGGTAAAACTTCGTGTTGTGGGAGAGGAAATGCTTACACTCCTCCCTCCTGCCTGCCTTGGTTGAGACAGTTCGCTCCACATGGGAAACCCTGCATATGGAAGTTCATTCGAGGTAGAGCGCAAAGAGTACACAGTGGGAGAAATGCTGCTTGTGTTCCACATGTAACTAAAGCAGAGTTCTTCGGGTAAAACTGCGTGTTTTGGGAGAGGACATGCTTACAGTCCTCGCTACAGCCTGCCGTGGTTTAGCAGTTCGCTCCACGTGGGAAACCCTGCATATAGAAGTTCATTTGTGGAAGAGCCCAAAGAGTACACAGTGGTAGAAAAGCTGCTTCTGTTCCACCTGCAACTAAAGCAGATCTCTTCCAATAAAACTGCATGTTTTGGGAGAGGAAATGCTTACACTCCTTACTAGAGACTGCCATGGTTGAGGCAGTTCGCTCCACGTGGGAAAACATTCTTATAGAACAAGTTCATTAGGGGAAGTGCCCATTGTGTACACTGTGGGAGAAAAGCAGCTTCTGTTCCACCTGCAACTAAAGCAGAGTTCTTCGGGTAAAACTGCGTGTTTTGGGAGAGGAAATGCTTACAGGCCTCCCTCCTGCCTGCCTTGGTTAAGACAGTTCTCTCCACATGGGAAACCCTGCATATGGAAGTTCATTAGAGGTGGAGCACAAAGAGTACACAGTGGGAGAAATGCTGCTTGTGTTCCACCTGCAACTAAAGCAGAGTTCTTCCGTTAAAACTGGGTGTTTTGGAAGAGGAAATGCTTACAGTCCTCCCTCCTGCCTGCCATGGTTGAGGCAGTTCGCTCCACGCGGGTAACCATTCTTATAGAACAAGTTCATTCGGGGAAGTGCCCGTTGTGTACACTGTGGGAGAAAAGCTGCTTGTGTTCCACCTGCACCTAAAACAGAGTTCTTCCGATAAAACTGCGTGTTTTGGGAGAGGAAATGCTTACAGGCCTCCCTACAGCCTGCCTTGGTTGAGACAGTTCGCTCCACGCGGGTAACCATTCTTATAGAACAAGTTCATTCGGGGAAGTGCCCGTTGTGTACACTGTGGGAGAAAAGCTGCTTGTGTTCCACCTGCAACTACAGCAGAGTTCTTAGGGTAAAACTTCGTGTTGTGGGAGAGGAAATGCTTACACTCCTCCCTCCTGCCTGCCTTGGTTGAGACAGTTCTCTCCACATGGGAAACCCTGCATATGGAAGTTCATTAGAGGTAGAGCACAAAGAGTACACAGTGGGAGAAATGCTGCTTGTGTTCCACCTGCAACTATAGCAGAGTTCTTCAGGTAAAACTGCGGGTTTTCGGAGAGGAAACTCTTTCGGGCAAAGGCCCATTGGGTACAGTGTGGGAGAAAAGCTGCTTGTGTTCCACCTGCAACTAAAGCAGAGTTCTTCAGGTAAAACTGCGTGTTTTGGGAGAGGACATGCTTACAGTCCTCTCTACAGCCTGCCGTGTTTGAGGCAGTTCGCTCAACGTGGGAAACCCTGCAAATAATAGTTCATTTGTGGAAGAGACCAAAGATTACAAAGTGGGAGAAAAGCTGCATCTGTTCCTCCTGCAACTAGAGCAGAGCTCTTCCGATAAAACTGCGTGTATTGGGAGACGAAATGCTTACAGTCCTTACTAGAGACTGCCATGGTTGAGGCAGTTCGCACCACGCGGGTAAACATTCTTATCGAACAAGTTCATTAGGGGAAGTGCCCATTGTGTACACTGTGGGAGAAAAGCTGCTTGTGTTCCACCTGCAAATAAAGCAGAGTTGTTCCGCCAAAACTGCGTGTTTTGGGAGAGGAAATGCTTACAGGCCTCCCTACTGCCTGCCATGGTTGAGGCAGTTCGCTCCACGCGGGTAAACATTCTTACAGAACAAGTTCATTAGGGGAAGTACCCGTTGTGTACACTGTGGGAGAAAAGCTGCTAGTGTTCCACCTGCAACTAAACCAGAGTTCTTCGGGTAAAACTGCGTGTTTGTGGAGAGGACATGTTTACAGTCCTCGCCGTAGACTGCCTTGGTTGAGGCAGTTCGCTCCACGTGGGAAGCCCGGCATATAGAATTTCATTCGTGGAAGAGACCAAAGAGTACACAGTGGGAGAAAAGCTGCTTGTGTTCCACCTGCAACTAAAGCAGAGCTCTTCCGATAAAACTGCGTGTTTTGGTAGAGGAAATGCTTACAGTCCTCCCTCCTGCCTGCCTTGGTTGAGACAGTTCTCTCCACATGGGAAACCCTGCATATGGAAGTTCATTAGAGGTAGAGCACAAAGAGTACACAGTGGGAGAAATGCTGCTTGTGTTCCACCTGCAACTATAGCAGAGTTCTTCAGGTAAAACTGCGGGTTTTCGGAGAGGAAACTCTTTCTGGCAAAGGCCCATTGGGTACAGTGTGGGAGAAAAGCTGCTTGTGTTCCACCTGCAACTAAAGCAGAGTTCTTCAGGTAAAACTGCGTGTTTTGGGAGAGGACATGCTTACAGTCCTCTCTACAGCCTGCCGTGTTTGAGGCAGTTCGCTCAACGTGGGAAACCCTGCAAATAATAGTTCATTTGTGGAAGAGACCAAAGATTACAAAGTGGGAGAAAAGCTGCATCTGTTCCTCCTGCAACTAGAGCAGAGCACTTCCGATAAAACTGCGTGTATTGGGAGACGAAATGCTTACAGTCCTTACTAGAGACTGCCATGGTTGAGGCAGTTCGCAACACGCGGGTAAACATTCTTATCGAACAAGTTCATTAGGGGAAGTGCGCATTGTGTACACTGTGGGAGAAAAGCTGCTTGTGTTCCACCTGCAACTAAAGCAGAGTTCTTCCGTTAAAACTGCGTGTTTGGGAGAGGAAATGCTTACAGTCCTCCCTCCTGCCTGCCATGGTTGAGGCAGTTCGCTCCACGCGGGTAACCATTCTTATAGAACAAGTTCATTCGGGGAAGTGCCCGTTGTGTACACTGTGGGAGAAAAGCTGCTTGGGTTCCACCTGCAACTAAAGCAGAGTTCTTCGGGTAAAACTGCGTGTTTTGGGAGAGGAAATGCTTACAGGCCTCCCTACAGCCTGCCTTGGTTGAGACAGTTCGCTCCACGTGGGAAAACATTCTTATAGAACAAGTTCATTAGGGGAAGTGCCCGTTGTGTACACTGTGGGAGAAAAGCTGCTTGTTTTCCACCTGCAACTAAAGCAGAGTTCTTAGGGTAAAACTTCGTGTTGTGGGAGAGGAAATGCTTACACTCCTCCCTCCTGCCTGCCTTGGTTGAGACAGTTCTCTCCACATGGGAAACCCTGCATATGGAAGTTCATTAGAGGTAGAGCACAAAGAGTACACAGTGGGAGAAATGCTGCTTGTGTTCCACCTGCAACTATAGCAGAGTTCTTCAGGTAAAACTGCGGGTTTTCGGAGAGGAAACTCTTTCGGGCAAAGGCCCGTTGGGTACAGTGTGGGAGAAAAGCTGCTTGTGTTCCACCTGCAACTAAAGCAGAGTTCTTCAGGTAAAACTGCGTGTTTTGGGAGAGGACATGCTTACAGTCCTCTCTACAGCCTGCCGTGTTTGAGGCAGTTCGCTCAACGTGGGAAACCCTGCAAATAATAGTTCATTTGTGGAAGAGACCAAAGATTACAAAGTGGGAGAAAAGCTGCATCTGTTCCTCCTGCAACTAGAGCAGAGCACTTCCGATAAAACTGCGTGTATTGGGAGACGAAATGCTTACAGTCCTTACTAGAGACTGCCATGGTTGAGGCAGTTCGCAACACGCGGGTAAACATTCTTATCGAACAAGTTCATTAGGGGAAGTGCGCATTGTGTACACTGTGGGAGAAAAGCTGCTTGTGTTCCACCTGCAACTAAAGCAGAGTTCTTCCGTTAAAACTGCGTGTTTGGGAGAGGAAATGCTTACAGTCCTCCCTCCTGCCTGCCATGGTTGAGGCAGTTCGCTCCACGCGGGTAACCATTCTTATAGAACAAGTTCATTCGGGGAAGTGCCCGTTGTGTACACTGTGGGAGAAAAGCTGCTTGTGTTCCACCTGCAACTAAAGCAGAGTTCTTCGGGTAAAACTGCGTGTTTTGGGAGAGGAAATGCTTACAGGCCTCCCTACAGCCTGCCTTGGTTGAGACAGTTCGCTCCACGTGGGAAAACATTCTTACAGAACAAGTTCATTAGGGGAAGTGCCCGTTGTGTACACTGTGGGAGAAAAGCTGCTTGTGTTCCACCTGCAACTAAAGCAGAGTTCTTAGGGTAAAACTTCGTGTTGTGGGAGAGGAAATGCTTACACTCCTCCCTCCTGCCTGCCTTGGTTGAGACAGTTCTCTCCACATGGGAAACCCTGCATATGGAAGTTCATTAGAGGTAGAGCACAAAGAGTACACAGTGGGAGAAATGCTGCTTGTGTTCCACCTGCAACTATAGCAGAGTTCTTCAGGTAAAACTGCGGGTTTTCGGAGAGGAAACTCTTTCGGGCAAAGGCCCGTTGGGTACAGTGTGGGAGAAAAGCTGCTTGTGTTCCACCTGCAACTAAAGCAGAGTTCTTCAGGTAAAACTGCGTGTTTTGGGAGAGGACATGCTTACAGTCCTCTCTACAGCCTGCCGTGTTTGAGGCAGTTCGCTCAACGTGGGAAACCCTGCATATAATAGTTCATTTGTGGAAGAGACCAAAGATTACACAGTGGGAGAAAAGCTGCTTCTGTTCCTCCTGCAACTAGAGCAGAGCTCTTCCGATAAAACTGCGTGTATTGGGAGATGAAATGCTTACAGTCCTTACTAGAGACTGCCATGGTTGAGGCAGTTCGCTCCACGCGGGTAAACATTCTTACAGAACAAGTTCATTAGGGGAAGTACCCGTTGTGTACACTGTGGGAGAAAAGCTGCTAGTGTTCCACCTGCAACTAAACCAGAGTTCTTCGGGTAAAACTGCGTGTTTGGGGAGAGGACATGTTTACAGTCCTCGCCGTAGACTGCCTTGGTTGAGGCAGTTCGCTCCACGTGGGAAGCCCGGCATATAGAATTTCATTCGTGGAAGAGACCAAAGAGTACACAGTGGGAGAAAAGCTGCTTGTGTTCCACCTGCAACTAAAGCAGAGCTCTTCCGATAAAACTGCGTGTTTTGGTAGAGGAAATGCTTACAGTCCTCCCTCCTGCCTGCCTTGGTTGAGGCAGTTCGCTCCACGTGGGAAACTCTGCATATAGAAATTCAATTGTGGAAGAGCCCAAAGAGAACACAGTGGGAGAAATGCTGCTTGTGTTCCACCTGCAACTAAAGCAGAGTTCTTCGGGTAAAACTGCGTGTTTTGGCAGAGAACATGCTTACAGTCCTCGCTACAGCCTGCCGTGGTTGAGGCAGTTCGCTCCACCTGGTAAACACTGCATATAGACTTTTCTTCGTGGAAGAGACCAAAGAGTACACCGTGGGGAAATGCTGCGTGTGTTGCCCCTGCAACTAAAGCAGAGTTCATCGGGTAAAACTGCGTGTTTTGGGAGAGGACATGCTTATCGTCCTCGTTACACCCTGCCGTGGTTGAGGCAGTTCGTTCCACGTGGGAAACCCTGCATATAGAAGTTCATTTGTGGAAGAGCCCAAAGAGTACACAGTGGGAGAAAAGCTGCTTATCTTCCACCTACAAGTAAAGCAGAGCTCTTCCGATAAAACTGCGTGTTCTGGGAGAGGAAATGCTTATAGTCCTTACTAAAGACTGCCAAGGCTGAGGCAGTTCGCTCCACGCTGGTAACCATTCTTATACAACAAGTTCATTAGGGGAAGTGCGCATTGTGTACACTGTGGGAGAAAAGCTGCTTGTGTTCCACCTGCAACTAAAGCAGAGTTCTTCCGTTAAAACTGCGTGTTTGGGAGAGGAAATGCTTACAGTCCTCCCTCCTGCCTGCCATGGTTGAGGCAGTTCGCTCCACGCGGGTAACCATTCTTATAGAACAAGTTCATTCGGGGAAGTGCCCGTTGTGTACACTGTGGGAGAAAAGCTGCTTGGGTTCCACCTGCAACTAAAGCAGAGTTCTTCGGGTAAAACTGCGTGTTTTGGGAGAGGAAATGCTTACAGGCCTCCCTACAGCCTGCCTTGGTTGAGACAGTTCGCTCCACGTGGGAAAACATTCTTATAGAACAAGTTCATTAGGGGAAGTGCCCGTTGTGTACACTGTGGGAGAAAAGCTGCTTGTGTTCCACCTGCAACTAAAGCAGAGTTCTTCGGGTAAAACTGCATGTTTTGGGAGAGGAAACCCTTTCGGGCAAAGACCAATTGGGAACACAGCGGGAGAAAAGCTGCTTGTGTTCCACCTGCAATTAAAGCAGAGTTCTTAGGGTAAAACTTCGTGTTGTGGGAGAGGAAATGCTTACACTCCTCCCTCCTGCCTGCCTTGGTTGAGACAGTTCGCTCCACATGGGCAACCCTGCATATGGAAGTTCATTCGAGGTAGAGCGCAAAGAGTACACAGTGGGAGAAATGCTGCTTGTGTTCCACATGCAACTAAAGCAGAGTTCTTCGGGTAAAACTGCGTGTTTTGGGAGAGGACATGCTTACAGTCCTCGCTACAGCCTGCCGTGGTTTAGCAGTTCGCTCCACGTGGGAAACCCTGCATATAGAAGTTCATTTGTGGAAGAGCCCAAAGAGTACACAATGGTAGAAAAGCTGCTTCTGTTCCACCTGCAACTAAAGCAGATCTCTTCCAATAAAACTGCGTGTTTTGGGAGAGGAAATGCTTACACTCCTTACTAGAGACTGCCATGGTTGAGGCAGTTCGCTCCACGTGGGAAACCATTCTTATAGAACAAGTTCATTAGGGGAAGTGCCCATTGTGTACACTGTGGGAGAAAAGCAGCTTCTGTTCCACCTACAACTAAAGCAGAGTTCTTCGGGTAAAACTGCGTGTCTTAGGAGAGGAAATGCTTACAGTCCTCCCTCCTGCCTGCCTTGGTTGAGACAGTTCTCTCCACATGGGAAACCCTGCATATGGAAGTTCATTAGAGGTAGAGCACAAAGAGTACACAGTGGGAGAAATGCTGCTTGTGTTCCACCTGCAACTATAGCAGAGTTCTTCAGGTAAAACTGCGTGATTTCGGAGAGGAAACTCTTTCGGGCAAAGGCCCATTGGGTACAGTGTGGGAGAAAAGCTGCTTGTGTTCCACCTGCAACTAAAGCAGAGTTCTTCGGGTAAAACTGCGTGTTTGGGGAGAGGACATGTTTAGAGTCCTCGCCATAGCCTGCCTTGGTTGAGGCAGTTCGCTCCACGTGGGAAGCCCGGCATATAGAATTTCATTCGTGGAAGAGACCAAAGAGTACACAGTGGGAGAAAAGCTGCTTGTGTTCCACCTGCAACTAAAGCAGAGCTCTTCCGATAAAACTGCGTGTTTTGGGAGAGGAAATGCTTACAGTCCTCCTTCCTGCCTGCCTTGGTTGAGGCAGTTCGCTCCACGTGGGAAACCCTGCATATAGAAATTCAATTGTGGAAGAGCCCAAAGAGAACACAGTGGGAGAAATGCTGCTTGTGTTCCACCTGCAACTAAAGCAGAGTTCTTCGGGTAAAACTGCGTGTTTTGGCAGAGGACATGCTTACAGTCCTCGCTACAGCCTGCGTGGTTGAGGCAGTTCGCTCCACCGGGTAAACACTGCATATAGAATTTTCTTCGTGGAAGAGACCAAAGAGTACACCGTGGGGAAATGCTGCTTGTGTTGCCCCTGCAACTAAAGCAGAGTTCATCGTGTAAAACTGCGTGTTTTGGGAGAGGACATGCTTACAGGCCTCCCTACTGCCTGCCTTGGTTGAGACACTTCGCTCCACGTGGGAAACCATTCTTATAGAAAAAGTTCATTAGGGGAAGTGCCCGTTGTGTACACTGTGGGAGAAAAGCTGCTTGTGTTCCACCTGCAACTAAAGCAGAGTTCTTCAGGTAAAACTGCGTGTTTTGGGAGAGGAAGTGCTTACAGTCCTCACTTCAGCCTGCGTTGGTTTAGGCCTTTCACTCCACGCGGCACACACTGCGTATAGAATTTCTTTCGGGCAAAGGACAATTGTGTACACTGTGGGAGAAAAGCTGCTTGTGTTCCACCTGCAATTAAAGCAGAGTTCTTAGGGTAAAACTTCGTGTTGTGGGAGAGGAAATGCTTACACTCCTCCCTCCTGCCTGCCTTGGTTGAGACAGTTCGCTCCACATGGGAAACCCTGCATATGGAAGTTCATTCGAGGTAGAGCGCAAAGAGTACACAGTGGGAGAAATGCTGCTTGTGTTCCACATGCAACTAAAGCAGAGTTCTTCGGGTAAAACTGCGTGTTTTGGGAGAGGACATGCTTACAGTCCTCGCTACAGCCTGCCGTGGTTTAGCAGTTCGCTCCACGTGGGAAACCCTGCATATAGAAGTTCATTTGTGGAAGAGCCCAAAGAGTACACAGTGGTAGAAAAGCTGCTTCTGTTCCACCTGCAACTAAAGCAGATCTCTTCCAATAAAACTGCATGTTTTGGGAGAGGAAATGCTTACACTCCTTACTAGAGACTGCCATGGTTGAGGCAGTTCGCTCCACGTGGGAAAACATTCTTATAGAACAAGTTCATTAGGGGAAGTGCCCATTGTGTACACTGTGGGAGAAAAGCAGCTTCTGTTCCACCTGCAACTAAAGCAGAGTTCTTCGGGTAAAACTGCGTGTTTTGGGAGAGGAAATGCTTACAGGCCTCCCTCCTGCCTGCCTTGGTTAAGACAGTTCTCTCCACATGGGAAACCCTGCATATGGAAGTTCATTAGAGGTGGAGCACAAAGAGTACACAGTGGGAGAAATGCTGCTTGTGTTCCACCTGCAACTAAAGCAGAGTTCTTCCGTTAAAACTGGGTGTTTTGGGAGAGGAAATGCTTACAGTCCTCCCTCCTGCCTGCCATGGTTGAGGCAGTTCGCTCCACGCGGGTAACCATTCTTATAGAACAAGTTCATTCGGGGAAGTGCCCGTTGTGTACACTGTGGGAGAAAAGCTGCTTGTGTTCCACCTGCACCTAAAACAGAGTTCTTCCGATAAAACTGCGTGTTTTGGGAGAGGAAATGCTTACAGGCCTCCCTACAGCCTGCCTTGGTTGAGACAGTTCGCTCCACGCGGGTAACCATTCTTATAGAACAAGTTCATTCGGGGAAGTGCCCGTTGTGTACACTGTGGGAGAAAAGCTGCTTGTGTTCCACCTGCAACTACAGCAGAGTTCTTAGGGTAAAACTTCGTGTTGTGGGAGAGGAAATGCTTACACTCCTCCCTCCTGCCTGCCTTGGTTGAGACAGTTCTCTCCACATGGGAAACCCTGCATATGGAAGTTCATTAGAGGTAGAGCACAAAGAGTACACAGTGGGAGAAATGCTGCTTGTGTTCCACCTGCAACTATAGCAGAGTTCTTCAGGTAAAACTGCGGGTTTTCGGAGAGGAAACTCTTTCGGGCAAAGGCCCATTGGGTACAGTGTGGGAGAAAAGCTGCTTGTGTTCCACCTGCAACTAAAGCAGAGTTCTTCAGGTAAAACTGCGTGTTTTGGGAGAGGACATGCTTACAGTCCTCTCTACAGCCTGCCGTGTTTGAGGCAGTTCGCTCAACGTGGGAAACCCTGCAAATAATAGTTCATTTGTGGAAGAGACCAAAGATTACAAAGTGGGAGAAAAGCTGCATCTGTTCCTCCTGCAACTAGAGCAGAGCTCTTCCGATAAAACTGCGTGTATTGGGAGACGAAATGCTTACAGTCCTTACTAGAGACTGCCATGGTTGAGGCAGTTCGCACCACGCGGGTAAACATTCTTATCGAACAAGTTCATTAGGGGAAGTGCCCATTGTGTACACTGTGGGAGAAAAGCTGCTTGTGTTCCACCTGCAAATAAAGCAGAGTTGTTCCGCCAAAACTGCGTGTTTTGGGAGAGGAAATGCTTACAGGCCTCCCTACTGCCTGCCATGGTTGAGGCAGTTCGCTCCACGCGGGTAAACATTCTTACAGAACAAGTTCATTAGGGGAAGTACCCGTTGTGTACACTGTGGGAGAAAAGCTGCTAGTGTTCCACCTGCAACTAAACCAGAGTTCTTCGGGTAAAACTGCGTGTTTGTGGAGAGGACATGTTTACAGTCCTCGCCGTAGACTGCCTTGGTTGAGGCAGTTCGCTCCACGTGGGAAGCCCGGCATATAGAATTTCATTCGTGGAAGAGACCAAAGAGTACACAGTGGGAGAAAAGCTGCTTGTGTTCCACCTGCAACTAAAGCAGAGCTCTTCCGATAAAACTGCGTGTTTTGGTAGAGGAAATGCTTACAGTCCTCCCTCCTGCCTGCCTTGGTTGAGACAGTTCTCTCCACATGGGAAACCCTGCATATGGAAGTTCATTAGAGGTAGAGCACAAAGAGTACACAGTGGGAGAAATGCTGCTTGTGTTCCACCTGCAACTATAGCAGAGTTCTTCAGGTAAAACTGCGGGTTTTCGGAGAGGAAACTCTTTCTGGCAAAGGCCCATTGGGTACAGTGTGGGAGAAAAGCTGCTTGTGTTCCACCTGCAACTAAAGCAGAGTTCTTCAGGTAAAACTGCGTGTTTTGGGAGAGGACATGCTTACAGTCCTCTCTACAGCCTGCCGTGTTTGAGGCAGTTCGCTCAACGTGGGAAACCCTGCAAATAATAGTTCATTTGTGGAAGAGACCAAAGATTACAAAGTGGGAGAAAAGCTGCATCTGTTCCTCCTGCAACTAGAGCAGAGCTCTTCCGATAAAACTGCGTGTATTGGGAGACGAAATGCTTACAGTCCTTACTAGAGACTGCCATGGTTGAGGCAGTTCGCAACACGCGGGTAAACATTCTTATCGAACAAGTTCATTAGGGGAAGTGCGCATTGTGTACACTGTGGGAGAAAAGCTGCTTGTGTTCCACCTGCAACTAAAGCAGAGTTCTTCCGTTAAAACTGCGTGTTTGGGAGAGGAAATGCTTACAGTCCTCCCTCCTGCCTGCCATGGTTGAGGCAGTTCGCTCCACGCGGGTAACCATTCTTATAGAACAAGTTCATTCGGGGAAGTGCCCGTTGTGTACACTGTGGGAGAAAAGCTGCTTGGGTTCCACCTGCAACTAAAGCAGAGTTCTTCGGGTAAAACTGCGTGTTTTGGGAGAGGAAATGCTTACAGGCCTCCCTACAGCCTGCCTTGGTTGAGACAGTTCGCTCCACGTGGGAAAACATTCTTATAGAACAAGTTCATTAGGGGAAGTGCCCGTTGTGTACACTGTGGGAGAAAAGCTGCTTGTGTTCCACCTGCAACTAAAGCAGAGTTCTTAGGGTAAAACTTCGTGTTGTGGGAGAGGAAATGCTTACACTCCTCCCTCCTGCCTGCCTTGGTTGAGACAGTTCTCTCCACATGGGAACCCTGCATATGGAAGTTCATTAGAGGTAGAGCACAAAGAGTACACAGTGGGAGAAATGCTGCTTGTGTTCCACCTGCAACTATAGCAGAGTTCTTCAGGTAAAACTGCGGGTTTTCGGAGAGGAAACTCTTTCGGGCAAAGGCCCGTTGGGTACAGTGTGGGAGAAAAGCTGCTTGTGTTCCACCTGCAACTAAAGCAGAGTTCTTCAGGTAAAACTGCGTGTTTTGGGAGAGGACATGCTTACAGTCCTCTCTACAGCCTGCCGTGTTTGAGGCAGTTCGCTCAACGTGGGAAACCCTGCATATAATAGTTCATTTGTGGAAGAGACCAAAGATTACACAGTGGGAGAAAAGCTGCTTCTGTTCCTCCTGCAACTAGAGCAGAGCTCTTCCGATAAAACTGCGTGTATTGGGAGATGAAATGCTTACAGTCCTTACTAGAGACTGCCATGGTTGAGGCAGTTCGCTCCACGCGGGTAAACATTCTTACAGAACAAGTTCATTAGGGGAAGTACCCGTTGTGTACACAGTGGGAGAAAAGCTGCTTGTGTTCCACCTGCAACTAAAGCAGAGCTCTTCCGATAAAACTGCGTGTTTTGGTAGAGGAAATGCTTACAGTCCTCCCTCCTGCCTGCCTTGGTTGAGGCAGTTCGCTCCACGTGGGAAACTCTGCATATAGAAATTCAATTGTGGAAGAGCCCAAAGAGAACACAGTGGGAGAAATGCTGCTTGTGTTCCACCTGCAACTAAAGCAGAGTTCTTCGGGTAAAACTGCGTGTTTTGGCAGAGAACATGCTTACAGTCCTCGCTACAGCCTGCCGTGGTTGAGGCAGTTCGCTCCACCTGGTAAACACTGCATATAGACTTTTCTTCGTGGAAGAGACCAAAGAGTACACCGTGGGGAAATGCTGCTTGTGTTGCCCCTGCAACTAAAGCAGAGTTCATCGGGTAAAACTGCGTGTTTTGGGAGAGGACATGCTTATCGTCCTCGTTACACCCTGCCGTGGTTGAGGCAGTTCGTTCCACGTGGGAAACCCTGCATATAGAAGTTCATTTGTGGAAGAGCCCAAAGAGTACACAGTGGGAGAAAAGCTGCTTATCTTCCACCTACAAGTAAAGCAGAGCTCTTCCGA
The DNA here is from genome assembly GCF_949752795.1 of Hyperoodon ampullatus. Lineage (NCBI taxonomy): Eukaryota > Metazoa > Chordata > Mammalia > Artiodactyla > Ziphiidae > Hyperoodon > Hyperoodon ampullatus. The sequence continues at coordinate 237,683 of NW_027641084.1, forward strand.
TAAAACTGCGTGTTTTGGGAGAGGAAATGCTTATAGTCCTTACTAAAGACTGCCAAGGCTGAGGCAGTTCGCTCCACGCTGGTAACCATTCTTATACAACAAGTTCATTAGGGGAAGTGCGCATTGTGTACACTGTGGGAGAAAAGCTGCTTGTGTTCCACCTGCAACTAAAGCAGAGTTCTTCAGGTAAAACTGCGTGTTTTGGGAGAGGAAGTGCTTACAGTCCTCACTTCAGCCTGCGTTGGTTTAGGCCTTTCACTCCACGCGGCACACACTGCGTATAGAATTTCTTTCGGGCAAAGGACAATTGTGTACACTGTGGGAGAAAAGCTGCTTGTGTTCCACCTGCAATTAAAGCAGAGTTCTTAGGGTAAAACTTCGTGTTGTGGGAGAGGAAATGCTTACACTCCTCCCTCCTGCCTGCCTTGGTTGAGACAGTTCGCTCCACATGGGAAACCCTGCATATGGAAGTTCATTCGAGGTAGAGCGCAAAGAGTACACAGTGGGAGAAATGCTGCTTGTGTTCCACATGCAACTAAAGCAGAGTTCTTCGGGTAAAACTGCGTGTTTTGGGAGAGGACATGCTTACAGTCCTCGCTACAGCCTGCCGTGGTTTAGCAGTTCGCTCCACGTGGGAAACCCTGCATATAGAAGTTCATTTGTGGAAGAGCCCAAAGAGTACACAGTGGTAGAAAAGCTGCTTCTGTTCCACCTGCAACTAAAGCAGATCTCTTCCAATAAAACTGCATGTTTTGGGAGAGGAAATGCTTACACTCCTTACTAGAGACTGCCATGGTTGAGGCAGTTCGCTCCACGTGGGAAAACATTCTTATAGAACAAGTTCATTAGGGGAAGTGCCCATTGTGTACACTGTGGGAGAAAAGCAGCTTCTGTTCCACCTGCAACTAAAGCAGAGTTCTTCGGGTAAAACTGCGTGTTTTGGGAGAGGAAATGCTTACAGGCCTCCCTCCTGCCTGCCTTGGTTAAGACAGTTCTCTCCACATGGGAAACCCTGCATATGGAAGTTCATTAGAGGTGGAGCACAAAGAGTACACAGTGGGAGAAATGCTGCTTGTGTTCCACCTGCAACTAAAGCAGAGTTCTTCCGTTAAAACTGGGTGTTTTGGGAGAGGAAATGCTTACAGTCCTCCCTCCTGCCTGCCATGGTTGAGGCAGTTCGCTCCACGCGGGTAACCATTCTTATAGAACAAGTTCATTCGGGGAAGTGCCCGTTGTGTACACTGTGGGAGAAAAGCTGCTTGTGTTCCACCTGCACCTAAAACAGAGTTCTTCCGATAAAACTGCGTGTTTTGGGAGAGGAAATGCTTACAGGCCTCCCTACAGCCTGCCTTGGTTGAGACAGTTCGCTCCACGCGGGTAACCATTCTTATAGAACAAGTTCATTCGGGGAAGTGCCCGTTGTGTACACTGTGGGAGAAAAGCTGCTTGTGTTCCACCTGCAACTACAGCAGAGTTCTTAGGGTAAAACTTCGTGTTGTGGGAGAGGAAATGCTTACACTCCTCCCTCCTGCCTGCCTTGGTTGAGACAGTTCTCTCCACATGGGAAACCCTGCATATGGAAGTTCATTAGAGGTAGAGCACAAAGAGTACACAGTGGGAGAAATGCTGCTTGTGTTCCACCTGCAACTATAGCAGAGTTCTTCAGGTAAAACTGCGGGTTTTCGGAGAGGAAACTCTTTCGGGCAAAGGCCCATTGGGTACAGTGTGGGAGAAAAGCTGCTTGTGTTCCACCTGCAACTAAAGCAGAGTTCTTCAGGTAAAACTGCGTGTTTTGGGAGAGGACATGCTTACAGTCCTCTCTACAGCCTGCCGTGTTTGAGGCAGTTCGCTCAACGTGGGAAACCCTGCAAATAATAGTTCATTTGTGGAAGAGACCAAAGATTACAAAGTGGGAGAAAAGCTGCATCTGTTCCTCCTGCAACTAGAGCAGAGCTCTTCCGATAAAACTGCGTGTATTGGGAGACGAAATGCTTACAGTCCTTACTAGAGACTGCCATGGTTGAGGCAGTTCGCACCACGCGGGTAAACATTCTTATCGAACAAGTTCATTAGGGGAAGTGCCCATTGTGTACACTGTGGGAGAAAAGCTGCTTGTGTTCCACCTGCAAATAAAGCAGAGTTGTTCCGCCAAAACTGCGTGTTTTGGGAGAGGAAATGCTTACAGGCCTCCCTACTGCCTGCCATGGTTGAGGCAGTTCGCTCCACGCGGGTAAACATTCTTACAGAACAAGTTCATTAGGGGAAGTACCCGTTGTGTACACTGTGGGAGAAAAGCTGCTAGTGTTCCACCTGCAACTAAACCAGAGTTCTTCGGGTAAAACTGCGTGTTTGTGGAGAGGACATGTTTACAGTCCTCGCCGTAGACTGCCTTGGTTGAGGCAGTTCGCTCCACGTGGGAAGCCCGGCATATAGAATTTCATTCGTGGAAGAGACCAAAGAGTACACAGTGGGAGAAAAGCTGCTTGTGTTCCACCTGCAACTAAAGCAGAGCTCTTCCGATAAAACTGCGTGTTTTGGTAGAGGAAATGCTTACAGTCCTCCCTCCTGCCTGCCTTGGTTGAGACAGTTCTCTCCACATGGGAAACCCTGCATATGGAAGTTCATTAGAGGTAGAGCACAAAGAGTACACAGTGGGAGAAATGCTGCTTGTGTTCCACCTGCAACTATAGCAGAGTTCTTCAGGTAAAACTGCGGGTTTTCGGAGAGGAAACTCTTTCGGGCAAAGGCCCATTGGGTACAGTGTGGGAGAAAAGCTGCTTGTGTTCCACCTGCAACTAAAGCAGAGTTCTTCAGGTAAAACTGCGTGTTTTGGGAGAGGACATGCTTACAGTCCTCTCTACAGCCTGCCGTGTTTGAGGCAGTTCGCTCAACGTGGGAAACCCTGCAAATAATAGTTCATTTGTGGAAGAGACCAAAGATTACAAAGTGGGAGAAAAGCTGCATCTGTTCCTCCTGCAACTAGAGCAGAGCTCTTCCGATAAAACTGCGTGTATTGGGAGACGAAATGCTTACAGTCCTTACTAGAGACTGCCATGGTTGAGGCAGTTCGCAACACGCGGGTAAACATTCTTATCGAACAAGTTCATTAGGGGAAGTGCGCATTGTGTACACTGTGGGAGAAAAGCTGCTTGTGTTCCACCTGCAACTAAAGCAGAGTTCTTCCGTTAAAACTGCGTGTTTGGGAGAGGAAATGCTTACAGTCCTCCCTCCTGCCTGCCATGGTTGAGGCAGTTCGCTCCACGCGGGTAACCATTCTTATAGAACAAGTTCATTCGGGGAAGTGCCCGTTGTGTACACTGTGGGAGAAAAGCTGCTTGGGTTCCACCTGCAACTAAAGCAGAGTTCTTCGGGTAAAACTGCGTGTTTTGGGAGAGGAAATGCTTACAGGCCTCCCTACAGCCTGCCTTGGTTGAGACAGTTCGCTCACGTGGGAAAACATTCTTATAGAACAAGTTCATTAGGGGAAGTGCCCGTTGTGTACACTGTGGGAGAAAAGCTGCTTGTGTTCCACCTGCAACTAAAGCAGAGTTCTTAGGGTAAAACTTCGTGTTGTGGGAGAGGAAATGCTTACACTCCTCCCTCCTGCCTGCCTTGGTTGAGACAGTTCTCTCCACATGGGAAACCCTGCATATGGAAGTTCATTAGAGGTAGAGCACAAAGAGTACACAGTGGGAGAAATGCTGCTTGTGTTCCACCTGCAACTATAGCAGAGTTCTTCAGGTAAAACTGCGGGTTTTCGGAGAGGAAACTCTTTCGGGCAAAGGCCCGTTGGGTACAGTGTGGGAGAAAAGCTGCTTGTGTTCCACCTGCAACTAAAGCAGAGTTCTTCAGGTAAAACTGCGTGTTTTGGGAGAGGACATGCTTACAGTCCTCTCTACAGCCTGCCGTGTTTGAGGCAGTTCGCTCAACGTGGGAAACCCTGCATATAATAGTTCATTTGTGGAAGAGACCAAAGATTACACAGTGGGAGAAAAGCTGCTTCTCTTCCTCCTGCAACTAGAGCAGAGCTCTTCCGATAAAACTGCGTGTATTGGGAGATGAAATGCTTACAGTCCTTACTAGAGACTGCCATGGTTGAGGCAGTTCGCTCCACGCGGGTAAACATTCTTACAGAACAAGTTCATTAGGGGAAGTACCCGTTGTGTACACAGTGGGAGAAAAGCTGCTTGTGTTCCACCTGCAACTAAAGCAGAGCTCTTCCGATAAAACTGCGTGTTTTGGTAGAGGAAATGCTTACAGTCCTCCCTCCTGCCTGCCTTGGTTGAGGCAGTTCGCTCCACGTGGGAAACTCTGCATATAGAAATTCAATTGTGGAAGAGCCCAAAGAGAACACAGTGGGAGAAATGCTGCTTGTGTTCCACCTGCAACTAAAGCAGAGTTCTTCGGGTAAAACTGCGTGTTTTGGCAGAGAACATGCTTACAGTCCTCGCTACAGCCTGCCGTGGTTGAGGCAGTTCGCTCCACCTGGTAAACACTGCATATAGACTTTTCTTCGTGGAAGAGACCAAAGAGTACACCGTGGGGAAATGCTGCGTGTGTTGCCCCTGCAACTAAAGCAGAGTTCATCGGGTAAAACTGCGTGTTTTGGGAGAGGACATGCTTATCGTCCTCGTTACACCCTGCCGTGGTTGAGGCAGTTCGTTCCACGTGGGAAACCCTGCATATAGAAGTTCATTTGTGGAAGAGCCCAAAGAGTACACAGTGGGAGAAAAGCTGCTTATCTTCCACCTACAAGTAAAGCAGAGCTCTTCCGATAAAACTGCGTGTTTTGGGAGAGGAAATGCTTATAGTCCTTACTAAAGACTGCCAAGGCTGAGGCAGTTCGCTCCACGCTGGTAACCATTCTTATACAACAAGTTCATTAGGGGAAGTGCGCATTGTGTACACTGTGGGAGAAAAGCTGCTTGTGTTCCACCTGCAACTAAAGCAGAGTTCTTCCGTTAAAACTGCGTGTTTGGGAGAGGAAATGCTTACAGTCCTCCCTCCTGCCTGCCATGGTTGAGGCAGTTCGCTCCACGCGGGTAACCATTCTTATAGAACAAGTTCATTCGGGGAAGTGCCCGTTGTGTACACTGTGGGAGAAAAGCTGCTTGGGTTCCACCTGCAACTAAAGCAGAGTTCTTCGGGTAAAACTGCGTGTTTTGGGAGAGGAAATGCTTACAGGCCTCCCTACAGCCTGCCTTGGTTGAGACAGTTCGCTCCACGTGGGAAAACATTCTTATAGAACAAGTTCATTAGGGGAAGTGCCCGTTGTGTACACTGTGGGAGAAAAGCTGCTTGTGTTCCACCTGCAACTAAAGCAGAGTTCTTCGGGTAAAACTGCATGTTTTGGGAGAGGAAACCCTTTCGGGCAAAGACCAATTGGGAACACAGCGGGAGAAAAGCTGCTTGTGTTCCACCTGCAATTAAAGCAGAGTTCTTAGGGTAAAACTTCGTGTTGTGGGAGAGGAAATGCTTACACTCCTCCCTCCTGCCTGCCTTGGTTGAGACAGTTCGCTCCACATGGGAAACCCTGCATATGGAAGTTCATTCGAGGTAGAGCGCAAAGAGTACACAGTGGGAGAAATGCTGCTTGTGTTCCACATGCAACTAAAGCAGAGTTCTTCGGGTAAAACTGCGTGTTTTGGGAGAGGACATGCTTACAGTCCTCGCTACAGCCTGCCGTGGTTTAGCAGTTCGCTCCACGTGGGAAACCCTGCATATAGAAGTTCATTTGTGGAAGAGCCCAAAGAGTACACAGTGGTAGAAAAGCTGCTTCTGTTCCACCTGCAACTAAAGCAGATCTCTTCCAATAAAACTGCATGTTTTGGGAGAGGAAATGCTTACACTCCTTACTAGAGACTGCCATGGTTGAGGCAGTTCGCTCCACGTGGGAAAACATTCTTATAGAACAAGTTCATTAGGGGAAGTGCCCATTGTGTACACTGTGGGAGAAAAGCAGCTTCTGTTCCACCTGCAACTAAAGCAGAGTTCTTCGGGTAAAACTGCGTGTTTTGGGAGAGGAAATGCTTACAGTCCTCCCTCCTGCCTGCCTTGGTTGAGACAGTTCTCTCCACATGGGAAACCCTGCATATGGAAGTTCATTAGAGGTAGAGCACAAAGAGTACACAGTGGGAGAAATGCTGCTTGTGTTCCACCTGCAACTAAAGCAGAGTTCTTCCGTTAAAACTGCGTGTTTTGGGAGAGGAAATGCTTACAGTCCTCCCTCCTGCCTGCCATGGTTGAGGCAGTTCGCTCCACGCGGGTAACCATTCTTATAGAACAAGTTCATTCGGGGAAGTGCCCGTTGTGTACACTGTGGGAGAAAAGCTGCTTGTGTTCCATCTGCACCTAAAGCAGAGTTCTTCCGATAAAACTGCGTGTTTTGGGAGAGGAAATGCTTACAGGCCTCCCTACAGCCTGCCTTGGTTGAGACAGTTCGCTCCACGCGGGTAACCATTCTTATAGAACAAGTTCATTCGGGGAAGTGCCCGTTGTGTACACTGTGGGAGAAAAGCTGCTTGTGTTCCACCTGCAACCAAAGCAGAGTTCTTAGGGTAAAACTTCGTGTTGTGGGAGAGGAAATGCTTACACTCCTCCCTCCTGCCTGCCTTGGTTGAGACAGTTCTCTCCACATGGGAAACCCTGCATATGGAAGTTCATTAGAGGTAGAGCACAAAGAGTACACAGTGGGAGAAAAGCTGCTTGTGTTCCACCTGCAACTAAAGCAGAGCTCTTCCGATAAAACTGCGTGTTTTGGTAGAGGAAATGCTTACAGTCCTCCCTCCTGCCTGCCTTGGTTGAGGCAGTTCGCTCCACGTGGGAAACTCTGCATATAGAAATTCAATTGTGGAAGAGCCCAAAGAGAACACAGTGGGAGAAATGCTGCTTGTGTTCCACCTGCAACTAAGGCAGAGTTCTTCGGGTAAAACTGCGTGTTTTGGCAGAGGACATGCTTACAGTCCTCGCTACAGCCTGCCGTGGTTGAGGCAGTTCGCTCCACCTGGTAAACACTGCATATAGACTTTTCTTCGTGGAAGAGACCAAAGAGTACACCGTGGGGAAATGCTGCGTGTGTTGCCCCTGCAACTAAAGCAGAGTTCATCGGGTAAAACTGCGTGTTTTGGGAGAGGACATGCTTATCGTCCTCGCTACACCCTGCCGTGGTTGAGGCAGTTCGTTCCACGTGGGAAACCCTGCATATAGAAGTTCATTTGTGGAAGAGCCCAAAGAGTACACAGTGGGAGAAAAGCTGCTTATCTTCCACCTACAAGTAAAGCAGAGCTCTTCCGATAAAACTGCGTGTTCTGGGAGAGGAAATGCTTATAGTCCTTACTAAAGACTGCCAAGGCTGAGGCAGTTCGCTCCACGCTGGTAACCATTCTTATACAACAAGTTCATTAGGGGAAGTGCGCATTGTGTACACTGTGGGAGAAAAGCTGCTTGTGTTCCACCTGCAACTAAAGCAGAGTTCTTCCGTTAAAACTGCGTGTTTGGGAGAGGAAATGCTTACAGTCCTCCCTCCTGCCTGCCATGGTTGAGGCAGTTCGCTCCACGCGGGTAACCATTCTTATAGAACAAGTTCATTCGGGGAAGTGCCCGTTGTGTACACTGTGGGAGAAAAGCTGCTTGTGTTCCACCTGCAACTAAAGCAGAGTTCTTCGGGTAAAACTGCGTGTTTTGGGAGAGGAAATGCTTACAGGCCTCCCTACAGCCTGCCTTGGTTGAGACAGTTCGCTCCACGTGGGAAAACATTCTTATAGAACAAGTTCATTAGGGGAAGTGCCCGTTGTGTACACTGTGGGAGAAAAGCTGCTTGTGTTCCACCTGCAACTAAAGCAGAGTTCTTCGGGTAAAACTGCATGTTTTGGGAGAGGAAACCCTTTCGGGCAAAGACCAATTGGGAACACAGCGGGAGAAAAGCTGCTTGTGTTCCACCTGCAATTAAAGCAGAGTTCTTAGGGTAAAACTTCGTGTTGTGGGAGAGGAAATGCTTACACTCCTCCCTCCTGCCTGCCTTGGTTGAGACAGTTCGCTCCACATGGGAAACCCTGCATATGGAAGTTCATTCGAGGTAGAGCGCAAAGAGTACACAGTGGGAGAAATGCTGCTTGTGTTCCACATGCAACTAAAGCAGAGTTCTTCGGGTAAAACTGCGTGTTTTGGGAGAGGACATGCTTACAGTCCTCGCTACAGCCTGCCGTGGTTTAGCAGTTCGCTCCACGTGGGAAACCCTGCATATAGAAGTTCATTTGTGGAAGAGCCCAAAGAGTACACAGTGGTAGAAAAGCTGCTTCTGTTCCACCTGCAACTAAAGCAGATCTCTTCCAATAAAACTGCGTGTTTTGGGAGAGGAAATGCTTACACTCCTTACTAGAGACTGCCATGGTTGAGGCAGTTCGCTCCACGTGGGAAACCATTCTTATAGAACAAGTTCATTAGGGGAAGTGCCCATTGTGTACACTGTGGGAGAAAAGCAGCTTCTGTTCCACCTGCAACTAAAGCAGAGTTCTTCGGGTAAAACTGCGTGTTTTGGGAGAGGAAATGCTTACAGTCCTCCCTCCTGCCTGCCTTGGTTGAGACAGTTCTCTCCACATGGGAAACCCTGCATATGGAAGTTCATTAGAGGTAGAGCACAAAGAGTACACAGTGGGAGAAATGCTGCTTGTGTTCCACCTGCAACTATAGCAGAGTTCTTCAGGTAAAACTGCGTGATTTCGGAGAGGAAACTCTTTCGGGCAAAGGCCCATTGGGTACACTGTGGGAGAAAAGCTGCTTGTGTTCCACCTGCAACTAAAGCAGAGTTCTTCGGGTAAAACTGCGTGTTTGGGGAGAGGACATGTTTAGAGTCCTCGCCATAGCCTGCCTTGGTTGAGGAAGTTCGCTCCACGTGGGAAGCCCGGCATATAGAATTTCATTCGTGGAAGAGACCAAAGAGTACACAGTGGGAGAAAAGCTGCTTGTGTTCCACCTGCAACTAAAGCAGAGCTCTTCCGATAAAACTGCGTGTTTTGGGAGAGGAAATGCTTACAGTCCTCCTTCCTGCCTGCCTTGGTTGAGGCAGTTCGCTCCACGTGGGAAACCCTGCATATAGAAATTCAATTGTGGAAGAGCCCAAAGAGAACACAGTGGGAGAAATGCTGCTTGTGTTCCACCTGCAACTAAAGCAGAGTTCTTCGGGTAAAACTGCGTGTTTTGGCAGAGGACATGCTTACAGTCCTCGCTACAGCCTGCGTGGTTGAGGCAGTTCGCTCCACCGGGTAAACACTGCATATAGAATTTTCTTCGTGGAAGAGACCAAAGAGTACACCGTGGGGAAATGCTGCTTGTGTTGCCCCTGCAACTAAAGCAGAGTTCATCGTGTAAAACTGCGTGTTTTGGGAGAGGACATGCTTACAGGCCTCCCTACTGCCTGCCTTGGTTGAGACACTTCGCTCCACGTGGGAAACCATTCTTATAGAAAAAGTTCATTAGGGGAAGTGCCCGTTGTGTACACTGTGGGAGAAAAGCTGCTTGTGTTCCACCTGCAACTAAAGCAGAGTTCTTCGGGTAAAACTGCATGTTTTGGGAGAGGAAATGCTTACAGTCCTCGCTACAGCCTGCCATGGTTGAGGCAGTTCGCTCCACGAGGGAAACCATTCTTATAGAACATGTTCATTAGGGGAAGCGCCCATTGGGTACACTGTGGGAGAAAAGCTGCTTGTGTTCCACCTGCAACTAAACCAGAGTTCTTCGGGTAAAACTGCATGTTTTGGCAGAGGACATGCTTACAGGCCTCCCTACTGCCTGCCTTGGTTGAGACAGTTCCTCCACGTGGGAAACCCTGCATATAGAAGTTCATTCATGGAAGAGCCCAAAGAGTTCATAGTGGAAGAAATGCTTCTTGTGTTCCACCTGCAACTAAAGCAGAGTTCTTCCATTAAAACTGCGTGGTTTGGGAGAGGAAACTCTTTCGGGTAAAGGCCCATTGGTTACACTGTGGGAGAAAAGCTGCTTGTGTTCCACCTGCAACTAAAGCAGAGTTCTTCAGGTAAAACTGCGTGTTTTGGGAGAGGAAGTGCTTACAGTCCTCACTTCAGCCTGCGTTGGTTTAGGCCTTTCACTCCACGCGGCACACACTGCGTATAGAATTTCTTTCGGGCAAAGGACAATTGTGTACACTGTGGGAGAAAAGCTGCTTGTGTTCCACCTGCAATTAAAGCAGAGTTCTTAGGGTAAAACTTCGTGTTGTGGGAGAGGAAATGCTTACACTCCTCCCTCCTGCCTGCCTTGGTTGAGACAGTTCGCTCCACATGGGAAACCCTGCATATGGAAGTTCATTCGAGGTAGAGCGCAAAGAGTACACAGTGGGAGAAATGCTGCTTGTGTTCCACATGCAACTAAAGCAGAGTTCTTCGGGTAAAACTGCGTGTTTTGGGAGAGGACATGCTTACAGTCCTCGCTACAGCCTGCCGTGGTTTAGCAGTTCGCTCCACGTGGGAAACCCTGCATATAGAAGTTCATTTGTGGAAGAGCCCAAAGAGTACACAGTGGTAGAAAAGCTGCTTCTGTTCCACCTGCAACTAAAGCAGATCTCTTCCAATAAAACTGCATGTTTTGGGAGAGGAAATGCTTACACTCCTTACTAGAGACTGCCATGGTTGAGGCAGTTCGCTCCACGTGGGAAAACATTCTTATAGAACAAGTTCATTAGGGGAAGTGCCCATTGTGTACACTGTGGGAGAAAAGCAGCTTCTGTTCCACCTGCAACTAAAGCAGAGTTCTTCGGGTAAAACTGCGTGTTTTGGGAGAGGAAATGCTTACAGTCCTCCCTCCTGCCTGCCTTGGTTGAGACAGTTCTCTCCACATGGGAAACCCTGCATATGGAAGTTCATTAGAGGTAGAGCACAAAGAGTACACAGTGGGAGAAATGCTGCTTGTGTTCCACCTGCAACTAAAGCAGAGTTCTTCCGTTAAAACTGGGTGTTTTGGGAGAGGAAATGCTTACAGTCCTCCCTCCTGCCTGCCATGGTTGAGGCAGTTCGCTCCACGCGGGTAAACATTCTTATAGAACAAGTTCATTCGGGGAAGTGCCCGTTGTGTACACTGTGGGAGAAAAGCTGCTTGTGTTCCACCTGCACCTAAAGCAGAGTTCTTCCGATAAAACTGCGTGTTTTGGGAGAGGAAATGCTTACAGGCCTCCCTACAGCCTGCCTTGGTTGAGACAGTTCGCTGCACGCGGGTAACCATTCTTATAGAACAAGTTCATTCGGGGAAGTGCCCGTTGTGTACACTGTGGGAGAAAAGCTGCTTGTGTTCCACCTGCAACTACAGCAGAGTTCTTAGGGTAAAACTTCGTGTTGTGGGAGAGGAAATGCTTACACTCCTCCCTCCTGCCTGCCTTGGTTGAGACAGTTCTCTCCACATGGGAAACCCTGCATATGGAAGTTCATTAGAGGTAGAGCACAAAGAGTACACAGTGGGAGAAATGCTGCTTGTGTTCCACCTGCAACTATAGCAGAGTTCTTCAGGTAAAACTGCGGGTTTTCGGAGAGGAAACTCTTTCGGGCAAAGGCCCATTGGGTACAGTGTGGGAGAAAAGCTGCTTGTGTTCCACCTGCAACTAAAGCAGAGTTCTTCAGGTAAAACTGCGTGTTTTGGGAGAGGACATGCTTACAGTCCTCTCTACAGCCTGCCGTGTTTGAGGCAGTTCGCTCAACGTGGGAAACCCTGCAAATAATAGTTCATTTGTGGAAGAGACCAAAGATTACAAAGTGGGAGAAAAGCTGCATCAGTTCCTCCTGCAACTAGAGCAGAGCTCTTCCGATAAAACTGCGTGTATTGGGAGACGAAATGCTTACAGTCCTTACTAGAGACTGCCATGGTTGAGGCAGTTCGCACCACGCGGGTAAACATTCTTATCGAACAAGTTCATTAGGGGAAGTGCCCATTGTGTACACTGTGGGAGAAAAGCTGCTTGTGTTCCACCTGCAAATAAAGCAGAGTTGTTCCGCCAAAACTGCGTGTTTTGGGAGAGGAAATGCTTAAAGGCCTCCCTACTGCCTGCCATGGTTGAGGCAGTTCGCTCCACGCGGGTAAACATTCTTACAGAACAAGTTCATTAGGGGAAGTACCCGTTGTGTACACTGTGGGAGAAAAGCTGCTAGTGTTCCACCTGCAACTAAACCAGAGTTCTTCGGGTAAAACTGCGTGTTTGGGGAGAGGACATGTTTACAGTCCTCGCCGTAGACTGCCTTGGTTGAGGCAGTTCGCTCCACGTGGGAAGCCCGGCATATAGAATTTCATTCGTGGAAGAGACCAAAGAGTACACAGTGGGAGAAAAGCTGCTTGTGTTCCACCTGCAACTAAAGCAGAGCTCTTCCGATAAAACTGCGTGTTTTGGTAGAGGAAATGCTTACAGTCCTCCCTCCTGCCTGCCTTGGTTGAGGCAGTTCGCTCCACGTGGGAAACTCTGCATATAGAAATTCAATTGTGGAAGAGCCCAAAGAGAACACAGTGGGAGAAATGCTGCTTGTGTTCCACCTGCAACTAAAGCAGAGTTCTTCGGGTAAAACTGCGTGTTTTGGCAGAGGACATGCTTACAGTCCTCGCTACAGCCTGCCGTGGTTGAGGCAGTTCACTCCACCTGGTAAACACTGCATATAGACTTTTCTTCGTGGAAGAGACCAAAGAGTACACCGTGGGGAAATGCTGCGTGTGTTGCCCCTGCAACTAAAGCAGAGTTCATCGGGTAAAACTGCGTGTTTTGGGAGAGGACATGCTTATCGTCCTCGCTACACCCTGCCGTGGTTGAGGCAGTTCGTTCCACGTGGGAAACCCTGCATATAGAAGTTCATTTGTGGAAGAGCCCAAAGAGTACACAGTGGGAGAAAAGCTGCTTATCTTCCACCTACAAGTAAAGCAGAGCTCTTCCGATAAAACTGCGTGTTCTGGGAGAGGAAATGCTTATAGTCCTTACTAAAGACTGCCAAGGCTGAGGCAGTTCGCTCCACGCTGGTAACCATTCTTATACAACAAGTTCATTAGGGGAAGTGCGCATTGTGTACACTGTGGGAGAAAAGCTGCTTGTGTTCCACCTGCAACTAAAGCAGAGTTCTTCCGTTAAAACTGCGTGTTTGGGAGAGGAAATGCTTACAGTCCTCCCTCCTGCCTGCCATGGTTGAGGCAGTTCGCTCCACGCGGGTAACCATTCTTATAGAACAAGTTCATTCGGGGAAGTGCCCGTTGTGTACACTGTGGGAGAAAAGCTGCTTGTGTTCCACCTGCAACTAAAGCAGAGTTCTTCGGGTAAAACTGCGTGTTTTGGGAGAGGAAATGCTTACAGGCCTCCCTACAGCCTGCCTTGGTTGAGACAGTTCGCTCCACGTGGGAAAACATTCTTATAGAACAAGTTCATTAGGGGAAGTGCCCGTTGTGTACACTGTGGGAGAAAAGCTGCTTGTGTTCCACCTGCAACTAAAGCAGAGTTCTTCGGGTAAAACTGCATGTTTTGGGAGAGGAAACCCTTTCGGGCAAAGACCAATTGGGAACACAGCGGGAGAAAAGCTGCTTGTGTTCCACCTGCAATTAAAGCAGAGTTCTTAGGGTAAAACTTCGTGTTGTGGGAGAGGAAATGCTTACACTCCTCCCTCCTGCCTGCCTTGGTTGAGACAGTTCGCTCCACATGGGAAACCCTGCATATGGAAGTTCATTCGAGGTAGAGCGCAAAGAGTACACAGTGGGAGAAATGCTGCTTGTGTTCCACATGCAACTAAAGCAGAGTTCTTCGGGTAAAACTGCGTGTTTTGGGAGAGGACATGCTTACAGTCCTCGCTACAGCCTGCCGTGGTTTAGCAGTTCGCTCCACGTGGGAAACCCTGCATATAGAAGTTCATTTGTGGAAGAGCCCAAAGAGTACACAGTGGTAGAAAAGCTGCTTCTGTTCCACCTGCAACTAAAGCAGATCTCTTCCAATAAAACTGCGTGTTTTGGGAGAGGAAATGCTTACACTCCTTACTAGAGACTGCCATGGTTGAGGCAGTTCGCTCCACGTGGGAAACCATTCTTATAGAACAAGTTCATTAGGGGAAGTGCCCATTGTGTACACTGTGGGAGAAAAGCAGCTTCTGTTCCACCTGCAACTAAAGCAGAGTTCTTCGGGTAAAACTGCGTGTTTTGGGAGAGGAAATGCTTACAGTCCTCCCTCCTGCCTGCCTTGGTTGAGACAGTTCTCTCCACATGGGAAACCCTGCATATGGAAGTTCATTAGAGGTAGAGCACAAAGAGTACACAGTGGGAGAAATGCTGCTTGTGTTCCACCTGCAACTATAGCAGAGTTCTTCAGGTAAAACTGCGGGTTTTCGGAGAGGAAACTCTTTCGGGCAAAGGCCCATTGGGTACAGTGTGGGAGAAAAGCTGCTTGTGTTCCACCTGCAACTAAAGCAGAGTTCTTCGGGTAAAACTGCGTGTTTGGGGAGAGGACATGTTTAGAGTCCTCGCCATAGCCTGCCTTGGTTGAGGCAGTTCGCTCCACGTGGGAAGCCCGGCATATAGAATTTCATTCGTGGAAGAGACCAAAGAGTACACAGTGGGAGAAAAGCTGCTTGTGTTCCACCTGCAACTAAAGCAGAGCTCTTCCGATAAAACTGCGTGTTTTGGGAGAGGAAATGCTTACAGTCCTCCTTCCTGCCTGCCTTGGTTGAGGCAGTTCGCTCCACGTGGGAAACCCTGCATATAGAAATTCAATTGTGGAAGAGCCCAAAGAGAACACAGTGGGAGAAATGCTGCTTGTGTTCCACCTGCAACTAAAGCAGAGTTCTTCGGGTAAAACTGCGTGTTTTGGCAGAGGACATGCTTACAGTCCTCGCTACAGCCTGCGTGGTTGAGGCAGTTCGCTCCACCGGGTAAACACTGCATATAGAATTTTCTTCGTGGAAGAGACCAAAGAGTACACCGTGGGGAAATGCTGCTTGTGTTGCCCCTGCAACTAAAGCAGAGTTCATCGTGTAAAACTGCGTGTTTTGGGAGAGGACATGCTTACAGGCCTCCCTACTGCCTGCCTTGGTTGAGACACTTCGCTCCACGTGGGAAACCATTCTTATAGAAAAAGTTCATTAGGGGAAGTGCCCGTTGTGTACACTGTGGGAGAAAAGCTGCTTGTGTTCCACCTGCAACTAAAGCAGAGTTCTTCGGGTAAAACTGCATGTTTTGGGAGAGGAAATGCTTACAGTCCTCGCTACAGCCTGCCATGGTTGAGGCAGTTCGCTCCACGAGGGAAACCATTCTTATAGAACATGTTCATTAGGGGAAGCGCCCATTGGGTACACTGTGGGAGAAAAGCTGCTTGTGTTCCACCTGCAACTAAACCAGAGTTCTTCGGGTAAAACTGCATGTTTTGGCAGAGGACATGCTTACAGGCCTCCCTACTGCCTGCCTTGGTTGAGACAGTTCCTCCACGTGGGAAACCCTGCATATAGAAGTTCATTCATGGAAGAGCCCAAAGAGTTCATAGTGGAAGAAATGCTTCTTGTGTTCCACCTGCAACTAAAGCAGAGTTCTTCCATTAAAACTGCGTGGTTTGGGAGAGGAAACGCTTTCGGGTAAAGGCCCATTGGTTACACTGTGGGAGAAAAGCTGCTTGTGTTCCACCTGCAACTAAAGCAGAGTTCTTCAGGTAAAACTGCGTGTTTTGGGAGAGGAAGTGCTTACAGTCCTCACTTCAGCCTGCGTTGGTTTAGGCCTTTCACTCCACGCGGCACACACTGCGTATAGAATTTCTATCGGGCAAAGGACAATTGTGTACACTGTGGGAGAAAAGCTGCTTGTGTTCCACCTGCAATTAAAGCAGAGTTCTTAGGGTAAAACTTCGTGTTGTGGGAGAGGAAATGCTTACACTCCTCCCTCCTGCCTGCCTTGGTTGAGACAGTTCGCTCCACATGGGAAACCCTGCATATGGAAGTTCATTCGAGGTAGAGCGCAAAGAGTACACAGTGGGAGAAATGCTGCTTGTGTTCCACATGCAACTAAAGCAGAGTTCTTCGGGTAAAACTGCGTGTTTTGGGAGAGGACATGCTTACAGTCCTCGCTACAGCCTGCCGTGGTTTAGCAGTTCGCTCCACGTGGGAAACCCTGCATATAGAAGTTCATTTGTGGAAGAGCCCAAAGAGTACACAGTGGTAGAAAAGCTGCTTCTGTTCCACCTGCAACTAAAGCAGATCTCTTCCAATAAAACTGCATGTTTTGGGAGAGGAAATGCTTACACTCCTTACTAGAGACTGCCATGGTTGAGGCAGTTCGCTCCACGTGGGAAAACATTCTTATAGAACAAGTTCATTAGGGGAA
The DNA here is from genome assembly GCF_949752795.1 of Hyperoodon ampullatus. Classification (NCBI taxonomy): domain Eukaryota; kingdom Metazoa; phylum Chordata; class Mammalia; order Artiodactyla; family Ziphiidae; genus Hyperoodon; species Hyperoodon ampullatus. The sequence goes on from NW_027641084.1 coordinate 254,003, forward strand.
GTGCCCATTGTGTACACTGTGGGAGAAAAGCAGCTTCTGTTCCACCTGCAACTAAAGCAGAGTTCTTCGGGTAAAACTGCGTGTTTTGGGAGAGGAAATGCTTACAGTCCTCCCTCCTGCCTGCCTTGGTTGAGACAGTTCTCTCCACATGGGAAACCCTGCATATGGAAGTTCATTAGAGGTAGAGCACAAAGAGTACACAGTGGGAGAAATGCTGCTTGTGTTACACCTGCAACTAAAGCAGAGTTCTTCCGTTAAAACTGGGTGTTTTGGGAGAGGAAATGCTTACAGTCCTCCCTCCTGCCTGCCATGGTTGAGGCAGTTCGCTCCACGCGGGTAACCATTCTTATAGAACAAGTTCATTCGGGGAAGTGCCCGTTGTGTACACTGTGGGAGAAAAGCTGCTTGTGTTCCACCTGCACCTAAAGCAGAGTTCTTCCGATAAAACTGCGTGTTTTGGGAGAGGAAATGCTTACAGGCCTCCCTACAGCCTGCCTTGGTTGAGACAGTTCGCTCCACGTGGGTAACCATTCTTATAGAACAAGTTCATTCGGGGAAGTGCCCGTTGTGTACACTGTGGGAGAAAAGCTGCTTGTGTTCCACCTGCAACTAAAGCAGAGTTCTTAGGGTAAAACTTCGTGTTGTGGGAGAGGAAATGCTTACACTCCTCCCTCCTGCCTGCCTTGGTTGAGACAGTTCTCTCCACATGGGAAACCCTTCATATGGAAGTTCATTAGAGGTAGAGCACAAAGAGTACACAGTGGGAGAAATGCTGCTTGTGTTCCACCTGCAACTATAGCAGAGTTCTTCAGGTAAAACTGCGGGTTTTCGGAGAGGAAACTCTTTCGGGCAAAGGCCCATTGGGTACAGTGTGGGAGAAAAGCTGCTTGTGTTCCACCTGCAACTAAAGCAGAGTTCTTCAGGTAAAACTGCGTGTTTTGGGAGAGGACATGCTTACAGTCCTCTCTACAGCCTGCCGTGTTTGAGGCAGTTCGCTCAACGTGGGAAACCCTGCAAATAATAGTTCATTTGTGGAAGAGACCAAAGATTACAAAGTGGGAGAAAAGCTGCATCTGTTCCTCCTGCAACTAGAGCAGAGCTCTTCCGATAAAACTGCGTGTATTGGGAGACGAAATGCTTACAGTCCTTACTAGAGACTGCCATGGTTGAGGCAGTTCGCACCACGCGGGTAAACATTCTTATCGAACAAGTTCATTAGGGGAAGTGCCCATTGTGTACACTGTGGGAGAAAAGCTGCTTGTGTTCCACCTGCAAATAAAGCAGAGTTGTTCCGCCAAAACTGCGTGTTTTGGGAGAGGAAATGCTTACAGGCCTCCCTACTGCCTGCCATGGTTGAGGCAGTTCGCTCCACGCGGGTAAACATTCTTACAGAACAAGTTCATTAGGGGAAGTACCCGTTGTGTACACTGTGGGAGAAAAGCTGCTAGTGTTCCACCTGCAACTAAACCAGAGTTCTTCGGGTAAAACTGCGTGTTTGGGGAGAGGACATGTTTACAGTCCTCGCCGTAGACTGCCTTGGTTGAGGCAGTTCGCTCCACGTGGGAAGCCCGGCATATAGAATTTCATTCGTGGAAGAGACCAAAGAGTACACAGTGGGAGAAAAGCTGCTTGTGTTCCACCTGCAACTAAAGCAGAGCTCTTCCGATAAAACTGCGTGTTTTGGTAGAGGAAATGCTTACAGTCCTCCCTCCTGCCTGCCTTGGTTGAGGCAGTTCGCTCCACGTGGGAAACTCTGCATATAGAAATTCAATTGTGGAAGAGCCCAAAGAGAACACAGTGGGAGAAATGCTGCTTGTGTTCCACCTGCAACTAAAGCAGAGTTCTTCGGGTAAAACTGCGTGTTTTGGCAGAGGACATGCTTACAGTCCTCGCTACAGCCTGCCGTGGTTGAGGCAGTTCACTCCACCTGGTAAACACTGCATATAGACTTTTCTTCGTGGAAGAGACCAAAGAGTACACCGTGGGGAAATGCTGCGTGTGTTGCCCCTGCAACTAAAGCAGAGTTCATCGGGTAAAACTGCGTGTTTTGGGAGAGGACATGCTTATCGTCCTCGCTACACCCTGCCGTGGTTGAGGCAGTTCGTTCCACGTGGGAAACCCTGCATATAGAAGTTCATTTGTGGAAGAGCCCAAAGAGTACACAGTGGGAGAAAAGCTGCTTATCTTCCACCTACAAGTAAAGCAGAGCTCTTCCGATAAAACTGCGTGTTCTGGGAGAGGAAATGCTTATAGTCCTTACTAAAGACTGCCAAGGCTGAGGCAGTTCGCTCCACGCTGGTAACCATTCTTATACAACAAGTTCATTAGGGGAAGTGCGCATTGTGTACACTGTGGGAGAAAAGCTGCTTGTGTTCCACCTGCAACTAAAGCAGAGTTCTTCCGTTAAAACTGCGTGTTTGGGAGAGGAAATGCTTACAGTCCTCCCTCCTGCCTGCCATGGTTGAGGCAGTTCGCTCCACGCGGGTAACCATTCTTATAGAACAAGTTCATTCGGGGAAGTGCCCGTTGTGTACACTGTGGGAGAAAAGCTGCTTGTGTTCCACCTGCAACTAAAGCAGAGTTCTTCGGGTAAAACTGCGTGTTTTGGGAGAGGAAATGCTTACAGGCCTCCCTACAGCCTGCCTTGGTTGAGACAGTTCGCTCCACGTGGGAAAACATTCTTATAGAACAAGTTCATTAGGGGAAGTGCCCGTTGTGTACACTGTGGGAGAAAAGCTGCTTGTGTTCCACCTGCAACTAAAGCAGAGTTCTTCGGGTAAAACTGCATGTTTTGGGAGAGGAAACCCTTTCGGGCAAAGACCAATTGGGAACACAGCGGGAGAAAAGCTGCTTGTGTTCCACCTGCAATTAAAGCAGAGTTCTTAGGGTAAAACTTCGTGTTGTGGGAGAGGAAATGCTTACACTCCTCCCTCCTGCCTGCCTTGGTTGAGACAGTTCGCTCCACATGGGAAACCCTGCATATGGAAGTTCATTCGAGGTAGAGCGCAAAGAGTACACAGTGGGAGAAATGCTGCTTGTGTTCCACATGCAACTAAAGCAGAGTTCTTCGGGTAAAACTGCGTGTTTTGGGAGAGGACATGCTTACAGTCCTCGCTACAGCCTGCCGTGGTTTAGCAGTTCGCTCCACGTGGGAAACCCTGCATATAGAAGTTCATTTGTGGAAGAGCCCAAAGAGTACACAGTGGTAGAAAAGCTGCTTCTGTTCCACCTGCAACTAAAGCAGATCTCTTCCAATAAAACTGCGTGTTTTGGGAGAGGAAATGCTTACACTCCTTACTAGAGACTGCCATGGTTGAGGCAGTTCGCTCCACGTGGGAAACCATTCTTATAGAACAAGTTCATTAGGGGAAGTGCCCATTGTGTACACTGTGGGAGAAAAGCAGCTTCTGTTCCACCTGCAACTAAAGCAGAGTTCTTCGGGTAAAACTGCGTGTTTTGGGAGAGGAAATGCTTACAGTCCTCCCTCCTGCCTGCCTTGGTTGAGACAGTTCTCTCCACATGGGAAACCCTGCATATGGAAGTTCATTAGAGGTAGAGCACAAAGAGTACACAGTGGGAGAAATGCTGCTTGTGTTCCACCTGCAACTATAGCAGAGTTCTTCAGGTAAAACTGCGTGATTTCGGAGAGGAAACTCTTTCGGGCAAAGGCCCATTGGGTACAGTGTGGGAGAAAAGCTGCTTGTGTTCCACCTGCAACTAAAGCAGAGTTCTTCGGGTAAAACTGCGTGTTTGGGGAGAGGACATGTTTAGAGTCCTCGCCATAGCCTGCCTTGGTTGAGGCAGTTCGCTCCACGTGGGAAGCCCGGCATATAGAATTTCATTCGTGGAAGAGACCAAAGAGTACACAGTGGGAGAAAAGCTGCTTGTGTTCCACCTGCAACTAAAGCAGAGCTCTTCCGATAAAACTGCGTGTTTTGGGAGAGGAAATGCTTACAGTCCTCCTTCCTGCCTGCCTTGGTTGAGGCAGTTCGCTCCACGTGGGAAACCCTGCATATAGAAATTCAATTGTGGAAGAGCCCAAAGAGAACACAGTGGGAGAAATGCTGCTTGTGTTCCACCTGCAACTAAAGCAGAGTTCTTCGGGTAAAACTGCGTGTTTTGGCAGAGGACATGCTTACAGTCCTCGCTACAGCCTGCGTGGTTGAGGCAGTTCGCTCCACCGGGTAAACACTGCATATAGAATTTTCTTCGTGGAAGAGACCAAAGAGTACACCGTGGGGAAATGCTGCTTGTGTTGCCCCTGCAACTAAAGCAGAGTTCATCGTGTAAAACTGCGTGTTTTGGGAGAGGACATGCTTACAGGCCTCCCTACTGCCTGCCTTGGTTGAGACACTTCGCTCCACGTGGGAAACCATTCTTATAGAAAAAGTTCATTAGGGGAAGTGCCCGTTGTGTACACTGTGGGAGAAAAGCTGCTTGTGTTCCACCTGCAACTAAAGCAGAGTTCTTCGGGTAAAACTGCGTGTTTTGGCAGAGGAAATGCTTACAGTCCTCGCTACAGCCTGCCATGGTTGAGGCAGTTCGCTCCACGAGGGAAACCATTCTTATAGAACATGTTCATTAGGGGAAGTGCCCATTGGGTACACTGTGGGAGAAAAGCTGCTTGTGTTCCACCTGCAACTAAACCAGAGTTCTTCGGGTAAAACTGCATGTTTTGGCAGAGGACATGCTTACAGGCCTCCCTACTGCCTGCCTTGGTTGAGACAGTTCCTCCACGTGGGAAACCCTGCATATAGAAGTTCATTCATGGAAGAGCCCAAAGAGTTCATAGTGGGAGAAATGCTTCTTGTGTTCCACCTGCAACTAAAGCAGAGTTCTTCCATTAAAACTGCGTGGTTTGGGAGAGGAAACTCTTTCGGGTAAAGGCCCATTGGTTACACTGTGGGAGAAAAGCTGCTTGTGTTCCACCTGCAACTAAAGCAGAGTTCTTCAGGTAAAACTGCGTGTTTTGGGAGAGGAAGTGCTTACAGTCCTCACTTCAGCCTGCGTTGGTTTAGGCCTTTCACTCCACGCGGCACACACTGCGTATAGAATTTCTTTCGGGCAAAGGACAATTGTGTACACTGTGGGAGAAAAGCTGCTTGTGTTCCACCTGCAATTAAAGCAGAGTTCTTAGGGTAAAACTTCGTGTTGTGGGAGAGGAAATGCTTACACTCCTCCCTCCTGCCTGCCTTGGTTGAGACAGTTCGCTCCACATGGGAAACCCTGCATATGGAAGTTCATTCGAGGTAGAGCGCAAAGAGTACACAGTGGGAGAAATGCTGCTTGTGTTCCACATGCAACTAAAGCAGAGTTCTTCGGGTAAAACTGCGTGTTTTGGGAGAGGACATGCTTACAGTCCTCGCTACAGCCTGCCGTGGTTTAGCAGTTCGCTCCACGTGGGAAACCCTGCATATAGAAGTTCATATGTGGAAGAGCCCAAAGAGTACACAGTGGTAGAAAAGCTGCTTCTGTTCCACCTGCAACTAAAGCAGATCTCTTCCAATAAAACTGCGTGTTTTGGGAGAGGAAATGCTTACACTCCTTACTAGAGACTGCCATGGTTGAGGCAGTTCGCTCCACGTGGGAAACCATTCTTATAGAACAAGTTCATTAGGGGGAGTGCCCATTGTGTACACTGCGGGAGAAAAGCAGCTTCTGTTCCACCTGCAACTAAAGCAGAGTTCTTCGGGTAAAACTGCGTGTTTTGGGAGAGGAAATGCTTACAGTCCTCCCTCCTGCCTGCCTTGGTTAAGACAGTTCTCTCCACATGGGAAACCCTGCATATGGAAGTTCATTAGAGGTGGAGCACAAAGAGTACACAGTGGGAGAAATGCTGCTTGTGTTCCACCTGCAACTAAAGCAGAGTTCTTCCGTTAAAACTGGGTGTTTTGGGAGAGGAAATGCTTACAGTCCTCCCTCCTGCCTGCCATGGTTGAGGCAGTTCGCTCCACGCGGGTAACCATTCTTATAGAACAAGTTCATTCGGGGAAGTGCCCGTTGTGTACACTGTGGGAGAAAAGCTGCTTATGTTCCACCTGCAACTAAAGCAGAGTTCTTAGGGTAAAACTTCGTGTTGTGGGAGAGGAAATGCTTACACTCCTCCCTCCTGCCTGCCTTGGTTGAGACAGTTCTCTCCACATGGGAAACCCTGCATATGGAAGTTCATTAGAGGTAGAGCACAAAGAGTACACAGTGGGAGAAATGCTGCTTGTGTTCCACCTGCAACTATAGCAGAGTTCTTCAGGTAAAACTGCGGGTTTTCGGAGAGGAAACTCTTTCGGGCAAAGGCCCGTTGGGTACAGTGTGGGAGAAAAGCTGCTTGTGTTCCACCTGCAACTAAAGCAGAGTTCTTCTGGTAAAACTGCGTGTTTTGGGAGAGGACATGCTTACAGTCCTCTCTACAGCCTGCCGTGTTTGAGGCAGTTCGCTCAACGTGGGAAACCCTGCATATAATAGTTCATTTGTGGAAGAGACCAAAGATTACACAGTGGGAGAAAAGCTGCTTCTGTTCCTCCTGCAACTAGAGCAGAGCTCTTCCGATAAAACTGCGTGTATTGGGAGACGAAATGCTTACAGTCCTTACTAGAGACTGCCATGGTTGAGGCAGTTCGCTCCACGCGGGTAAACATTCTTATCGAACAAGTTCGTTGGGGAAGTGCCCATTGTGTACACTGTGGGAGAAAAGCTGCTTGTGTTCCACCTGCAAATAAAGCAGAGTTGTTCCGCGAAAACTGCGCGTTTTGGTAGAGGAAATGCTTACAGTCCTCCCTACTGCCTGCCATGGTTGAGGCAGTTCGCTCCACGCGGGTAAACATTCTTACAGAACAAGTTCATTAGGGGAAGTACCCGTTGTGTACACTGTGGGAGAAAAGCTGCTAGTGTTCCACCTGCAACTAAACCAGAGTTCTTCGGGTAAAACTGCGTGTTTGGGGAGAGGACATGTTTACAGTCCTCGCCGTAGACTGCCTTGGTTGAGGGAGTTCGCTCCACGTGGGAAGCCCGGCATATAGAATTTCATTCGTGGAAGAGACCAAAGAGTACACAGTGGGAGAAAAGCTGCTTGTGTTCCACCTGCAACTAAAGCAGAGCTCTTCCGATAAAACTGCGTGTTTTGGTAGAGGAAATGCTTACAGTCCTCCCTCCTGCCTGCCTTGGTTGAGGCAGTTCGCTCCACGTGGGAAACTCTGCATATAGAAATTCAATTGTGGAAGAGCCCAAAGAGAACACAGTGGGAGAAATGCTGCTTGTGTTCCACCTGCAACTAAAGCAGAGTTCTTCGGGTAAAACTGCGTGTTTTGGCAGAGGACATGCTTACAGTCCTCGCTACAGCCTGCCGTGGTTGAGGCAGTTCGCTCCACCTGGTAAACACTGCATATAGACTTTTCTTCGTGGAAGAGACCAAAGAGTACACCGTGGGGAAATGCTGCGTGTGTTGCCCCTGCAACTAAAGCAGAGTTCATCAGGTAAAACTGCGTGTTTTGGGAGAGGACATGCTTATCGTCCTCGTTACACCCTGCCGTGGTTGAGGCAGTTCGTTCCACGTGGGAAACCCTGCATATAGAAGTTCATTTGTGGAAGAGCCCAAAGAGTACACAGTGGGAGAAAAGCTGCTTATCTTCCACCTACAAGTAAAGCAGAGCTCTTCCGATAAAACTGCGTGTTCTGGGAGAGGAAACGCTTATAGTCCTTACTAAAGACTGCCAAGGCTGAGGCAGTTCGCTCCACGCTGGTAACCATTCTTATACAACAAGTTCATTAGGGGAAGTGCGCATTGTGTACACTGTGGGAGAAAAGCTGCTTGTGTTCCACCTGCAACTAAAGCAGAGTTCTTCCGTTAAAACTGCGTGTTTGGGAGAGGAAATGCTTACAGTCCTCCCTCCTGCCTGCCATGGTTGAGGCAGTTCGCTCCACGCGGGTAACCATTCTTATAGAACAAGTTCATTCGGGGAAGTGCCCGTTGTGTACACTGTGGGAGAAAAGCTGCTTGTGTTCCACCTGCAACTAAAGCAGAGTTCTTCGGGTAAAACTGCGTGTTTTGGGAGAGGAAATGCTTACAGGCCTCCCTACAGCCTGCCTTGGTTGAGACAGTTCGCTCCACGTGGGAAAACATTCTTATAGAACAAGTTCATTAGGGGAAGTGCCCGTTGTGTACACTGTGGGAGAAAAGCTGCTTGTGTTCCACCTGCAACTAAAGCAGAGTTCTTCGGGTAAAACTGCATGTTTTGGGAGAGGAAACCCTTTCGGGCAAAGACCAATTGGGAACACAGCGGGAGAAAAGCTGCTTGTGTTCCACCTGCAATTAAAGCAGAGTTCTTAGGGTAAAACTTCGTGTTGTGGGAGAGGAAATGCTTACACTCCTCCCTCCTGCCTGCCTTGGTTGAGACAGTTCGCTCCACATGGGAAACCCTGCATATGGAAGTTCATTCGAGGTAGAGCGCAAAGAGTACACAGTGGGAGAAATGCTGCTTGTGTTCCACATGCAACTAAAGCAGAGTTCTTCGGGTAAAACTGCGTGTTTTGGGAGAGGACATGCTTACAGTCCTCGCTACAGCCTGCCGTGGTTTAGCAGTTCGCTCCACGTGGGAAACCCTGCATATAGAAGTTCATTTGTGGAAGAGCCCAAAGAGTACACAGTGGTAGAAAAGCTGCTTCTGTTCCACCTGCAACTAAAGCAGATCTCTTCCAATAAAACTGCGTGTTTTGGGAGAGGAAATGCTTACACTCCTTACTAGAGACTGCCATGGTTGAGGCAGTTCGCTCCACGTGGGAAACCATTCTTATAGAACAAGTTCATTAGGGGAAGTGCCCATTGTGTACACTGTGGGAGAAAAGCAGCTTCTGTTCCACCTGCAACTAAAGCAGAGTTCTTCGGGTAAAACTGCGTGTTTTGGGAGAGGAAATGCTTACAGTCCTCCCTCCTGCCTGCCTTGGTTGAGACAGTTCTCTCCACATGGGAAACCCTGCATATGGAAGTTCATTAGAGGTAGAGCACAAAGAGTACACAGTGGGAGAAATGCTGCTTGTGTTCCACCTGCAACTATAGCAGAGTTCTTCAGGTAAAACTGCGTGATTTCGGAGAGGAAACTCTTTCGGGCAAAGGCCCATTGGGTACAGTGTGGGAGAAAAGCTGCTTGTGTTCCACCTGCAACTAAAGCAGAGTTCTTCGGGTAAAACTGCGTGTTTGGGGAGAGGACATGTTTAGAGTCCTCGCCATAGCCTGCCTTGGTTGAGGCAGTTCGCTCCACGTGGGAAGCCCGGCATATAGAATTTCATTCGTGGAAGAGACCAAAGAGTACACAGTGGGAGAAAAGCTGCTTGTGTTCCACCTGCAACTAAAGCAGAGCTCTTCCGATAAAACTGCGTGTTTTGGGAGAGGAAATGCTTACAGTCCTCCTTCCTGCCTGCCTTGGTTGAGGCAGTTCGCTCCACGTGGGAAACCCTGCATATAGAAATTCAATTGTGGAAGAGCCCAAAGAGAACACAGTGGGAGAAATGCTGCTTGTGTTCCACCTGCAACTAAAGCAGAGTTCTTCGGGTAAAACTGCGTGTTTTGGCAGAGGACATGCTTACAGTCCTCGCTACAGCCTGCGTGGTTGAGGCAGTTCGCTCCACCGGGTAAACACTGCATATAGAATTTTCTTCGTGGAAGAGACCAAAGAGTACACCGTGGGGAAATGCTGCTTGTGTTGCCCCTGCAACTAAAGCAGAGTTCATCGTGTAAAACTGCGTGTTTTGGGAGAGGACATGCTTACAGGCCTCCCTACTGCCTGCCTTGGTTGAGACACTTCGCTCCACGTGGGAAACCATTCTTATAGAAAAAGTTCATTAGGGGAAGTGCCCGTTGTGTACACTGTGGGAGAAAAGCTGCTTGTGTTCCACCTGCAACTAAAGCAGAGTTCTTCGGGTAAAACTGCGTGTTTTGGCAGAGGAAATGCTTACAGTCCTCGCTACAGCCTGCCATGGTTGAGGCAGTTCGCTCCACGAGGGAAACCATTCTTATAGAACATGTTCATTAGGGGAAGCGCCCATTGGGTACACTGTGGGAGAAAAGCTGCTTGTGTTCCACCTGCAACTAAACCAGAGTTCTTCGGGTAAAACTGCATGTTTTGGCAGAGGACATGCTTACAGGCCTCCCTACTGCCTGCCTTGGTTGAGACAGTTCCTCCACGTGGGAAACACTGCATATAGAAGTTCATTCATGGAAGAGCCCAAAGAGTTCATAGTGGGAGAAATGCTTCTTGTGTTCCACCTGCAACTAAAGCAGAGTTCTTCCATTAAAACTGCGTGGTTTGGGAGAGGAAACTCTTTCGGGTAAAGGCCCATTGGTTACACTGTGGGAGAAAAGCTGCTTGTGTTCCACCTGCAACTAAAGCAGAGTTCTTCAGGTAAAACTGCGTGTTTTGGGAGAGGAAGTGCTTACAGTCCTCACTTCAGCCTGCGTTGGTTTAGGCCTTTCACTCCACGCGGCACACACTGCGTATAGAATTTCTTTCGGGCAAAGGACAATTGTGTACACTGTGGGAGAAAAGCTGCTTGTGTTCCACCTGCAATTAAAGCACAGTTCTTAGGGTAAAACTTCGTGTTGTGGGAGAGGAAATGCTTACACTCCTCCCTCCTGCCTGCCTTGGTTGAGACAGTTCGCTCCACATGGGAAACCCTGCATATGGAAGTTCATTCGAGGTAGAGCGCAAAGAGTACACAGTGGGAGAAATGCTGCTTGTGTTCCACTTGCAACTAAAGCAGAGTTCTTCGGGTAAAACTGCGTGTTTTGGGAGAGGACATGCTTACAGTCCTCGCTACAGCCTGCCGTGGTTTAGCAGTTCGCTCCACGTGGGAAACCCTGCATATAGAAGTTCATTTGTGGAAGAGCCCAAAGAGTACACAGTGGTAGAAAAGCTGCTTCTGTTCCACCTGCAACTAAAGCAGATCTCTTCCAATAAAACTGCATGTTTTGGGAGAGGAAATGCTTACACTCCTTACTAGAGACTGCCATGGTTGAGGCAGTTCGCTCCACGTGGGAAAACATTCTTATAGAACAAGTTCATTAGGGGAAGTGCCCATTGTGTACACTGTGGGAGAAAAGCAGCTTCTGTTCCACCTGCAACTAAAGCAGAGTTCTTCGGGTAAAACTGCGTGTTTTGGGAGAGGAAATGCTTACAGTCCTCCCTCCTGCCTGCCTTGGTTGAGACAGTTCTCTCCACATGGGAAACCCTGCATATGGAAGTTCATTAGAGGTAGAGCACAAAGAGTACACAGTGGGAGAAATGCTGCTTGTGTTCCACCTGCAACTAAAGCAGAGTTCTTCCGTTAAAACTGGGTGTTTTGGGAGAGGAAATGCTTACAGTCCTCCCTCCTGCCTGCCATGGTTGAGGCAGTTCGCTCCACGCGGGTAACCATTCTTATAGAACAAGTTCATTCGGGGAAGTGCCCGTTGTGTACACTGTGGGAGAAAAGCTGCTTGTGTTCCACCTGCACCTAAAGCAGAGTTCTTCCGATAAAACTGCGTGTTTTGGGAGAGGAAATGCTTACAGGCCTCCCTACAGCCTGCCTTGGTTGAGACAGTTCGCTGCACGCGGGTAACCATTCTTATAGAACAAGTTCATTCGGGGAAGTGCCCGTTGTGTACACTGTGGGAGAAAAGCTGCTTGTGTTCCACCTGCAACTAAAGCAGAGTTCTTAGGGTAAAACTTCGTGTTGTGGGAGAGGAAATGCTTACACTCCTCCCTCCTGCCTGCCTTGGTTGAGACAGTTCTCTCCACATGGGAAACCCTGCATATGGAAGTTCATTAGAGGTAGAGCACAAAGAGTACACAGTGGGAGAAATGCTGCTTGTGTTCCACCTGCAACTATAGCAGAGTTCTTCAGGTAAAACTGCGGGTTTTCGGAGAGGAAACTCTTTCGGGCAAAGGCCCATTGGGTACAGTGTGGGAGAAAAGCTGCTTGTGTTCCACCTGCAACTAAAGCAGAGTTCTTCAGGTAAAACTGCGTGTTTTGGGAGAGGACATGCTTACAGTCCTCTCTACAGCCTGCCGTGTTTGAGGCAGTTCGCTCAACGTGGGAAACCCTGCAAATAATAGTTCATTTGTGGAAGAGACCAAAGATTACAAAGTGGGAGAAAAGCTGCATCTGTTCCTCCTGCAACTAGAGCAGAGCTCTTCCGATAAAACTGCGTGTATTGGGAGACGAAATGCTTACAGTCCTTACTAGAGACTGCCATGGTTGAGGCAGTTCGCACCACGCGGGTAAACATTCTTATCGAACAAGTTCATTAGGGGAAGTGCCCATTGTGTACACTGTGGGAGAAAAGCTGCTTGTGTTCCACCTGCAAATAAAGCAGAGTTGTTCCACCAAAACTGCGTGTTTTGGGAGAGGAAATGCTTACAGGCCTACCTACTGCCTGCCATGGTTGAGGCAGTTCGCTCCACGCGGGTAAACATTCTTACAGAACAAGTTCATTAGGGGAAGTACCCGTTGTGTACACTGTGGGAGAAAAGCTGCTAGTGTTCCACCTGCAACTAAACCAGAGTTCTTCGGGTAAAACTGCGTGTTTGGGGAGAGGACATGTTTACAGTCCTCGCCGTAGACTGCCTTGGTTGAGGCAGTTCGCTCCACGTGGGAAGCCCGGCATATAGAATTTCATTCGTGGAAGAGACCAAAGTGTACACAGTGGGAGAAAAGCTGCTTGTGTTCCACCTGCAACTAAAGCAGAGCTCTTCCGATAAAACTGCGTGTTTTGGTAGAGGAAATGCTTACAGTCCTCCCTCCTGCCTGCCTTGGTTGAGGCAGTTCGCTCCACGTGGGAAACTCTGCATATAGAAATTCAATTGTGGAAGAGCCCAAAGAGAACACAGTGGGAGAAATGCTGCTTGTGTTCCACCTGCAACTAAAGCAGAGTTCTTCGGGTAAAACTGCGTGTTTTGGCAGAGGACATGCTTACAGTCCTCGCTACAGCCTGCCGTGGTTGAGGCAGTTCGCTCCACCTGGTAAACACTGCATATAGACTTTTCTTCGTGGAAGAGACCAAAGAGTACACCGTGGGGAAATGCTGCGTGTGTTGCCCCTGCAACTAAAGCAGAGTTCATCGGGTAAAACTGCGTGTTTTGGGAGAGGACATGCTTATCGTCCTCGCTACACCCTGCCGTGGTTGAGGCAGTTCGTTCCACGTGGGAAACCCTGCATATAGAAGTTCATTTGTGGAAGAGCCCAAAGAGTACACAGTGGGAGAAAAGCTGCTTATCTTCCACCTACAAGTAAAGCAGAGCTCTTCCGATAAAACTGCGTGTTCTGGGAGAGGAAATGCTTATAGTCCTTACTAAAGACTGCCAAGGCTGAGGCAGTTCGCTCCACGCTGGTAACCATTCTTATACAACAAGTTCATTAGGGGAAGTGCGCATTGTGTACACTGTGGGAGAAAAGCTGCTTGTGTTCCACCTGCAACTAAAGCAGAGTTCTTCCGTTAAAACTGCGTGTTTGGGAGAGGAAATGCTTACAGTCCTCCCTCCTGCCTGCCATGGTTGAGGCAGTTCGCTCCACGCGGGTAACCATTCTTATAGAACAAGTTCATTCGGGGAAGTGCCCGTTGTGTACACTGTGGGAGAAAAGCTGCTTGTGTTCCACCTGCAACTAAAGCAGAGTTCTTCGGGTAAAACTGCGTGTTTTGGGAGAGGAAATGCTTACAGGCCTCCCTACAGCCTGCCTTGGTTGAGACAGTTCGCTCCACGTGGGAAAACATTCTTATAGAACAAGTTCATTAGGGGAAGTGCCCGTTGTGTACACTGTGGGAGAAAAGCTGCTTGTGTTCCACCTGCAACTAAAGCAGAGTTCTTCGGGTAAAACTGCATGTTTTGGGAGAGGAAACCCTTTCGGACAAAGACCAATTGGGAACACAGCGGGAGAAAAGCTGCTTGTGTTCCACCTGCAATTAAAGCAGAGTTCTTAGGGTAAAACTTCGTGTTGTGGGAGAGGAAATGCTTACACTCCTCCCTCCTGCCTGCCTTGGTTGAGACAGTTCGCTCCACATGGGAAACCCTGCATATGGAAGTTCATTCGAGGTAGAGCGCAAAGAGTACACAGTGGGAGAAATGCTGCTTGTGTTCCACATGCAACTAAAGCAGAGTTCTTCGGGTAAAACTGCGTGTTTTGAGAGAGGACATGCTTACAGTCCTCGCTACAGCCTGCCGTGGTTTAGCAGTTCGCTCCACGTGGGAAACCCTGCATATAGAAGTTCATTTGTGGAAGAGCCCAAAGAGTACACAGTGGTAGAAAAGCTGCTTCTGTTCCACCTGCAACTAAAGCAGATCTCTTCCAATAAAACTGCGTGTTTTGGGAGAGGAAATGCTTACACTCCTTACTAGAGACTGCCATGGTTGAGGCAGTTCGCTCCACGTGGGAAACCATTCTTATAGAAAAAGTTCATTAGGGGAATTGCCCGTTGTGTACACTGTGGGAGAAAAGCTGCTTGTGTTCCACCTGCAACTAAAGCAGAGTTCTTCGGGTAAAACTGCGTGTTTTGGCAGAGGAAATGCTTACAGTCCTCGCTACAGCCTGCCATGGTTGAGGCAGTTCGCTCCACGAGGGAAACCATTCTTATAGAACATGTTCATTAGGGGAAGCGCCCATTGGGTACACTGTGGGAGAAAAGCTGCTTGTGTTCCACCTGCAACTAAACCAGAGTTCTTCGGGTAAAACTGCATGTTTTGGCAGAGGACATGCTTACAGGCCTCCCTACTGCCTGCCTTGGTTGAGACAGTTCCTCCACGTGGGAAACCCTGCATATAGAAGTTCATTCATGGAAGAGCCCAAAGAGTTCATAGTGGGAGAAATGCTTCTTGTGTTCCACCTGCAACTAAAGCAGAGTTCTTCCATTAAAACTGCGTGGTTTGGGAGAGGAAACTCTTTCGGGTAAAGGCCCATTGGTTACACTGTGGGAGAAAAGCTGCTTGTGTTCCACCTGCAACTAAAGCAGAGTTCTTCAGGTAAAACTGCGTGTTTTGGGAGAGGAAGTGCTTACAGTCCTCACTTCAGCCTGCGTTGGTTTAGGCCTTTCACTCCACGCGGCACACACTGCGTATAGAATTTCTTTCGGGCAAAGGACAATTGTGTACACTCTGAGAGAAAAGCTGCTTGTGTTCCACCTGCAATTAAAGCACAGTTCTTAGGGTAAAACTTCGTGTTGTGGGAGAGGAAATGCTTACACTCCTCCCTCCTGCCTGCCTTGGTTGAGACAGTTCGCTCCACATGGGAAACCCTGCATATGGAAGTTCATTCGAGGTAGAGCGCAAAGAGTACACAGTGGGAGAAATGCTGCTTGTGTTCCACATGCAACTAAAGCAGAGTTCTTCGGGTAAAACTGCGTGTTTTGAGAGAGGACATGCTTACAGTCCTCGCTACAGCCTGCCGTGGTTTAGCAGTTCGCTCCACGTGGGAAACCCTGCATATAGAAGTTCATTTGTGGAAGAGCCCAAAGAGTACACAGTGGTAGAAAAGCTGCTTCTGTTCCACCTGCAACTAAAGCAGATCTCTTCCAATAAAACTGCATGTTTTGGGAGAGGAAATGCTTACACTCCTTACTAGAGACTGCCATGGTTGAGGCAGTTCGCTCCACGTGGGAAAACATTCTTATAGAACAAGTTCATTAGGGGAAGTGCCCATTGTGTACACTGTGGGAGAAAAGCAGCTTCTGTTCCACCTGCAACTAAAGCAGAGTTCTTCGGGTAAAACTGCGTGTTTTGGGAGAGGAAATGCTTACAGTCCTCCCTCCTGCCTGCCTTGGTTGAGACAGTTCTCTCCACATGGGAAACCCTGCATATGGAAGTTCATTAGAGGTAGAGCACAAAGAGTACACAGTGGGAGAAATGCTGCTTGTGTTCCACCTGCAACTAAAGCAGAGTTCTTCCGTTAAAACTGGGTGTTTTGGGAGAGGAAATGCTTACAGTCCTCCCTCCTGCCTGCCATGGTTGAGGCAGTTCGCTCCACGCGGGTAACCATTCTTATAGAACAAGTTCATTCGGGGAAGTGCCCGTTGTGTACACTGTGGGAGAAAAGCTGCTTGTGTTCCACCTGCACCTAAAGCAGAGTTCTTCCGATAAAACTGCGTGTTTTGGGAGAGGAAATGCTTACAGGCCTCCCTACAGCCTGCCTTGGTTGAGACAGTTCGCTCCACGCGGGTAACCATTCTTATAGAACAAGTTCATTCGGGGAAGTGCCCGTTGTGTACACTGTGGGAGAAAAGCTGCTTGTGTTCCACCTGCAACTAAAGCAGAGTTCTTAGGGTAAAACTTCGTGTTGTGGGAGAGGAAATGCTTACACTCCTCCCTCCTGCCTGCCTTGGTTGAGACAGTTCTCTCCACATGGGAAACCCTGCATATGGAAGTTCATTAGAGGTAGAGCACAAAGAGTACACAGTGGGAGAAATGCTGCTTGTGTTCCACCTGCAACTATAGCAGAGTTCTTCAGGTAAAACTGCGGGTTTTCGGAGAGGAAACTCTTTCGGGCAAAGGCCCATTGGGTACAGTGTGGGAGAAAAGCTGCTTGTGTTCCACCTGCAACTAAAGCAGAGTTCTTCAGGTAAAACTGCGTGTTTTGGGAGAGGACATGCTTACAGTCCTCTCTACAGCCTGCCGTGTTTGAGGCAGTTCGCTCAACGTGGGAAACCCTGCAAATAATAGTTCATTTGTGGAAGAGACCAAAGATTACAAAGTGGGAGAAAAGCTGCATCTGTTCCTCCTGCAACTAGAGCAGAGCTCTTCCGATAAAACTGCGTGTATTGGGAGACGAAATGCTTACAGTCCTTACTAGAGACTGCCATGGTTGAGGCAGTTCGCACCACGCGGGTAAACATTCTTATCGAACAAGTTCATTAGGGGAAGTGCCCATTGTGTACACTGTGGGAGAAAAGCTGCTTGTGTTCCACCTGCAAATAAAGCAGAGTTCTTCGGGTAAAACTGCGTGATTTCGGAGAGGAAACTCTTTCGGGCAAAGGCCCATTGGGTACAGTGTGGGAGAAAAGCTGCTTGTGGTCCACCTGCAACTAAAGCAGAGTTCTTCAGGTAAAACTGCTTGTTTTGGGAGAGGAAATGCTTACAGGCCTCCCTACTGCCTGCCTTGGTTGAGACAGTTCGCTCCACGTGGGAAACCCTGCATATAGAAGTTCATTCATGGAAGAGCCCAAAGAGTTCATAGTGGGAGAAATGCTTCTTGTGTTCCACCTGCAACTAAAGCAGAGTTCTTCCATTAAAACTGCGTGGTTTGGGAGAGGAAACTCTTTCGGGTAAAGGCCCTTTGGTTACACTGTGGGAGAAAAGCTGCTTGTGTTCCACCTGCAACTAAAGCAGAGTTCTTCCATTAAAACTGCGTGTTTTGGGAGAGGAAATGCTTACAGTCCTCCCTCCTGCCTGCCATGGTTGAGGCAGTTCGCTCCACGCGGGTAACCATTCTTATAGAACAAGTTCATTCGGGGAAGTGCCCGTTGTGTACACTGTGGGAGAAAAGCTGCTTGTGTTCCACCTACAACTAAAGCAGAGTTCTTCGGGTAAAACTGCGTGTTTTGGGAGAGGAAATGCTTACAGGCCTCCCTACAGCCTGCCTTGGTTGAGACAGTTCGCTCCACGTGGGAAAACATTCTTATAGAACAAGTTCATTAGGGGAAGTGCCCGTTGTGTACACTGTGGGAGAAAAGCTGCTTGTGTTCCACCTGCAACTAAAGCAGAGTTCTTCGGGTAAAACTGCATGTTTTGGGAGAGGAAACCCTTTCGGGCAAGGACCAATTGGGAACACAGCGGGAGAAAAGCTGCTTGTGTTCCACCTGCAACTAAAGCAGAGTTCTTCGGGTAAAACTGCTTGTTTTGGGAGAGGAAATGCTTACACTCCTCCCTCCTGCCTGCCTTGGTTGAGACAGTTCGCTCCACATGGGAAACCCTGCATATGGAAGTTCATTCGAGGTAGAGCGCAAAAAGTACACAGTGGGAGAATTGCTGCTTGTGTTCCACCTGCAACTAAAGCAGAGTTCTTCGGGTAAAACTGCGTGTTTTGGGAGAGGAAACTCTTTCGGGCAAAGGCCCTTTGGGTACACTGTGGGAGAAAAGCTGCTTGTGTTCCACCTGCAACTAAAGCAGAGTTCTTCAGGTAAAACTGCGTGTTTTGGGAGAGGACATGCTTACAGTCCTCGCTACAGCCTGCCGTGGTTGAGGCAGTTCGCTCTACGCGGGTAAACATTCTTATACAACAAGTTCAGTAGGGGAAGTGCCCGTTGTGTACACTGTGGGTGGAAAGCTGCTTGTGTTCCACCTGCAACTAAAGCAGAGCTCTTCCGATAAAACTGCGTGTTTTGGGAGACGAAATGCTTACAGTCCTACCTACTGCCTGCCATGGTTGAGGCAGTTCGCTCCACGCGGGTAAACATTCTTATAGAACAAGTTCATTCGGGGAAATGCCCGTTGTGTACACTGTGGGAGAAAAGCTGCTTGTGTTCCACCTGCACCTAAAGCAGAGTTCTTCCGATAAAACTGCGTGTTTTGGGAGAGGAAATGCTTACAGTCCTCCCTCCTGCCGGCCTTGGTTGAGACAGTTCGTTCCACATGGGAAACCCTGCATATAGAAGTTCATTCGAGGTAGAGCGCAAAGAGTACACAGTGGGAGAAATGCTGCTTGTGTTCCACCTGCAACTAAAGCAGAGTTCTTCGGGTAAAACTGCGTGTTTTGGGAGAGGAAGTGCTTGCAGTCCTCGCTTCAGCCTGCGGTGGTTTAGGCCTTTCACTCCACGCGGCACACCTTGCGTATAGAATTTCTTTCGGGCAAAGGACAATTGGGTACACTGTGGGAGAAAAGCTGCTTGTGTTCCACCTGCAACTAAAGCAGAGTTCTTCGGGTAAAGCTGCGTGTTTGGGGAGAGGACATGCTTACAGTCCTCCCTCCTGCCTTGGTTGAGACAGTTCTCTCCACATGGGAAACCCTGCATATGGAAGTTCATTAGAGGTAAAGCACAAAGAGTACACAGTGGGAGAAATGCTGCTTGTGTTCCACCTGCAACTATAGCAGAGTTCTTCAGGTAAAACTGCGTGATTTCGGAGAGGAAACTCTTTCGGGCAAAGGCCCATTGGGTACAGTGTGGGAGAAAAGCTGCTTGTGTTCCACCTGCAACTAAAGCAGAGTTCTTCGGGTAAAACTGCTTGTTTTGGGAGAGGAAATGCTTACAGGCCTCCCTACTGCCTGCCTTGGTTGAGACAGTTCGCTCCACGTGGGAAACCCTGCATATAGAAGTTCATTCATGGAAGAGCCCAAAGAGTTCATAGTGGGAGAAATGCTTCTTGTGTTCCACCTGCAACTAAAGCAGAGTTCTTCCATTAAAACTGCGTGGTTTGGGAGAGGAAACTCTTTCGGGTAAAGGCCCTTTGGTTACACTGTGGGAGAAAAGCTGCTTGTGTTCCACCTGCAACTAAAGCAGAGTTCTTCCGTTAAAACTGCGTGTTTTGGGAGAGGAAATGCTTACAGTCCTCCCTCCTGCCTGCCATGGTTGAGGCAGTTCGCTCCACGCGGGTAACCATTCTTATAGAACAAGTTCATTCGGGGAAGTGCCCGTTGTGTACACTGTGGGAGAAAAGCTGCTTGTGTTCCACCTGCAACTAAAGCAGAGTTCTTCGGGTAAAACTGCGTGTTTTGGGAGAGGAAATGCTTACAGGCCTCCCTACAGCCTGCCTTGGTTGAGACAGTTCGCTCCACGTGGGAAAACATTCTTATAGAACAAGTTCATTAGGGGAAGTGCCCGTTGTGTACACTGTGGGAGAAAAGCTGCTTGTGTTCCACCTGCAACTAAAGCAGAGTTCTTCGGGTAAAACTGCATGTTTTGGGAGAGGAAACCCTTTCGGGCAAGGACCAATTGGGAACACAGCGGGAGAAAAGCTGCTTGTGTTCCACCTGCAATTAAAGCAGAGTTCTTAGGGTAAAACTTCGTGTTGTGGGAGAGGAAATGCTTACACTCCTCCCTCCTGCCTGCCTTGGTTGAGACAGTTCGCTCCACATGGGAAACCCTGCATATGGAAGTTCATTCGAGGTAGAGCGCAAAAAGTACACAGTGGGAGAATTGCTGCTTGTGTTCCACCTGCAACTAAAGCAGAGTTCTTCGGGTAAAACTGCGTGTTTTGGGAGAGGAAACTCTTTCGGGTAAAGGCCCTTTGGGTACACTGTGGGAGAAAAGCTGCTTGTGTTCCACCTGCAACTAAAGCAGAGTTCTTCAGGTAAAACTGCGTGTTTTGGGAGAGGACATGCTTACAGTCCTCGCTACAGCCTGCCGTGGTTGAGGCAGTTCGCTCCACGTGGGTAAACATTCTTATACAACAAGTTCAGTAGGGGAAGTGCCCGTTGTGTACACTGTGGGAGGAAAGCTGCTTGTGTTCCACCTGCAACTAAAGCAGAGCTCTTCCGATAAAACTGCGTGTTTTGGGAGACGAAATGCTTACAGTCCTACCTACTGCCTGCCATGGTTGAGGCAGTTCGCTCCACGCGGGTAAACATTCTTATAGAACAAGTTCATTCGGGGAAGTGCCCGTTGTGTACACTGTGGGAGAAAAGCTGCTTGTGTTCCACCTGCACCTAAAGCAGAGTTCTTCCGATAAAACTGCGTGTTTTGGGAGAGGAAATGCTTACAGTCCTCCCTCCTGCCGGCCTTGGTTGAGACAGTTCGTTCCACATGGGAAACCCTGCATATAGAAGTTCATTCGAGGTAGAGCGCAAAGAGTACACAGTGGGAGAAATGCTGCTTGTGTTCCACCTGCAACTAAAGCAGAGTTCTTCGGGTAAAACTGCGTGTTTTGGGAGAGGAAGTGCTTGCAGTCCTCGCTTCAGCCTGCGGTGGTTTAGGCCTTTCACTCCACGCGGCACACCTTGCGTATAGAATTTCTTTCGGGCAAAGGACAATTGGGTACACTGTGGGAGAAAAGCTGCTTGTGTTCCACCTGCAACTAAAGCAGAGTTCTTCGGGTAAAGCTGCGTGTTTGGGGAGAGGACATGCTTACAGTCCTCCCTCCTGCCTTGGTTGAGACAGTTCTCTCCACATGGGAAACCCTGCATATGGAAGTTCATTAGAGGTAGAGCACAAAGAGTACACAGTGGGAGAAATGCTGCTTGTGTTCCACCTGCAACTATAGCAGAGTTCTTCAGGTAAAACTGCGTGATTTCGGAGAGGAAACTCTTTCGGGCAAAGGCCCATTGGGTACAGTGTGGGAGAAAAGCTGCTTGTGTTCCACCTGCAACTAAAGCAGAGTTCTTCGGGTAAAACTGCTTGTTTTGGGAGAGGAAATGCTTACAGGCCTCCCTACTGCCTGCCTTGGTTGAGACAGTTCGCTCCACGTGGGAAACCCTGCATATAGAAGTTCATTCATGGAAGAGCCCAAAGAGTTCATAGTGGGAGAAATGCTTCTTGTGTTCCACCTGCAACTAAAGCAGAGTTCTTCCATTAAAACTGCGTGGTTTGGGAGAGGAAACCCTTTCGGGTAAAGGCCCTTTGGTTACACTGTGGGAGAAAAGCTGCTTG
This sequence comes from Hyperoodon ampullatus, assembly GCF_949752795.1. Taxonomy (NCBI): domain Eukaryota; kingdom Metazoa; phylum Chordata; class Mammalia; order Artiodactyla; family Ziphiidae; genus Hyperoodon; species Hyperoodon ampullatus. The sequence continues at coordinate 275,532 of NW_027641084.1, forward strand.
TGTTCCACCTGCAACTAAAGCAGAGTTCTTCCGTTAAAACTGCGTGTTTTGGGAGAGGAAATGCTTACAGTCCTCCCTCCTGCCTGCCATGGTTGAGGCAGTTCGCTCCACGCGGGTAACCATTCTTATAGAACAAGTTCATTCGGGGAAGTGCCCGTTGTGTACACTGGGGGAGAAAAGCTGCTTGTGTTCCACCTGCAACTAAAGCAGAGTTCTTCGGGTAAAACTGCGTGTTTTGGGAGAGGAAATGCTTACAGGCCTCCCTACAGCCTGCCTTGGTTGAGACAGTTCGCTCCACGTGGGAAAACATTCTTATAGAACAAGTTCATTCGGGGAAGTGCCCGTTGTGTACACTGTGGGAGAAAAGCTGCTTGTGTTCCACCTGCAACTAAAGCAGAGTTCTTCGGGTAAAACTGCGTGTTTTGGGAGAGGAAACCCTTTCGGGCAAAGACCAATTGGGAACACAGCGGGAGAAAAGCTGCTTGTGTTCAACCTGCAATTAAAGCAGAGTTCTTAGGGTAAAACTTCGTGTTGTGGGAGAGGAAATGCTTACACTCCTCCTTCCTGCCTGCCTTGGTTGAGACAGTTCGCTCCACATGGGAAACCCTGCATATGGAAGTTCATTCGAGGTAGAGCGCAAAAAGTACACAGTGGGAGAATTGCTGCTTGTGTTCCACGTGCAACTAAAGCAGAGTTCTTCGGGTAAAACTGCGTGTTTTGGAAGAGGAAACTCTTTCGGGCAAAGGCCCTTTGGGTACACTGTGGGAGAAAAGCCGCTTGTGTTCCACCTGCAACTAAAGCAGAGTTCTTCGGGTAAAGCTGCGTGTTTTGGGAGAGGAAATGCTTACAGTCCTCCCTCCTGCCTTGGTTGACACAGTTCTCTCCACATGGGAAACCCTGCATATGGAAGTTCATTAGAGGTAGAGCACAAAGAGTACACAGTGGGAGAAATGCTGCTTGTGTTCCACCTGCAACTATAGCAGAGTTCTTCAGGTAAAACTGCGTGATTTCGGAGAGGAAACTCTTTCGGGCAAAGGCCCATTGGGTACAGTGTGGGAGAAAAGCTGCTTGTGTTCCACCTGCAACTAAAGCAGAGTTCTTCGGGTAAAACTGCTTGTTTTGGGAGAGGAAATGCTTACAGGCCTCCCTACTGCCTGCCTTGGTTGAGACAGTTCGCTCCATGTGGGAAACCCTGCATATAGAAGTTCATTCATGGAAGAGCCCAAAGAGTTCATAGTGGGAGAAATGCTTCTTGTGTTCCACCTGCAACTAAAGCAGAGTTCTTCCATTAAAACTGCGTGGTTTGGGAGAGGAAACCCTTTCGGGTAAAGGCCCTTTGGTTACACTGTGGGAGAAAAGCTGCTTGTGTTCCACCTGCAACTAAAGCAGAGTTCTTCCGTTAAAACTGCGTGTTTTGGGAGAGGAAATGCTTACAGTCCTCCCTCCTGCCTGCCATGGTTGAGGCAGTTCGCTCCACGCGGGTAACCATTCTTATAGAACAAGTTCATTCGGGGAAGTGCCCGTTGTGTACACTGGGGGAGAAAAGCTGCTTGTGTTCCACCTGCAACTAAAGCAGAGTTCTTCGGGTAAAACTGCGTGTTTTGGGAGAGGAAATGCTTACAGGCCTCCCTACAGCCTGCCTTGGTTGAGACAGTTCGCTCCACGTGGGAAAACATTCTTATAGAACAAGTTCATTAGGGGAAGTGCCCGTTGTGTACACTGTGGGAGAAAAGCTGCTTGTGTTCCACCTGCAACTAAAGCAGAGTTCTTCGGGTAAAACTGCATGTTTTGGGAGAGGAAACCCTTTCGGGCAAGGACCAATTGGGAACACAGCGGGAGAAAAGCTGCTTGTGTTCCACCTGCAATTAAAGCAGAGTTCTTAGGGTAAAACTTCGTGTTGTGGGAGAGGAAATGCTTACACTCCTCCCTCCTGCCTGCCTTGGTTGAGACAGTTCGCTCCACATGGAAAACCCTGCATATGGAAGTTCATTCGAGGTAGAGCGCAAAAAGTACACAGTGGGAGAATTGCTGCTTGTGTTCCACCTGCAACTAAAGCAGAGTTCTTCGGGTAAAACTGCGTGTTTTGGGAGAGGAAACTCTTTCGGGCAAAGGCCCTTTGGGTACACTGTGGGAGAAAAGCTGCTTGTGTTCCACCTGCAACTAAAGCAGAGTTCTTCAGGTAAAACTGCGTGTTTTGGGAGAGGACATGCTTACAGTCCTCGCTACAGCCTGCCGTGGTTGAGGCAGTTCGCTCCATGCGGGTAAACATTCTTATACAACAAGTTCAGTAGGGGAAGTGCCCGTTGTGTACACTGTGGGAGGAAAGCTGCTTGTGTTCCACCTGCAACTAAAGCAGAGCTCTTCCGATAAAACTGCGTGTTTTGGGAGACGAAATGCTTACAGTCCTACCTACTGCCTGCCATGGTTGAGGCAGTTCGCTCCACGCGGGTAAACATTCTTATACAACAAGTTCATTAGGGGAAGTGCCCGTTGTGTACACTGTGGGAGAAAAGCTGCTTGTGTTCCACCTGCACCTAAAGCAGAGTTCTTCCGATAAAACTGCGTGTTTTGGGAGAGGAAATGCTTACAGTCCTCCCTCCTGCCGGCCTTGGTTGAGACAGTTCGTTCCACATGGGAAACCCTGCATATAGAAGTTCATTCGAGGTAGAGCGCAAAGAGTACACAGTGGGAGAAATGCTGCTTGTGTTCCACCTGCAACTAAAGCAGAGTTCTTCGGGTAAAACTGCGTGTTTTGGGAGAGGAAGTGCTTGCAGTCCTCGCTTCAGCCTGCGGTGGTTTAGGCCTTTCACTCCACGCGGCACACCTTGCGTATAGAATTTCTTTCGGGCAAAGGACAATTGGGTACACTGTGGGAGAAAAGCTGCTTGTGTTCCACCTGCAACTAAAGCAGAGTTCTTCGGGTAAAGCTGCGTGTTTGGGGAGAGGACATGCTTACAGTCCTCCCTCCTGCCTTGGTTGAGACAGTTCTCTCCACATGGGAAACCCTGCATATGGAAGTTCATTAGAGGTAGAGCACAAAGAGTACACAGTGGGAGAAATGCTGCTTGTGTTCCACCTGCAACTGTAGCAGAGTTCTTCAGGTAAAACTGCGTGATTTCGGAGAGGAAACTCTTTCGGGCAAAGGCCCATTGGGTACAGTGTGGGAGAAAAGCTGCTTGTGGTCCACCTGCAACTAAAGCAGAGTTCTTCGGGTAAAACTGCTTGTTTTGGGAGAGGAAATGCTTACAGGCCTCCCTACTGCCTGCCTTGGTTGAGACAGTTCGCTCCACGTGGGAAACCCTGCATATAGAAGTTCATTCATGGAAGAGCCCAAAGAGTTCATAGTGGGAGAAATGCTTCTTGTGTTCCACCTGCAACTAAAGCAGAGTTCTTCCATTAAAACTGCGTGGTTTGGGAGAGGAAACCCTTTCGGGTAAAGGCCCTTTGGTTACACTGTGGGAGAAAAGCTGCTTGTGTTCCACCTGCAACTAAAGCAGAGTTCTTCCGTTAAAACTGCGTGTTTTGGGAGAGGAAATGCTTACAGTCCTCCCTCCTGCCTGCCATGGTTGAGGCAGTTCGCTCCACGCGGGTAACCATTCTTATAGAACAAGTTCATTCGGGGAAGTGCCCGTTGTGTACACTGGGGGAGAAAAGCTGCTTGTGTTCCACCTGCAACTAAAGCAGAGTTCTTCGGGTAAAACTGCGTGTTTTGGGAGAGGAAATGCTTACAGGCCTCCCTACAGCCTGCCTTGGTTGAGACAGTTCGCTCCACGTGGGAAAACATTCTTATAGAACAAGTTCATTAGGGGAAGTGCCCGTTGTGTACACTGTGGGAGAAAAGCTGCTTGTGTTCCACCTGCAACTAAAGCAGAGTTCTTCGGGTAAAACTGCATGTTTTGGGAGAGGAAACCCTTTCGGGCAAGGACCAATTGGGAACACAGCGGGAGAAAAGCTGCTTGTGTTCCACCTGCAACTAAAGCAGAGTTCTTCGGGTAAAACTGCTTGTTTTGGGAGAGGAAATGCTTACACTCCTCCCTCCTGCCTGCCTTGGTTGAGACAGTTCGCTCCACATGGGAAACCCTGCATATGGAAGTTCATTCGAGGTAGAGCGCAAAAAGTACACAGTGGGAGAATTGCTGCTTGTGTTCCACCTGCAACTAAAGCAGAGTTCTTCGGATAAAACTGCGTGTTTTGGGAGAGGAAACTCTTTCGGGCAAAGGCCCTTTGGGTACACTGTGGGAGAAAAGCTGCTTGTGTTCCACCTGCAACTAAAGCAGAGTTCTTCAGGTAAAACTGCGTGTTTTGGGAGAGGACATGCTTACAGTCCTCGCTACAGCCTGCCGTGGTTGAGGCAGTTCGCTCCACGCGGGTAAACATTCTTATACAACAAGTTCAGTAGGGGAAGTGCCCGTTGTGTACACTGTGGGAGGAAAGCTGCTTGTGTTCCACCTGCAACTAAAGCAGAGCTCTTCCGATAAAACTGCGTGTTTTGGGAGACGAAATGCTTACAGTCCTACCTACTGCCTGCCATGGTTGAGGCAGTTCGCTCCACGCGGGTAAACATTCTTATAGAACAAGTTCATTCGGGGAAGTGCCCGTTGTGTACACTGTGGGAGAAAAGCTGCTTGTGTTCCACCTGCACCTAAAGCAGAGTTCTTCCGATAAAACTGCGTGTTTTGGGAGAGGAAATGCTTACAGTCCTCCCTCCTGCCGGCCTTGGTTGAGACAGTTCGTTCCACATGGGAAACCCTGCATATAGAAGTTCATTCGAGGTAGAGCGCAAAGAGTACACAGTGGGAGAAATGCTGCTTGTGTTCCACCTGCAACTAAAGCAGAGTTCTTCGGGTAAAACTGCGTGTTTTGGGAGAGGAAGTGCTTGCAGTCCTCGCTTCAGCCTGCGGTGGTTTAGGCCTTTCACTCCACGCGGCACACCTTGCGTATAGAATTTCTTTCGGGCAAAGGACAATTGGGTACACTGTGGGAGAAAAGCTGCTTGTGTTCCACCTGCAACTAAAGCAGAGTTCTTCGGGTAAAGCTGCGTGTTTGGGGAGAGGACATGCTTACAGTCCTCCCTCCTGCCTTGGTTGAGACAGTTCTCTCCACATGGGAAACCCTGCATATGGAAGTTCATTAGAGGTAGAGCACAAAGAGTACACAGTGGGAGAAATGCTGCTTGTGTTCCACCTGCAACTATAGCAGAGTTCTTCAGGTAAAACTGCGTGATTTCGGAGAGGAAACTCTTTCGGGCAAAGGCCCATTGGGTACAGTGTGGGAGAAAAGCTGCTTGTGTTCCACCTGCAACTAAAGCAGAGTTCTTCGGGTAAAACTGCTTGTTTTGGGAGAGGAAATGCTTACAGGCCTCCCTACTGCCTGCCTTGGTTGAGACAGTTCGCTCCACGTGGGAAACCCTGCATATAGAAGTTCATTCATGGAAGAGCCCAAAGAGTTCATAGTGGGAGAAATGCTTCTTGTGTTCCACCTGCAACTAAAGCAGAGTTCTTCCATTAAAACTGCGTGGTTTGGGAGAGGAAACCCTTTCGGGTAAAGGCCCTTTGGTTACACTGTGGGAGAAAAGCTGCTTGTGTTCCACCTGCAACTAAAGCAGAGTTCTTCCGTTAAAACTGCGTGTTTTGGGAGAGGAAATGCTTACAGTCCTCCCTCCTGCCTGCCATGGTTGAGGCAGTTCGCTCCACGCGGGTAACCATTCTTATAGAACAAGTTCATTCGGGGAAGTGCCCGTTGTGTACACTGTGGGAGAAAAGCTGCTTGTGTTCCACCTGCAACTAAAGCAGAGTTCTTCGGGTAAAACTGCGTGTTTTGGGAGAGGAAATGCTTACAGGCCTCCCTACAGCCTGCCTTGGTTGAGACAGTTCGCTCCACGTGGGAAAACATTCTTATAGAACAAGTTCATTCGGGGAAGTGCCCGTTGTGTACACTGTGGGAGAAAAGCTGCTTGTGTTCCACCTGCAACTAAAGCAGAGTTCTTCGGGTAAAACTGCGTGTTTTGGGAGAGGAAACCCTTTCGGGCAAAGACCAATTGGGAACACAGCGGGAGAAAAGCTGCTTGTGTTCAACCTGCAATTAAAGCAGAGTTCTTAGGGTAAAACTTCGTGTTGTGGGAGAGGAAATGCTTACACTCCTCCTTCCTGCCTGCCTTGGTTGAGACAGTTCGCTCCACATGGGAAACCCTGCATATGGAAGTTCATTCGAGGTAGAGCGCAAAAAGTACACAGTGGGAGAATTGCTGCTTGTGTTCCACGTGCAACTAAAGCAGAGTTCTTCGGGTAAAACTGCGTGTTTTGGAAGAGGAAACTCTTTCGGGCAAAGGCCCTTTGGGTACACTGTGGGAGAAAAGCCGCTTGTGTTCCACCTGCAACTAAAGCAGAGTTCTTCGGGTAAAGCTGCGTGTTTTGGGAGAGGAAATGCTTACAGTCCTCCCTCCGGCCTTGGTTGACACAGTTCTCTCCACATGGGAAACCCTGCATATGGAAGTTCATTAGAGGTAGAGCACAAAGAGTACACAGTGGGAGAAATGCTGCTTGTGTTCCACCTGCAACTATAGCAGAGTTCTTTAGGTAAAACTGCGTGATTTCGGAGAGGAATCTCTTTCGGGCAAAGGCCCATTGGGTACAGTGTGGGAGAAAAGCTGCTTGTGTTCCACCTGCAACTAAAGCAGAGTTCTTCGGGTAAAACTGCTTGTTTTGGGAGAGGAAATGCTTACAGGCCTCCCTACTGCCTGCCTTGGTTGAGACAGTTCGCTCCACGTGGGAAACCCTGCATATAGAAGTTCATTCATGGAAGAGCCCAAAGAGTTCATAGTGGGAGAAATGCTTCTTGTGTTCCACCTGCAACTAAAGCAGAGTTCTTCCATTAAAACTGCGTGGTTTGGGAGAGGAAACCCTTTCGTGTAAAGGCCCTTTGGTTACACTGTGGGAGAAAAGCTGCTTGTGTTCCACCTGCAACTAAAGCAGAGTTCTTCCGTTAAAACTGCGTGTTTTGGGAGAGGAAATGCTTACAGTCCTCCCTCCTGCCTGCCATGGTTGAGGCAGTTCGCTCCACGCGGGTAACCATTCTTATAGAACAAGTTCATTCGGGGAAGTGCCCGTTGTGTACACTGGGGGAGAAAAGCTGCTTGTGTTCCACCTGCAACTAAAGCAGAGTTCTTCGGGTAAAACTGCGTGTTTTGGGAGAGGAAATGCTTACAGGCCTCCCTACAGCCTGCCTTGGTTGAGACAGTTCGCTCCACGTGGGAAAACATTCTTATAGAACAAGTTCATTAGGGGAAGTGCCCGTTGTGTACACTGTGGGAGAAAAGCTGCTTGTGTTCCACCTGCAACTAAAGCAGAGTTCTTCGGGTAAAACTGCATGTTTTGGGAGAGGAAACCCTTTCGGGCAAGGACCAATTGGGAACACAGCGGGAGAAAAGCTGCTTGTGTTCCACCTGCAATTAAAGCAGAGTTCTTAGGGTAAAACTTCGTGTTGTGGGAGAGGAAATGCTTACACTCCTCCCTCCTGCCTGCCTTGGTTGAGACAGTTCGCTCCACATGGAAAACCCTGCATATGGAAGTTCATTCGAGGTAGAGCGCAAAAAGTACACAGTGGGAGAATTGCTGCTTGTGTTCCACGTGCAACTAAAGCAGAGTTCTTCGGGTAAAACTGCGTGTTTTGGAAGAGGAAACTCTTTCGGGCAAAGGCCCTTTGGGTACACTGTGGGAGAAAAGCTGCTTGTGTTCCACCTGCAACTAAAGCAGAGTTCTTCAGGTAAAACTGCGTGTTTTGGGAGAGGACATGCTTACAGTCCTCGCTACAGCCTGCCGTGGTTGAGGCAGTTCGCTCCACGCGGGTAAACATTCTTATACAACAAGTTCAGTAGGGGAAGTGCCCGTTGTGTACACTGTGGGAGGAAAGCTGCTTGTGTTCCACCTGCAACTAAAGCAGAGCTCTTCCGATAAAACTGCGTGTTTTGGGAGACGAAATGCTTACAGTCCTACCTACTGCCTGCCATGGTTGAGGCAGTTCGCTCCACGCGGGTAAACATTCTTATAGAACAAGTTCATTCGGGGAAGTGCCCGTTGTGTACACTGTGGGAGAAAAGCTGCTTGTGTTCCACCTGCACCTAAAGCAGAGTTCTTCTGATAAAACTGCGTGTTTTGGGAGAGGAAATGCTTACAGTCCTCCCTCCTGCCGGCCTTGGTTGAGACAGTTCGTTCCACATGGGAAACCCTGCATATAGAAGTTCATTCGAGGTAGAGCGCAAAGAGTACACAGTGGGAGAAATGCTGCTTGTGTTCCACCTGCAACTAAAGCAGAGTTCTTCGGGTAAAACTGCGTGTTTTGGGAGAGGAAGTGCTTGCAGTCCTCGCTTCAGCCTGCGGTGGTTTAGGCCTTTCACTCCACGCGGCACACCTTGCGTATAGAATTTCTTTCGGGCAAAGGACAATTGGGTACACTGTGGGAGAAAAGCTGCTTGTGTTCCACCTGCAACTAAAGCAGAGTTCTTCGGGTAAAGCTGCGTGTTTGGGGAGAGGACATGCTTACAGTCCTCCCTCCTGCCTTGGTTGAGACAGTTCTCTCCACATGGGAAACCCTGCATATGGAAGTTCATTAGAGGTAGAGCACAAAGAGTACACAGTGGGAGAAATGCTGCTTGTGTTCCACCTGAAACTATAGCAGAGTTCTTCAGGTAAAACTGCGTGATTTCGGAGAGGAAACTCTTTCGGGCAAAGGCCCATTGGGTACAGTGTGGGAGAAAAGCTGCTTGTGTTCCACCTGCAACTAAAGCAGAGTTCTTCGGGTAAAACTGCATGTTTTGGGAGAGGAAACCCTTTCGGGCAAAGACCAATTGGGAACACAGCGGGAGAAAAGCTGCTTGTGTTCCACCTGCAATTAAAGCAGAGTTCTTAGGGTAAAACTTCGTGCTGTGGGAGAGGAAATGCTTACACTCCTCCCTCCTGCCTGCCTTGGTTGAGACAGTTCGCTCCACATGGGAAACCCTGCATATGGAAGTTCATTCGAGGTAGAGCGCAAAAAGTACACAGTGGGAGAATTGCTGCTTGTGTTCCACCTGCAACTAAAGCAGAGTTCTTCGGGTAAAACTGCGTGTTTTGGGAGAGGAAACTCTTTCGGGCAAAGGCCCTTTGGGTACACTGTGGGAGAAAAGCTGCTTGTGTTCCACCTGCAACTAAAGCAGAGTTCTTCCGTTAAAACTGCGTGTTTTGGGAGAGGAAATGCTTACAGTCCTCCCTCCTGCCTGCCATGGTTGAGGCAGTTCGCTCCACGCGGGTAACCATTCTTATAGAACAAGTTCAGTAGGGGAAGTGCCCGTTGTGTACACTGTGGGAGAAAAGCTGCTTGTGTTCCACCTGCAACTAAAGCAGAGTTCTTCGGGTAAAACTGCGTGTTTTGGGAGAGGAAATGCTTACAGGCCTCCCTACAGCCTGCCTTGGTTGAGACAGTTCGCTCCACGTGGGAAAACATTCTTATAGAACAAGTTCATTAGGGGAAGTGCCCGTTGTGTACACTGTGGGAGAAAAGCTGCTTGTGTTCCACCTGCAACTAAAGCAGAGTTCTTCGGGTAAAACTGCATGTTTTGGGAGAGGAAACCCTTTCGGGCAAGGACCAATTGGGAACACAGCGGGAGAAAAGCTGCTTGTGTTCCACCTGCAATTAAAGCAGAGTTCTTAGGGTAAAACTTCGTGTTGTGGGAGAGGAAATGCTTACACTCCTCCCTCCTGCCTGCCTTGGTTGAGACAGTTCGCTCCACATGGGAAACCCTGCATATGGAAGTTCATTCGAGGTAGAGCGCAAAAAGTACACAGTGGGAGAATTGCTGCTTGTGTTCCACCTGCAACTAAAGCAGAGTTCTTCGGGTAAAACTGCGTGTTTTGGGAGAGGAAACTCTTTCGGGCAAAGGCCCTTTGGGTACACTGTGGGAGAAAAGCTGCTTGTGTTCCACCTGCAACTAAAGCAGAGTTCTTCAGGTAAAACTGCGTGTTTTGGGAGAGGACATGCTTACAGTCCTCGCTACAGCCTGCCGTGGTTGAGGCAGTTCGCTCTACGCGGGTAAACATTCTTATACAACAAGTTCAGTAGGGGAAGTGCCCGTTGTGTACACTGTGGGAGGAAAGCTGCTTGTGTTCCACCTGCAACTAAAGCAGAGCTCTTCCGATAAAACTGCGTGTTTTGGGAGACGAAATGCTTACAGTCCTACCTACTGCCTGCCATGGTTGAGGCAGTTCGCTCCACGCGGGTAAACATTCTTATAGAACAAGTTCATTCGGGGAAGTGCCCGTTGTGTACACTGTGGGAGAAAAGCTGCTTGTGTTCCACCTGCACCTAAAGCAGAGTTCTTCCGATAAAACTGCGTGTTTTGGGAGAGGAAATGCTTACAGTCCTCCCTCCTGCCGGCCTTGGTTGAGACAGTTCGTTCCACATGGGAAACCCTGCATATAGAAGTTCATTCGAGGTAGAGCGCAAAGAGTACACAGTGGGAGAAATGCTGCTTGTGTTCCACCTGCAACTAAAGCAGAGTTCTTCGGGTAAAACTGCGTGTTTTGGGAGAGGAAGTGCTTGCAGTCCTCGCTTCAGCCTGCGGTGGTTTAGGCCTTTCACTCCACGCGGCACACCTTGCGTATAGAATTTCTTTCGGGCAAAGGACAATTGGGTACACTGTGGGAGAAAAGCTGCTTGTGTTCCACCTGCAACTAAAGCAGAGTTCTTCGGGTAAAGCTGCGTGTTTGGGGAGAGGACATGCTTACAGTCCTCCCTCCTGCCTTGGTTGAGACAGTTCTCTCCACATGGGAAACCCTGCATATGGAAGTTCATTAGAGGTAGAGCACAAAGAGTACACAGTGGGAGAAATGCTGCTTGTGTTCCACCTGCAACTATAGCAGAGTTCTTCAGGTAAAACTGCGTGATTTCGGAGAGGAAACTCTTTCGGGCAAAGGCCCATTGGGTACAGTGTGGGAGAAAAGCTGCTTGTGTTCCACCTGCAACTAAAGCAGAGTTCTTCGGGTAAAACTGCATGTTTTGGGAGAGGAAACCCTTTCGGGCAAAGACCAATTGGGAACACAGCGGGAGAAAAGCTGCTTGTGTTCCACCTGCAATTAAAGCAGAGTTCTTAGGGTAAAACTTCGTGTTGTGGGAGAGGAAATGCTTACACTCCTCCCTCCTGCCTGCCTTGGTTGAGACAGTTCGCTCCACATGGGAAACCCTGCATATGGAAGTTCATTCGAGGTAGAGCGCAAAAAGTACACAGTGGGAGAATTGCTGCTTGTGTTCCACCTGCAACTAAAGCAGAGTTCTTCGGGTAAAACTGCGTGTTTTGGGAGAGGAAACTCTTTCGGGCAAAGGCCCTTTGGGTACACTGTGGGAGAAAATCTGCTTGTGTTCCACCTGCAACTAAAGCAGAGTTCTTCCGTTAAAACTGCGTGTTTTGGGAGAGGAAATGCTTACAGTCCTCCCTCCTGCCTGCCATGGTTGAGGCAGTTCGCTCCACGCGGGTAACCATTCTTATAGAACAAGTTCATTCGGGGAAGTGCCCGTTGTGTACACTGTGGGAGAAAAGCTGCTTGTGTTCCACCTGCAACTAAAGCAGAGTTCTTCGGGTAAAACTGCGTGTTTTGGGAGAGGAAATGCTTACAGGCCTCCCTACAGCCTGCCTTGGTTGAGACAGTTCGCTCCACGTGGGAAAACATTCTTATAGAACAAGTTCATTAGGGGAAGTGCCCGTTGTGTACACTGTGGGAGAAAAGCTGCTTGTGTTCCACCTGCAACTAAAGCAGAGTTCTTCGGGTAAAACTGCATGTTTTGGGAGAGGAAACCCTTTCGGGCAAGGACCAATTGGGAACACAGCGGGAGAAAAGCTGCTTGTGTTCCACCTGCAATTAAAGCAGAGTTCTTAGGGTAAAACTTCGTGTTGTGGGAGAGGAAATGCTTACACTCCTCCCTCCTGCCTGCCTTGGTTGAGACAGTTCGCTCCACATGGAAAACCCTGCATATGGAAGTTCATTCGAGGTAGAGCGCAAAAAGTACACAGTGGGAGAATTGCTGCTTGTGTTCCACCTGCAACTAAAGCAGAGTTCTTCGGGTAAAACTGCGTGTTTTGGGAGAGGAAACTCTTTCGGGCAAAGGCCCTTTGGGTACACTGTGGGAGAAAAGCTGCTTGTGTTCCACCTGCAACTAAAGCAGAGTTCTTCAGGTAAAACTGCGTGTTTTGGGAGAGGACATGCTTACAGTCCTCGCTACAGCCTGCCGTGGTTGAGGCAGTTCGCTCCATGCGGGTAAACATTCTTATACAACAAGTTCAGTAGGGGAAGTGCCCGTTGTGTACACTGTGGGAGGAAAGCTGCTTGTGTTCCACCTGCAACTAAAGCAGAGCTCTTCCGATAAAACTGCGTGTTTTGGGAGACGAAATGCTTACAGTCCTACCTACTGCCTGCCATGGTTGAGGCAGTTCGCTCCACGCGGGTAAACATTCTTATACAACAAGTTCATTAGGGGAAGTGCCCGTTTTGTACACTGTGGGAGAAAAGCTGCTTGTGTTCCACCTGCACCTAAAGCAGAGTTCTTCCGATAAAACTGCGTGTTTTGGGAGAGGAAATGCTTACAGTCCTCCCTCCTGCCGGCCTTGGTTGAGACAGTTCTTTCCACATGGGAAACCCTGCATATAGAAGTTCATTCGAGGTAGAGCGCAAAGAGTACACAGTGGGAGAAATGCTGCTTGTGTTCCACCTGCAACTAAAGCAGAGTTCTTCGGGTAAAACTGCGTGTTTTGGGAGAGGAAGTGCTTGCAGTCCTCGCTTCAGCCTGCGGTGGTTTAGGCCTTTCACTCCACGTGGCACACCTTGCGTATAGAATTTCTTTCGGGCAAAGGACAATTGGGTACACTGTGGGAGAAAAGCTGCTTGTGTTCCACCTGCAACTAAAGCAGAGTTCTTCCGGTAAAGCTGCGTGTTTGGGGAGAGGACATGCTTACAGTCCTCCCTCCTGCCTTGGTTGAGACAGTTCTCTCCACATGGGAAACCCTGCATATGGAAGTTCATTAGAGGTAGAGCACAAAGAGTACACAGTGGGAGAAATGCTGCTTGTGTTCCACCTGCAACTATAGCAGAGTTCTTCAGGTAAAACTGCGTGATTTCGGAGAGGAAACTCTTTCGGGCAAAGGCCCATTGGGTACAGTGTGGGAGAAAAGCTGCTTGTGTTCCACCTGCAACTAAAGCAGAGTTCTTCGGGTAAAACTGCTTGTTTTGGGAGAGGAAATGCTTACAGGCCTCCCTACTGCCTGCCTTGGTTGAGACAGTTCGCTCCACGTGGGAAACCCTGCATATAGAAGTTCATTCATGGAAGAGCCCAAAGAGTTCATAGTGGGAGAAATGCTTCTTGTGTTCCACCTGCAACTAAAGCAGAGTTCTTCCATTAAAACTGCGTGGTTTGGGAGAGGAAACTCTTTCGGGTAAAGGCCCTTTGGTTACACTGTGGGAGAAAAGCTGCTTGTGTTCCACCTGCAACTAAAGCAGAGTTCTTCCGTTAAAACTGCGTGTTTTGGGAGAGGAAATGCTTACAGTCCTCCCTCCTGCCTGCCATGGTTGAGGCAGTTCGCTCCACGCGGGTAACCATTCTTATAGAACAAGTTCATTCGGGGAAGTGCCCGTTGTGTACACTGTGGGAGAAAAGCTGCTTGTGTTCCACCTGCAACTAAAGCAGAGTTCTTCGGGTAAAACTGCGTGTTTTGGGAGAGGAAATGCTTACAGGCCTCCCTACAGCCTGCCTTGGTTGAGACAGTTCGCTCCACGTGGGAAAACATTCTTATAGAACAAGTTCATTAGGGGAAGTGCCCGTTGTGTACACTGTGGGAGAAAAGCTGCTTGTGTTCCACCTGCAACTAAAGCAGAGTTCTTCGGGTAAAACTGCATGTTTTGGGAGAGGAAACCCTTTCGGGCAAGGACCAATTGGGAACACAGCGGGAGAAAAGCTGCTTGTGTTCCACCTGCAATTAAAGCAGAGTTCTTAGGGTAAAACTTCGTGTTGTGGGAGAGGAAATGCTTACACTCCTCCCTCCTGCCTGCCTTGGTTGAGACAGTTCGCTCCACATGGGAAACCCTGCATATGGAAGTTCATTCGAGGTAGAGCGCAAAAAGTACACAGTGGGAGAATTGCTGCTTGTGTTCCACCTGCAACTAAAGCAGAGTTCTTCGGGTAAAACTGCGTGTTTTGGGAGAGGAAACTCTTTCGGGCAAAGGCCCTTTGGGTACACTGTGGGAGAAAAGCTGCTTGTGTTCCACCTGCAACTAAAGCAGAGTTCTTCAGGTAAAACTGCATGTTTTGTGAGAGGACATGCTTACAGTCCTCGCTACAGCCTGCCGTGGTTGAGGCAGTTCGCTCCACGCGGGTAAACATTCTTATACAACAAGTTCAGTAGGGGAAGTGCCCGTTGTGTACACTGTGGGAGGAAAGCTGCTTGTGTTCCACCTGCAACTAAAGCAGAGCTCTTCCGATAAAACTGCGTGTTTTGGGAGACGAAATGCTTACAGTCCTACCTACTGCCTGCCATGGTTGAGGCAGTTCGCTCCACGCGGGTAAACATTCTTATAGAACAAGTTCATTCGGGGAAGTGCCCGTTGTGTACACTGTGGGAGAAAAGCTGCTTGTGTTCCACCTGCACCTAAAGCAGAGTTCTTCCGATAAAACTGCGTGTTTTGGGAGAGGAAATGCTTACAGTCCTCCCTCCTGCCGGCCTTGGTTGAGACAGTTCGTTCCACATGGGAAACCCTGCATATAGAAGTTCATTCGAGGTAGAGCGCAAAGAGTACACAGTGGGAGAAATGCTGCTTGTGTTCCACCTGCAACTAAAGCAGAGTTCTTCGGGTAAAACTGCGTGTTTTGGGAGAGGAAGTGCTTGCAGTCCTCGCTTCAGCCTGCGGTGGTTTAGGCCTTTCACTCCACGCGGCACACCTTGCGTATAGAATTTCTTTCGGGCAAAGGACAATTGGGTACACTGTGGGAGAAAAGCTGCTTGTGTTCCACCTGCAACTAAAGCAGAGTTCTTCGGGTAAAGCTGCGTGTTTGGGGAGAGGACATGCTTACAGTCCTCCCTCCTGCCTTGGTTGAGACAGTTCTCTCCACATGGGAAACCCTGCATATGGAAGTTCATTAGAGGTAGAGCACAAAGAGTACACAGTGGGAGAAATGCTGCTTGTGTTCCACCTGCAACTATAGCAGAGTTCTTCAGGTAAAACTGCGTGATTTCGGAGAGGAAACTCTTTCGGGCAAAGGCCCATTGGGTACAGTGTGGGAGAAAAGCTGCTTGTGTTCCACCTGCAACTAAAGCAGAGTTCTTCGGGTAAAACTGCATGTTTTGGGAGAGGAAACCCTTTCGGGCAAAGACCAATTGGGAACACAGCGGGAGAAAAGCTGCTTGTGTTCCACCTGCAATTAAAGCAGAGTTCTTAGGGTAAAACTTCGTGTTGTGGGAGAGGAAATGCTTACACTCCTCCCTCCTGCCTGCCTTGGTTGAGACAGTTCGCTCCACATGGGAAACCCTGCATATGGAAGTTCATTCGAGGTAGAGCGCAAAAAGTACACAGTGGGAGAATTGCTGCTTGTGTTCCACCTGCAACTAAAGCAGAGTTCTTCGGGTAAAACTGCGTGTTTTGGGAGAGGAAACTCTTTCGGGCAAAGGCCCTTTGGGTACACTGTGGGAGAAAAGCTGCTTGTGTTCCACCTGCAACTAAAGCAGAGATCTTCAGGTAAAACTGCGTGTTTTGGGAGAGGACATGCTTACAGTCCTCGCTACAGCCTGCCGTGGTTGAGGCAGTTCGCTCCACGCGGGTAAACATTCTTATACAACAAGTTCAGTAGGGGAAGTGCCCGTTGTGTACACTGTGGGAGGAAAGCTGCTTGTGTTCCACCTGCAACTAAAGCAGAGCTCTTCCGATAAAACTGCGTGTTTTGGGAGACGAAATGCTTACAGTCCTACCTACTGCCTGCCATGGTTGAGGCAGTTCGCTCCACGCGGGTAAACATTCTTATACAACAAGTTCATTAGGGGAAGTGCCCGTTGTGTACACTGTGGGAGAAAAGCTGCTTGTGTTCCACCTGCACCTAAAGCAGAGTTCTTCCGATAAAACTGCGTGTTTTGGGAGAGGAAATGCTTACAGTCCTCCCTCCTGCCGGCCTTGGTTGAGACAGTTCGTTCCACATGGGAAACCCTGCATATAGAAGTTCATTCGAGGTAGAGCGCAAAGAGTACACAGTGGGAGAAATGCTGCTTGTGTTCCACCTGCAACTAAAGCAGAGTTCTTCGGGTAAAACTGCGTGTTTTGGGAGAGGAAACTCTTTCGGGCAAAGGCCCTTTGGGTACACTGTGGGAGAAAAGCTGCTTGTGTTCCACCTGCAACTAAAGCAGAGTTCTTCAGGTAAAACTGCATGTTTTGTGAGAGGACATGCTTACAGTCCTCGCTACAGCCTGCCGTGGTTGAGGCAGTTCGCTCCACGCGGGTAAACATTCTTATACAACAAGTTCAGTAGGGGAAGTGCCCGTTGTGTACACTGTGGGAGGAAAGCTGCTTGTGTTCCACCTGCAACTAAAGCAGAGCTCTTCCGATAAAACTGCGTGTTTTGGGAGACGAAATGCTTACAGTCCTACCTACTGCCTGCCATGGTTGAGGCAGTTCGCTCCACGCGGGTAAACATTCTTATAGAACAAGTTCATTCGGGGAAGTGCCCGTTGTGTACACTGTGGGAGAAAAGCTGCTTGTGTTCCACCTGCACCTAAAGCAGAGTTCTTCCGATAAAACTGCGTGTTTTGGGAGAGGAAATGCTTACAGTCCTCCCTCCTGCCGGCCTTGGTTGAGACAGTTCGTTCCACATGGGAAACCCTGCATATAGAAGTTCATTCGAGGTAGAGCGCAAAGAGTACACAGTGGGAGAAATGCTGCTTGTGTTCCACCTGCAACTAAAGCAGAGTTCTTCGGGTAAAACTGCGTGTTTTGGGAGAGGAAGTGCTTGCAGTCCTCGCTTCAGCCTGCGGTGGTTTAGGCCTTTCACTCCACGCGGCACACCTTGCGTATAGAATTTCTTTCGGGCAAAGGACAATTGGGTACACTGTGGGAGAAAAGCTGCTTGTGTTCCACCTGCAACTAAAGCAGAGTTCTTCGGGTAAAGCTGCGTGTTTGGGGAGAGGACATGCTTACAGTCCTCCCTCCTGCCTTGGTTGAGACAGTTCTCTCCACATGGGAAACCCTGCATATGGAAGTTCATTAGAGGTAGAGCACAAAGAGTACACAGTGGGAGAAATGCTGCTTGTGTTCCACCTGCAACTATAGCAGAGTTCTTCAGGTAAAACTGCGTGATTTCGGAGAGGAAACTCTTTCGGGCAAAGGCCCATTGGGTACAGTGTGGGAGAAAAGCTGCTTGTGTTCCACCTGCAACTAAAGCAGAGTTCTTCGGGTAAAACTGCATGTTTTGGGAGAGGAAACCCTTTCGGGCAAAGACCAATTGGGAACACAGCGGGAGAAAAGCTGCTTGTGTTCCACCTGCAATTAAAGCAGAGTTCTTAGGGTAAAACTTCGTGTTGTGGGAGAGGAAATGCTTACACTCCTCCCTCCTGCCTGCCTTGGTTGAGACAGTTCGCTCCACATGGGAAACCCTGCATATGGAAGTTCATTCGAGGTAGAGCGCAAAAAGTACACAGTGGGAGAATTGCTGCTTGTGTTCCACCTGCAACTAAAGCAGAGTTCTTCGGGTAAAACTGCGTGTTTTGGGAGAGGAAACTCTTTCGGGCAAAGGCCCTTTGGGTACACTGTGGGAGAAAAGCTGCTTGTGTTCCACCTGCAACTAAAGCAGAGATCTTCAGGTAAAACTGCGTGTTTTGGGAGAGGACATGCTTACAGTCCTCGCTACAGCCTGCCGTGGTTGAGGCAGTTCGCTCCACGCGGGTAAACATTCTTATACAACAAGTTCAGTAGGGGAAGTGCCCGTTGTGTACACTGTGGGAGGAAAGCTGCTTGTGTTCCACCTGCAACTAAAGCAGAGCTCTTCCGATAAAACTGCGTGTTTTGGGAGACGAAATGCTTACAGTCCTACCTACTGCCTGCCATGGTTGAGGCAGTTCGCTCCACGCGGGTAAACATTCTTATACAACAAGTTCATTAGGGGAAGTGCCCGTTGTGTACACTGTGGGAGAAAAGCTGCTTGTGTTCCACCTGCACCTAAAGCAGAGTTCTTCCGATAAAACTGCGTGTTTTGGGAGAGGAAATGCTTACAGTCCTCCCTCCTGCCGGCCTTGGTTGAGACAGTTCGTTCCACATGGGAAACCCTGCATATAGAAGTTCATTCGAGGTAGAGCGCAAAGAGTACACAGTGGGAGAAATGCTGCTTGTGTTCCACCTGCAACTAAAGCAGAGTTCTTCGGGTAAAACTGCGTGTTTTGGGAGAGGAAGTGCTTGCAGTCCTCGCTTCAGCCTGCGGTGGTTTAGGCCTTTCACTCCACGCGGCACACCTTGCGTATAGAATTTCTTTCGGGCAAAGGACAATTGGGTACACTGTGGGAGAAAAGCTGCTTCTGTTCCACCTGCAGCTAAAGCAGAGTTCTTCGGGTAAAGCTGCGTGTTTGGGGAGAGGACATGCTTACAGTCCTCCCTCCTGCCTTGGTTGAGACAGTTCTCTCCACATGGGAAACCCTGCATATGGAAGTTCATTAGAGGTAGAGCACAAAGAGTACACAGTGGGAGAAATGCTGCTTGTGTTCCACCTGCAACTATAGCAGAGTTCTTCAGGTAAAACTGCGTGATTTCGGAGAGGAAACTCTTTCGGGCAAAGGCCCATTGGGTACAGTGTGGGAGAAAAGCTGCTTGTGTTCCACCTGCAACTAAAGCAGAGTTCTTCGGGTAAAACTGCTTGTTTTGGGAGAGGAAATGCTTACAGGCCTCCCTACTGCCTGCCTTGGTTGAGGCAGTTCGCTCCACGTGGGAAACCCTGCATATAGAAGTTCATTCATGGAAGAGCCCAAAGAGTTCATAGTGGGAGAAATGCTTCTTGTGTTCCACCTGCAACTAAAGCAGAGTTCTTCCATTAAAACTGCGTGGTTTGGGAGAGGAAACCCTTTCGGGTAAAGGCCCTTTGGTTACACTGTGGGAGAAAAGCTGCTTGTGTTCCACCTGCAACTAAAGCAGAGCTCTTCCGTTAAAACTGCGTGTTTTGGGAGAGGAAATGCTTACAGTGCTCCCTCCTGCCTGCCATGGTTGAGGCAGTTCGCTCCACGCGGGTAACCATTCTTATAGAACAAGTTCATTCGGGGAAGTGCCCGTTGTGTACACTGGGGGAGAAAAGCTGCTTGTGTTCCACCTGCAACTAAAGCAGAGTTCTTCGGGTAAAACTGCGTGTTTTGGGAGAGGAAACGCTTACAGGCCTCCCTACAGCCTGCCTTGGTTGAGACAGTTCGCTCCACGTGGGAAAACATTCTTATAGAACAAGTTCATTAGGGGAAGTGCCCGTTGTGTACACTGTGGGAGAAAAGCTGCTTGTGTTCCACCTGCAACTAAAGCAGAGTTCTTCGGGTAAAACTGCATGTTTTGGGAGAGGAAACCCTTTCGGGCAAGGACCAATTGGGAACACAGCGGGAGAAAAGCTGCTTGTGTTCCACCTGCAATTAAAGCAGAGTTCTTAGGGTAAAACTTCGTGTTGTGGGAGAGGAAATGCTTACACTCCTCCCTCCTGCCTGCCTTGGTTGAGACAGTTCGCTCCACATGGGAAACCCTGCATATGGAAGTTCATTCGAGGTAGAGCGCAAAAAGTACACAGTGGGAGAATTGCTGCTTGTGTTCCACCTGCAACTAAAGCAGAGTTCTTCGGGTAAAACTGCGTGTTTTGGGAGAGGAAACTCTTTCGGGCAAAGGCCCTTTGGGTACACTGTGGGAGAAAAGCTGCTTGTGTTCCACCTGCAACTAAAGCAGAGATCTTCAGGTAAAACTGCGTGTTTTGGGAGAGGACATGCTTACAGTCCTCGCTACAGCCTGCCGTGGTTGAGGCAGTTCGCTCCACGCGGGTAAACATTCTTATACAACAAGTTCAGTAGGGGAAGTGCCCGTTGTGTACACTGTGGGAGGAAAGCTGCTTGTGTTCCACCTGCAACTAAAGCAGAGCTCTTCCGATAAAACTGCGTGTTTTGGGAGACGAAATGCTTACAGTCCTACCTACTGCCTGCCATGGTTGAGGCAGTTCGCTCCACGCGGGTAAACATTCTTATACAACAAGTTCATTAGGGGAAGTGCCCGTTGTGTACACTGTGGGAGAAAAGCTGCTTGTGTTCCACCTGCACCTAAAGCAGAGTTCTTCCGATAAAACTGCGTGTTTTGGGAGAGGAAATGCTTACAGTCCTCCCTCCTGCCGGCCTTGGTTGAGACAGTTCGTTCCACATGGGAAACCCTGCATATAGAAGTTCATTCGAGGTAGAGCGCAAAGAGTACACAGTGGGAGAAATGCTGCTTGTGTTCCACCTGCAACTAAAGCAGAGTTCTTCGGGTAAAACTGCGTGTTTTGGGAGAGGAAGTGCTTGCAGTCCTCGCTTCAGCCTGTGGTGGTTTAGGCCTTTCACTCCACGCGGCACACCTTGCGTATAGAATTTCTTTCGGGCAAAGGACAATTGGGTACACTGTGGGAGAAAAGCTGCTTCTGTTCCACCTGCAGCTAAAGCAGAGTTCTTCGGGTAAAGCTGCGTGTTTGGGGAGAGGACATGCTTACAGTCCTCCCTCCTGCCTTGGTTGAGACAGTTCTCTCCACATGGGAAACCCTGCATATGGAAGTTCATTAGAGGTAGAGCACAAAGAGTACACAGTGGGAGAAATGCTGCTTGTGTTCCACCTGCAACTATAGCAGAGTTCTTCAGGTAAAACTGCGTGATTTCGGAGAGGAAACTCTTTCGGGCAAAGGCCCATTGGGTACAGTGTGGGAGAAAAGCTGCTTGTGTTCCACCTGCAACTAAAGCAGAGTTCTTCGGGTAAAACTGCTTGTTTTGGGAGAGGAAATGCTTACAGGCCTCCCTACTGCCTGCCTTGGTTGAGGCAGTTCGCTCCACGTGGGAAACCCTGCATATAGAAGTTCATTCATGGAAGAGCCCAAAGAGTTCATAGTGGGAGAAATGCTTCTTGTGTTCCACCTGCAACTAAAGCAGAGTTCTTCCATTAAAACTGCGTGGTTTGGGAGAGGAAACCCTTTCGGGTAAAGGCCCTTTGGTTACACTGTGGGAGAAAAGCTGCTTGTGTTCCACCTGCAACTAAAGCAGAGCTCTTCCGTTAAAACTGCGTGTTTTGGGAGAGGAAATGCTTACAGTGCTCCCTCCTGCCTGCCATGGTTGAGGCAGTTCGCTCCACGCGGGTAACCATTCTTATAGAACAAGTTCATTCGGGGAAGTGCCCGTTGTGTACACTGGGGGAGAAAAGCTGCTTGTGTTCCACCTGCAACTAAAGCAGAGTTCTTCGGGTAAAACTGCGTGTTTTGGGAGAGGAAACGCTTACAGGCCTCCCTACAGCCTGCCTTGGTTGAGACAGTTCGCTCCACGTGGGAAAACATTCTTATAGAACAAGTTCATTAGGGGAAGTGCCCGTTGTGTACACTGTGGGAGAAAAGCTGCTTGTGTTCCACCTGCAACTAAAGCAGAGTTCTTCGGGTAAAACTGCATGTTTTGGGAGAGGAAACCCTTTCGGGCAAGGACCAATTGGGAACACAGCGGGAGAAAAGCTGCTTGTGTTCCACCTGCAATTAAAGCAGAGTTCTTAGGGTAAAACTTCGTGTTGTGGGAGAGGAAATGCTTACACTCCTCCCTCCTGCCTGCCTTGGTTGAGACAGTTCGCTCCACATGGGAAACCCTGCATATGGAAGTTCATTCGAGGTAGAGCGCAAAAAGTACACAGTGGGAGAATTGCTGCTTGTGTTCCACCTGCAACTAAAGCAGAGTTCTTCGGGTAAAACTGCGTGTTTTGGGAGAGGAAACTCTTTCGGGCAAAGGCCCTTTGGGTACACTGTGGGAGAAAAGCTGCTTGTGTTCCACCTGCAACTAAAGCAGAGTTCTTCAGGTAAAACTGCGTGTTTTGGGAGAGGACATGCTTACAGTCCTCGCTACAGCCTGCCGTGGTTGAGGCAGTTCGCTCCACGCGGGTAAACATTCTTATACAACAAGTTCAGTAGGGGAAGTGCCCGTTGTGTACACTGTGGGAGGAAAGCTGCTTGTGTTCCACCTGCAACTAAAGCAGAGCTCTTCCGATAAAACTGCGTGTTTTGGGAGACGAAATGCTTACAGTCCTACCTACTGCCTGCCATGGTTGAGGCAGTTCGCTCCACGCGGGTAAACATTCTTATACAACAAGTTCATTAGGGGAAGTGCCCGTTGTGTACACTGTGGGAGAAAAGCTGCTTGTGTTCCACCTGCACCTAAAGCAGAGTTCTTCCGATAAAACTGCGTGTTTTGGGAGAGGAAATGCTTACAGTCCTCCCTCCTGCCGGCCTTGGTTGAGACAGTTCGTTCCACATGGGAAACCCTGCATATAGAAGTTCATTCGAGGTAGAGCGCAAAGAGTACACAGTGGGAGAAATGCTGCTTGTGTTCCACCTGCAACTAAAGCAGAGTTCTTCGGGTAAAACTGCGTGTTTTGGGAGAGGAAGTGCTTGCAGTCCTCGCTTCAGCCTGCGGTGGTTTAGGCCTTTCACTCCACGCGGCACACCTTGCGTATAGAATTTCTTTCGGGCAAAGGACAATTGGGTACACTGTGGGAGAAAAGCTGCTTCTGTTCCACCTGCAGCTAAAGCAGAGTTCTTCGGGTAAAGCTGCGTGTTTGGGGAGAGGACATGCTTACAGTCGTCCCTCCTGCCTTGGTTGAGACAGTTCTCTCCACATGGGAAACCCTGCATATGGAAGTTCATTAGAGGTAGAGCACAAAGAGTACACAGTGGGAGAAATGCTGCTTGTGTTCCACCTGCAACTATAGCAGAGTTCTTCAGGTAAAACTGCGTGATTTCGGAGAGGAAACTCTTTCGGGCAAAGGCCCATTGGGTACAGTGTGGGAGAAAAGCTGCTTGTGTTCCACCTGCAACTAAAGCAGAGTTCTTCGGGTAAAACTGCTTGTTTTGGGAGAGGAAATGCTTACAGGCCTCCCTACTGCCTGCCTTGGTTGAGGCAGTTCGCTCCACGTGGGAAACCCTGCATATAGAAGTTCATTCATGGAAGAGCCCAAAGAGTTCATAGTGGGAGAAATGCTTCTTGTGTTCCACCTGCAACTAAAGCAGAGTTCTTCCATTAAAACTGCGTGGTTTGGGAGAGGAAACCCTTTCGGGTAAAGGCCCTTTGGTTACACTGTGGGAGAAAAGCTGCTTGTGTTCCACCTGCAACTAAAGCAGAGTTCTTCCGTTAAAACTGCGTGTTTTGGGAGAGGAAATGCTTACAGTCCTCCCTCCTGCCTGCCATGGTTGAGGCAGTTCGCTCCACGCGGGTAACCATTCTTATAGAACAAGTTCATTCGGGGAAGTGCCCGTTGTGTACACTGTGGGAGAAAAGCTGCTTGTGTTCCACCTGCAACTAAAGCAGAGTTCTTCGGGTAAAACTGCGTGTTTTGGGAGAGGAAATGCTTACAGGCCTCCCTACAGCCTGCCTTGGTTGAGACAGTTCGCTCCACGTGGGAAAACATTCTTATAGAACAAGTTCATTAGGGGAAGTGCCCGTTGTGTACACTGTGGGAGAAAAGCTGCTTGTGTTCCACCTGCAACTAAAGCAGAGTTCTTCGGGTAAAACTGCATGTTTTGGGAGAGGAAACCCTTTCGGGCAAGGACCAATTGGGAACACAGCGGGAGAAAAGCTGCTTGTGTTCCACCTGCAATTAAAGCAGAGTTCTTAGGGTAAAACTTCGTGTTGTGGGAGAGGAAATGCTTACACTCCTCCCTCCTGCCTGCCTTGGTTGAGACAGTTCGCTCCACATGGGAAACCCTGCATATGGAAGTTCATTCGAGGTAGAGCGCAAAAAGTACACAGTGGGAGAATTGCTGCTTGTGTTCCACCTGCAACTAAAGCAGAGTTCTTCGGGTAAAACTGCGTGTTTTGGGAGAGGAAACTCTTTCGGGCAAAGGCCCTTTGGGTACACTGTGGGAGAAAAGCTGCTTGTGTTCCACCTGCAACTAAAGCAGAGTTCTTCAGGTAAAACTGCGTGTTTTGGGAGAGGACATGCTTACAGTCCTCGCTACAGCCTGCCGTGGTTGAGGCAGTTCGCTCCACGCGGGTAAACATTCTTATACAACAAGTTCAGTAGGGGAAGTGCCCGTTGTGTACACTGTGGGAGGAAAGCTGCTTGTGTTCCACCTGCAACTAAAGCAGAGCTCTTCCGATAAAACTGCGTGTTTTGGGAGAGGAAGTGCTTGCAGTCCTCGCTTCAGCCTGCGGTGGTTTAGGCCTTTCACTCCACGCGGCACACCTTGCGTATAGAATTTCTTTCGGGCAAAGGACAATTGGGTACACTGTGGGAGAAAAGCTGCTTCTGTTCCACCTGCAGCTAAAGCAGAGTTCTTCGGGTAAAGCTGCGTGTTTGGGGAGAGGACATGCTTACAGTCCTCCCTCCTGCCTTGGTTGAGACAGTTCTCTCCACATGGGAAACCCTGCATATGGAAGTTCATTAGAGGTAGAGCACAAAGAGTACACAGTGGGAGAAATGCTGCTTGTGTTCCACCTGCAACTATAGCAGAGTTCTTCAGGTAAAACTGCGTGATTTCGGAGAGGAAACTCTTTCGGGCAAAGGCCCATTGGGTACAGTGTGGGAGAAAAGCTGCTTGTGTTCCACCTGCAACTAAAGCAGAGTTCTTCGGGTAAAACTGCTTGTTTTGGGAGAGGAAATGCTTACAGGCCTCCCTCCTGCCTGCCTTGGTTGAGACAGTTCGCTCCACGTGGGAAACCCTGCATATAGAAGTTCATTCATGGAAGAGCCCAAAGAGTTCATAGTGGGAGAAATGCTTCTTGTGTTCCACCTGCAACTAAAGCAGAGTTCTTCCATTAAAACTGCGTGGTTTGGGAGAGGAAACCCTTTCGGGTAAAGGCCCTTTGGTTACACTGTGGGAGAAAAGCTGCTTGTGTTCCACCTGCAACTAAAGCAGAGCTCTTCCGTTAAAACTGCGTGTTTTGGGAGAGGAAATGCTTACAGTGCTCCCTCCTGCCTGCCATGGTTGAGGCAGTTCGCTCCACGCGGGTAACCATTCTTATAGAACAAGTTCATTCGGGGAAGTGCCCGTTGTGTACACTGGGGGAGAAAAGCTGCTTGTGTTCCACCTGCAACTAAAGCAGAGTTCTTCGGGTAAAACTGCGTGTTTTGGGAGAGGAAACGCTTACAGGCCTCCCTACAGCCTGCCTTGGTTGAGACAGTTCGCTCCACGTGGGAAAACATTCTTATAGAACAAGTTCATTAGGGGAAGTGCCCGTTGTGTACACTGTGGGAGAAAAGCTGCTTGTGTTCCACCTGCAACTAAAGCAGAGTTCTTCGGGTAAAACTGCATGTTTTGGGAGAGGAAACCCTTTCGGGCAAGGACCAATTGGGAACACAGCGGGAGAAAAGCTGCTTGTGTTCCACCTGCAATTAAAGCAGAGTTCTTAGGGTAAAACTTCGTGTTGTGGGAGAGGAAATGCTTACACTCCTCCCTCCTGCCTGCCTTGGTTGAGACAGTTCGCTCCACATGGGAAACCCTGCATATGGAAGTTCATTCGAGGTAGAGCGCAAAAAGTACACAGTGGGAGAATTGCTGCTTGTGTTCCACCTGCAACTAAAGCAGAGTTCTTCGGGTAAAACTGCGTGTTTTGGGAGAGGAAACTCTTTCGGGCAAAGGCCCTTTGGGTACACTGTGGGAGAAAAGCTGCTTGTGTTCCACCTGCAACTAAAGCAGAGTTCTTCAGGTAAAACTGCGTGTTTTGGGAGAGGACATGCTTACAGTCCTCGCTACAGCCTGCCG
Source organism: Hyperoodon ampullatus (assembly GCF_949752795.1). Classification (NCBI taxonomy): domain Eukaryota; kingdom Metazoa; phylum Chordata; class Mammalia; order Artiodactyla; family Ziphiidae; genus Hyperoodon; species Hyperoodon ampullatus. The sequence goes on from NW_027641084.1 coordinate 301,503, forward strand.
TGGTTGAGGCAGTTCGCTCCACGCGGGTAAACATTCTTATACAACAAGTTCAGTAGGGGAAGTGCCCGTTGTGTACACTGTGGGAGGAAAGCTGCTTGTGTTCCACCTGCAACTAAAGCAGAGCTCTTCCGATAAAACTGCGTGTTTTGGGAGACGAAATGCTTACAGTCCTACCTACTGCCTGCCATGGTTGAGGCAGTTCGCTCCACGCGGGTAAACATTCTTATACAACAAGTTCATTAGGGGAAGTGCCCGTTGTGTACACTGTGGGAGAAAAGCTGCTTGTGTTCCACCTGCACCTAAAGCAGAGTTCTTCCGATAAAACTGCGTGTTTTGGGAGAGGAAATGCTTACAGTCCTCCCTCCTGCCGGCCTTGGTTGAGACAGTTCGTTCCACATGGGAAACCCTGCATATAGAAGTTCATTCGAGGTAGAGCGCAAAGAGTACACAGTGGGAGAAATGCTGCTTGTGTTCCACCTGCAACTAAAGCAGAGTTCTTCGGGTAAAACTGCGTGTTTTGGGAGAGGAAGTGCTTGCAGTCCTCGCTTCAGCCTGCGGTGGTTTAGGCCTTTCACTCCACGCGGCACACCTTGCGTATAGAATTTCTTTCGGGCAAAGGACAATTGGGTACACTGTGGGAGAAAAGCTGCTTCTGTTCCACCTGCAGCTAAAGCAGAGTTCTTCGGGTAAAGCTGCGTGTTTGGGGAGAGGACATGCTTACAGTCCTCCCTCCTGCCTTGGTTGAGACAGTTCTCTCCACATGGGAAACCCTGCATATGGAAGTTCATTAGAGGTAGAGCACAAAGAGTACACAGTGGGAGAAATGCTGCTTGTGTTCCACCTGCAACTATAGCAGAGTTCTTCAGGTAAAACTGCGTGATTTCGGAGAGGAAACTCTTTCGGGCAAAGGCCCATTGGGTACAGTGTGGGAGAAAAGCTGCTTGTGTTCCACCTGCAACTAAAGCAGAGTTCTTCGGGTAAAACTGCTTGTTTTGGGAGAGGAAATGCTTACAGGCCTCCCTCCTGCCTGCCTTGGTTGAGACAGTTCGCTCCACGTGGGAAACCCTGCATATAGAAGTTCATTCATGGAAGAGCCCAAAGAGTTCATAGTGGGAGAAATGCTTCTTGTGTTCCACCTGCAACTAAAGCAGAGTTCTTCCATTAAAACTGCGTGGTTTGGGAGAGGAAACCCTTTCGGGTAAAGGCCCTTTGGTTACACTGTGGGAGAAAAGCTGCTTGTGTTCCACCTGCAACTAAAGCAGAGCTCTTCCGTTAAAACTGCGTGTTTTGGGAGAGGAAATGCTTACAGTGCTCCCTCCTGCCTGCCATGGTTGAGGCAGTTCGCTCCACGCGGGTAACCATTCTTATAGAACAAGTTCATTCGGGGAAGTGCCCGTTGTGTACACTGGGGGAGAAAAGCTGCTTGTGTTCCACCTGCAACTAAAGCAGAGTTCTTCGGGTAAAACTGCGTGTTTTGGGAGAGGAAACGCTTACAGGCCTCCCTACAGCCTGCCTTGGTTGAGACAGTTCGCTCCACGTGGGAAAACATTCTTATAGAACAAGTTCATTAGGGGAAGTGCCCGTTGTGTACACTGTGGGAGAAAAGCTGCTTGTGTTCCACCTGCAACTAAAGCAGAGTTCTTCGGGTAAAACTGCATGTTTTGGGAGAGGAAACCCTTTCGGGCAAGGACCAATTGGGAACACAGCGGGAGAAAAGCTGCTTGTGTTCCACCTGCAATTAAAGCAGAGTTCTTAGGGTAAAACTTCGTGTTGTGGGAGAGGAAATGCTTACACTCCTCCCTCCTGCCTGCCTTGGTTGAGACAGTTCGCTCCACATGGGAAACCCTGCATATGGAAGTTCATTCGAGGTAGAGCGCAAAAAGTACACAGTGGGAGAATTGCTGCTTGTGTTCCACCTGCAACTAAAGCAGAGTTCTTCGGGTAAAACTGCGTGTTTTGGGAGAGGAAACTCTTTCGGGCAAAGGCCCTTTGGGTACACTGTGGGAGAAAAGCTGCTTGTGTTCCACCTGCAACTAAAGCAGAGATCTTCAGGTAAAACTGCGTGTTTTGGGAGAGGACATGCTTACAGTCCTCGCTACAGCCTGCCGTGGTTGAGGCAGTTCGCTCCACGCGGGTAAACATTCTTATACAACAAGTTCAGTAGGGGAAGTGCCCGTTGTGTACACTGTGGGAGGAAAGCTGCTTGTGTTCCACCTGCAACTAAAGCAGAGCTCTTCCGATAAAACTGCGTGTTTTGGGAGACGAAATGCTTACAGTCCTACCTACTGCCTGCCATGGTTGAGGCAGTTCGCTCCACGCGGGTAAACATTCTTATACAACAAGTTCATTAGGGGAAGTGCCCGTTGTGTACACTGTGGGAGAAAAGCTGCTTGTGTTCCACCTGCACCTAAAGCAGAGTTCTTCCGATAAAACTGCGTGTTTTGGGAGAGGAAATGCTTACAGTCCTCCCTCCTGCCGGCCTTGGTTGAGACAGTTCGTTCCACATGGGAAACCCTGCATATAGAAGTTCATTCGAGGTAGAGCGCAAAGAGTACACAGTGGGAGAAATGCTGCTTGTGTTCCACCTGCAACTAAAGCAGAGTTCTTCGGGTAAAACTGCGTGTTTTGGGAGAGGAAGTGCTTGCAGTCCTCGCTTCAGCCTGCGGTGGTTTAGGCCTTTCACTCCACGCGGCACACCTTGCGTATAGAATTTCTTTCGGGCAAAGGACAATTGGGTACACTGTGGGAGAAAAGCTGCTTCTGTTCCAACTGCAGCTAAAGCAGAGTTCTTCGGGTAAAGCTGCGTGTTTGGGGAGAGGACATGCTTACAGTCCTCCCTCCTGCCTTGGTTAAGACAGTTCTCTCCACATGGGAAACCCTGCATATGGAAGTTCATTAGAGGTAGAGCACAAAGAGTACACAGTGGGAGAAATGCTGCTTGTGTTCCACCTGCAACTATAGCAGAGTTCTTCAGGTAAAACTGCGTGATTTCGGAGAGGAAACTCTTTCGGGCAAAGGCCCATTGGGTACAGTGTGGGAGAAAAGCTGCTTGTGTTCCACCTGCAACTAAAGCAGAGTTCTTCGGGTAAAACTGCTTGTTTTGGGAGAGGAAATGCTTACAGGCCTCCCTCCTGCCTGCCTTGGTTGAGGCAGTTCGCTCCACGTGGGAAACCCTGCATATAGAAGTTCATTCATGGAAGAGCCCAAAGAGTTCATTGTGGGAGAAATGCTTCTTGTGTTCCACCTGCAACTAAAGCAGAGTTCTTCCATTAAAACTGCGTGGTTTGGGAGAGGAAACCCTTTCGGGTAAAGGCCCTTTGGTTACACTGTGGGAGAAAAGCTGCTTGTGTTCCACCTGCAACTAAAGCAGAGATCTTCCGTTAAAACTGTGTGTTTTGGGAGAGGAAATGCTTACAGTCCTCCCTCCTGCCTGCCATGGTTGAGGCAGTTCGCTCCACGCGGGTAACCATTCTTATAGAACAAGTTCATTCGGGGAAGTGCCCGTTGTGTACACTGTGGGAGAAAAGCTGCTTGTGTTCCACCTGCAACTAAAGCAGAGTTCTTCGGGTAAAACTGCGTGTTTTGGGAGAGGAAATGCTTACAGGCCTCCCTACAGCCTGCCTTGGTTGAGACAGTTCGCTCCACGTGGGAAAACATTCTTATAGAACAAGTTCATTAGGGGAAGTGCCCGTTGTGTACACTGTGGGAGAAAAGCTGCTTGTGTTCCACCTGCAACTAAAGCAGAGTTCTTCGGGTAAAACTGCATGTTTTGGGAGAGGAAACCCTTTCGGGCAAGGACCAATTGGGAACACAGCGGGGGAAAAGCTGCTTGTGTTCCACCTGCAATTAAAGCAGAGTTCTTAGGGTAAAACTTCGTGTTGTGGGAGAGGAAATGCTTACACTCCTCCCTCCTGCCTGCCTTGGTTGAGACAGTTCGCTCCACATGGGAAACCCTGCATATGGAAGTTCATTCGAGGTAGAGCGCAAAAAGTACACAGTGGGAGAATTGCTGCTTGTGTTCCACCTGCAACTAAAGCAGAGTTCTTCGGGTAAAACTGCGTGTTTTGGGAGAGGAAACTCTTTCGGGCATAGGCCCTTTGGGTACACTGTGGGAGAAAAGCTGCTTGTGTTCCACCTGCAACTAAAGCAGAGTTCTTCAGGTAAAACTGCGTGTTTTGGGAGAGGACATGCTTACAGTCCTCGCTACAGCCTGCCGTGGTTGAGGCAGTTCGCTCCACGCGGGTAAACATTCTTATACAACAAGTTCAGTAGGGGAAGTGCCCGTTGTGTACACTGTGGGAGGAAAGCTGCTTGTGTTCCACCTGCAACTAAAGCAGAGCTCTTCCGATAAAACTGCGTGTTTTGGGAGACGAAATGCTTACAGTCCTACCTACTGCCTGCCATGGTTGAGGCAGTTCGCTCCACGCGGGTAAACATTCTTATACAACAAGTTCATTAGGGGAAGTGCCCGTTGTGTACAGTGTGGGAGAAAAGCTGCTTGTGTTCCACCTGCACCTAAAGCAGAGTTCTTCCGATAAAACTGCGTGTTTTGGGAGAGGAAATGCTTACAGTCCTCCTTCCTGCCGGCCTTGGTTGAGACAGTTCGTTCCACATGGGAAACCCTGCATATAGAAGTTCATTCGAGGTAGAGCGCAAAGAGTACACAGTGGGAGAAATGCTGCTTGTGTTCCACCTGCAACTAAAGCAGAGTTCTTCGGGTAAAACTGCGTGTTTTGGGAGAGGAAGTGCTTGCAATCCTCGCTTCAGCCTGCGGTAGTTTAGGCCTTTCACTCCACGCGGCACACCTTGCGTATAGAATTTCTTTCGGGCAAAGGACAATTGGGTACACTGTGGGAGAAAAGCTGCTTGTGTTCCACCTGCAACTAAAGCAGAGTTCTTCGGGTAAAGCTGCGTGTTTGGGGAGAGGACATGCTTACAGTCCTCCCTCCTGCCTTGGTTGAGACAGTTCTCTCCACATGGGAAACCCTGCATATGGAAGTTCATTAGAGGTAGAGCACAAAGAGTACACAGTGGGAGAAATGCTGCTTGTGTTCCACCTGCAACTATAGCAGAGTTCTTCAGGTAAAACTGCGTGATTTCGGAGAGGAAACTCTTTCGGGCAAAGGCCCATTGGGTACAGTGTGGGAGAAAAGCTGCTTGTGTTCCACCTGCAACTAAAGCAGAGTTCTTCGGGTAAAACTGCTTGTTTTGGGAGAGGAAATGCTTACAGGCCTCCCTCCTGCCTGCCTTGGTTGAGACAGTTCGCTCCACGTGGGAAACCCTGCATATAGAAGTTCATTCATGGAAGAGCCCAAAGAGTTCATAGTGGGAGAAATGCTTCTTGTGTTCCACCTGCAACTAAAGCAGAGTTCTTCCATTAAAACTGCGTGGTTTGGGAGAGGAAACCCTTTCGGGTAAAGGCCCTTTGGTTACACTGTGGGAGAAAAGCTGCTTGTGTTCCACCTGCAACTAAAGCAGAGTTCTTCCGTTAAAACTGCGTGTTTTGGGAGAGGAAATGCTTACAGTCCTCCCTCCTGCCTGCCATGGTTGAGGCAGTTCGCTCCACGCGGGTAACCATTCTTATAGAACAAGTTCATTCGGGGAAGTGCCCGTTGTGTACACTGGGGGAGAAAAGCTGCTTGTGTTCCACCTGCAACTAAAGCAGAGTTCTTCGGGTAAAACTGCGTGTTTTGGGAGAGGAAATGCTTACAGGCCTCCCTACAGCCTGCCTTGGTTGAGACAGTTCGCTCCACGTGGGAAAACATTCTTATAGAACAAGTTCATTAGGGGAAGTGCCCGTTGTGTACACTGTGGGAGAAAAGCTGCTTGTGTTCCACCTGCAACTAAAGCAGAGTTCTTCGGGTAAAACTGCATGTTTTGGGAGAGGAAACCCTTTCGGGCAAGGACCAATTGGGAACACAGCGGGAGAAAAGCTGCTTGTGTTCCACCTGCAATTAAAGCAGAGTTCTTAGGGTAAAACTTCGTGTTGTGGGAGAGGAAATGCTTACACTCCTCCCTCCTGCCTGCCTTGGTTGAGACAGTTCGCTCCACATGGGAAACCCTGCATATGGAAGTTCATTCGAGGTAGAGCGCAAAAAGTACACAGTGGGAGAATTGCTGCTTGTGTTCCACCTGCAACTAAAGCAGAGTTCTTCGGGTAAAACTGCGTGTTTTGGGAGAGGAAACTCTTTCGGGCAAAGGCCCTTTGGGTACACTGTGGGAGAAAAGCTGCTTGTGTTCCACCTGCAACTAAAGCAGAGTTCTTCAGGTAAAACTGCGTGTTTTGGGAGAGGACATGCTTACAGTCCTCGCTACAGCCTGCCGTGGTTGAGGCAGTTCGCTCCACGCGGGTAAACATTCTTATACAACAAGTTCAGTAGGGGAAGTGCCCGTTGTGTACACTGTGGGAGGAAAGCTGCTTGTGTTCCACCTGCAACTAAAGCAGAGCTCTTCCGATAAAACTGCGTGTTTTGGGAGACGAAATGCTTACAGTCCTACCTACTGCCTGCCATGGTTGAGGCAGTTCGCTCCACGCGGGTAAACATTCTTATACAACAAGTTCATTAGGGGAAGGGCCCGTTGTGTACAGTGTGGGAGAAAAGCTGCTTGTGTTCCACCTGCACCTAAAGCAGAGTTCTTCCGATAAAACTGCGTGTTTTGGGAGAGGAAATGCTTACAGTCCTCCTTCCTGCCGGCCTTGGTTGAGACAGTTCGTTCCACATGGGAAACCCTGCATATAGAAGTTCATTCGAGGTAGAGCGCAAAGAGTACACAGTGGGAGAAATGCTGCTTGTGTTCCACCTGCAACTAAAGCAGAGTTCTTCGGGTAAAACTGCGTGTTTTGGGAGAGGAAGTGCTTGCAGTCCTCGCTTCAGCCTGCGGTGGTTTAGGCCTTTCACTCCACGCGGCACACCTTGCGTATAGAATTTCTTTCGGGCAAAGGACAATTGGGTACACTGTGGGAGAAAAGCTGCTTCTGTTCCACCTGCAACTAAAGCAGAGTTCTTCGGGTAAAGCTGTGTGTTTGGGGAGAGGACATGCTTACAGTCCTCCCTCCTGCCTTGGTTGAGACAGTTCTCTCCACATGGGAAACCCTGCATATGGAAGTTCATTAGAGGTAGAGCACAAAGAGTACACAGTGGGAGAAATGCTGCTTGTGTTCCACCTGCAACTATAGCAGAGTTCTTCAGGTAAAACTGCGTGATTTCGGAGAGGAAACTCTTTCGGGCAAAGGCCCATTGGGTACAGTGTGGGAGAAAAGCTGCTTGTGTTCCACCTGCAACTAAAGCAGAGTTCTTCGGGTAAAACTGCTTGTTTTGGGAGAGGAAATGCTTACAGGCCTCCCTCCTGCCTGCCTTGGTTGAGGCAGTTCGCTCCACGTGGGAAACCCTGCATATAGAAGTTCATTCATGGAAGAGCCCAAAGAGTTCATAGTGGGAGAAATGCTTCTTGTGTTCCACCTGCAACTAAAGCAGAGTTCTTCCATTAAAACTGCGTGGTTTGGAAGAGGAAACCCTTTGGGGTAAAGGCCCTTTGGTTACACTGTGGGAGAAAAGCTGCTTGTGTTCCACCTGCAACTAAAGCAGAGTTCTTCCGTTAAAACTGCGTGTTTTGGGAGAGGAAATGCTTACACTCCTCCCTCCTGCCTGCCATGGTTGAGGCAGTTCGCTCCACGCGGGTAACCATTCTTATAGAACAAGTTCATTCGGGGAAGTGCCCGTTGTGTACACTTTGGGAGAAAAGCTGCTTGTGTTCCACCTGCAACTAAAGCAGAGTTCTTCGGGTAAAACTGCATGTTTTGGGAGAGGAAACCCTTTCGGGCAAGGACCAATTGGGAACACAGCGGGAGAAAAGCTGCCTGTGTTCCACCTGCAATTAAAGCAGAGTTCTTAGGGTAAAACTTCGTGTTGTGGGAGAGGAAATGCTTACACTCCTCCCTCCTGCCTGCCTTGGTTGAGACAGTTCGCTCCACATGGGAAACCCTGCATATGGAAGTTCATTCGAGGTAGAGCGCAAAAAGTACACAGTGGGAGAATTGCTGCTTGTGTTCCACCTGCAACTAAAGCAGAGTTCTTCGGGTAAAACTGCGTGTTTTGGGAGAGGAAACTCTTTCGGGCAAAGGCCCTTTGGGTACACTGTGGGAGAAAAGCTGCTTGTGTTCCACCTGCAACTAAAGCAGAGTTCTTCAGGTAAAACTGCGTGTTTTGGGAGAGGACATGCTTACAGTCCTCGCTACAGCCTGCCGTGGTTGAGGCAGTTCGCTCCACGCGGGTAAACATTCTTATACAACAAGTTCAGTAGGGGAAGTGCCCGTTGTGTACACTGTGGGAGGAAAGCTGCTTGTGTTCCACCTGCAACTAAAGCAGAGCTCTTCCGATAAAACTGCGTGTTTTGGGAGACGAAATGCTTACAGTCCTACCTACTGCCTGCCATGGTTGAGGCAGTTCGCTCCACGCGGGTAAACATTCTTATACAACAAGTTCATTAGGGGAAGTGCCCGTTGTGTACACTGTGGGAGAAAAGCTGCTTGTGTTCCACCTGCACCTAAAGCAGAGTTCTTCCGATAAAACTGCGTGTTTTGGGAGAGGAAATGCTTACAGTCCTCCCTCCTGCCGGCCTTGGTTGAGACAGTTCGTTCCACATGGGAAACCCTGCATATAGAAGTTCATTCGAGGTAGAGCGCAAAGAGTACACAGTGGGAGAAATGCTGCTTGTGTTCCACCTGCAACTAAAGCAGAGTTCTTCGGGTAAAACTGCGTGTTTTGGGAGAGGAAGTGCTTGCAGTCCTCGCTTCAGCCTGCGGTGGTTTAGGCCTTTCACTCCACGCGGCACACCTTGCGTATAGAATTTCTTTCGGGCAAAGGACAATTGGGTACACTGTGGGAGAAAAGCTGCTTCTGTTCCACCTGCAACTAAAGCAGAGTTCTTCGGGTAAAGCTGCGTGTTTGGGGAGAGGACATGCTTACAGTCCTCCCTCCTGCCTTGGTTGAGACAGTTCTCTCCACATGGGAAACCCTGCATATGGAAGTTCATTAGAGGTAGAGCACAAAGAGTACACAGTGGGAGAAATGCTGCTTGTGTTCCACCTGCAACTATAGCAGAGTTCTTCAGGTAAAACTGCGTGATTTCGGAGAGGAAACTCTTTCGGGCAAAGGCCCATTGGGTACAGTGTGGGAGAAAAGCTGCTTGTGTTCCACCTGCAACTAAAGCAGAGTTCTTCGGGTAAAACTGCTTGTTTTGGGAGAGGAAATGCTTACAGGCCTCCCTCCTGTCTGCCTTGGTTGAGACAGTTCGCTCCACGTGGGAAACCCTGCATATAGAAGTTCATTCATGGAAGAGCCCAAAGAGTTCATAGTGGGAGAAATGCTTCTTGTGTTCCACCTGCAACTAAAGCAGAGTTCTTCCATTAAAACTGCGTGGTTTGGGAGAGGAAATGCTTACAGTCCTCCCTCCTGCCTGCCATGGTTGAGGCAGTTCGCTCCACGCGGGTAACCATTCTTATAGAACAAGTTCATTCGGGGAAGTGCCCGTTGTGTACACTGGGGGAGAAAAGCTGCTTGTGTTCCACCTGCAACTAAAGCAGAGTTCTTCGGGTAAAACTGCGTGTTTTGGGAGAGGAAATGCTTACAGGCCTCCCTACAGCCTGCCTTGGTTGAGACAGTTCGCTCCACGTGGGAAAACATTCTTATAGAACAAGTTCATTAGGGGAAGTGCCCGTTGTGTACACTGTGGGAGAAAAGCTGCTTGTGTTCCACCTGCAACTAAAGCAGAGTTCTTCGGGTAAAACTGCATGTTTTGGGAGAGGAAACCCTTTCGGGCAAGGACCAATTGGGAACACAGCGGGAGAAAAGCTGCTTGTGTTCCACCTGCAATTAAAGCAGAGTTCTTAGGGTAAAACTTCGTGTTGTGGGAGAGGAAATGCTTACACTCCTCCCTCCTGCCTGCCTTGGTTGAGACAGTTCGCTCCACATGGGAAACCCTGCATATGGAAGTTCATTCGAGGTAGAGTGCAAAAAGTACACAGTGGGAGAATTGCTGCTTGTGTTCCACCTGCAACTAAAGCAGAGTTCTTCGGGTAAAACTGCGTGTTTTGGGAGAGGAAACTCTTTCGGGCAAAGGCCCTTTGGGTACACTGTGGGAGAAAAGCTGCTTGTGTTCCACCTGCAACTAAAGCAGAGTTCTTCAGGTAAAACTGCGTGTTTTGGGAGAGGACATGCTTACAGTCCTCGCTACAGCCTGCCGTGGTTGAGGCAGTTCGCTCCACGCGGGTAAACATTCTTATACAACAAGTTCAGTAGGGGAAGTGCCCGTTGTGTACACTGTGGGAGGAAAGCTGCTTGTGTTCCACCTGCAACTAAAGCAGAGCTCTTCCGATAAAACTGCGTGTTTTGGGAGACGAAATGCTTACAGTCCTACCTACTGCCTGCCATGGTTGAGGCAGTTCGCTCCACGCGGGTAAACATTCGTATACAACAAGTTCATTAGGGGAAGTGCCCGTTGTGTACACTGTGGGAGAAAAGCTGCTTGTGTTCCACCTGCACCTAAAGCAGAGTTCTTCCGATAAAACTGCGTGTTTTGGGAGAGGAAATGCTTACAGTCCTCCCTCCTGCCGGCCTTGGTTGAGACAGTTCGTTCCACATGGGAAACCCTGCATATAGAAGTTCATTCGAGGTAGAGCGCAAAGAGTACACAGTGGGAGAAATGCTGCTTGTGTTCCACCTGCAACTAAAGCAGAGTTCTTCGGGTAAAACTGCGTGTTTTGGGAGAGGAAGTGCTTGCAGTCCTCGCTTCAGCCTGCGGTGGTTTAGGCCTTTCACTCCACGCGGCACACCTTGCGTATAGAATTTCTTTCGGGCAAAGGACAATTGGGTACACTGTGGGAGAAAAGCTGCTTGTGTTCCACCTGCAACTAAAGCAGAGTTCTTCGGGTAAAGCTGCGTGTTTGGGGAGAGGACATGCTTACAGTCCTCCCTCCTGCCTTGGTTGAGACAGTTCGCTCCACGTGGGAAACCCTGCATATAGAAGTTCATTCATGGAAGAGCCCAAAGAGTTCATAGTGGGAGAAATGCTTCTTGTGTTCCACCTGCAACTAAAGCAGAGTTCTTCCATTAAAACTGCGTGGTTTGGGAGAGGAAACTCTTTCGGGTAAAGGCCCTTTGGTTACACTGTGGGAGAAAAGCTGCTTGTGTTCCACCTGCAACTAAAGCAGAGTTCTTCCGTTAAAACTGCGTGTTTTGGGAGAGGAAATGCTTACAGTCCTCCCTCCTGCCTGCCATGGTTGAGGCAGTTCGCTCCACGCGGGTAACCATTCTTATAGAACAAGTTCATTCGGGGAAGTGCCCGTTGTGTACACTGTGGGAGAAAAGCTGCTTGTGTTCCACCTGCAACTAAAGCAGAGTTCTTCGGGTAAAACTGCGTGTTTTGGGAGAGGAAATGCTTACAGGCCTCCCTACAGCCTGCCTTGGTTGAGACAGTTCGCTCCACGTGGGAAAACATTCTTATAGAACAAGTTCATTAGGGGAAGTGCCCGTTGTGTACACTGTGGGAGAAAAGCTGCTTGTGTTCCACCTGCAACTAAAGCAGAGTTCTTCGGGTAAAACTGCATGTTTTGGGAGAGGAAACCCTTTCGGGCAAGGACCAATTGGGAACACAGCGGGAGAAAAGCTGCTTGTGTTCCACCTGCAATTAAAGCAGAGTTCTTAGGGTAAAACTTCGTGTTGTGGGAGAGGAAATGCTTACACTCCTCCCTCCTGCCTGCCTTGGTTGAGACAGTTCGCTCCACATGGGAAACCCTGCATATGGAAGTTCATTCGAGGTAGAGCGCAAAAAGTACACAGTGGGAGAATTGCTGCTTGTGTTCCACCTGCAACTAAAGCAGAGTTCTTCGGGTAAAACTGCGTGTTTTGGGAGAGGAAACTCTTTCGGGCAAAGGCCCTTTGGGTACACTGTGGGAGAAAAGCTGCTTGTGTTCCACCTGCAACTAAAGCAGAGTTCTTCAGGTAAAACTGCGTGTTTTGGGAGAGGACATGCTTACAGTCCTCGCTACAGCCTGCCGTGGTCGAGGCAGTTCGCTCCACGCGGGTAAACATTCTTATACAAGTTCAGTAGGGGAAGTGCCCGTTGTGTACACTGTGGGAGGAAAGCTGCTTGTGTTCCACCTGCAACTAAAGCAGAGCTCTTCCGATAAAACTGCGTGTTTTGGGAGACGAAATGCTTACAGTCCTACCTACTGCCTGCCATGGTTGAGGCAGTTCGCTCCACGCGGGTAAACATTCTTATACAACAAGTTCATTAGGGGAAGTGCACGTTGTGTACACTGTGGGAGAAAAGCTGCTTGTGTTCCACCTGCACCTAAAGCAGAGTTCTTCCGATAAAACTGCGTGTTTTGGGAGAGGAAATGCTTACAGTCCTCCCTCCTGCCGGCCTTGGTTGAGACAGTTCGTTCCACATGGGAAACCCTGCATATAGAAGTTCATTCGAGGTAGAGCGCAAAGAGTACACAGTGGGAGAAATGCTGCTTGTGTTCCACCTGCAACTAAAGCAGAGTTCTTCGGGTAAAACTGCGTGATTTCGGAGAGGAAACTCTTTCGGGCAAAGGCCCATTGGGTACAGTGTGGGAGAAAAGCTGCTTGTGTTCCACCTGCAACTAAAGCAGAGTTCTTCGGGTAAAACTGCTTGTTTTGGGAGAGGAAATGCTTACAGGCCTCCCTACTGCCTGCCTTGGTTGAGGCAGTTCGCTCCACGTGGGAAACCCTGCATATAGAAGTTCATTCATGGAAGAGCCCAAAGAGTTCATAGTGGGAGAAATGCTTCTTGTGTTCCACCTGCAACTAAAGCAGAGTTCTTCCATTAAAACTGCGTGGTTTGGGAGAGGAAACCCTTTCGGGTAAAGGCCCTTTGGTTACACTGTGGGAGAAAAGCTGCTTGTGTTCCACCTGCAACTAAAGCAGAGTTCTTCCGTTAAAACTGCGTGTTTTGGGAGAGGAAATGCTTACAGTCCTCCCTCCTGCCTGCCATGGTTGAGGCAGTTCGCTCCACGCGGGTAACCATTCTTATAGAACAAGTTCATTCGGGGAAGTGCCCGTTGTGTACACTGGGGGAGAAAAGCTGCTTGTGTTCCACCTGCAACTAAAGCAGAGTTCTTCGGGTAAAACTGCGTGTTTTGGGAGAGGAAATGCTTACAGGCCTCCCTACAGCCTGCCTTGGTTGAGACAGTTCGCTCCACGTGGGAAAACATTCTTATAGAACAAGTTCATTCGGGGAAGTGCCCGTTGTGTACACTGTGGGAGAAAAGCTGCTTGTGTTCCACCTGCAACTAAAGCAGAGTTCTTCGGGTAAAACTGCATGTTTTGGGAGAGGAAACCCTTTCGGGCAAGGACCAATTGGGAACACAGCGGGAGAAAAGCTGCCTGTGTTCCACCTGCAATTAAAGCAGAGTTCTTAGGGTAAAACTTCGTGTTGTGGGAGAGGAAATGCTTACACTCCTCCCTCCTGCCTGCCTTGGTTGAGACAGTTCGCTCCACATGGGAAACCCTGCATATGGAAGTTCATTCGAGGTAGAGCGCAAAAAGTACACAGTGGGAGAATTGCTGCTTGTGTTCCACCTGCAACTAAAGCAGAGTTCTTCGGGTAAAACTGCGTGTTTGGGGAGAGGAAACTCTTTCGGGCAAAGGCCCTTTGGGTACACTGTGGGAGAAAAGCTGCTTGTGTTCCACCTGCAACTAAAGCAGAGTTCTTCAGGTAAAACTGCGTGTTTTGGGAGAGGACATGCTTACAGTCCTCGCTACAGCCTGCCGTGGTTGAGGCAGTTCGCTCCACGCGGGTAAACATTCTTATACAACAAGTTCAGTAGGGGAAGTGCCCGTTGTGTACACTGTGGGAGGAAAGCTGCTTGTGTTCCACCTGCAACTAAAGCAGAGCTCTTCCGATAAAACTGCGTGTTTTGGGAGACGAAATGCTTACAGTCCTACCTACTGCCTGCCATGGTTGAGGCAGTTCGCTCCACGCGGGTAAACATTCTTATACAACAAGTTCATTAGGGGAAGTGCCCGTTGTGTACACTGTGGGAGAAAAGCTGCTTGTGTTCCACCTGCACCTAAAGCAGAGTTCTTCCGATAAAACTGCGTGTTTTGGGAGAGGAAATGCTTACAGTCCTCCCTCCTGCCGGCCTTGGTTGAGACAGTTCGTTCCACATGGGAAACCCTGCATATAGAAGTTCATTCGAGGTAGAGCGCAAAGAGTACACAGTGGGAGAAATGCTGCTTGTGTTCCACCTGCAACTAAAGCAGAGTTCTTCGGGTAAAACTGCGTGTTTTGGGAGAGGAAGTGCTTGCAGTCCTTGCTTCAGCCTGCGGTGGTTTAGGCCTTTCACTCGACGCGGCACACCTTGCGTATAGAATTTCTTTCGGGCAAAGGACAACTGGGTACACTGTGGGAGAAAAGCTGCTCCTGTTCCACCTGCAACTAAAGCAGAGTTCTTCGGGTAAAGCTGCGTGTTTGGGGAGAGGACATGTTTACAGTCCTCGCCATAGCCTGCCTTGGTTGAGGCAGTTCGCTCCACGTGGGAAGCCCGGCATGTAGAATTTCATTCGTGGAAGAGACCAAAGAGTACACAGTGGGAGAAAAGCTGCTTGTGTTCCACCTGCAACTAAAGCAGAGCTCTTCCGATAAAACTGCGTGTTTTGGGAGAGGAAATGCTTACAGTCCTCCCTCCTGCCTGCCTTGGTTGAGGCAGTTCGCTCCACGTGGGAAACCCTGCATATAGAAATTCAATTGTGGAAGAGCCCAAAGAGAACACAGTGGGAGAAATGCTGCTTGTGTTCCACCTGCAACTAAAGCAGAGTTCTTCGGGTAAAACTGCGTGTTTCGGCAGAGGACATGCTTACAGTCCTCGCTACAGCCTGCGTGGTTGAGGCAGTTTGCTCAACGTGGGAAACCCTGCATATAATAGTTCATTTGTGGAAGAGACCAAAGATTACACAGTGGGAGAAAAGCTGCTTCTGTTCCACCTGCAACTAGAGCAGAGCTCTTCCGATAAAACTGCGTGTATTTGGAGACGAAATGCTTACAGTCCTATCTACTGCCTGCCATGGTTGAGGCAGTTCGCTCCACGCGGGTAACCATTCTTATAGAACAAGTTCATTCGGGGAAGTGCCCGTTGTGTACACTGTGGGAGAAAAGCTGCTTGTGTTCCACCTGCACCTAAAGCAGAGTTCTTCCGATAAAACTGTGTGTTTTGGGCGAGGAAATGCTTACAGTCCTCCCTCCTGCCTGCCTTGGTTGAGACAGTTCGCTCCACATGGGAAACCCTGCATATAGAAGTTCATTCGAGGTAGAGCGCAAAGAGTACACAGTGGGAGAAATGCTGCTTGTGTTCCACCTGCAACTAAAGCAGAGTTCTTCGGGTAAAACTGCGTGTTTTGGGAGAGGAAGTGCTTACAGTCCTCACTTCAGCCTGCGGTGGTTTAGGCCTTTCACTCCACGCAGCACACCTTGCGTATAGAATTTCTTTCGGGCAAAGGACAATTGGGTACACTGTGGGAGAAAAGCTGCTTGTGTTCCACCTGCAACTGAAGCAGAGTTCTTCGGGTAAAACTGCGTGTTTGGGGAGAGGACATGTTTACAGTCCTCGCCATAGCCTGCCTTGGTTGAGGCAGTTCGCTCCACGAGGGAAACCATTCTTATAGAACATGTTCATTAGGGGAAGCGCCCATTGGGTACAATGTGGGAGAAAAGCTGCTTGTGCTCCACCTGCAACTAAAGCAGAGTTCTTCGGGTAAAACTGCGTGTTTTGGGAGAGGACATGCTTACAGTCCTCGCTACAGCCTGCCGTGGTTTAGCAGTTCGCTCCACGTGGGAAACCCTGCATATGGAAGTTCATTTGAGGAAGAGCCTTAAGAGTACACAGTGGTAGAAAAGCTGCTTCTGTTCCACCTGCAACTAAAGCAGATCTCTTTCGATAAAACTGCGTGTTTTGGGAGAGGAAATGCTTACACTCCTTACTAGAGACTGCCATGGTTGAGGCAGTTTGCTCCACGTGGGAAACCATTCTTATAGAACAAGTTCATTAGGGGAAGTGCCCATTGTGTACACTGAGGGAGAAAAGCAGCTTCTGTTCCACCTGCAACTAAAGCAGAGTTCTTCGGGTAAAACTGCGTGTTTTGGGAGAGGAAATGCTTACAGTCCTCCCTCCTGCCTGCCTTGCTTGAGACACTTCTCTCCACATGGAAACCCTGCATATGGAAGTTCATTAGAGGTAGAGCACAAAGAGTACACAGTGGGAGAAATGCTGCTTGTGTTCCACCTGCAACTATAGCAGAGTTCTTCAGGTAAAACTGCGTGATTTCGGAGAGGAAACTCTTTCGGGCAAAGGCCCATTGGGTACAGTGTGGGAGAAAAGCTGCTTGTGTTCCACCTGCAACTAAAGCAGAGTTCTTCGGGTAAAACTGCTTGTTTTGGGAGAGGAAATGCTTACAGGCCTCCCTACTGCCTGCCTTGGTTGAGACAGTTCGCTCCACGTGGGAAACCCTGCATATAGAAGTTCATTCATGGAAGAGCCCAAAGAGTTCATAGTGGGAGAAATGCTTCTTGTGTTCCACCTGCAACTAAAGCAGAGTTCTTCCATTAAAACTGCGTGGTTTGGGAGAGGAAACCCTTTCGGGTAAAGGCCCTTTGGTTACACTGTGGGAGAAAAGCTGCTTGTGTTCCACCTGCAACTAAAGCAGAGCTCTTCCGTTAAAACTGGGTGTTTTGCGAGAGGAAATGCTTACAGTCCTCCCTCCTGCCTGCCATGGTTGAGGCAGTTCGCTCCACGCGGGTAACCATTCTTATAGAACAAGTTCATTCGGGGAAGTGCCCGTTGTGTACACTGGGGGAGAAAAGCTGCTTGTGTTCCACCTGCAACTAAAGCAGAGTTCTTCGGGTAAAACTGCGTGTTTTGGGAGAGGAAATGCTTACAGGCCTCCCTACAGCCTGCCTTGGTTGAGACAGTTCGCTCCACGTGGGAAAACATTCTTATAGAACAAGTTCATTCGGGGAAGTGCCCGTTGTGTACACTGTGGGAGAAAAGCTGCTTGTGTTCCACCTGCAACTAAAGCAGAGTTCTTCGGGTAAAACTGCATGTTTTGGGAGAGGAAACCCTTTCGGGCAAGGACCAATTGGGAACACAGCGGGAGAAAAGCTGCCTGTGTTCCACCTGCAATTAAAGCAGAGTTCTTAGGGTAAAACTTCGTGTTGTGGGAGAGGAAATGCTTACACTCCTCCCTCCTGCCTGCCTTGGTTGAGACAGTTCGCTCCACATGGGAAACCCTGCATATGGAAGTTCATTCGAGGTAGAGCGCAAAAAGTACACAGTGGGAGAGTTGCTGCTTGTGTTCCACCTGCAACTAAAGCAGAGTTCTTCGGGTAAAACTGCGTGTTTTGGGAGAGGAAACTCTTTCGGGCAAAGGCCCTTTGGGTACACTGTGGGAGAAAAGCTGCTTGTGTTCCACCTGCAACTAAAGCAGAGTTCTTCAGGTAAAACTGCGTGTTTTGGGAGAGGACATGCTTACAGTCCTCGCTACAGCCTGCCGTGGTTGAGGCAGTTCGCTCCACGCGGGTAAACATTCTTATACAACAAGTTCAGTAGGGGAAGTGCCCGTTGTGTACACTGTGGGAGGAAAGCTGCTTGTGTTCCACCTGCAACTAAAGCAGAGCTCTTCCGATAAAACTGCGTGTTTTGGGAGACGAAATGCTTACAGTCCTACCTACTGCCTGCCATGGTTGAGGCAGTTCGCTCCACGCGGGTAAACATTCTTATACAACAAGTTCATTAGGGGAAGTGCCCGTTGTGTACACTGTGGGAGAAAAGCTGCTTGTGTTCCACCTGCACCTAAAGCAGAGTTCTTCCGATAAAACTGCGTGTTTTGGGAGAGGAAATGCTTACAGTCCTCCCTCCTGCCGGCCTTGGTTGAGACAGTTCGTTCCACATGGGAAACCCTGCATATAGAAGTTCATTCGAGGTAGAGCGCAAAGAGTACACAGTGGGAGAAATGCTGCTTGTGTTCCACCTGCAACTAAAGCAGAGTTCTTCGGGTAAAACTGCGTGTTTTGGGAGAGGAAGTGCTTGCAGTCCTTGCTTCAGCCTGCGGTGGTTTAGGCCTTTCACTCGACGCGGCACACCTTGCGTATAGAATTTCTTTCGGGCAAAGGACAATTGGGTACACTGTGGGAGAAAAGCTGCTCCTGTTCCACCTGCAACTAAAGCAGAGTTCTTCGGGTAAAGCTGCGTGTTTGGGGAGAGGACATGTTTACAGTCCTCGCCATAGCCTGCCTTGGTTGAGGCAGTTCGCTCCACGTGGGAAGCCCGGCATGTAGAATTTCATTCGTGGAAGAGACCAAAGAGTACACAGTGGGAGAAAAGCTGCTTGTGTTCCACCTGCAACTAAAGCAGAGCTCTTCCGATAAAACTGCGTGTTTTGGGAGAGGAAATGCTTACAGTCCTCCCTCCTGCCTGCCTTGGTTGAGGCAGTTCACTCCACGTGGGAAACCCTGCATATAGAAATTCAATTGTGGAAGAGCCCAAAGAGAACACAGTGGGAGAAATGCTGCTTGTGTTCCACCTGCAACTAAAGCAGAGTTCTTCGGGTAAAACTGCGTGTTTCGGCAGAGGACATGCTTACAGTCCTCGCTACAGCCTGCGTGGTTGAGGCAGTTTGCTCAACGTGGGAAACCCTGCATATAATAGTTCATTTGTGGAAGAGACCAAAGATTACACAGTGGGAGAAAAGCTGCTTCTGTTCCACCTGCAACTAGAGCAGAGCTCTTCCGATAAAACTGCGTGTATTTGGAGACGAAATGCTTACAGTCCTATCTACTGCCTGCCATGGTTGAGGCAGTTCGCTCCACGCGGGTAACCATTCTTATAGAACAAGTTCATTCGGGGAAGTGCCCGTTGTGTACACTGTGGGAGAAAAGCTGCTTGTGTTCCACCTGCACCTAAAGCAGAGTTCTTCCGATAAAACTGTGTGTTTTGGGCGAGGAAATGCTTACAGTCCTCCCTCCTGCCTGCCTTGGTTGAGACAGTTCGCTCCACATGGGAAACCCTGCATATAGAAGTTCATTCGAGGTAGAGCGCAAAGAGTACACAGTGGGAGAAATGCTGCTTGTGTTCCACCTGCAACTAAAGCAGAGTTCTTCGGGTAAAACTGCGTGTTTTGGGAGAGGAAGTGCTTACAGTCCTCACTTCAGCCTGCGGTGGTTTAGGCCTTTCACTCCACGCAGCACACCTTGCGTATAGAATTTCTTTCGGGCAAAGGACAATTGGGTACACTGTGGGAGAAAAGCTGCTTGTGTTCCACCTGCAACTGAAGCAGAGTTCTTCGGGTAAAACTGCGTGTTTGGGGAGAGGACATGTTTACAGTCCTCGCCATAGCCTGCCTTGGTTGAGGCAGTTCGCTCCACGAGGGAAACCATTCTTATAGAACATGTTCATTAGGGGAAGCGCCCATTGGGTACAATGTGGGAGAAAAGCTGCTTGTGCTCCACCTGCAACTAAAGCAGAGTTCTTCGGGTAAAACTGCGTGTTTTGGGAGAGGACATGCTTACAGTCCTCGCTACAGCCTGCCGTGGTTTAGCAGTTCGCTCCACGTGGGAAACCCTGCATATGGAAGTTCATTTGAGGAAGAGCCTTAAGAGTACACAGTGGTAGAAAAGCTGCTTCTGTTCCACCTGCAACTAAAGCAGATCTCTTTCGATAAAACTGCATGTTTTGGGAGAGGAAATGCTTACACTCCTTACTAGAGACTGCCATGGTTGAGGCAGTTTGCTCCACGTGGGAAACCATTCTTATAGAACAAGTTCATTAGGGGAAGTGCCCATTGTGTACACTGTGGGAGAAAAGCAGCTTCTGTTCCACCTGCAACTAAAGCAGAGTTCTTCGGGTAAAACTGCGTGTTTTGGGAGAGGAAATGCTTACAGTCCTCCCTCCTGCCTGCCTTGCTTGAGACACTTCTCTCCACATGGAAACCCTGCATATGGAAGTTCATTAGAGGTAGAGCACAAAGAGTACACAGTGGGAGAAATGCTGCTTGTGTTCCACCTGCAACTATAGCAGAGTTCTTCAGGTAAAACTGCGTGATTTCGGAGAGGAAACTCTTTCGGGCAAAGGCCCATTGGGTACAGTGTGGGAGAAAAGCTGCTTGTGTTCCACCTGCAACTAAAGCAGAGTTCTTCGGGTAAAACTGCTTGTTTTGGGAGAGGAAATGCTTACAGGCCTCCCTACTGCCTGCCTTGGTTGAGACAGTTCGCTCCACGTGGGAAACCCTGCATATAGAAGTTCATTCATGGAAGAGCCCAAAGAGTTCATAGTGGGAGAAATGCTTCTTGTGTTCCACCTGCAACTAAAGCAGAGTTCTTCCATTAAAACTGCGTGGTTTGGGAGAGGAAACCCTTTCGGGTAAAGGCCCTTTGGTTACACTGTGGGAGAAAAGCTGCTTGTGTTCCACCTGCAACTAAAGCAGAGCTCTTCCGTAAAAACTGGGTGTTTTGCGAGAGGAAATGCTTACAGTCCTCCCTCCTGCCTGCCATGGTTGAGGCAGTTCGCTCCACGCGGGTAACCATTCTTATAGAACAAGTTCATTCGGGGAAGTGCCCGTTGTGTACACTGTGGGAGAAAAGCTGCTTGTGTTCCACCTGCAACTAAAGCAGAGTTCTTCGGGTAAAACTGCGTGTTTTGGGAGAGGAAATGCTTACAGGCCTCCCTACAGCCTGCCTTGGTTGAGACAGTTCGCTCCACGTGGGAAAACATTCTTATAGAACAAGTTCATTCGGGGAAGTGCCCGTTGTGTACACTGTGGGAGAAAAGCTGCTTGTGTTCCACCTGCAACTAAAGCAGAGTTCTTCGGGTAAAACTGCATGTTTTGGGAGAGGAAACCCTTTCGGGCAAGGACCAATTGGGAACACAGCGGGAGAAAAGCTGCCTGTGTTCCACCTGCAATTAAAGCAGAGTTCTTAGGGTAAAACTTCGTGTTGTGGGAGAGGAAATGCTTACACTCCTCCCTCCTGCCTGCCTTGGTTGAGACAGTTCGCTCCACATGGGAAACCCTGCATATGGAAGTTCATTCGAGGTAGAGCGCAAAAAGTACACAGTGGGAGAGTTGCTGCTTGTGTTCCACCTGCAACTAAAGCAGAGTTCTTCGGGTAAAACTGCGTGTTTTGGGAGAGGAAACTCTTTCGGGCAAAGGCCCTTTGGGTACACTGTGGGAGAAAAGCTGCTTGTGTTCCACCTGCAACTAAAGCAGAGTTCTTCAGGTAAAACTGCGTGTTTTGGGAGAGGACATGCTTACAGTCCTCGCTACAGCCTGCCGTGGTTGAGGCAGTTCGCTCCACGCGGGTAAACATTCTTATACAACAAGTTCAGTAGGGGAAGTGCCCGTTGTGTACACTGTGGGAGGAAAGCTGCTTGTGTTCCACCTGCAACTAAAGCAGAGCTCTTCCGATAAAACTGCGTGTTTTGGGAGACGAAATGCTTACAGTCCTACCTACTGCCTGCCATGGTTGAGGCAGTTCGCTCCACGCGGGTAAACATTCTTATACAACAAGTTCATTAGGGGAAGTGCCCGTTGTGTACACTGTGGGAGAAAAGCTGCTTGTGTTCCACCTGCACCTAAAGCAGAGTTCTTCCGATAAAACTGCGTGTTTTGGGAGAGGAAATGCTTACAGTCCTCCCTCCTGCCGGCCTTGGTTGAGACAGTTCGTTCCACATGGGAAACCCTGCATATAGAAGTTCATTCGAGGTAGAGCGCAAAGAGTACACAGTGGGAGAAATGCTGCTTGTGTTCCACCTGCAACTAAAGCAGAGTTCTTCGGGTAAAACTGCGTGTTTTGGGAGAGGAAGTGCTTGCAGTCCTCGCTTCAGCCTGCGGTGGTTTAGGCCTTTCACTCCACGCGGCACACCTTGCGTATAGAATTTCTTTCGGGCAAAGGACAATTGGGTACACTGTGGGAGAAAAGCTGCTTCTGTTCCACCTGCAACTAAAGCAGAGTTCTTCGGGTAAAGCTGCGTGTTTGGGGAGAGGACATGCTTACAGTCCTCCCTCCTGCCTTGGTTGAGACAGTTCTCTCCACATGGGAAACCCTGCATATGGAAGTTCATTAGAGGTAGAGCACAAAGAGTACACAGTGGGAGAAATGCTGCTTGTGTTCCACCTGCAACTATAGCAGAGTTCTTCAGGTAAAACTGCGTGATTTCGGAGAGGAAACTCTTTCGGGCAAAGGCCCATTGGGTACAGTGTGGGAGAAAAGCTGCTTGTGTTCCACCTGCAACTAAAGCAGAGTTCTTCGGGTAAAACTGCTTGTTTTGGGAGAGGAAATGCTTACAGGCCTCCCTACTGCCTGCCTTGGTTGAGACAGTTCGCTCCACGTGGGAAACGCTGCATATAGAAGTTCATTCATGGAAGAGCCCAAAGAGTTCATAGTGGGAGAAATGCTTCTTGTGTTCCACCTGCAACTAAAGCAGAGTTCTTCCATTAAAACTGTGTGGTTTGGGAGAGGAAACCCTTTCGGGTAAAGGCCCTTTGGTTACACTGTGGGAGAAAAGCTGCTTGTGTTCCACCTGCAACTAAAGCAGAGTTCTTCGGGTAAAACTGCGTGTTTTGGGAGAGGAAATGCTTACAGTCCTCCCTCCTGCCGGCCTTGGTTGAGACAGTTCGTTCCACGTGGGAAACCCTGCATATAGAAGTTCATTCGAGGTAGAGCGCAAAGAGTACACAGTGGGAGAAATGCTGCTTGTGTTCCACCTGCAACTAAAGCAGAGTTCTTCGGGTAAAACTGCGTGTTTTGGGAGAGGAAGTGCTTGCAGTCCTCGCTTCAGCCTGCGGTGGTTTAGGCCTTTCACTCCACGCGGCACACCTTGCGTATAGAATTTCTTTCGGGCAAAGGACAATTGGGTACACTGTGGGAGAAAAGCTGCTTCTGTTCCACCTGCAACTAAAGCAGAGTTCTTCGGGTAAAGCTGCGTGTTTGGGGAGAGGACATGCTTACAGTCCTCCCTCCTGCCTTGGTTGAGACAGTTCTCTCCACATGGGAAACCCTGCATATGGAAGTTCTTTAGAGGTAGAGCACAAAGAGTACACAGTGGGAGAAATGCTGCTTGTGTTCCACCTGCAACTATAGCAGAGTTCTTCAGGTAAAACTGCGTGATTTCGGAGAGGAAACTCTTTCGGGCAAAGGCCCATTGGGTACAGTGTGGGAGAAAAGCTGCTTGTGTTCCACCTGCAACTAAAGCAGAGTTCTTCGGGTAAAACTGCATGTTTTCGGAGAGGAAACCCTTTCGGGCAAGGACCAATTGGGAACACAGCGGGAGAAAAGCTGCTTGTGTTCCACCTGCAATTAAAGCAGAGTTCTTAGGGTAAAACTTCGTGTTGTGGGAGAGGAAATGCTTACACTCCTCCCTCCTGCCTGCCTTGGTTGAGACAGTTCGCTCCACATGGGAAACCCTGCATATGGAAGTTCATTCGAGGTAGAGGGCCAAAAGTACACAGTGGGATAATTGCTGCTTGTGTTCCACCTGCAACTAAAGCAGAGTTCTTCGGGTAAAACTGCGTGTTTTGGGAGAGGAAACTCTTTCGGGCAAAGGCCCTTTGGGTACACTGTGGGAGAAAAGCTGCTTGTGTTCCACCTGCAACTAAAGCAGAGTTCTTCGGGTAAAGCTGCGTGTTTTGGGAGAGGAAATGCTTACAGTCCTCCCTCCTGCCTTGGTTGACACAGTTCTCTCCACATGGGAAACCCTGCATATGGAAGTTCATTAGAGGTAGAGCACAAAGAGTACACAGTGGGAGAAATGCTGCTTGTGTTCCACCTGCAACTATAGCAGAGTTCTTCAGGTAAAACTGCGTGATTTCAGAGAGGAAACTCTTTCGGGCAAAGGCCCATTGGGTACAGTGTGGGAGAAAAGCTGCTTGTGTTCCACCTGCAACTAAAGCAGAGTTCTTCGGGTAAAACTGCTTGTTTTGGGAGAGGAAATGCTTACAGGCCTCCCTACTGCCTGCCTTGGTTGAGACAGTTCGCTCCACGTGGGAAACCCTGCATATAGAAGTTCATTCATGGAAGAGCCCAAAGAGTTCATAGTGGGAGAAATGCTTCTTGTGTTCCACCTGCAACTAAAGCAGAGTTCTTCCATTAAAACTGCGTGGTTTGGGAGAGGAAACCCTTTCGGGTAAAGGCCCTTTGGTTACACTGTGGGAGAAAAGCTGCTTGTGTTCCACCTGCAACTAAAGCAGAGTTCTTCCGTTAAAACTGCGTGTTTTGGGAGAGGAAATGCTTACAGTCCTCCCTCCTGCCTGCCATGGTTGAGGCAGTTCGCTCCACGCGGGTAACCATTCTTATAGAACAAGTTCATTCGGGGAAGTGCCCGTTGTGTACACTGGGGGAGAAAAGCTGCTTGTGTTCCACCTGCAACTAAAGCAGAGTTCTTCGGGTAAAACTGCGTGTTTTGGGAGAGGAAATGCTTACAGGCCTCCCTACAGCCTGCCTTGGTTGAGACAGTTCTCTCCACGTGGGAAAACATTCTTATAGAACAAGTTCTTTAG
The DNA here is from genome assembly GCF_949752795.1 of Hyperoodon ampullatus. NCBI lineage: Eukaryota > Metazoa > Chordata > Mammalia > Artiodactyla > Ziphiidae > Hyperoodon > Hyperoodon ampullatus. Next base: position 326,069 of record NW_027641084.1, read on the forward strand.
GGGAAGTGCCCGTTGTGTACACTGTGGGAGAAAAGCTGCTTGTGTTCCACCTGCAACTAAAGCAGAGTTCTGCGGGTAAAACTGCATGTTTTGGGAGAGGAAACCCTTTCGGGCAAGGACCAATTGGGAACACAGCGGGAGAAAAGCTGCTTGTTTTCCACCTGCAATTAAAGCAGAGTTCTTAGGGTAAAACTTCGTGTTGTGGGAGAGGAAATGCTTACACTCCTCCCTCCTGCCTGCCTTGGTTGAGACAGTTCGCTCCACATGGGAAACCCTGCATATGGAAGTTCATTCGAGGTAGAGCGCAAAAAGTACACAGTGGGAGAATTGCTGCTTGTGTTCCACCTGCAACTAAAGCAGAGTTCTTCGGGTAAAACTGCGTGTTTTGGGAGAGGAAACTCTTTCGGGCAAAGGCCCTTTGGGTACACTGTGGGAGGAAAGCTGCTTGTGTTCCACCTGCAACTAAAGCAGAGTTCTTCCGATAAAACTGCGTGTTTTGGGAGACGAAATGCTTACAGTCCTCCCTCCTGCCGGCCTTGGTTGAGACAGTTCGTTCCACATGGGAAACCCTGCATATAGAAGTTCATTCGAGGTAGAGCGCAAAGAGTACACAGTGGGAGAAATGCTGCTTGTGTTCCACCTGCAACTAAAGCAGAGTTCTTCGGGTAAAACTGCGTGTTTTGGGAGAGGAAGTGCTTGCAGTCCTCGCTTCAGCCTGCGGTGGTTTAGGCCTTTCACTCCACGCGGCACACCTTGCGTATAGAATTTCTTTCGGGCAAAGGACAATTGGGTACACTGTGGGAGAAAAGCTGCTTGTGTTCCACCTGCAACTAAAGCAGAGTTCTTCGGGTAAAGCTGCGTGTTTGGGGAGAGGACATGCTTACAGTCCTCCCTCCTGCCTTGGTTGAGACAGTTCTCTCCACATGGGAAACCCTGCATATGGAAGTTCATTAGAGGTAGAGCACAAAGAGTACACAGTGGGAGAAATGCTGCTTGTGTTCCACCTGCAACTATAGCAGAGTTCTTCAGGTAAAACTGCGTGATTTCGGAGAGGAAACTCTTTCGGGCAAAGGCCCATTGGGTACAGTGTGGGAGAAAAGCTGCTTGTGTTCCACCTGCAACTAAAGCAGAGTTCTTCGGGTAAAACTGCTTGTTTTGGGAGAGGAAATGCTTACAGGCCTCCCTACTGCCTGCCTTGGTTGAGACAGTTCGCTCCACGTGGGAAACCCTGCATATAGAAGTTCATTCATGGAAGAGCCCAAAGAGTTCATAGTGGGAGAAATGCTTCTTGTGTTCCACCTGCAACTAAAGCAGAGTTCTTCCATTAAAACTGCGTGGTTTGGGAGAGGAAACCCTTTCGGGTAAAGGCCCTTTGGTTACACTGTGGGAGAAAAGCTGCTTGTGTTCCACCTGCAACTAAAGCAGAGTTCTTCCGTTAAAACTGCGTGTTTTGGGAGAGGAAATGCTTACAGTCCTCCCTCCTGCCTGCCATGGTTGAGGCAGTTCGCTCCACGCGGGTAACCATTCTTATAGAACAAGTTCATTCGGGGAAGTGCCCGTTGTGTACACTGGGGGAGAAAAGCTGCTTGTGTTCCACCTGCAACTAAAGCAGAGTTCTTCGGGTAAAACTGCGTGTTTTGGGAGAGGAAATGCTTACAGGCCTCCCTACAGCCTGCCTTGGTTGAGACAGTTCGCTCCACGTGGGAAAACATTCTTATAGAACAAGTTCATTAGGGGAAGTGCCCGTTGTGTACACTGTGGGAGAAAAGCTGCTTGTGTTCCACCTGCAACTAAAGCAGAGTTCTTCGGGTAAAACTGCATGTTTTGGGAGAGGAAACCCTTTCGGGCAAGGACCAATTGGGAACACAGCGGGAGAAAAGCTGCTTGTGTTCCACCTGCAATTAAAGCAGAGTTCTTAGGGTAAAACTTCGTGTTGTGGGAGAGGAAATGCTTACACTCCTCCCTCCTGCCTGCCTTGGTTGAGACAGTTCGCTCCACATGGGAAACCCTGCATATGGAAGTTCATTCGAGGTAGAGCGCAAAAAGTACACAGTGGGAGAATTGCTGCTTGTGTTCCACCTGCAACTAAAGCAGAGTTCTTCGGGTAAAACTGCGTGTTTTGGCAGAGGACATGCTTACAGTCCTCGCTACAGCCTGCCGTGGTTGAGGCAGTTCGCTCCACCTGCTAAACACTGCATATAGAATTTTCTTCGTGGAAGAGACCAAAGAGTACACCGTGGGGAAATGCTGCGTGTGTTTCCCCTGCAACTAAAGCAGAGTTCATCGGGTAAAACTGCGTGTTTTGGGAGAGGACATGCTTACAGGCCTTCCTACTGCCTGCCTTGGTTGAGACAGTTCGCTCCACGTGGGAAACCCTGCATATAGAAGTTCATTTGAGGTAGAGCCCAAAGAGTACACAGTGGGAGAAATGCTGCTTGTGTTCCACCTGCAACTAAAGCAGAGTTCTTCGGGTAAAACTGCGTGTTTTGGGAGAGGAAACTCTTTCGGGCAAAGGCCCTTTGGGTACACTGTGGGAGAAAAGCTGCTTGTGTTCCACCTGCAACTAAAGCAGAGTTCTTCACGTAAAACTGCGTGTTTTGGGAGAGGACATGCTTACAATCCTCGCTACAGCCTGCCGTGGTTGAGGCAGTTGGCTCCACCTGAGAAACCCTGCATATAGTAGTTCATTTGTGGTAGAGCCCAAAGAGTACACAGTGCGAGAAATGCTGCTTGTGTTCCACCTGCAACTAAAGCAGAGCCCTTCCGATTAAACTGCGTGTTTTGGGAGAGGAAATGCTTACAGTCCTTACTAGAGACTGCCATGGTTGAGGCAGTTCGCTCCACACGGGTAACCATTCTTATACAACAAGTTCATTAGGGGAAATGCCCATTGTGTACACTGAGGGAGAAAAGCTGCTTGTGTTTCACCTGCAACTAAAGCAGATTTCTTCGGGTAAAACTGCGTGTTTTGGGAGAGGAAATGCTTACAGGCCTCCCTACAGCCTGCCTTGGTTGAGACAGTTCGCTCCACGTGGGAAAACATTCTTATAGAACAAGTTCATTAGGGGAAGTGCCCGTTGTGTACACTGTGGGAGAAAAGCTGCTTGTGTTCCACCTGCAACTAAAGCAGAGTTCTTCGGGTAAAACTGCATGTTTTGGGAGAGGAAACCCTTTCGGGCAAAGACCAATTGGGAACACAGCGGGAGAAAAGCTGCTTGTGTTCCACCTGCAATTAAAGCAGAGTTCTTAGGGTAAAACTTCGTGTTGTGGGAGAGGAAATGCTTACACTCCTCCCTCCTGCCTGCCTTGGTTGAGACAGTTCGCTCCACATGGGAAACCCTGCATATGGAAGTTCATTCGAGGTAGAGCGCAAAAAGTACACAGTGGGAGAATTGCTGCTTGTGTTCCACCTGCAACTAAAGCAGAGTTCTTCGGGTAAAACTGCGTGTTTTGGGAGAGGAAACTCTTTCGGGCAAAGGCCCTTTGGGTACACTGTGGGAGAAAAGCTGCTTGTGTTCCACCTGCAACTAAAGCAGAGTTCTTCGGGTAAAACTGCGTGTTTTGGGAGAGGAAGTGCTTACAGTCCTCACTTCAGCCTGCGGTGGTTTAGGCCTTTCACTCCACGCGGCACACCTTGCGTATAGAATTTCTTTCGGGCAAAGGACAATTGGGTACACTGTGGGAGAAAAGCTGCTTGTGTTCCACCTGCAACTAAAGCAGAGTTCTTCGGGTAAAACTGCGTGTTTTGGCAGAGGACATGCTTACAGTCCTCGCTACAGCCTGCGTGGTTGAGGCAGTTCGCTCCACCGGGTAAACACTGCATATAGAATTTCCTTCGTGGAAGAGACCAAAGAGTACACCGTGGGGAAATGCTGCTTGTGTTGCCCCTGCAACTAAAGCAGAGTTCATCGTGTAAAACTGCGTGTTTTGGGAGAGGACATGCTTACAGGCCTCCCTACTGCCTGCCTTGGTTGAGACAGTTCGCTCCACGAGGGAAACCATTTTTATAGAAAAAGTTCATTAGGGCAAGTGCCCGTTGTGTACACTGTGGGAGAAAAGCTGCTTGTGTTCCACCTGCAACTAAAGCAGAGTTCTTCGGGTAAAACTGCGTGTTTTGGGAGAGGAAATGCTTACAGTCCTCGCTACAGCCTGCCATGGTTGAGACAGTTCGTTCCACATGGGAAACCCTGCATATAGAAGTTCATTCGAGGTAGAGCGCAAAGAGTACACAGTGGGAGAAATGCTGCTTGTGTTCCACCTGCAACTAAAGCAGAGTTCTTCGGGTAAAACTGCGTGTTTTGGGAGAGGAAGTGCTTGCAGTCCTCGCTTCAGCCTGCGGTGGTTTAGGCCTTTCACTCCACGCGGCACACCTTGCGTATAGAATTTCTTTCGGGCAAAGGACAATTGGGTACACTGTGGGAGAAAAGCTGCTTGTGTTCCACCTGCAACTAAAGCAGAGTTCTTCGGGTAAAGCTGCGTGTTTGGGGAGAGGACATGCTTACAGTCCTCCCTCCTGCCTTGGTTGAGACAGTTCTCTCCACATGGGAAACCCTGCATATGGAAGTTCATTAGAGGTAGAGCACAAAGAGTACACAGTGGGAGAAATGCTGCTTGTGTTCCACCTGCAACTATAGCAGAGTTCTTCAGGTAAAACTGCGTGATTTCGGAGAGGAAACTCTTTCGGGCAAAGGCCCATTGGGTACAGTGTGGGAGAAAAGCTGCTTGTGTTCCACCTGCAACTAAAGCAGAGTTCTTCGGGTAAAACTGCTTGTTTTGGGAGAGGAAATGCTTACAGGCCTCCCTACTGCCTGCCTTGGTTGAGACAGTTCGCTCCACGTGGGAAACCCTGCATATAGAAGTTCATTCATGGAAGAGCCCAAAGAGTTCATAGTGGGAGAAATGCTTCTTGTGTTCCACCTGCAACTAAAGCAGAGTTCTTCCATTAAAACTGCGTGGTTTGGGAGAGGAAACCCTTTCGGGTAAAGGCCCTTTGGTTACACTGTGGGAGAAAAGCTGCTTGTGTTCCACCTGCAACTAAAGCAGAGTTCTTCCGTTAAAACTGCGTGTTTTGGGAGAGGAAATGCTTACAGTCCTCCCTCCTGCCTGCCATGGTTGAGGCAGTTCGCTCCACGCGGGTAACCATTCTTATAGAACAAGTTCATTCGGGGAAGTGCCCGTTGTGTACACTGGGGGAGAAAAGCTGCTTGTGTTCCACCTGCAACTAAAGCAGAGTTCTTCGGGTAAAACTGCGTGTTTTGGGAGAGGAAATGCTTACAGGCCTCCCTACAGCCTGCCTTGGTTGAGACAGTTCGCTCCACGTGGGAAAACATTCTTATAGAACAAGTTCATTAGGGGAAGTGCCCGTTGTGTACACTGTGGGAGAAAAGCTGCTTGTGTTCCACCTGCAACTAAAGCAGAGTTCTTCGGGTAAAACTGCATGTTTTGGGAGAGGAAACCCTTTCGGGCAAGGACCAATTGGGAACACAGCGGGAGAAAAGCTGCTTGTGTTCCACCTGCAATTAAAGCATAGTTCTTAGGGTAAAACTTCGTGTTGTGGGAGAGGAAATGCTTACACTCCTCCCTCCTGCCTGCCTTGGTTGAGACAGTTCGCTCCACATGGGAAACCCTGCATATGGAAGTTCATTCGAGGTAGAGCGCAAAAAGTACACAGTGGGAGAATTGCTGCTTGTGTTCCACCTGCAACTAAAGCAGAGTTCTTCGGGTAAAACTGCGTGTTTTGGCAGAGGACATGCTTACAGTCCTCGCTACAGCCTGCCGTGGTTGAGGCAGTTCGCTCCACCTGCTAAACACTGCATATAGAATTTTCTTCGTGGAAGAGACCAAAGAGTACACCGTGGGGAAATGCTGCGTGTGTTTCCCCTGCAACTAAAGCAGAGTTCATCGGGTAAAACTGCGTGTTTTGGGAGAGGACATGCTTACAGGCCTTCCTACTGCCTGCCTTGGTTGAGACAGTTCGCTCCACGTGGGAAACCCTGCATATAGAAGTTCATTTGAGGTAGAGCCCAAAGAGTACACAGTGGGAGAAATGCTGCTTGTGTTCCACCTGCAACTAAAGCAGAGTTCTTCGGGTAAAACTGCGTGTTTTGGGAGAGGAAACTCTTTCGGGCAAAGGCCCTTTGGGTACACTGTGGGAGAAAAGCTGCTTGTGTTCCACCTGCAACTAAAGCAGAGTTCTTCACGTAAAACTGCGTGTTTTGGGAGAGGACATGCTTACAATCCTCGCTACAGCCTGCCGTGGTTGAGGCAGTTGGCTCCACCTGAGAAACCCTGCATATAGTAGTTCATTTGTGGTAGAGCCCAAAGAGTACACAGTGCGAGAAATGCTGCTTGTGTTCCACCTGCAACTAAAGCAGAGCCCTTCCGATTAAACTGCGTGTTTTGGGAGAGGAAATGCTTACAGTCCTTACTAGAGACTGCCATGGTTGAGGCAGTTCGCTCCACACGGGTAACCATTCTTATACAACAAGTTCATTAGGGGAAATGCCCATTGTGTACACTGAGGGAGAAAAGCTGCTTGTGTTTCACCTGCAACTAAAGCAGATTTCTTCGGGTAAAACTGCGTGTTTTGGGAGAGGAAATGCTTACAGGCCTCCCTACAGCCTGCCTTGGTTGAGACAGTTCGCTCCACGTGGGAAAACATTCTTATAGAACAAGTTCATTAGGGGAAGTGCCCGTTGTGTACACTGTGGGAGAAAAGCTGCTTGTGTTCCACCTGCAACTAAAGCAGAGTTCTTCGGGTAAAACTGCATGTTTTGGGAGAGGAAACCCTTTCGGGCAAAGACCAATTGGGAACACAGCGGGAGAAAAGCTGCTTGTGTTCCACCTGCAATTAAAGCAGAGTTCTTAGGGTAAAACTTCGTGTTGTGGGAGAGGAAATGCTTACACTCCTCCCTCCTGCCTGCCTTGGTTGAGACAGTTCGCTCCACATGGGAAACCCTGCATATGGAAGTTCATTCGAGGTAGAGCGCAAAAAGTACACAGTGGGAGAATTGCTGCTTGTGTTCCACCTGCAACTAAAGCAGAGTTCTTCGGGTAAAACTGCGTGTTTTGGGAGAGGAAACTCTTTCGGGCAAAGGCCCTTTGGGTACACTGTGGGAGAAAAGCTGCTTGTGTTCCACCTGCAACTAAAGCAGAGTTCTTCGGGTAAAACTGCGTGTTTTGGGAGAGGAAGTGCTTACAGTCCTCACTTCAGCCTGCGGTGGTTTAGGCCTTTCACTCCACGCGGCACACCTTGCGTATAGAATTTCTTTCGGGCAAAGGACAATTGGGTACACTGTGGGAGAAAAGCTGCTTGTGTTCCACCTGCAACTAAAGCAGAGTTCTTCGGGTAAAACTGCGTGTTTTGGCAGAGGACATGCTTACAGTCCTCGCTACAGCCTGCGTGGTTGAGGCAGTTCGCTCCACCGGGTAAACACTGCATATAGAATTTCCTTCGTGGAAGAGACCAAAGAGTACACCGTGGGGAAATGCTGCTTGTGTTGCCCCTGCAACTAAAGCAGAGTTCATCGTGTAAAACTGCGTGTTTTGGGAGAGGACATGCTTACAGGCCTCCCTACTGCCTGCCTTGGTTGAGACAGTTCGCTCCACGAGGGAAACCATTTTTATAGAAAAAGTTCATTAGGGCAAGTGCCCGTTGTGTACACTGTGGGAGAAAAGCTGCTTGTGTTCCACCTGCAACTAAAGCAGAGTTCTTCGGGTAAAACTGCGTGTTTTGGGAGAGGAAATGCTTACAGTCCTCGCTACAGCCTGCCATGGTTGAGGCAGTTCGCTCCACGAGGGAAACCATTCTTATAGAACATGTTCATTAGGGGAAGCGCCCATTGGGTACAATGTGGGAGAAAAGCTGCTTGTGTTCCACCTGCAACTAAAGCAGAGTTCTTCGGGTAAAACTGCGTGTTTTGGGAGAGGACATGCTTACAGTCCTCGCTACAGCCTGCCGTGGTTTAGCAGTTCGCTCCACGTGGGAAACCCTGCATATAGAAGTTCATTTGTGGAAGAGCCCAAAGAGTACACAGTGGTAGAAAAGCTGCTTCTGTTCCACCTGCAACTAAAGCAGATCTCTTCCGATAAAACTGCGTGTTTTGGGAGAGGAAATGCTTACACTCCTTACTAGAGACTGCCATGGTTGAGGCAGTTCGCTCTACGTGGGAAACCATTCTTATAGAACAAGTTCATTAGGGGAAGTGCCCATTGTGTACACTGTGGGAGAAAAGCAGCTTCTGTTCCACCTGCAACTAAAGCAGAGTTCTTCGGGTAAAACTGCGTGTTTTGGGAGAGGAAATGCTTACAGTCCTCCCTCCTGCCTGCCTTGGTTGAGACAGTTCTCTCCACATGGGAAACCCTGCATATGGAAGTTCATTAGAGGTAGAGCACAAAGAGTACACAGTGGGAGAAATGCTGCTTGTGTTCCACCTGCAACTATAGCAGAGTTCTTCAGGTAAAACTGCGTGATTTCGGAGAGGAAACTCTTTCGGGCAAAGGCCCATTGGGTACAGTGTGGGAGAAAAGCTGCTTGTGTTCCACCTGCAACTAAAGCAGAGTTCTTCGGGTAAAACTGCGTGTTTTGGGAGAGGAAATGCTTACAGGCCTCCCTACTGCCTGCCTTTGTTGAGACAGTTCGCTCCACGTGGGAAACCCTGCATATGGAATTTCATTCGAGGTAGAGCGCAAAAAGTACACAGTGGGAGAATTGCTGCTTGTGTTCCACCTGCAACTAAAGCAGAGTTCTTCGGGTAAAACTGCGTGTTTTGGGAGAGGAAACTCTTTCGGGCAAAGGCCCTTTGGGTACACTGTGGGAGAAAAGCTGCTTGTGTTCCACCTGCAACTAAAGCAGAGTTCTTCAGGTAAAACTGCGTGTTTTGAGAGAGGACATGCTTACAGTCCTCGCTACAGCCTGCCGTGGTTGAGGCAGTTCGCTCCACGCGGGTAAACATTCTTATACAACAAGTTCATTAGGGGAAGTGCCCGTTGTGTACAGTGTGGGAGAAAAGCTGCTTGTGTTCCACCTGCACCTAAAGCAGAGTTCTTCGGGTAAAACTGCGTGTTTTGGGAGAGGAAATGCTTACAGGCCTCCCTACAGCCTGCCTTGGTTGAGACAGTTCGCTCCACGTGGGAAAACATTCTTATAGAACAAGTTCATTCGGGGAAGTGCCCGTTGTGTACACTGTGGGAGAAAAGCTGCTTGTGTTCCACCTGCAACTAAAGCAGAGTTCTACGGGTAAAACTGCGTGTTTTGGGAGAGGAAACCCTTTCGGGCAAAGACCAATTGGGAACACAGCGGGAGAAAAGCTGCTTGTGTTCCACCTGCAATTAAAGCAGAGTTCTTAGGGTAAAACTTCGTGTTGTGGGAGAGGAAATGCTTACACTCCTCCCTCCTGCCTGCCTTGGTTGAGACAGTTCGCTCCACATGGGAAACCCTGCATATGGAAGTTCATTCGAGGTAGAGGGCCAAAAGTACACAGTGGGATAATTGCTGCTTGTGTTCCACCTGCAACTAAAGCAGAGTTCTTCGGGTAAAACTGCGTGTTTTGGGAGAGGAAACTCTTTCGGGCAAAGGCCCTTTGGGTACACTGTGGGAGAAAAGCTGCTTGTGTTCCACCTGCAACTAAAGCAGAGTTCTTCGGGTAAAGCTGCGTGTTTTGGGAGAGGAAATGCTTACAGTCCTCCCTCCTGCCTTGGTTGACACAGTTCTCTCCACATGGGAAACCCTGCATATGGAAGTTCATTAGAGGTAGAGCACAAAGAGTACACAGTGGGAGAAATGCTGCTTGTGTTCCACCTGCAACTATAGCAGAGTTCTTCAGGTAAAACTGCGTGATTTCAGAGAGGAAACTCTTTCGGGCAAAGGCCCATTGGGTACAGTGTGGGAGAAAAGCTGCTTGTGTTCCACCTGCAACTAAAGCAGAGTTCTTCGGGTAAAACTGCTTGTTTTGGGAGAGGAAATGCTTACAGGCCTCCCTACTGCCTGCCTTGGTTGAGACAGTTCGCTCCACGTGGGAAACCCTGCATATAGAAGTTCATTCATGGAAGAGCCCAAAGAGTTCATAGTGGGAGAAATGCTTCTTGTGTTCCACCTGCAACTAAAGCAGAGTTCTTCCATTAAAACTGCGTGGTTTGGGAGAGGAAACCCTTTCGGGTAAAGGCCCTTTGGTTACACTGTGGGAGAAAAGCTGCTTGTGTTCCACCTGCAACTAAAGCAGAGTTCTTCCGTTAAAACTGCGTGTTTTGGGAGAGGAAATGCTTACAGTCCTCCCTCCTGCCTGCCATGGTTGAGGCAGTTCGCTCCACGCGGGTAACCATTCTTATAGAACAAGTTCATTCGGGGAAGTGCCCGTTGTGTACACTGGGGGAGAAAAGCTGCTTGTGTTCCACCTGCAACTAAAGCAGAGTTCTTCGGGTAAAACTGCGTGTTTTGGGAGAGGAAATGCTTACAGGCCTCCCTACAGCCTGCCTTGGTTGAGACAGTTCGCTCCACGTGGGAAAACATTCTTATAGAACAAGTTCATTAGGGGAAGTGCCCGTTGTGTACACTGTGGGAGAAAAGCTGCTTGTGTTCCACCTGCAACTAAAGCAGAGTTCTTCGGGTAAAACTGCATGTTTTGGGAGAGGAAACCCTTTCGGGCAAGGACCAATTGGGAACACAGCGGGAGAAAAGCTGCTTGTGTTCCACCTGCAATTAAAGCAGAGTTCTTAGGGTAAAACTTCGTGTTGTGGGAGAGGAAATGCTTACACTCCTCCCTCCTGCCTGCCTTGGTTGAGACAGTTCGCTCCACATGGGAAACCCTGCATATGGAAGTTCATTCGAGGTAGAGCGCAAAAAGTACACAGTGGGAGAATTGCTGCTTGTGTTCCACCTGCAACTAAAGCAGAGTTCTTCGGGTAAAACTGCGTGTTTTGGCAGAGGACATGCTTACAGTCCTCGCTACAGCCTGCCGTGGTTGAGGCAGTTCGCTCCACCTGCTAAACACTGCATATAGAATTTTCTTCGTGGAAGAGACCAAAGAGTACACCGTGGGGAAATGCTGCGTGTGTTTCCCCTGCAACTAAAGCAGAGTTCATCGGGTAAAACTGCGTGTTTTGGGAGAGGACATGCTTACAGGCCTTCCTACTGCCTGCCTTGGTTGAGACAGTTCGCTCCACGTGGGAAACCCTGCATATAGAAGTTCATTTGAGGTAGAGCCCAAAGAGTACACAGTGGGAGAAATGCTGCTTGTGTTCCACCTGCAACTAAAGCAGAGTTCTTCGGGTAAAACTGCGTGTTTTGGGAGAGGAAACTCTTTCGGGCAAAGGCCCTTTGGGTACACTGTGGGAGAAAAGCTGCTTGTGTTCCACCTGCAACTAAAGCAGAGTTCTTCACGTAAAACTGCGTGTTTTGGGAGAGGACATGCTTACAATCCTCGCTACAGCCTGCCGTGGTTGAGGCAGTTGGCTCCACCTGAGAAACCCTGCATATAGTAGTTCATTTGTGGTAGAGCCCAAAGAGTACACAGTGCGAGAAATGCTGCTTGTGTTCCACCTGCAACTAAAGCAGAGCCCTTCCGATTAAACTGCGTGTTTTGGGAGAGGAAATGCTTACAGTCCTTACTAGAGACTGCCATGGTTGAGGCAGTTCGCTCCACACGGGTAACCATTCTTATACAACAAGTTCATTAGGGGAAATGCCCATTGTGTACACTGAGGGAGAAAAGCTGCTTGTGTTCCACCTGCAACTAAAGCAGATTTCTTCGGGTAAAACTGCGTGTTTTGGGAGAGGAAATGCTTACAGGCCTCCCTACAGCCTGCCTTGGTTGAGACAGTTCGCTCCACGTGGGAAAACATTCTTATAGAACAAGTTCATTAGGGGAAGTGCCCATTGTGTACACTGTGGGAGAAAAGCTGCTTGTGTTCCACCTGCAACTAAAGCAGAGTTCTTCGGGTAAAACTGCATGTTTTGGGAGAGGAAACCCTTTCGGGCAAAGACCAATTGGGAACACAGCGGGAGAAAAGCTGCTTGTGTTCCACCTGCAATTAAAGCAGAGTTCTTAGGGTAAAACTGCGTGTTTTGGGAGAGGAAATGCTTACAGTCCTCCCTCCTGCCGGCCTTGGTTGAGACAGTTCGTTCCACATGGGAAACCCTGCATATAGAAGTTCATTCGAGGTAGAGCGCAAAGAGTACACAGTGGGAGAAATGCTGCTTGTGTTCCACCTGCAACTAAAGCAGAGTTCTTCGGGTAAAACTGCTTGTTTTGGGAGAGGAAATGCTTACAGGCCTCCCTACTGCCTGCCTTGGTTGAGACAGTTCGCTCCACGTGGGAAACCCTGCATATAGAAGTTCATTCATGGAAGAGCCCAAAGAGTTCATAGTGGGAGAAATGCTTCTTGTGTTCCACCTGCAACTAAAGCAGAGTTCTTCCATTAAAACTGCGTGGTTTGGGAGAGGAAACCCTTTCGGGTAAAGGCCCTTTGGTTACACTGTGGGAGAAAAGCTGCTTGTGTTCCACCTGCAACTAAAGCAGAGTTCTTCCGTTAAAACTGCGTGTTTTGGGAGAGGAAAGGCTTACAGTCCTCCCTCCTGCCTGCCATGGTTGAGGCAGTTCGCTCCACGCGGGTAACCATTCTTATAGAACAAGTTCATTCGGGGAAGTGCCCGTTGTGTACACTGTGGGAGAAAAGCTGCTTGTGTTCCACCTGCAACTAAAGCAGAGCTCTTCCGATAAAACTGCGTGTTTTGGGAGACGAAATGCTTACAGTCCTACCTACTGCCTGCCATGGTTGAGGCAGTTCGCTCCACGCGGGTAAACATTCTTATACAACAAGTTCAGTAGGGGAAGTGCCCGTTGTGTACACTGTGGGAGGAAAGCTGCTTGTGTTCCACCTGCAACTAAAGCAGAGCTCTTCCGATAAAACTGCGTGTTTTGGGAGACGAAATGCTTACAGTCCTACCTACTGCCTGCCATGGTTGAGGCAGTTCGCTCCACGCGGGTAAACATTCTTATACAACAAGTTCATTAGGGGAAGTGCCCGTTGTGTACACTGTGGGAGAAAAGCTGCTTGTGTTCCACCTGCACCTAAAGCAGAGTTCTTCCGATAAAACTGCGTGTTTTGGGAGAGGAAATGCTTACAGTCCTCCCTCCTGCCGGCCTTGGTTGAGACAGTTCGTTCCACATGGGAAACCCTGCATATAGAAGTTCATTCGAGGTAGAGCGCAAAGAGTACACAGTGGGAGAAATGCTGCTTGTGTTCCACCTGCAACTAAAGCAGAGTTCTTCGGGTAAAACTGCTTGTTTTGGGAGAGGAAATGCTTACAGGCCTCCCTACTGCCTGCCTTGGTTGAGACAGTTCGCTCCACGTGGGAAACCCTGCATATAGAAGTTCATTCATGGAAGAGCCCAAAGAGTTCATAGTGGGAGAAATGCTTCTTGTGTTCCACCTGCAACTAAAGCAGAGTTCTTCCATTAAAACTGCGTGGTTTGGGAGAGGAAACCCTTTCGGGTAAAGGCCCTTTGGTTACACTGTGGGAGAAAAGCTGCTTGTGTTCCACCTGCAACTAAAGCAGAGTTCTTCCGTTAAAACTGCGTGTTTTGGGAGAGGAAAGGCTTACAGTCCTCCCTCCTGCCTGCCATGGTTGAGGCAGTTCGCTCCACGCGGGTAACCATTCTTATAGAACAAGTTCATTCGGGGAAGTGCCCGTTGTGTACACTGTGGGAGAAAAGCTGCTTGTGTTCCACCTGCAACTAAAGCAGAGTTCTTCGGGTAAAACTGCGTGTTTTGGGAGAGGAAATGCTTACAGGCCTCCCTACAGCCTGCCTTGGTTGAGACAGTTCGCTCCACGTTGGAAAACATTCTTATAGAACAAGTTCATTCGGGGAAGTGCCCGTTGTGTACACTGTGGGAGAAAAGCTGCTTGTGTTCCACCTGCAACTAAAGCAGAGTTCTTCGGGTAAAACTGCGTGTTTTGGGAGAGGAAACCCTTTCGGGCAAAGACCAATTGGGAACACAGCGGGAGAAAAGCTGCTTGTGTTCCACCTGCAATTAAAGCAGAGTTCTTAGGGTAAAACTTCGTGTTGTGGGAGAGGAAATGCTTACACTCCTCCCTCCTGCCTGCCTTGGTTGAGACAGTTCGCTCCACATGGGAAACCCTGCATATGGAAGTTCATTCGAGGTAGAGGGCAAAAAGTACACAGTGGGAGAATTGCTGCTTGTGTTCCACCTGCAACTAAAGCAGAGTTCTTCGGGTAAAACTGCGTGTTTTGGGAGAGGAAACTCTTTCGGGCAAAGGCCCTTTGGGTACACTGTGGGAGAAAAGCTGCTTGTGTTCCACCTGCAACTAAAGCAGAGTTCTTCAGGTAAAACTGCGTGTTTTGAGAGAGGACATGCTTACAGTCCTCGCTACAGCCTGCCGTGGTTGAGGCAGTTCGCTCCACGCGGGTAAACATTCTTATACAACAAGTTCATTAGGGGAAGTGCCCGTTGTGTACAGTGTGGGAGAAAAGCTGCTTGTGTTCCACCTGCACCTAAAGCAGAGTTCTTCCGATAAAACTGCGTGTTTTGGGAGAGGAAATGCTTACAGTCCTCCCTCCTGCCGGCCTTGGTTGAGACAGTTCGTTCCACATGGGAAACCCTGCATATAGATGTTCATTCGAGGTAGAGCGCAAAGAGTACACAGTGGGAGAAATGCTGCTTGTGTTCCACCTGCAACTAAAGCAGAGTTCTTCGGGTAAAACTGCGTGTTTTGGGAGAGGAAGTGCTTGCAGTCCTCGCTTCAGCCTGCGGTGGTTTAGGCCTTTCACTCCACGCGGCACACCTTGCGTATAGAATTTCTTTCGGGCAAAGGACAATTGGGTACACTGTGGGAGAAAAGCTGCTTCTGTTCCACCTGCAACTAAAGCAGAGTTCTTCGGGTAAAGCTGCGTGTTTGGGGAGAGGACATGCTTACAGTCCTCCCTCCTGCCTTGGTTGAGACAGTTCGCTCCACATGGGAAACCCTGCATATGGAAGTTCATTCGAGGTAGAGGGCAAAAAGTACACAGTGGGAGAATTGCTGCTTGTGTTCCACCTGCAACTAAAGCAGAGTTCTTCGGGTAAAACTGCGTGTTTTGGGAGAGGAAACTCTTTCGGGCAAAGGCCCTTTGGGTACACTGTGGGAGAAAAGCTGCTTGTGTTCCACCTGCAACTAAAGCAGAGTTCTTCGGGTAAAGCTGCGTGTTTTGGGAGAGGAAATGCTTACAGTCCTCCCTCCTGCCTTGGTTGACACAGTTCTCTCCACATGGGAAACCCTGCATATGGAAGTTCATTAGAGGTAGAGCACAAAGAGTACACAGTGGGAGAAATGCTGCTTGTGTTCCACCTGCAACTATAGCAGAGTTCTTCAGGTAAAACTGCGTGATTTCGGAGAGGAAACTCTTTCGGGCAAAGGCCCATTGGGTACAGTGTGGGAGAAAAGCTGCTTGTGTTCCACCTGCAACTAAAGCAGAGTTCTTCGGGTAAAACTGCTTGTTTTGGGAGAGGAAATGCTTACAGGCCTCCCTACTGCCTGCCTTGGTTGAGACAGTTCGCTCCACGTGGGAAACCCTGCATATAGAAGTTCATTCATGGAAGAGCCCAAAGAGTTCATAGTGGGAGAAATGCTTCTTGTGTTCCACCTGCAACTAAAGCAGAGTTCTTCCATTAAAACTGCGTGGTTTGGGAGAGGAAACCCTTTCGGGTAAAGGCCCTTTGGTTACACTGTGGGAGAAAAGCTGCTTGTGTTCCACCTGCAACTAAAGCAGAGTTCTTCCGTTAAAACTGCGTGTTTTGGGAGAGGAAAGGCTTACAGTCCTCCCTCCTGCCTGCCATGGTTGAGGCAGTTCGCTCCACGCGGGTAACCATTCTTATAGAACAAGTTCATTCGGGGAAGTGCCCGTTGTGTACACTGGGGGAGAAAAGCTGCTTGTGTTCCACCTGCAACTAAAGCAGAGTTCTTCGGGTAAAACTGCGTGTTTTGGGAGAGGAAATGCTTACAGGCCTCCCTACAGCCTGCCTTGGTTGAGACAGTTCACTCCACGTGGGAAAACATTCTTATAGAACAAGTTCATTAGGGGAAGTGCCCGTTGTGTACACTGTGGGAGAAAAGCTGCTTGTGTTCCACCTGCAACTAAAGCAGAGTTCTTCGGGTAAAACTGCATGTTTTGGGAGAGGAAACCCTTTCGGGCAAGGACCAATTGGGAACACAGCGGGAGAAAAGCTGCTTGTGTTCCACCTGCAATTAAAGCAGAGTTCTTTGGGTAAAACTTCGTGTTGTGGGAGAGGAAATGCTTACACTCCTCCCTCCTGCCTGCCTTGGTTGAGACAGTTCGCTCCACATGGGAAACCCTGCATATGGAAGTTCATTCGAGGTAGAGCGCAAAAAGTACACAGTGGGAGAATTGCTGCTTGTGTTCCACCTGCAACTAAAGCAGAGTTCTTCGGGTAAAACTGCGTGTTTGGGGAGAGGAAACTCTTTCGGGCAAAGGCCCTTTGGGTACACTGTGGGAGAAAAGCTGCTTGTGTTCCACCTGCAACTAAAGCAGAGTTCTTCAGGTAAAACTGCGTGTTTTGGGAGAGGACATGCTTACAGTCCTCGCTACAGCCTGCCGTGGTCGAGGCAGTTCGCTCCACGCGGGTAAACATTCTTATACAACAAGTTCAGTAGGGGAAGTGCCCGTTGTGTACACTGTGGGAGGAAAGCTGCTTGTGTTCCACCTGCAACTAAAGCAGAGCTCTTCCGATAAAACTGCGTGTTTTGGGAGACGAAATGCTTACAGTCCTACCTACTGCCTGCCATGGTTGAGGCAGTTCGCTCCACGCGGGTAAACATTCTTATACAACAAGTTCATTAGGGGAAGTGCCCGTTGTGTACAGTGTGGGAGAAAAGCTGCTTGTGTTCCACCTGCACCTAAAGCAGAGTTCTTCCGATAAAACTGCGTGTTTTGGGAGAGGAAATGCTTACAGTCCTCCCTCCTGCCGGCCTTGGTTGAGACAGTTCGTTCCACATGGGAAACCCTGCATATAGAAGTTCATTCGAGGTAGAGCGCAAAGAGTACACAGTGGGAGAAATGCTGCTTGTGTTCCACCTGCAACTAAAGCAGAGTTCTTCGGGTAAAACTGCGTGTTTTGGGAGAGGAAGTGCTTGCAGTCCTCGCTTCAGCCTGCGGTGGTTTAGGCCTTTCACTCCACGCGGCACACCTTGCGTATAGAATTTCTTTCGGGCAAAGGACAATTGGGTACACTGTGGGAGAAAAGCTGCTTGTGTTCCACCTGCAACTAAAGCAGAGTTCTTCGGGTAAAGCTGCGTGTTTGGGGAGAGGACATGTTTACAGTCCTCGCCATAGCCTGCCTTGGTTGAGGCAGTTCGCTCCACGTGGGAAGCTCGGCATGTAGAATTTCATTCGTGGAAGAGACCAAAGAGTCCACAGTGGGAGAAAAGCTGCTTGTGTTCCACCTGCAACTAAAGCAGAGCTCTTCCGATAAAACTGCGTGTTTTGGGAGAGGAAATGCTTACAGTCCTCCCTCCTGCCTGCCTTGGTTGAGGCAGTTCGCTCCACATGGGAAACTCTGCATATAGAAATTCAATTGTGGAAGAGCCCAAAGAGAACACAGTGGGAGAAATGCTGCTTGTGTTCCACCTGCAACTGAAGCAGAGTTCTTCGGGTAAAACTGCGTGTTTTGGCAGAGGACATGCTTACAGTCCTCGCTGCAGCCTGCCGTGGTTGAGGCAGTTCGCTCCACCTGCTAAACACTGCATATAGAATTTTCTTCGTGGAAGAGACCAAAGAGTACACCGTGGGGAAATGCTGCGTGTGTTTCCCCTGCAACTAAAGCAGAGTTCATCGGGTAAAACTGCGTGTTTTGGGAGAGGACTTGCTTACAGGCCTTCCTACTGCCTGCCTTGGTTGAGACAGTTCGCTCTACGTGGGAAACCCTGCATATAGAAGTTCATTTGAGGTAGAGCCCAAAGAGTACACAGTGGGAGAAATGCTGCTTTTGTTCCACCTGCAACTAAAGCAGAGTTCTTCGGGTAAAACTGCGTGTTTTGGGAGAGGAAACTCTTTCGGGCAAAGGCCCTTTGGGTACACTGTGGGAGAAAAGCTGCTTGTGTTCCACCTGCAACTAAAGCAGAGTTCTTCACGTAAAACTGCGTGTTTTGGGAGAGGACATGCTTACAATCCTCGCTACAGCCTGCCGTGGTTGAGGCAGTTGGCTCCACCTGAGAAACCCTGCATATAGTAGTTCATTTGTGGTAGAGCCCAAAGAGTACACAGTGCGAGAAATGCTGCTTGTGTTCCACCTGCAACTAAAGCAGAGCCCTTCCGATTAAACTGCGTGTTTTGGGAGAGGAAATGCTTACAGTCCTTACTAGAGACTGCCATGGTTGAGGCAGTTCGCTCCACACGGGTAACCATTCTTATACAACAAGTTCATTAGGGGAAATGCCCATTGTGTACACTGAGGGAGAAAAGCTGCTTGTGTTCCACCTGCAACTAAAGCAGATTTCTTCGGGTAAAACTGCGTGTTTTGGGAGAGGAAATGCTTACAGGCCTCCCTACAGCCTGCCTTGGTTGAGACAGTTCGCTCCACGTGGGAAAACATTCTTATAGAACAAGTTCATTAGGGGAAGTGCCCGTTGTGTACACTGTGGGAGAAAAGCTGCTTGTGTTCCACCTGCAACTAAAGCAGAGTTCTTCGGGTAAAACTGCATGTTTTGGGAGAGGAAACCCTTTCGGGCAAAGACCAATTGGGAACACAGCGGGAGAAAAGCTGCTTGTGTTCCACCTGCAATTAAAGCAGAGTTCTTAGGGTAAAACTTCGTGTTGTGGGAGAGGAAATGCTTACACTCCTCCCTCCTGCCTGCCTTGGTTGAGACAGTTCGCTCCACATGGGAAACCCTGCATATGGAAGTTCATTCGAGGTAGAGGGCAAAAAGTACACAGTGGGAAAATTGCTGCTTGTGTTCCACCTGCAACTAAAGCAGAGTTCTTCGGGTAAAACTGCGTGTTTTGGGAGAGGAAACTCTTTCGGGCAAAGGCCCTTTGGGTACACTGTGGGAGAAAAGCTGCTTGTGATCCACCTGCAACTAAAGCAGAGTTCTTCGGGTAAAGCTGCGTGTTTTGGGAGAGGAAATGCTTACAGTCCTCCCTCCTGCCTTGGTTGACACAGTTCTCTCCACATGGGAAACCCTGCATATGGAAGTTCATTAGAGGTAGAGCACAAAGAGTACACAGTGGGAGAAATGCTGCTTGTGTTCCACCTGCAACTATAGCAGAGTTCTTCAGGTAAAACTGCGTGATTTCGGAGAGGAAACTCTTTCGGGCAAAGGCCCATTGGGTACAGTGTGGGAGAAAAGCTGCTTGTGTTCCACCTGCAACTAAAGCAGAGTTCTTCGGGTAAAACTGCTTGTTTTGGGAGAGGAAATGCTTACAGGCCTCCCTACTGCCTGCCTTGGTTGAGACAGTTCGCTCCACGTGGGAAACCCTGCATATAGAAGTTCATTCATGGAAGAGCCCAAAGAGTTCATAGTGGGAGAAATGCTTCTTGTGTTCCACCTGCAACTAAAGCAGAGTTCTTCCATTAAAACTGCGTGGTTTGGGAGAGGAAACCCTTTCGGGTAAAGGCCCTTTGGTTACACTGTGGGAGAAAAGCTGCTTGTGTTCCACCTGCAACTAAAGCAGAGTTCTTCGGGTAAAACTGCGTGTTTTGGGAGAGGAAATGCTTACAGGCCTCCCTACAGCCTGCCTTGGTTGAGACAGTTCGCTCCACGTGGGAAAACATTCTTATAGAACAAGTTCATTAGGGGAAGTGCCCGTTGTGTACACTGTGGGAGAAAAGCTGCTTGTGTTCCACCTGCAACTAAAGCAGAGTTCTTCGGGTAAAACTGCATGTTTTGGGAGAGGAAACCCTTTCGGGCAAGGACCAATTGGGAACACAGCGGGAGAAAAGCTGCTTGTGTTCCACCTGCAATTAAAGCAGAGTTCTTAGGGTAAAACTTCGTGTTGTGGGAGAGGAAATGCTTACACTCCTCCCTCCTGCCTGCCTTGGTTGAGACAGTTCGCTCCACATGGGAAACCCTGCATATGGAAGTTCATTCGAGGTAGAGCGCAAAAAGTACACAGTGGGAGAATTGCTGCTTGTGTTCCACCTGCAACTAAAGCAGAGTTCTTCGGGTAAAACTGCGTGTTTTGGGAGAGGAAACTCTTTCGGGCAAAGGCCCTTTGGGTACACTGTGGGAGAAAAGCTGCTTGTGTTCCACCTGCAACTAAAGCAGAGTTCTTCAGGTAAAACTGCGTGTTTTGGGAGAGGACATGCTTACAGTCCTCGCTACAGCCTGCCGTGGTTGAGGCAGTTCGCTCCACGCGGGTAAACATTCTTATACAACAAGTTCAGTAGGGGAAGTGCCCGTTGTGTACACTGTGGGAGGAAAGCTGCTTGTGTTCCACCTGCAACTAAAGCAGAGCTCTTCCGATAAAACTGCGTGTTTTGGGAGACGAAATGCTTACAGTCCTACCTACTGCCTGCCATGGTTGAGGCAGTTCGCTCCACGCGGGTAAACATTCTTATACAACAAGTTCATTAGGGGACGTGCCCGTTGTGTACAGTGTGGGAGAAAAGCTGCTTGTGTTCCACCTGCACCTAAAGCAGAGTTCTTCCGATAAAACTGCGTGTTTTGGGAGAGGAAATGCTTACAGTCCTCCCTCCTGCCGGCCTTGGTTGAGACAGTTCGTTCCACATGGGAAACCCTGCATATAGAAGTTCATTCGAGGTAGAGCGCAAAGAGTACACAGTGGGAGAAATGCTGCTTGTGTTCCACCTGCAACTAAAGCAGAGTTCTTCGGGTAAAACTGCGTGTTTTGGGAGAGGAAGTGCTTGCAGTCCTCGCTTCAGCCTGCGGTGGTTTAGGCCTTTCACTCCACGCGGCACACCTTGCGTATAGATTTTCTTTCGGGCAAAGGACAATTGGGTACACTGTGGGAGAAAAGCTGCTTGTGTTCCACCTGCAACTAAAGCAGAGTTCTTCGGGTAAAGCTGCGTGTTTGGGGAGAGGACATGCTTACAGTCCTCCCTCCTGCCTTGGTTGAGACAGTTCTCTCCACATGGGAAACCCTGCATATGGAAGTTCATTAGAGGTAGAGCACAAAGAGTACACAGTGGGAGAAATGCTGCTTGTGTTCCACCTGCAACTATAGCAGAGTTCTTCAGGTAAAACTGCGTGATTTCGGAGAGGAAACTCTTTCGGGCAAAGGCCCATTGGGTACAGTGTGGGAGAAAAGCTGCTTGTGTTCCACCTGCAACTAAAGCAGAGTTCTTCGGGTAAAACTGCTTGTTTTGGGAGAGGAAATGCTTACAGGCCTCCCTACTGCCTGCCTTGGTTGAGACAGTTCGCTCCACGTGGGAAACCCTGCATATAGAAGTTCATTCATGGAAGAGCCCAAAGAGTTCATAGTGGGAGAAATGCTTCTTGTGTTCCACCTGCAACTAAAGCAGAGTTCTTCCATTAAAACTGCGTGGTTTGGGAGAGGAAACCCTTTCGGGTAAAGGCCCTTTGGTTACACTGTGGGAGAAAAGCTGCTTGTGTTCCACCTGCAACTAAAGCAGAGTTCTTCCGTTAAAACTGCGTGTTTTGGGAGAGGAAATGCTTACAGTCCTCCCTCCTGCCTGCCATGGTTGAGGCAGTTCGCTCCACGCGGGTAACCATTCTTATAGAACAAGTTCATTAGGGGAAGTGCCCGTTGTGTACACTGGGGGAGAAAAGCTGCTTGTGTTCCACCTGCAACTAAAGCAGAGTTCTTCGGGTAAAACTGCGTGTTTTGGGAGAGGAAATGCTTACAGGCCTCCCTACAGCCTGCCTTGGTTGAGACAGTTCGCTCCACGTGGGAAAACATTCTTATAGAACAAGTTCATTAGGGGAAGTGCCCGTTGTGTACACTGTGGGAGAAAAGCTGCTTGTGTTCCACCTGCAACTAAAGCAGAGTTCTTCGGGTAAAACTGCATGTTTTGGGAGAGGAAACCCTTTCGGGCAAGGACCAATTGGGAACACAGCGGGAGAAAAGCTGCTTGTGTTCCACCTGCAATTAAAGCAGAGTTCTTAGGGTAAAACTTCGTGTTGTGGGAGAGGAAATGCTTACACTCCTCCCTCCTGCCTGCCTTGGTTGAGACAGTTCGCTCCACATGGGAAACCCTGCATATGGAAGTTCATTCGAGGTAGAGCGCAAAAAGTACACAGTGGGAGAATTGCTGCTTGTGTTCCACCTGCAACTAAAGCAGAGTTCTTCGGGTAAAACTGCGTGTTTTGGGAGAGGAAACTCTTTCGGGCAAAGGCCCTTTGGGTACACTGTGGGAGAAAAGCTGCTTGTGTTCCACCTGCAACTAAAGCAGAGTTCTTCAGGTAAAACTGCGTGTTTTGGGAGAGGACATGCTTACAGTCCTCGCTACAGCCTGCCGTGGTTGAGGCAGTTCGCTCCACGCGGGTAAACATTCTTATACAACAAGTTCAGTAGGGGAAGTGCCCGTTGTGTACACTGTGGGAGGAAAGCTGCTTGTGTTCCACCTGCAACTAAAGCAGAGCTCTTCCGATAAAACTGCGTGTTTTGGGAGACGAAATGCTTACAGTCCTACCTACTGCCTGCCATGGTTGAGGCAGTTCGCTCCACGCGGGTAAACATTCTTATACAACAAGTTCATTAGGGGAAGTGCCCGTTGTATACACTGTGGGAGAAAAGCTGCTTGTGTTCCACCTGCACCTAAAGCAGAGTTCTTCCGATAAAACTGCGTGTTTTGGGAGAGGAAATGCTTACAGTCCTCCCTCCTGCCGGCCTTGGTTGAGACAGTTCGTTCCACATGGGAAACCCTGCATATAGAAGTTCATTCGAGGTAGAGCGCAAAGAGTACACAGTGGGAGAAATGCTGCTTGTGTTCCACCTGCAACTAAAGCAGAGTTCTTCGGGTAAAACTGCGTGTTTTGGGAGAGGAAGTGCTTGCTGTCCTCGCTTCAGCCTGCGGTGGTTTAGGCCTTTCACTCCACGCGGCACACCTTGCGTATAGAATTTCTTTCGGGCAAAGGACAATTGGGTACACTGTGGGAGGAAAGCTGCTTGTGTTCCACCTGCAACTAAAGCAGAGTTCTTCGGGTAAAGCTGCGTGTTTGGGGAGAGGACATGTTTACAGTCCTCGCCATAGCCTGCCTTGGTTGAGGCAGTTCGCTCCACGTGGGAAGCTCGGCATGTAGAATTTCATTCGTGGAAGAGACCAAAGAGTCCACAGTGGGAGAAAAGCTGCTTGTGTTCCACCTGCAACTAAAGCAGAGCTCTTCTGATAAAACTGCGTGTTTTGGGAGAGGAAATGCTTACAGTCCTCCCTCCTGCCTGCCTTGGTTGAGGCAGTTCGCTCCACGTGGGAAACTCTGCATATAGAAATTCAATTGTGGAAGAGCCCAAAGAGAACACAGTGGGAGAAATGCTGCTTGTGTTCCACCTGCAACTGAAGCAGAGTTCTTCGGGTAAAACTGCGTGTTTTGGCAGAGGACATGCTTACAGTCCTCGCTGCAGCCTGCCGTGGTTGAGGCAGTTCGCTCCACCTGCTAAACACTGCATATAGAATTTTCTTCGTGGAAGAGACCAAAGAGTACACCGTGGGGAAATGCTGCGTGTGTTGCCCCTGCAACTAAAGCAGAGTTCATCGGGTAAAACTGCGTGTTTTGGGAGAGGACATGCTTACAGGCCTTCCTACTGCCTGCCTTGGTTGAGACAGTTCGCTCCACGTGGGAAACCCTGCATATAGAAGTTCATTTGAGGTAGAGCCCAAAGAGTACACAGTGGGAGAAATGCTGCTTGTGTTCCACCTGCAACTAAAGCAGAGTTCTTCGGGTAAAACTGCGTGTTTTGGGAGAGGAAACTCTTTCGGGCAAAGGCCCTTTGGGTACACTGTGGGAGAAAAGCTGCTTGTGTTCCACCTGCAACTAAAGCAGAGTTCTTCATGTAAAACTGCGTGTTTTGGGAGAGGACATGCTTACAATCCTCGCTACAGCCTGCCGTGGTTGAGGCAGTTGGCTCCACCTGAGAAACCCTGCATATAGTAGTTCATTTGTGGTAGAGCCCAAAGAGTACACAGTGCGAGAAATGCTGCTTGTGTTCCACCTGCAACTAAAGCAGAGCCCTTCCGATTAAACTGCGTGTTTTGGGAGAGGAAATGCTTACAATCCTTACTAGAGACTGCCATGGTTGAGGCAGTTCGCTCCACACGGGTAACCATTCTTATACAACAAGTTCATTAGGGGAAATGCCCATTGTGTACACTGAGGGAGAAAAGCTGCTTGTGTTCCACCTGCAACTAAAGCAGATTTCTTCGGGTAAAACTGCGTGTTTTGGGAGAGGAAATGCTTACAGGCCTCCCTACAGCCTGCCTTGGTTGAGACAGTTCGCTCCACGTGGGAAAACATTCTTATAGAACAAGTTCATTAGGGGAAGTGCCCGTTGTGTACACTGTGGGAGAAAAGCTGCTTGTGTTCCACCTGCAACTAAAGCAGAGTTCTTCGGGTAAAACTGCATGTTTTGGGAGAGGAAACCCTTTCGGGCAAAGACCAATTGGGAACACAGCGGGAGAAAAGCTGCTTGTGTTCCACCTGCAATTAAAGCAGAGTTCTTAGGGTAAAACTTCGTGTTGTGGGAGAGGAAATGCTTACACTCCTCCCTCCTGCCTGCTTTGGTTGAGACAGTTCGCTCCACATGGGAAACCCTGCATATGGAAGTTCATTCGAGGTAGAGCGCAAAAAGTACACAGTGGGAGAATTGCTGCTTGTGTTCCACCTGCAACTAAAGCAGAGTTCTTCGGGTAAAACTGCGTGTTTTGGGAGAGGAAACTCTTTCGGGCAAAGGCCCTTTGGGTACACTGTGGGAGAAAAGCTGCTTGTGTTCCACCTGCAACTAAAGCAGAGTTCTTCGGGTAAAACTGCGTGTTTTGGGAGAGGAAGTGCTTACAGTCCTCACTTCAGCCTGCGGTGGTTTAGGCCTTTCACTCCACGCGGCACACCTTGCGTATAGAATTTCTTTCGGGCAAAGGACAATTGGGTACACTGTGGGAGAAAAGCTGCTTGTGTTCCACCTGCAACTAAAGCAGAGTTCTTCGGGTAAAACTGCGTGTTTTGGCAGAGGACATGCTTACAGTCCTCGCTACAGCCTGCGTGGTTGAGGCAGTTCGCTCCACCGGGTAAACACTGCATATAGAATTTCCTTCGTGGAAGAGACCAAAGAGTACACCGTGGGGAAATGCTGCTTGTGTTGCCCCTGCAACTAATGCAGAGTTCATAGTGTAAAACTGCGTGTTTTGGGAGAGGACATGCTTACAGGCCTCCCTACTGCCTGCCTTGGTTGAGACAGTTCGCTCCACGAGGGAAACCATTCTTATAGAAAAAGTTCATTAGGGCAAGTGCCCGTTGTGTACACTGTGGGAGAAAAGCTGCTTGTGTTCCACCTGCAACTAAAGCAGAGTTCTTCGGGTAAAACTGCGTGTTTTGGGAGAGGAAATGCTTACAGTCCTCGCTACAGCCTGCCATGGTTGAGGCAGTTCGCTCCACGAGGGAAACCATTCTTATAGAACATGTTCATTAGGGGAAGCGCCCATTGGGTACAATGTGGGAGAAAAGCTGCTTGTGTTCCACCTGCAACTAAAGCAGAGTTCTTCGGGTAAAACTGCGTGTTTTGGGAGAGGACATGCTTACAGTCCTCGCTACAGCCTGCCGTGGTTTAGCAGTTCGCTCCACGTGGGAAACCCTGCATATAGAAGTTCATTTGTGGAAGAGCCCAAAGAGTACACAGTGGTAGAAAAGCTGCTTCTGTTCCACCTGCAACTAAAGCAGATCTCTTCCGATAAAACTGCGTGTTTTGGGAGAGGAAATGCTTACACTCCTTACTAGAGACTGCCATGGTTGAGGCAGTTCGCTCTACGTGGGAAACCATTCTTATAGACCAAGTTCATTAGGGGAAGTGCCCATTGTGTACACTGTGGGAGAAAAGCAGCTTCTGTTCCACCTGCAACTAAAGCAGAGTTCTTCGGGTAAAACTGCGTGTTTTGGGAGAGGACATGCTTACAGTCCTCCCTCCTGCCTGCCTTGGTTGAGACAGTTCTCTCCACATGGGAAACCCTGCATATGGAAGTTCATTAGAGGTAGAGCACAAAGAGTACACAGTGGGAGAAATGCTGCTTGTGTTCCACCTGCAACTATAGCAGAGTTCTTCAGGTAAAACTGCGTGATTTCGGAGAGGAAACTCTTTCGGGCAAAGGCCCATTGGGTACAGTGTGGGAGAAAAGCTGCTTGTGTTCCACCTGCAACTAAAGCAGAGTTCTTCGGGTAAAACTGCTTGTTTTGGGAGAGGAAATGCTTACAGGCCTCCCTACTGCCTGCCTTGGTTGAGACAGTTCGCTCCACGTGGGAAACCCTGCATATAGAAGTTCATTCATGGAAGAGCCCAAAGAGTTCATAGTGGGAGAAATGCTTCTTGTGTTCCACCTGCAACTAAAGCAGAGTTCTTCCATTAAAACTGCGTGGTTTGGGAGAGGAAACCCTTTCGGGTAAAGGCCCTTTGGTTACACTGTGGGAGAAAAGCTGCTTGTGTTCCACCTGCAACTAAAGCAGAGTTCTTCCGTTAAAACTGCGTGTTTTGGGAGAGGAAATGCTTACAGTCCTCCCTCCTGCCTGCCATGGTTGAGGCAGTTCGCTCAACGCGGGTAACCATTCTTATAGAACAAGTTCATTCGGGGAAGTGCCCGTTGTGTACACTGTGGGAGAAAAGCTGCTTGTGTTCCACCTGCACCTAAAGCAGAGTTCTTCCGATAAAACTGCGTGTTTTGGGAGAGGAAATGCTTACAGGCCTCCCTACAGCCTTCCTTGGTTGAGACAGTTCGCTCCACGCGGGTAACCATTCTTATAGAACAAGTTCATTCGGGGAAGTGCCCGTTGTGTACACTGTGGGAGAAAAGCTGCTTGTGTTCCACCTGCAACTAAAGCAGAGTTCTTAGGGTAAAACTTCGTGTTGTGGGAGAGGAAATGCTTACACTCCTCCCTCCTGCCTGCCTTGGTTGAGACAGTTCTCTCCACATGGGAAAACCTGCATATGGAAGTTCATTAGAGGTAGATCACAAAGAGTACACAGTGGGAGAAATGCTGCTTGTGTTCCACCTGCAACTATAGCAGAGTTCTTCAGGTAAAACTGCGGGTTTTCGGAGAGGAAACTCTTTCGGGCAAAGGCCCATTGGGTACAGTGTGGGAGAAAAGCTGCTTGTGTTCCACCTGCAACTAAAGCAGAGTTCTTCAGGTAAAACTGCGTGTTTTGGGAGAGGACATGCTTACAGTCCTCGCTACAGCCTGCCGTGTTTGAGGCAGTTCGCTCAACGTGGGAAACCCTGCATATAATAGTTCATTTGTGGAAGAGACCACAGATTACACAGTGGGAGAAAAGCTGCTTCTGTTCCTCCTGCAACTAGAGCAGAGCTCTTCCGATAAAACTGCGTGTATTGGGAGACGAAATGCTTACAGTCCTTACTAGAGACTGCCATGGTTTAGGCAGTTCGCTCCACGCGGGTAAACATTCTTATCGAACAAGTTCATTAGGGGAAATGCCCATTGTGTACACTGTGGGAGAAAAGCTGCTTGTGTTCCACCTGCAACTAAAGCAGAGTTCTTCGGGTAAAACTGCGTGTTTTGGGAGAGGAAATGCTTACAGGCCTCCCTACTGCCTGCCTTGGTGGAGACAGTTCGCTCCACGCGGGAAACCCTGCATATAGAAGTTCATTCATGGAAGAGCCCAAAGAGTTCATAGTGGGAGAAATGCTTCTTGTGTTCCACCTGCAACTAAAGCAGAGTTCTTCAGGTAAAACTGCGTGTTTTGGGAGAGGACATGCTTACAGGCCTCCCTACTGCCTGTCTTGGTTGAGACAGTTCGCTCCACATGGGAAACCATTCTTATAGAAAAAGTTCATTAGGGGAAGTGCCCGTTGTGTACACTGTGGGAGAAAAGCTGCTTGTGTTCCACATGCAACTAAAGCAGAGTTCTTCGGGTAAAACTGCGTGTTTTGGGAGAGGAAATGCTTACAGTCCTCGTTACAGCCTGCCATGCTTGAGGCAGTTCACTCCACGAGGGAAACCATTCTTATAGAACATGTTCATTAGGGGAAGCGCCCATTGGGTACAATGTGGGAGAAAAGCTGCTTGTGTTCCACCTGCAACTAAAGCAGTGTTCTTCAGGTAAAACTGCATGTTTTGGGAGAGGACA
The DNA here is from genome assembly GCF_949752795.1 of Hyperoodon ampullatus. Lineage (NCBI taxonomy): Eukaryota > Metazoa > Chordata > Mammalia > Artiodactyla > Ziphiidae > Hyperoodon > Hyperoodon ampullatus. Next base: position 354,343 of record NW_027641084.1, read on the forward strand.
TGCTTACAGTCCTCGCTACAGCCTGCCGTGGTTTAGCAGTTCGCTCCACGTGGGAAACCCTGCATATAGAAGTTCATTCATGGAAGAGCCCAAAGAGTTCATAGTGGGAGAAATGCCTCTTGTGTTCCACCTGCAACTAAAGCAGAGTTCTTCCATTAAGACTGCGTGGTTTGGGAGAGGAAACCCTTTCGGTAAAGGCCCTTTGGGTACACTGTGGGAGAAAAGCTGCTTGTGTTCCACCTGCAACTAAAGCAGAGTTCTTCCGTTAAAACTGCGTGTTTTGGGAGAGGAAATGCTTACAGTCCTCCCTCCTGCCTGCCATGGTTGAGGCAGTTCGCTCCACGCAGGTAACCATTCTTATAGAACAAGTTCATTCGGGGAAGTGCCCGTTGTGTACACTGTGGGAGAAAAGCTGCTTGTGTTCCACCTGCAACTAAAGCAGAGTTCTTCGGGTAAAACTGCATGTTTTGGGAGAGGAAACCCTTTCGGGCAAAGACCAATTGGGAACACAGCGGGAGAAAAGCTGCTTGTGTTCCACCTGCAATTAAAGCAGAGTTCTTAGGGTAAAACTTCGTGTTGTGGGAGAGGAAATGCTTACACTCCTCCCTCCTGCCTGCCTTGGTTGAGACAGTTCGCTCCACATGGGAAACCCTGCATATGGAAGTTCATTCGAGGTAGAGCGCAAAAAGTACACAGTGGGAGAATTGCTGCTTGTGTTCCACCTGCAACTAAAGCAGAGTTCTTCGGGTAAAACTGCGTGTTTTGGGAGAGGAAACTCTTTCGGGCAAAGGCCCTTTGGGTACACTGTGGGAGAAAAGCTGCTTGTGTTCCACCTGCAACTAAAGCAGAGTTCTTCAGGTAAAACTGCGTGTTTTGGGAGAGGACATGCTTACAGTCCTCGCTACAGCCTGCCGTGGTTGAGGCAGTTCGCTCCACGCGGGTAAACATTCTTATACAACAAGTTCAGTAGGGGAAGTGCCCGTTGTGTACACTGTGGGAGGAAAGCTGCTTGTGTTCCACCTGCAACTAAAGCAGAGCTCTTCCGATAAAACTGCGTGTTTTGGGAGACGAAATGCTTACAGTCCTACCTACTGCCTGCCATGGTTGAGGCAGTTCGCTCCACGCGGGTAAACATTCTTATACAACAAGTTCATTAGGGGAAGTGCCCGTTGTGTACACTGTGGGAGAAAAGCTGCTTGTGTTCCACCTGCACCTAAAGCAGAGTTCTTCCGATAAAACTGCGTGTTTTGGGAGAGGAAATGCTTACTGTCCTCCCTCCTGCCGGCCTTGGTTGAGACAGTTCGTTCCACATGGGAAACCCTGCATATAGAATTTCATTCGGGGTAGAGCGCAAAGAGTACACAGTGGGAGAAATGCTGCTTGTGTTCCACCTGCAACTAAAGCAGAGTTCTTCGGGTAAAACTGCGTGTTTTGGGAGAGGAAGTGCTTACAGTCCTCACTTCAGCCTGCGGTGGTTTAGGCCTTTCACTCCACGCGGCACACCTTGCGTATAGAATTTCTTTCGGGCAAAGGACAATTGGGTACACTGTGGGAGAAAAGCTGCTTGTGTTCCACCTGCAACTGAAGCAGAGTTCTTCGGGTAAAACTGCGTGTTTGGGGAGAGGACATGTTTACAGTCCTCGCCATAGCCTGCCTTGGTTGAGGCAGTTCGCTCCACGAGGGAAACCATTCTTATAGAACATGTTCATTAGGGGAAGCGCCCATTGGGTACAATGTGGGAGAAAAGCTGCTTGTGTTCCACCTGCAACTAAAGCAGAGTTCTTCGGGTAAAACTGCGTGTTTTGGGAGAGGACATGCTTACAGTCCTCGCTACAGCCTGCCGTGGTTTAGCAGTTCGCTCCACGTGGGAAACCCTGCATATAGAAGTTCATTTGAGGAAGAGCCTTAAGAGTACACAGTGGTAGAAAAGCTGCTTCTGTTCCACCTGCAACTAAAGCAGATCTCTTTCGATAAAACTGCGTGTTTTGGGAGAGGAAATGCTTACACTCCTTACTAGAGACTGCCATGGTTGAGGCAGTTCGCTCCACGTGGGAAACCATTCTTATAGAACAAGTTCATTAGGGGAAGTGCCCATTGTGTACACTGTAGGAGAAAAGCAGCTTCTGTTCCACCTGCAACTAAAGCAGAGTTCTTCGGGTAAAACTGCGTGTTTTGGGAGAGGAAATGCTTACAGTCCTCCCTCCTGCCTGCCTTGGTTGAGACAGTTCTCTCCACATGGGAAACCCTGCATATGGAAGTTCATTAGAGGTAGAGCACAAAGAGTACACAGTGGGAGAAATGCTGCTTGTGTTCCACCTGCAACTATAGCAGAGTTCTTCAGGTAAAACTGCGTGATTTCGGAGAGGAAACTCTTTCGGGCAAAGGCCCATTGGGTACAGTGTGGGAGAAAAGCTGCTTGTGTTCCACCTGCAACTAAAGCAGAGTTCTTCGGGTAAAACTGCTTGTTTTGGGAGAGGAAATGCTTACAGGCCTCCCTACTGCCTGCCTTGGTTGAGACAGTTCTCTCCACGTGGGAAACCCTGCATATAGAAGTTCATTCATGGAAGAGCCCAAAGAGTTCATAGTGGGAGAAATGCTTCTTGTGTTCCACCTGCAACTAAAGCAGAGTTCTTCCATTAAAACTGCGTGGTTTGGGAGAGGAAACCCTTTCGGGTAAAGGCCCTTTGGTTACACTGTGGGAGAAAAGCTGCTTGTGTTCCACCTGCAACTAAAGCAGAGCTCTTCCGTTAAAACTGGGTGTTTTGGGAGAGGAAATGCTTACAGTCCTCCCTCCTGCCTGCCATGGTTGAGGCAGTTCGCTCCACGCGGGTAACCATTCTTATAGAACAAGTTCATTCGGGGAAGTGCCCGTTGTGTACACTGGGGGAGAAAAGCTGCTTGTGTTCCACCTGCAACTAAAGCAGAGTTCTTCGGGTAAAACTGCGTGTTTTGGGAGAGGAAATGCTTACAGGCCTCCCTACAGCCTGCCTTGGTTGAGACAGTTCGCTCCACGTGGGAAAACATTCTTATAGAACAAGTTCATTAGGGGAAGTGCCCGTTGTGTACACTGTGGGAGAAAAGCTGCTTGTGTTCCACCTGCAACTAAAGCAGAGTTCTTCGGGTAAAACTGCATGTTTTGGGAGAGGAAACCCTTTCGGGCAAAGACCAATTGGGAACACAGCGGGAGAAAAGCTGCTTGTGTTCCACCTGCAATTAAAGCAGAGTTCTTAGGGTAAAACTTCGTGTTGTGGGAGAGGAAATGCTTACACTCCTCCCTCCTGCCTGCCTTGGTTGAGACAGTTCGCTCCACATGGGAAACCCTGCATATGGAAGTTCATTCGAGGTAGAGCGCAAAAAGTACACAGTGGGAGAGTTGCTGCTTGTGTTCCACCTGCAACTAAAGCAGAGTTCTTCGGGTAAAACTGCGTGTTTTGGGAGAGGAAACTCTTTCGGGCAAAGGCCCTTTGGGTACACTGTGGGAGAAAAGCTGCTTGTGTTCCACCTGCAACTAAAGCAGAGTTCTTCAGGTAAAACTGCGTGTTTTGGGAGAGGACATGCTTACAGTCCTCGCTACAGCCTGCCGTGGTTGAGGCAGTTCGCTCCACGCGGGTAAACATTCTTATACAACAAGTTCAGTAGGGGAAGTGCCCGTTGTGTACACTGTAGGAGGAAAGCTGCTTGTGTTCCACCTGCCACTAAAGCAGAGCTCTTCCGATAAAACTGCGTGTTTTGGGAGACGAAATGCTTACAGTCCTACCTACTGCCTGCCATGGTTGAGGCAGTTCGCTCCACGCGGGTAAACATTCTTATACAACAAGTTCATTAGGGGAAGTGCCCGTTGTGTACAGTGTGGGAGAAAAGCTGCTTGTGTTCCACCTGCACCTAAAGCAGAGTTCTTCCGATAAAACTGCGTGTTTTGGGAGAGGAAATGCTTACAGTCCTCCCTCCTGCCGGCCTTGGTTGAGACAGTTCGTTCCACATGGGAAACCCTGCATATAGAAGTTCATTCGAGGTAGAGCGCAAAGAGTACACAGTGGGAGAAATGCTGCTTGTGTTCCACCTGCAACTAAAGCAGAGTTCTTCGGGTAAAACTGCGTGTTTTGGGAGAGGAAGTGCTTGCAGTCCTCGCTTCAGCCTGCGGTGGTTTAGGCCTTTCACTCCACGCGGCACACCTTGCGTATAGAATTTATTTCGGGCAAAGGACAATTGGGTACACTGTGGGAGAAAAGCTGCTTGTGTTCCACCTGCAACTAAAGCAGAGTTCTTCGGGTAAAGCTGCGTGTTTGGGGAGAGGACATGCTTACAGTCCTCCCTCCTGCCTTGGTTGAGACAGTTCTCTACACATGGGAAACCCTGCATATGGAAGTTCATTAGAGGTAGAGCACAAAGAGTACACAGTGGGAGAAATGCTGCTTGTGTTCCACCTGCAACTATAGCAGAGTTCTTCAGGTAAAACTGCGTGATTTCGGAGAGGAAACTCTTTCGGGCAAAGGCCCATTGGGTACAGTGTGGGAGAAAAGCTGCTTGTGTTCCACCTGCAACTAAAGCAGAGTTCTTCGGGTAAAACTGCTTGTTTTGGGAGAGGAAATGCTTACAGGCCTCCCTACTGCCTGCCTTGGTTGAGACAGTTCGCTCCACGTGGGAAACCCTGCATATAGAAGTTCATTCATGGAAGAGCCCAAAGAGTTCATAGTGGGAGAAATGCTTCTTGTGTTCCACCTGCAACTAAAGCAGAGTTCTTCCATTAAAACTGCGTGGTTTGGGAGAGGAAACCCTTTCGGGTAAAGGCCCTTTGGTTACACTGTGGGAGAAAAGCTGCTTGTGTTCCACCTGCAACTAAAGCAGAGTTCTTCCATTAAAACTGCGTGTTTTGGGAGAGGAAATGCTTACAGTCCTCCCTCCTGCCTGCCATGGTTGAGGCAGTTCGCTCCACGCGGGTAACCATTCTTATAGAACAAGTTCATTCGGGGAAGTGCCCGTTGTGTACACTGGGGGAGAAAAGCTGCTTGTGTTCCACCTGCAACTATAGCAGAGTTCTTCGGGTAAAACTGCGTGTTTTGGGAGAGGAAATGCTTACAGGCCTCCCTACAGCCTGCCTTGGTTGAGACAGTTCGCTCCACGTGGGAAAACATTCTTATAGAACAAGTTCATTAGGGGAAGTGCCCGTTGTGTACACTGTGGGAGAAAAGCTGCTTGTGTTCCACCTGCAACTAAAGCAGAGTTCTTCGGGTAAAACTGCATGTTTTGGGAGAGGAAACCCTTTCGGGCAAGGACCAATTGGGAACACAGCGGGAGAAAAGCTGCTTGTGTTCCACCTGCAATTAAAGCAGAGTTCTTAGGGTAAAACTTCGTGTTGTGGGAGAGGAAATGCTTACACTCCTCCCTCCTGCCTGCCTTGGTTGAGACAGTTCGCTCCACATGGGAAACCCTGCATATGGAAGTTCATTCGAGGTAGAGCGCAAAAAGTACACAGTGGGAGAATTGCTGCTTGTGTTCCACCTGCAACTAAAGCAGAGTTCTTCGGGTAAAACTGCGTGTTTTGGGAGAGGAAACTCTTTCGGGCAAAGGCCCTTTGGGTACACTGTGGGAGAAAAGCTGCTTGTGTTCCACCTGCAACTAAAGCAGAGTTCTTCAGGTAAAACTGCGTGTTTTGGGAGAGGACATGCTTACAGTCCTCGCTACAGCCTGCCGTGGTTGAGGCAGTTCGCTCCACGCGGGTAAACATTCTTATACAACAAGTTCAGTAGGGGAAGTGCCCGTTGTGTACACTGTGGGAGGAAAGCTGCTTGTGTTCCACCTGCAACTAAAGCAGAGCTCTTCCGATAAAACTGCGTGTTTTGGGAGACGAAATGCTTACAGTCCTACCTACTGCCTGCCATGGTTGAGGCAGTTCGCTCCACGCGGGTAAACATTCTTATACAACAAGTTCATTAGGGGAAGTGCCCGTTGTGTACAGTGTGGGAGAAAAGCTGCTTGTGTTCCACCTGCACCTGAAGCAGAGTTCTTCCGATAAAACTGCGTGTTTTGGGAGAGGAAATGCTTACAGTCCTCCCTCCTGCCGGCCTTGGTTGAGACAGTTCTTTCCACATGGGAAACCCTGCATATAGAAGTTCATTCGAGGTAGAGCGCAAAGAGTACACAGTGGGAGAAATGCTGCTTGTGTTCCACCTGCAACTAAAGCAGAGTTCTTCGGGTAAAACTGCGTGTTTTGGGAGAGGAAGTGCTTGCAGTCCTCGCTTCAGCCTGCGGTGGTTTAGGCCTTTCACTCCACGCGGCACACCTTGCGTATAGAATTTCTTTCGGGCAAAGGACAATTGGGTACACTGTGGGAGAAAAGCTGCTTCTGTTCCACCTGCAACTAAAGCAGAGTTCTTTGGGTAAAGCTGCGTGTTTGGGGAGAGGACATGCTTACAGTCCTCCCTCCTGCCTTGGTTGAGACAGTTCTCTCCACATGGGAAACCCTGCATATGGAAGTTCATTAGAGGTAGAGCACAAAGAGTACACAGTGGGAGAAATGCTGCTTGTGTTCCACCTGCAACTATAGCAGAGTTCTTCAGGTAAAACTGCGTGATTTCGGAGAGGAAACTCTTTCGGGCAAAGGCCCATTGGGTACAGTGTGGGAGAAAAGCTGCTTGTGTTCCACCTGCAACTAAAGCAGAGTTCTTTGGGTAAAACTGCTTGTTTTGGGAGAGGAAATGCTTACAGGCCTCCCTACTGCCTGCCTTGGTTGAGACAGTTCGCTCCACGTGGGAAACCCTGCATATAGAAGTTCATTCATGGAAGAGCCCAAAGAGTTCATAGTGGGAGAAATGCTTCTTGTGTTCCACCTGCAACTAAAGCAGAGTTCTTCCATTAAAACTGCGTGGTTTGGGAGAGGAAACCCTTTCGGGTAAAGGCCCTTTGGTTACACTGTGGGAGAAAAGCTGCTTGTGTTCCACCTGCAACTAAAGCAGAGTTCTTCCGTTAAAACTGCGTGTTTTGGGAGAGGAAATGCTTACAGTCCTCCCTCCTGCCTGCCATGGTTGAGGCAGTTCGCTCCACGCGGGTAACCATTCTTATAGAACAAGTTCATTCGGGGAAGTGCCCGTTGTGTACACTGGGGGAGAAAAGCTGCTTGTGTTCCACCTGCAACTAAAGCAGAGTTCTTCGGGTAAAACTGCGTGTTTTGGGAGAGGAAATGCTTACAGGCCTCCCTACAGCCTGCCTTGGTTGAGACAGTTCGCTCCACGTGGGAAAACATTCTTATAGAACAAGTTCATTAGGGGAAGTGCCCGTTGTGTACACTGTGGGAGAAAAGCTGCTTGTGTTCCACCTGCAACTAAAGCAGAGTTCTTCGGGTAAAACTGCATGTTTTGGGAGAGGAAACCCTTTCGGGCAAGGACCAATTGGGAACACAGCGGGAGAAAAGCTGCTTGTGTTCCACCTGCAATTAAAGCAGAGTTCTTAGGGTAAAACTTCGTGTTGTGGGAGAGGAAATGCTTACACTCCTCCCTCCTGCCTGCCTTGGTTGAGACAGTTCGCTCCACATGGGAAACCCTGCATATGGAAGTTCATTCGAGGTAGAGCGCAAAAAGTACACAGTGGGAGAATTGCTGCTTGTGTTCCACCTGCAACTAAAGCAGAGTTCTTCGGGTAAAACTGCGTGTTTTGGGTGAGGAAACTCTTTCGGGCAAAGGCCCTTTGGGTACACTGTGGGAGAAAAGCTGCTTGTGTTCCACCTGCAACTAAAGCAGAGTTCTTCAGGTAAAACTGCGTGTTTTGGGAGAGGACATGCTTACAGTCCTCGCTACAGCCTGCCGTGGTCGAGGCAGTTCGCTCCACGCGGGTAAACATTCTTATACAACAAGTTCAGTAGGGGAAGTGCCCGTTGTGTACACTGTGGGAGGAAAGCTGCTTGTGTTCCACCTGCAACTAAAGCAGAGCTCTTCCGATAAAACTGCGTGTTTTGGGAGACGAAATGCTTACAGTCCTACCTACTGCCTGCCATGGTTGAGGCAGTTCGCTCCACGCGGGTAAACATTCTTATACAACAAGTTCATTAGGGGAAGTGCCCGTTGTGTACACTGTGGGAGAAAAGCTGCTTGTGTTCCACCTGCACCTAAAGCAGAGTTCTTCCGATAAAACTGCGTGTTTTGGGAGAGGAAATGCTTACAGTCCTCCCTCCTGCCGGCCTTGGTTGAGACAGTTCGTTCCACATGGGAAACCCTGCATATAGAAGTTCATTCGAGGTAGAGCGCAAAGAGTACACAGTGGGAGAAATGCTGCTTGTGTTCCACCTGCAACTAAAGCAGAGTTCTTCGGGTAAAACTGCGTGTTTTGGGAGAGGAAGTGCTTGCAGTCCTCGCTTCAGCCTGCGGTGGTTTAGGCCTTTCACTCCACGCGGCACACCTTGCGTATAGAATTTCTTTCGGGCAAAGGACAATTGGGTACACTGTGGGAGAAAAGCTGCTTGTGTTCCACCTGCAACTAAAGCAGAGTTCTTCGGGTAAAGCTGCGTGTTTGGGGAGAGGACATGCTTACAGTCCTCCCTCCTGCCTTGGTTGAGACAGTTCTCTCCACATGGGAAACCCTGCATATGGAAGTTCATTAGAGGTAGAGCACAAAGAGTACACAGTGGGAGAAATGCTGCTTGTGTTCCACCTGCAACTATAGCAGAGTTCTTCAGGTAAAACTGCGTGATTTCGGAGAGGAAACTCTTTCGGGCAAAGGCCCATTGGGTACAGTGTGGGAGAAAAGCTGCTTGTGTTCCACCTGCAACTAAAGCAGAGTTCTTCGGGTAAAACTGCTTGTTTTGGGAGAGGAAATGCTTACAGGCCTCCCTACTGCCTGCCTTGGTTGAGACAGTTCGCTCCACGTGGGAAACCCTGCATATAGAAGTTCATTCATGGAAGAGCCCAAAGAGTTCATAGTGGGAGAAATGCTTCTTGTGTTCCACCTGCAACTAAAGCAGAGTTCTTCCATTAAAACTGCGTGGTTTGGGAGAGGAAACCCTTTCGGGTAAAGGCCCTTTGGTTACACTGTGGGAGAAAAGCTGCTTGTGTTCCACCTGCAACTAAAGCAGAGTTCTTCGGGTAAAACTGCGTGTTTTGGGAGAGGAAATGCTTACAGGCCTCCCTACAGCCTGCCTTGGTTGAGACAGTTCGCTCCACGTGGGAAAACATTCTTATAGAACAAGTTCATTAGGGGAAGTGCCCGTTGTGTACACTGTGGGAGAAAAGCTGCTTGTGTTCCACCTGCAACTAAAGCAGAGTTCTTCGGGTAAAACTGCATGTTTTGGGAGAGGAAACCCTTTCGGGCAAGGACCAATTGGGAACACAGCGGGAGAAAAGCTGCTTGTGTTCCACCTGCAATTAAAGCAGAGTTCTTAGGGTAAAACTTCGTGCTGTGGGAGAGGAAATGCTTACACTCCTCCCTCCTGCCTGCCTTGGTTGAGACAGTTCGCTCCACATGGGAAACCCTGCATATGGAAGTTCATTCGAGGTAGAGCGCAAAAAGTACACAGTGGGAGAATTGCTGCTTGTGTTCCACCTGCAACTAAAGCAGAGTTCTTCGGGTAAAACTGCGTGTTTTGGGAGAGGAAACTCTTTCGGGCAAAGGCCCTTTGGGTACACTGTGGGAGAAAAGCTGCTTGTGTTCCACCTGCAACTAAAGCAGAGTTCTTCAGGTAAAACTGCGTGTTTTGGGAGAGGACATGCTTACAGTCCTCGCTACAGCCTGCCGTGGTTGAGGCAGTTCGCTCCACGCGGGTAAACATTCTTATACAACAAGTTCAGTAGGGGAAGTGCCCGTTGTGTACACTGTGGGAGGAGAGCTGCTTGTGTTCCACCTGCAACTAAAGCAGAGCTCTTCCGATAAAACTGCGTGTTTTGGGAGACGAAATGCTTACAGTCCTCCCTCCTGCCGGCCTTGGTTGAGACAGTTCGTTCCACATGGGAAACCCTGCATATAGAAGTTCATTCGGGGTAGAGCGCAAAGAGTACACAGTGGGAGAAATGCTGCTTGTGTTCCACCTGCAACTAAAGCAGAGTTCTTCGGGTAAAACTGCATGTTTTGGGAGAGGAAGTGCTTACAGTCCTCACTTCAGCCTGCGGTGGTTTAGGCCTTTCACTCCACGCGGCACACCTTGCGTATAGAATTTCTTTCGGGCAAAGGACAATTGGGTACACTGTGGGAGAAAAGCTGCTTGTGTTCCACCTGCAACTGAAGCAGAGTTCTTCGGGTAAAACTGCGTGTTTGGGGAGAGGACATGTTTACAGTCCTCGCCATAGCCTGCCTTGGTTGAGGCAGTTCGCTCCACGAGGGAAACCATTCTTATAGAACATGTTCATTAGGGGAAGCGCCCATTGGGTACAATGTGGGAGAAAAGCTGCTTGTGTTCCACCTGCAACTAAAGCAGAGTTCTTCGGGTAAAACTGCGTGTTTTGGGAGAGGACATGCTTACAGTCCTCGCTACAGCCTGCCGTGGTTTAGCAGTTCGCTCCACGTGGGAAACCCTGCATATAGAAGTTCATTTGAGGAAGAGCCTTAAGAGTACACAGTGGTAGAAAAGCTGCTTCTGTTCCACCTGCAACTAAAGCAGATCTCTTTCGATAAAACTGCGTGTTTTGGGAGAGGAAATGCTTACACTCCTTACTAGAGACTGCCATGGTTGAGGCAGTTCGCTCCACGTGGGAAACCATTCTTATAGAACAAGTTCATTAGGGGAAGTGCCCATTGTGTACACAGTAGGAGAAAAGCAGCTTCTGTTCCACCTGCAACTAAAGCAGAGTTCTTCGGGTAAAACTGCGTGTTTTGGGAGAGGAAATGCTTACAGTCCTCCCTCCTGCCTGCCTTGGTTGAGACAGTTCTCTCCACATGGGAAACCCTGCATATGGAAGTTCATTAGAGGTAGAGCACAAAGAGTACACAGTGGGAGAAATGCTGCTTGTGTTCCACCTGCAACTATAGCAGAGTTCTTCAGGTAAAACTGCGTGATTTCGGAGAGGAAACTCTTTCGGGCAAAGGCCCATTGGGTACAGTGTGGGAGAAAAGCTGCTTGTGTTCCACCTGCAACTAAAGCAGAGTTCTTCGGGTAAAACTGCTTGTTTTGGGAGAGGAAATGCTTACAGGCCTCCCTACTGCCTGCCTTGGTTGAGACAGTTCGCTCCACGTGGGAAACCCTGCATATAGAAGTTCATTCATGGAAGAGCCCAAAGAGTTCATAGTGGGAGAAATGCTTCTTGTGTTCCACCTGCAACTAAAGCAGAGTTCTTCCATTAAAACTGCGTGGTTTGGGAGAGGAAACCCTTTCGGGTAAAGGCCCTTTGGTTACACTGTGGGAGAAAAGCTGCTTGTGTTCCACCTGCAACTAAAGCAGAGCTCTTCCGTTAAAACTGGGTGTTTTGCGAGAGGAAATGCTTACAGTCCTCCCTCCTGCCTGCCATGGTTGAGGCAGTTCGCTCCACGCGGGTAACCATTCTTATAGAACAAGTTCATTCGGGGAAGTGCCCGTTGTGTACACTGTGGGAGAAAAGCTGCTTGTGTTCCACCTGCAACTAAAGCAGAGTTCTTCGGGTAAAACTGCGTGTTTTGGGAGAGGAAATGCTTACAGGCCTCCCTACAGCCTGCCTTGGTTGAGACAGTTCGCTCCACGTGGGAAAACATTCTTATAGAACAAGTTCATTAGGGGAAGTGCCCGTTGTGTACACTGTGGGAGAAAAGCTGCTTGTGTTCCACCTGCAACTAAAGCAGAGTTCTTCGGGTAAAACTGCATGTTTTGGGAGAGGAAACCCTTTCGGGCAAAGACCAATTGGGAACACAGCGGGAGAAAAGCTGCTTGTGTTCCACCTGCAATTAAAGCAGAGTTCTTAGGGTAAAACTTCGTGTTGTGGGAGAGGAAATGCTTACACTCCTCCCTCCTGCCTGCCTTGGTTGAGACAGTTCGCTCCACATGGGAAACCCTGCATATGGAAGTTCATTCGAGGTAGAGCGCAAAAAGTACACAGTGGGAGAGTTGCTGCTTGTGTTCCACCTGCAACTAAAGCAGAGTTCTTCGGGTAAAACTGCGTGTTTTGGGAGAGGAAACTCTTTCGGGCAAAGGCCCTTTGGGTACACTGTGGGAGAAAAGCTGCTTGTGTTCCACCTGCAACTAAAGCAGAGTTCTTCAGGTAAAACTGCGTGTTTTGGGAGAGGACATGCTTACAGTCCTCGCTACAGCCTGCCGTGGTTGAGGCAGTTCGCTCCACGCGGGTAACCATTCTTATAGAATAAGTTCATTCGGGGAAGTGCCCGTTGTGTACACTGTGGGAGGAAAGCTGCTTGTGTTCCACCTGCAACTAAAGCAGAGCTCTTCCGATAAAACTGCGTGTTTTGGGAGATGAAATGCTTACAGTCCTACCTACTGCCTGCCATGGTTGAGGCAGTTCGCTCCACGCGGGTAAACATTCTTATACAACAAGTTCATTAGGGGAAGTGCCCGTTGTGTACACTGTGGGAGAAAAGCTGCTTGTGTTCCACCTGCACCTAAAGCAGAGTTCTTCCGATAAAACTGCGTGTTTTGGGAGAGGAAATGCTTACAGTCCTCCCTCCTGCCGGCCTTGGTTGAGACAGTTCGTTCCACATGGGAAACCCTGCATATAGAAGTTCATTCGGGGTAGAGCGCAAAGAGTACACAGTGGGAGAAATGCTGCTTGTGTTCCACCTGCAACTAAAGCAGAGTTCTTCGGGTAAAACTGCGTGTTTTGGGAGAGGAAGTGCTTACAGTCCTCACTTCAGCCTGCGGTGGTTTAGGCCTTTCACTCCACGCGGCACACCTTGCGTATAGAATTTCTTTCGGGCAAAGGACAATTGGGTACACTGTGGGAGAAAAGCTGCTTGTGTTCCACCTGCAACTGAAGCAGAGTTCTTCGGGTAAAACTGCGTGTTTGGGGAGAGGACATGTTTACAGTCCTCGCCATAGCCTGCCTTGGTTGAGGCAGTTCGCTCCACGAGGGAAACCATTCTTATAGAACATGTTCATTAGGGGAAGCGCCCATTGGGTACAATGTGGGAGAAAAGCTGCTTGTGTTCCACCTGCAACTAAAGCAGAGTTCTTCGGGTAAAACTGCGTGTTTTGGGAGAGGACATGCTTACAGTCCTCGCTACAGCCTGCCGTGGTTTAGCAGTTCGCTCCACGTGGGAAACCCTGCATATAGAAGTTCATTTGAGGAAGAGCCTTAAGAGTACACAGTGGTAGAAAAGCTGCTTCTGTTCCACCTGCAACTAAAGCAGATCTCTTTCGATAAAACTGCGTGTTTTGGGAGAGGAAATGCTTACACTCCTTACTAGAGACTGCCATGGTTGAGGCAGTTCGCTCCACGTGGGAAACCATTCTTATAGAACAAGTTCATTAGGGGAAGTGCCCATTGTGTACACTGTAGGAGAAAAGCAGCTTCTGTTCCACCTGCAACTAAAGCAGAGTTCTTCGGGTAAAACTGCGTGTTTTGGGAGAGGAAATGCTTACAGTCCTCCCTCCTGCCTGCCTTGGTTGAGACACTTCTCTCCACATGGGAAACCCTGCATATGGAAGTTCATTAGAGGTAGAGCACAAAGAGTACACAGTGGGAGAAATGCTGCTTGTGTTCCACCTGCAACTATAGCAGAGTTCTTCAGGTAAAACTGCGTGATTTCGGAGAGGAAACTCTTTCGGGCAAAGGCCCATTGGGTACAGTGTGGGAGAAAAGCTGCTTGTGTTCCACCTGCAACTAAAGCAGAGTTCTTCGGGTAAAACTGCTTGTTTTGGGAGAGGAAATGCTTACAGGCCTCCCTACTGCCTGCCTTGGTTGAGACAGTTCGCTCCACGTGGGAAACCCTGCATATAGAAGTTCATTCATGGAAGAGCCCAAAGAGTTCATAGTGGGAGAAATGCTTCTTGTGTTCCACCTGCAACTAAAGCAGAGTTCTTCCATTAAAACTGCGTGGTTTGGGAGAGGAAACCCTTTCGGGTAAAGGCCCTTTGGTTACACTGTGGGAGAAAAGCTGCTTGTGTTCCACCTGCAACTAAAGCAGAGCTCTTCCGTTAAAACTGGGTGTTTTGCGAGAGGAAATGCTTACAGTCCTCCCTCCTGCCTGCCATGGTTGAGGCAGTTCGCTCCACGCGGGTAACCATTCTTATAGAACAAGTTCATTCGGGGAAGTGCCCGTTGTGTACACTGTGGGAGAAAAGCTGCTTGTGTTCCACCTGCAACTAAAGCAGAGTTCTTCGGGTAAAACTGCGTGTTTTGGGAGAGGAAGTGCTTGCAGTCCTCGCTTCAGCCTGCGGTGGTTTAGGCCTTTCACTCCACGCGGCACACCTTGCGTATAGAATTTCTTTCGGGCAAAGGACAATTGGGTACACTGTGGGAGAAAAGCTGCTTGTGTTCCACCTGCAACTAAAGCAGAGTTCTTCGGGTAAAGCTGCGTGTTTGGGGAGAGGACATGCTTACAGTCCTCCCTCCTGCCTTGGTTGAGACAGTTCTCTCCACATGGGAAACCCTGCATATGGAAGTTCATTAGAGGTAGAGCACAAAGAGTACACAGTGGGAGAAATGCTGCTTGTGTTCCACCTGCAACTATAGCAGAGTTCTTCAGGTAAAACTGCGTGATTTCGGAGAGGAAACTCTTTCGGGCAAAGGCCCATTGGGTACAGTGTGGGAGAAAAGCTGCTTGTGTTCCACCTGCAACTAAAGCAGAGTTCTTCGGGTAAAACTGCTTGTTTTGGGAGAGGAAATGCTTACAGGCCTCCCTACTGCCTGCCTTGGTTGAGACAGTTCGCTCCACGTGGGAAACCCTGCATATAGAAGTTCATCATGGAAGAGCCCAAAGAGTTCATAGTGGGAGAAATGCTTCTTGTGTTCCACCTGCAACTAAAGCAGAGTTCTTCCATTAAAACTGCGTGGTTTGGGAGAGGAAACCCTTTCGGGTAAAGGCCCTTTGGTTACACTGTGGGAGAAAAGCTGCTTGTGTTCCACCTGCAACTAAAGCAGAGTTCTTCCGTTAAAACTGCGTGTTTTGGGAGAGGAAATGCTTACAGGCCTCCCTACAGCCTGCCTTGGTTGAGACAGTTCGCTCCACGTGGGAAAACATTCTTATAGAACAAGTTCATTCGGGGAAGTGCCCGTTGTGTACACTGTGGGAGAAAAGCTGCTTGTGTTCCACCTGCAACTAAAGCAGAGTTCTTCGGGTAAAACTGCATGTTTTGGGAGAGGAAACCCTTTCGGGCAAGGACCAATTGGGAACACAGCGGGGGAAAAGCTCCTTGTGTTCCACCTGCAATTAAAGCAGAGTTCTTAGGGTAAAACTTCGTGTTGTGGGAGAGGAAATGCTTACACTCCTCCCTCCTGCCTGCCTTGGTTGAGACAGTTCGCTCCACATGGGAAACCCTGCATATGGAAGTTCATTCGAGGTAGAGCGCAAAAAGTACACAGTGGGAGAATTGCTGCTTGTGTTCCACCTGCAACTAAAGCAGAGTTCTTCGGGTAAAACTGCGTGTTTTGGGAGAGGAAACTCTTTCGGGCAAAGGCCCTTTGGGTACACTGTGGGAGAAAAGCTGCTTGTGTTCCACCTGCAACTAAAGCAGAGTTCTTCAGGTAAAACTGCGTGTTTTGGGAGAGGACATGCTTACAGTCCTCGCTACAGCCTGCCGTGGTCGAGGCAGTTCGCTCCACGCGGGTAAACATTCTTATACAACAAGTTCAGTAGGGGAAGTGCCCGTTGTGTACACTGTGGGAGGAAAGCTGCTTGTGTTCCACCTGCAACTAAAGCAGAGCTCTTCCGATAAAACTGCGTGTTTTGGGAGACGAAATGCTTACAGTCCTACCTACTGCCTGCCATGGTTGAGGCAGTTCGCTCCACGCGGGTAAACATTCTTATACAACAAGTTCATTAGGGGAAGTGCCCGTTGTGTACACTGTGGGAGAAAAGCTGCTTGTGTTCCACCTGCACCTAAAGCAGAGTTCTTCTGATAAAACTGCGTGTTTTGGGAGAGGAAATGCTTACAGTCCTCCCTCCTGCCGGCCTTGGTTGAGACAGTTCGTTCCACATGGGAAACCCTGCATATAGAAGTTCATTCGAGGTAGAGCGCAAAGAGTACACAGTGGGAGAAATGCTGCTTGTGTTCCACCTGCAACTAAAGCAGAGTTCTTCCGTTAAAACTGCGTGTTTTGGGAGAGGAAATGCTTACAGGCCTCCCTACAGCCTGCCTTGGTTGAGACAGTTCGCTCCACGTGGGAAAACATTCTTATAGAACAAGTTCATTCGGGGAAGTGCCCGTTGTGTACACTGTGGGAGAAAAGCTGCTTGTGTTCCACCTGCAACTAAAGCAGAGTTCTTCGGGTAAAACTGCATGTTTTGGGAGAGGAAACCCTTTCGGGCAAGGACCAATTGGGAACACAGCGGGGGAAAAGCTCCTTGTGTTCCACCTGCAATTAAAGCAGAGTTCTTAGGGTAAAACTTCGTGTTGTGGGAGAGGAAATGCTTACACTCCTCCCTCCTGCCTGCCTTGGTTGAGACAGTTCGCTCCACATGGGAAACCCTGCATATGGAAGTTCATTCGAGGTAGAGCGCAAAAAGTACACAGTGGGAGAATTGCTGCTTGTGTTCCACCTGCAACTAAAGCAGAGTTCTTCGGGTAAAACTGCGTGTTTTGGGAGAGGAAACTCTTTCGGGCAAAGGCCCTTTGGGTACACTGTGGGAGAAAAGCTGCTTGTGTTCCACCTGCAACTAAAGCAGAGTTCTTCAGGTAAAACTGCGTGTTTTGGGAGAGGACATGCTTACAGTCCTCGCTACAGCCTGCCGTGGTTGAGGCATTTCGCTCCACGCGGGTAAACATTCTTATACAACAAGTTCAGTAGGGGAAGTGCCCGTTGTGTACACTGTGGGAGGAAAGCTGCTTGTGTTCCACCTGCAACTAAAGCAGAGCTCTTCCGATAAAACTGCGTGTTTTGGGAGACGAAATGCTTACAGTCCTACCTACTGCCTGCCATGGTTGAGGCAGTTCGCTCCACGCGGGTAAACATTCTTATACAACAAGTTCATTAGGGGAAGTGCCCGTTGTGTACACTGTGGGAGAAAAGCTGCTTGTGTTCCACCTGCACCTAAAGCAGAGTTCTTCTGATAAAACTGCGTGTTTTGGGAGAGGAAATGCTTACAGTCCTCCCTCCTGCCGGCCTTGGTTGAGACAGTTCGTTCCACATGGGAAACCCTGCATATAGAAGTTCATTCGAGGTAGAGCGCAAAGAGTACACAGTGGGAGAAATGCTGCTTGTGTTCCACCTGCAACTAAAGCAGAGTTCTTCGGGTAAAACTGCGTGTTTTGGGAGAGGAAGTGCTTGCAGTCCTCGCTTCAGCCTGCGGTGGTTTAGGCCTTTCACTCCACGCGGCACACCTTGCGTATAGAATTTATTTCGGGCAAAGGACAATTGGGTACACTGTGGGAGAAAAGCTGCTTGTGTTCCACCTGCAACTAAAGCAGAGTTCTTCGGGTAAAGCTGCGTGTTTGGGGAGAGGACATGCTTACAGTCCTCCCTCCTGCCTTGGTTGAGACAGTTCTCTCCACATGGGAAACCCTGCATATGGAAGTTCATTAGAGGTAGAGCACAAAGAGTACACAGTGGGAGAAATGCAGCTTGTGTTCCACCTGCAACTATAGCAGAGTTCTTCAGGTAAAACTGCGTGATTTCGGAGAGGAAACTCTTTCGGGCAAAGGCCCATTGGGTACAGTGTGGGAGAAAAGCTGCTTGTGTTCCACCTGCAACTAAAGCAGAGTTCTTCGGGTAAAACTGCTTGTTTTGGGAGAGGAAATGCTTACAGGCCTCCCTACTGCCTGCCTTGGTTGAGACAGTTCGCTCCACGTGGGAAACCCTGCATATAGAAGTTCATTCATGGAAGAGCCCAAAGAGTTCATAGTGGGAGAAATGCTTCTTGTGTTCCACCTGCAACTAAAGCAGAGTTCTTCCATTAAAACTGCGTGGTTTGGGAGAGGAAACTCTTTCGGGTAAAGGCCCTTTGGTTACACTGTGGGAGAAAAGCTGCTTGTGTTCCACCTGCAACTAAAGCAGAGTTCTTCCGTTAAAACTGCGTGTTTTGGGAGAGGAAATGCTTACAGTCCTCCCTCCTACCTGCCATGGTTGAGGCAGTTCGCTCCACGCGGGTAACCATTCTTATAGAACAAGTTCATTCGGGGAAGTGCCCGTTGTGTACACTGGGGGAGAAAAGCTGCTTGTGTTCCACCTGCAACTAAAGCAGAGTTCTTCGGGTAAAACTGCGTGTTTTGGGAGAGGAAATGCTTACAGGCCTCCCTACAGCCTGCCTTGCTTGAGACAGTTCGCTCCACGTGGGAAAACATTCTTATAGAACAAGTTCATTCGGGGAAGTGCCCGTTGTGTACACTGTGGGAGAAAAGCTGCTTGTGTTCCACCTGCAACTAAAGCAGAGTTCTTCGGGTAAAACTGCGTGTTTTGGGAGAGGAAACCCTTTCGGGCAAAGACCAATTGGGAACACAGCGGGAGAAAAGCTGCTTGTGTTCCACCTGCAATTAAAGCAGAGTTCTTAGGGTAAAACTTCGTGTTTTGCGAGAGGAAATGCTTACACTCCTCCCTCCTGCCTGCCTTGGTTGAGACAGTTCGCTCCACATGGGAAACCCTGCATATGGAAGTTCATTCGAGGTAGAGGGCAAAAAGTACACAGTGGGAGAATTGCTGCTTGTGTTCCACCTGCAACTAAAGCAGAGTTCTTCGGGTAAAACTGCGTGTTTTGGGAGAGGAAACTCTTTCGGGCAAAGGCCCTTTGGGTACACTGTGGGAGAAAAGCTGCTTGTGTTCCACCTGCAACTAAAGCAGAGTTCGTCGGGTAAAGCTGCGTGTTTTGGGAGAGGAAATGCTTACAGTCCTCCCTCCTGCCTTGGTTGACACAGTTCTCTCCACATGGGAAACCCTGCATATGGAAGTTCATTAGAGGTAGAGCACAAAGTGTACACAGTGGGAGAAATGCTGCTTGTGTTCCACCTGCAACTATAGCAGAGTTCTTCAGGTAAAACTGCGTGATTTCGGAGAGGAAACTCTTTCGGGCAAAGGCCCATTGGGTACAGTGTGGGAGAA
This sequence comes from Hyperoodon ampullatus, assembly GCF_949752795.1. Lineage (NCBI taxonomy): Eukaryota > Metazoa > Chordata > Mammalia > Artiodactyla > Ziphiidae > Hyperoodon > Hyperoodon ampullatus. The sequence goes on from NW_027641084.1 coordinate 373,434, forward strand.
AAGCTGCTTGTGTTCCACCTGCAACTAAAGCAGAGTTCTTCGGGTAAAACTGCTTGTTTTGGGAGAGGAAATGCTTACAGGCCTCCCTACTGCCTGCCTTGGTTGAGACAGTTCGCTCCACGTGGGAAACCCTGCATATAGAAGTTCATTCATGGAAGAGCCCAAAGAGTTCATAGTGGGAGAAATGCTTCTTGTGTTCCACCTGCAACTAAAGCAGAGTTCTTCCATTAAAACTGCGTGGTTTGGGAGAGGAAACCCTTTCGGGTAAAGGCCCTTTGGTTACACTGTGGGAGAAAAGCTGCTTGTGTTCCACCTGCAACTAAAGCAGAGTTCTTCCGTTAAAACTGCGTGTTTTGGGAGAGGAAATGCTTACAGTCCTCCCTCCTGCCTGCCATGGTTGAGGCAGTTCGCTCCACGCGGGTAACCATTCTTATAGAACAAGTTCATTCGGGGAAGTGCCCGTTGTGTACACTGTGGGAGAAAAGATGCTTGTGTTCCACCTGCAACTAAAGCAGAGTTCTTCGGGTAAAACTGCGTGTTTTGGGAGAGGAAATGCTTACAGGCCTCCCTACAGCCGGCCTTGGTTGAGACAGTTCGCTCCACGTGGGAAAACATTCTTATAGAACAAGTTCATTAGGGGAAGTGCCCGTTGTGTACACTGTGGGAGAAAAGCTGCTTGTGTTCCACCTGCAACTAAAGCAGAGTTCTTCGGGTAAAACTGCGTGTTTTGGGAGAGGAAACCCTTTCGGGCAAGGACCAATTGGGAACACAGCGGGAGAAAAGCTGCTTGTGTTCCACCTGCAATTAAAGCAGAGTTCTTAGGGTAAAACTTCGTGTTGTGGGAGAGGAAATGCTTACACTCCTCCCTCCTGCCTGCCTTGGTTGAGACAGTTCGCTCCACATGGGAAACCCTGCATATGGAAGTTCATTCGAGGTAGAGCGCAAAAAGTACACAGTGGGAGAATTGCTGCTAGTGTTCCACCTGCAACTAAAGCAGAGTTCTTCGGGTAAAACTGCGTGTTTTGGGAGAGGAAACTCTTTCGGGCAAAGGCCCTTTGGGTACACTGTGGGAGAAAAGCTGCTTGTGTTCCACCTGCAACTAAAGCAGAGTTCTTCAGGTAAAACTGCATGTTTTGGGAGTGGACATGCTTACAGTCCTCGCTACAGCCTGCCGTGGTCGAGGCAGTTCGCTCCACGCGGGTAAACATTCTTATACAACAAGTTCAGTAGGGGAAGTGCCCGTTGTGTACACTGTGGGAGGAAAGCTGCTTGTGTTCCACCTGCAACTAAAGCAGAGCTCTTCCGATAAAACTGCGTGTTTTGGGAGACGAAATGCTTACAGTCCTACCTACTGCCTGCCATGGTTGAGGCAGTTCGCTCCACGCGGGTAAACATTCTTATACAACAAGTTCATTAGGGGAAGTGCCCGTTGTGTACACTGTGGGAGAAAAGCTGCTTGTGTTCCACCTGCACCTAAAGCAGAGTTCTTCCGATAAAACTGCGTGTTTTGGGAGAGGAAATGCTTACAGTCCTCCCTCCTGCCGGCCTTGGTTGAGACAGTTCGTTCCACATGGGAAACCCTGCATATAGAAGTTCATTCGAGGTAGAGCGCAAAGAGTACACAGTGGGAGAAATGCTGCTTGTGTTCCACCTGCAACTAAAGCAGAGTTCTTCGGGTAAAACTGCGTGTTTTGGGAGAGGAAGTGCTTGCAGTCCTCGCTTCAGCCTGCGGTGGTTTAGGCCTTTCACTCCACGCGGCACACCTTGCGTATAGAATTTCTTTCGGGCAAAGGACAATTGGGTACACTGTGGGAGAAAAGCTGCTTGTGTTCCACCTGCAACTAAAGCAGAGTTCTTCGGGTAAAGCTGCGTGTTTGGGGAGAGGACATGCTTACAGTCCTCCCTCCTGCCTTGGTTGAGACAGTTCTCTCCACATGGGAAACCCTGCATATGGAAGTTCATTAGAGGTAGAGCACAAAGAGTACACAGTGGGAGAAATGCTGCTTGTGTTCCACCTGCAACTATAGCAGAGTTCTTCAGGTAAAACTGCGTGATTTCGGAGAGGAAACTCTTTCGGGCAAAGGCCCATTGGGTACAGTGTGGGAGAAAAGCTGCTTGTGTTCCACCTGCAACTAAAGCAGAGTTCTTCGGGTAAAACTGCTTGTTTTGGGAGAGGAAATGCTTACAGGCCTCCCTACTGCCTGCCTTGGTTGAGACAGTTCGCTCCACGTGGGAAACCCTGCATATAGAAGTTCATTCATGGAAGAGCCCAAAGAGTTCATAGTGCGAGAAATGCTTCTTGTGTTCCACCTGCAACTAAAGCAGAGTTCTTCCATTAAAACTGCATGGTTTGGGAGAGGAAACCCTTTCGGGTAAAGGCCCTTTGGTTACACTGTGGGAGAAAAGCGGCTTGTGTTCCACCTGCAACTAAAGCAGAGTTCTTCGGGTAAAACTGCGTGTTTTGGGAGAGGAAATGCTTACACGCCTCCCTACAGCCTGCCTTGGTTGAGACAGTTCGCTCCACGTGGGAAAACATTCTTATAGAACAAGTTCATTAGGGGAAGTGCCCGTTGTGTACACTGTGGGAGAAAAGCTGCTTGTGTTCCACCTGCAACTAAAGCAGAGTTCTTCGGGTAAAACTGCATGTTTTGGGAGAGGAAACCCTTTCGGGCAAGGACCAATTGGGAACACAGCGGGAGAAAAGCTGCTTGTGTTCCACCTGCAATTAAAGCAGAGTTCTTAGGGTAAAACTTCGTGTTGTGGGAGAGGAAATGCTTACACTCCTCCCTCCTGCCTGCCTTGGTTGAGACAGTTCGCTCCACATGGGAAACCCTGCATATGGAAGTTCATTCGAGGTAGAGCGCAAAAAGTACACAGTGGGAGAATTGCTGCTTGTGTTCCACCTGCAACTAAAGCAGAGTTCTTCGGGTAAAACTGCGTGTTTTGGGAGAGGAAACTCTTTCGGGCAAAGGCCCTTTGGGTACACTGTGGGAGAAAAGCTGCTTGTGTTCCACCTGCAACTAAAGCAGAGTTCTTCAGGTAAAACTGCGTGTTTTGGGAGAGGACATGCTTACAGTCCTCGCTACAGCCTGCCGTGGTTGAGGCAGTTCGCTCCACGCGGGTAAACATTCTTATACAACAAGTTCAGTAGGGGAAGTGCCCGTTGTGTACACTGTGGGAGGAAAGCTGCTTGTGTTCCACCTGCAACTAAAGCAGAGCTCTTCCGATAAAACTGCGTGTTTTGGGAGATGAAATGCTTACAGTCCTACCTACTGCCTGCCATGGTTGAGGCAGTTCGCTCCACGCGGGTAAACATTCTTATACAACAAGTTCATTAGGGGAAGTGCCCGTTGTGTACACTGTGGGAGAAAAGCTGCTTGTGTTCCACCTGCACCTAAAGCAGAGTTCTTCCGATAAAACTGCGTGTTTTGGGAGAGGAAATGCTTACAGTCCTCCCTCCTGCCGGCCTTGGTTGAGACAGTTCGTTCCACATGGGAAACCCTGCATATAGAAGTTCATTCGGGGTAGAGCGCAAAGAGTACACAGTGGGAGAAATGCTGCTTGTGTTCCACCTGCAACTAAAGCAGAGTTCTTCGGGTAAAACTGCGTGTTTTGGGAGAGGAAGTGCTTACAGTCCTCACTTCAGCCTGCGGTGGTTTAGGCCTTTCACTCCACGCGGCACACCTTGCGTATAGAATTTCTTTCGGGCAAAGGACAATTGGGTACACTGTGGGAGAAAAGCTGCTTGTGTTCCACCTGCAACTGAAGCAGAGTTCTTCGGGTAAAACTGCGTGTTTGGGGAGAGGACATGTTTACAGTCCTCGCCATAGCCTGCCTTGGTTGAGGCAGTTCGCTCCACGAGGGAAACCATTCTTATAGAACATGTTCATTAGGGGAAGCGCCCATTGGGTACAATGTGGGAGAAAAGCTGCTTGTGTTCCACCTGCAACTAAAGCAGAGTTCTTCGGGTAAAACTGCGTGTTTTGGGAGAGGACATGCTTACAGTCCTCGCTACAGCCTGCCGTGGTTTAGCAGTTCGCTCCACGTGGGAAACCCTGCATATAGAAGTTCATTTGAGGAAGAGCCTTAAGAGTACACAGTGGTAGAAAAGCTGCTTCTGTTCCACCTGCAACTAAAGCAGATCTCTTTCGATAAAACTGCGTGTTTTGGGAGAGGAAATGCTTACACTCCTTACTAGAGACTGCCATGGTTGAGGCAGTTCGCTCCACGTGGGAAACCATTCTTATAGAACAAGTTCATTAGGGGAAGTGCCCATTGTGTACACTGTGGGAGAAAAGCAGCTTCTGTTCCACCTGCAACTAAAGCAGAGTTCTTCGGGTAAAACTGCGTGTTTTGGGAGAGGAAATGCTTACAGTCCTCCCTCCTGCCTGCCTTGGTTGAGACACTTCTCTCCACATGGGAAACCCTGCATATGGAAGTTCATTAGAGGTAGAGCACAAAGAGTACACAGTGGGAGAAATGCTGCTTGTGTTCCAACTGCAACTATAGCAGAGTTCTTCAGGTAAAACTGCGTGATTTCGGAGAGGAAACTCTTTCGGGCAAAGGCCCATTGGGTACAGTGTGGGAGAAAAGCTGCTTGTGTTCCACCTGCAACTAAAGCAGAGTTCTTCGGGTAAAACTGCTTGTTTTGGGAGAGGAAATGCTTACAGTCCTCCCTCCTGCCGGCCTTGGTTGAGACAGTTCGTTCCACATGGGAAACCCTGCATATAGAAGTTCATTCGAGGTAGAGCGCAAAGAGTACACAGTGGGAGAAAAGCTGCTTGTGTTCCACCTGCAACTAAAGCAGAGTTCTTCGGGTAAAACTGCATGTTTTGGGAGAGGAAACCCTTTCGGGCAAGGACCAATTGGGAACACAGCGGGAGAAAAGCTGCTTGTGTTCCACCTGCAACTAAAGCAGAGTTCTTCGGGTAAAACTGCATGTTTTGGGAGAGGAAACCCTTTCGGGCAAGGACCAATTGGGAACACAGCGGGAGAAAAGCTGCTTGTGTTCCACCTGCAATTAAAGCAGAGTTCTTAGGGTAAAACTTCGTGTTGTGGGAGAGGAAATGCTTACACTCCTCCCTCCTGCCTGCCTTGGTTGAGACAGTTCGCTCCACATGGGAAACCCTGCATATGGAAGTTCATTCGAGGTAGAGCGCAAAAAGTACACAGTGGGAGAATTGCTGCTTGTGTTCCACCTGCAACTAAAGCAGAGTTCTTCGGGTAAAACTGCGTGTTTTGGGAGAGGAAACTCTTTCGGGCAAAGGCCCTTTGGGTACACTGTGGGAGAAAAGCTGCTTGTGTTCCACCTGCAACTAAAGCAGAGTTCTTCAGGTAAAACTGCGTGTTTTGGGAGAGGACATGCTTACAGTCCTCGCTACAGCCTGCCGTGGTTGAGGCAGTTCGCTCCACGCGGGTAAACATTCTTATACAACAAGTTCAGTAGGGGAAGTGCCCGTTGTGTACACTGTGGGAGGAAAGCTGCTTGTGTTCCACCTGCAACTAAAGCAGAGCTCTTCCGATAAAACTGCGTGTTTTGGGAGACGAAATGCTTACAGTCCTACCTACTGCCTGCCATGGTTGAGGCAGTTCGCTCCACGCGGGTAAACATTCTTATACAACAAGTTCATTAGGGGAAGTGCCCGTTGTGTACACTGTGGGAGAAAAGCTGCTTGTGTTCCACCTGCACCTAAAGCAGAGTTCTTCCGATAAAACTGCGTGTTTTGGGAGAGGAAATGCTTACAGTCCTCCCTCCTGCCGGCCTTGGTTGAGACAGTTCGTTCCACATGGGAAACCCTGCATATAGAAGTTCATTCGAGGTAGAGCGCAAAGAGTACACAGTGGGAGAAATGCTGCTTGTGTTCCACCTGCAACTAAAGCAGAGTTCTTCGGGTAAAACTGCGTGTTTTGGGAGAGGAAGTGCTTGCAGTCCTCGCTTCAGCCTGCGGTGGTTTAGGCCTTTCACTCCACGCGGCACACCTTGCGTATAGAATTTCTTTCGGGCAAAGGACAATTGGGTACACTGTGGGAGAAAAGCTGCTTGTGTTCCACCTGCAACTAAAGCAGAGTTCTTCGGGTAAAGCTGCGTGTTTGGGGAGAGGACATGCTTACAGTCCTCCCTCCTGCCTTGGTTGAGACAGTTCTCTCCACATGGGAAACCCTGCATATGGAAGTTCATTAGAGGTAGAGCACAAAGAGTACACAGTGGGAGAAATGCTGCTTGTGTTCCACCTGCAACTATAGCAGAGTTCTTCAGGTAAAACTGCGTGATTTCGGAGAGGAAACTCTTTCGGGCAAAGGCCCATTGGGTACAGTGTGGGAGAAAAGCTGCTTGTGTTCCACCTGCAACTAAAGCAGAGTTCTTCGGGTAAAACTGCTTGTTTTGGGAGAGGAAATGCTTACAGGCCTCCCTACTGCCTGCCTTGGTTGAGACAGTTCGCTCCACGTGGGAAACCCTGCATATAGAAGTTCATCATGGAAGAGCCCAAAGAGTTCATAGTGGGAGAAATGCTTCTTGTGTTCCACCTGCAACTAAAGCAGAGTTCTTCCATTAAAACTGCGTGGTTTGGGAGAGGAAACCCTTTCGGGTAAAGGCCCTTTGGTTACACTGTGGGAGAAAAGCTGCTTGTGTTCCACCTGCAACTAAAGCAGAGTTCTTCCGTTAAAACTGCGTGTTTTGGGAGAGGAAATGCTTACAGGCCTCCCTACAGCCTGCCTTGGTTGAGACAGTTCGCTCCACGTGGGAAAACATTCTTATAGAACAAGTTCATTCGGGGAAGTGCCCGTTGTGTACACTGTGGGAGAAAAGCTGCTTGTGTTCCAGCTGCAACTAAAGCAGAGTTCTTCGGGTAAAACTGCATGTTTTGGGAGAGGAAACCCTTTCGGGCAAGGACCAATTGGGAACACAGCGGGGGAAAAGCTGCTTGTGTTCCACCTGCAATTAAAGCAGAGTTCTTAGGGTAAAACTTCGTGTTGTGGGAGAGGAAATGCTTACACTCCTCCCTCCTGCCTGCCTTGGTTGAGACAGTTCGCTCCACATGGGAAACCCTGCATATGGAAGTTCATTCGAGGTAGAGCGCAAAAAGTACACAGTGGGAGAATTGCTGCTTGTGTTCCACCTGCAACTAAAGCAGAGTTCTTCGGGAAAAACTGCGTGTTTTGGGAGAGGAAACTCTTTCGGGCAAAGGCCCTTTGGGTACACTGTGGGAGAAAAGCTGCTTGTGTTCCACCTGCAACTAAAGCAGAGTTCTTCAGGTAAAACTGCGTGTTTTGGGAGAGGACATGCTTACAGTCCTCGCTACAGCCTGCCGTGGTCGAGGCAGTTCGCTCCACGCGGGTAAACATTCTTATACAACAAGTTCAGTAGGGGAAGTGCCCGTTGTGTACACTGTGGGAGGAAAGCTGCTTGTGTTCCACCTGCAACTAAAGCAGAGCTCTTCCGATAAAACTGCGTGTTTTGGGAGACGAAATGCTTACAGTCCTACCTACTGCCTGCCATGGTTGAGGCAGTTCGCTCCACGCGGGTAAACATTCTTATACAACAAGTTCATTAGGGGAAGTGCCCGTTGTGTACACTGTGGGAGAAAAGCTGCTTGTGTTCCACCTGCACCTAAAGCAGAGTTCTTCCGATAAAACTGCGTGTTTTGGGAGAGGAAATGCTTACAGTCCTCCCTCCTGCCGGCCTTGGTTGAGACAGTTCGTTCCACATGGGAAACCCTGCATATAGAAGTTCATTCGAGGTAGAGCGCAAAGAGTACACAGTGGGAGAAATGCTGCTTGTGTTCCACCTGCAACTAAAGCAGAGTTCTTCGGGTAAAACTGCCTGTTTTGGGAGAGGAAGTGCTTGCAGTCCTCGCTTCAGCCTGCGGTGGTTTAGGCCTTTCACTCCACGCGGCACACCTTGCGTATAGAATTTCTTTCGGGCAAAGGACAATTGGGTACACTGTGGGAGAAAAGCTGCTTGTGTTCCACCTGCAGCTAAAGCAGAGTTCTTCGGGTAAAGCTGCGTGTTTGGGGAGAGGACATGCTTACAGTTCTCCCTCCTGCCTTGGTTGAGACAGTTCTCTCCACATGGGAAACCCTGCATATGGAAGTTCATTAGAGGTAGAGCACAAAGAGTACACAGTGGGAGAAATGCTGCTTGTGTTCCACCTGCAACTAAAGCAGAGTTCTTCAGGTAAAACTGCGTGATTTCGGAGAGGAAACTCTTTCGGGCAAAGGCCCATTGGGTACAGTGTGGGAGAAAAGCTGCTTGTGTTCCACCTGCAACTAAAGCAGAGTTCTTCGGGTAAAACTGCTTGTTTTGGGGGAGGAAATGCTTACAGGCCTCCCTACTGCCTGCCTTGGTTGAGACAGTTCGCTCCACGTGGGAAACCCTGCATATAGAAGTTCATTCATGGAAGAGCCCAAAGAGTTCATAGTGGGAGAAATGCTTCTTGTGTTCCACCTGCAACTAAAGCAGAGTTCTTCCATTAAAACTGCGTGGTTTGGGAGAGGAAACTCTTTCGGGTAAAGGCCCTTTGCTTACACTGTGGGAGAAAAGCTGCTTGTGTTCCACCTGCAACTAAAGCAGAGTTCTTCCGTTACAACTGCGTGTTTTGGGAGAGGAAATGCTTACAGTCCTCCCTCCTGCCTGCCATGGTTGAGGCAGTTCGCTCCACGCGGGTAACCATTCTTATAGAACAAGTTCATTCGGGGAAGTGCCCGTTGTGTACACTGGGGGAGAAAAGCTGCTTGTGTTCCACCTGCAACTAAAGCAGAGTTCTTCGGGTAAAACTGCGTGTTTTGGGAGAGGAAATGCTTACAGGCCTCCCTACAGCCTGCCTTGGCTGAGACAGTTCGCTCCACGTGGGAAAACATTCTTATAGAACAAGTTCATTCGGGGAAGTGCCCGTTGTGTACACTGTGGGAGAAAAGCTGCTTGTGTTCCACCTGCAACTAAAGCAGAGTTCTTCGGGTAAAACTGCGTGTTTTGGGAGAGGAAACCCTTTCGGGCAAAGACCAATTGGGAACACAGCGGGAGAAAAGCTGCTTGTGTTCCACCTGCAATTAAAGCAGAGTTCTTAGGGTAAAACTTCGTGTTTTGCGAGAGGAAATGCTTACACTCCTCCCTCCTGCCTGCCTTGGTTGAGACAGTTCGCTCCACATGGGAAACCCTGCATATGGAAGTTCATTCGAGGTAGAGGGCAAAAAGTACACAGTGGGAGAATTGCTGCTTGTGTTCCACCTGCAACTAAAGCAGAGTTCTTCGGGTAAAACTGCGTGTTTTGGGAGAGGAAACTCTTTCGGGCAAAGGCCCTTTGGGTACACTGTGGGAGAAAAGCTGCTTGTGTTCCACCTGCAACTAAAGCAGAGTTCGTCGGGTAAAGCTGCGTGTTTTGGGAGAGGAAATGCTTACAGTCCTCCCTCCTGCCTTGGTTGACACAGTTCTCTCCACATGGGAAACCCTGCATATGGAAGTTCATTAGAGGTAGAGCACAAAGTGTACACAGTGGGAGAAATGCTGCTTGTGTTCCACCTGCAACTATAGCAGAGTTCTTCAGGTAAAACTGCGTGATTTCGGAGAGGAAACTCTTTCGGGCAAAGGCCCATTGGGTACAGTGTGGGAGAAAAGCTGCTTGTGTTCCACCTGCAACTAAAGCAGAGTTCTTCGGGTAAAACTGCTTGTTTTGGGAGAGGAAATGCTTACAGGCCTCCCTACTGCCTGCCTTGGTTGAGACAGTTCGCTCCACGTGGGAAACCCTGCATATAGAAGTTCATTCATGGAAGAGCCCAAAGAGTTCATAGTGGGAGAAATGCTTCTTGTGTTCCACCTGCAACTAAAGCAGAGTTCTTCCATTAAAACTGCGTGGTTTGGGAGAGGAAACCCTTTCGGGTAAAGGCCCTTTGGTTACACTGTGGGAGAAAAGCTGCTTGTGTTCCACCTGCAACTAAAGCAGAGTTCTTCCGTTAAAACTGCGTGTTTTGGGAGAGGAAATGCTTACAGTCCTCCCTCCTGCCTGCCATGGTTGAGGCAGTTCGCTCCACGCGGGTAACCATTCTTATAGAACAAGTTCATTCGGGGAAGTGCCCGTTGTGTACACTGTGGGAGAAAAGATGCTTGTGTTCCACCTGCAACTAAAGCAGAGTTCTTCGGGTAAAACTGCGTGTTTTGGGAGAGGAAATGCTTACAGGCCTCCCTACAGCCGGCCTTGGTTGAGACAGTTCTCTCCACGTGGGAAAACATTCTTATAGAACAAGTTCATTAGGGGAAGTGCCCGTTGTGTACACTGTGGGAGAAAAGCTGCTTGTGTTCCACCTGCAACTAAAGCAGAGTTCTTCGGGTAAAACTGCGTGTTTTGGGAGAGGAAACCCTTTCGGGCAAGGACCAATTGGGAACACAGCGGGAGAAAAGCTGCTTGTGTTCCACCTGCAATTAAAGCAGAGTTCTTAGGGTAAAACTTCGTGTTGTGGGAGAGGAAATGCTTACACTCCTCCCTCCTGCCTGCCTTGGTTGAGACAGTTCGCTCCACATGGGAAACCCTGCATATGGAAGTTCATTCGAGGTAGAGCGCAAAAAGTACACAGTGGGAGAATTGCTGCTAGTGTTCCACCTGCAACTAAAGCAGAGTTCTTCGGGTAAAACTGCGTGTTTTGGGAGAGGAAACTCTTTCGGGCAAAGGCCCTTTGGGTACACTGTGGGAGAAAAGCTGCTTGTGTTCCACCTGCAACTAAAGCAGAGTTCTTCAGGTAAAACTGCGTGTTTTGGGAGAGGACATGCTTACAGTCCTCGCTACAGCCTGCCGTGGTTGAGGCAGTTCGCTCCACGCGGGTAAACATTCTTATACAACAAGTTCAGTAGGGGAAGTGCCCGTTGTGTACACTGTGGGAGGAAAGCTGCTTGTGTTCCACCTGCAACTAAAGCAGAGCTCTTCCGATAAAACTGCGTGTTTTGGGAGACGAAATGCTTACAGTCCTACCTACTGCCTGCCATGGTTGAGGCAGTTCGCTCCACGCGGGTAAACATTCTTATACAACAAGTTCATTAGGGGAAGTGCCCGTTGTGTACACTGTGGGAGAAAAGCTGCTTGTGTTCCACCTGCACCTAAAGCAGAGTTCTTCCGATAAAACTGCGTGTTTTGGGAGAGGAAATGCTTACAGTCCTCCCTCCTGCCGGCCTTGGTTGAGACAGTTCGTTCCACATGGGAAACCCTGCATATAGAAGTTCATTCGAGGTAGAGCGCAAAGAGTACACAGTGGGAGAAATGCTGCTTGTGTTCCACCTGCAACTAAAGCAGAGTTCTTCGGGTAAAACTGCGTGTTTTGGGAGAGGAAGTGCTTGCAGTCCTCGCTTCAGCCTGCGGTGGTTTAGGCCTTTCACTCCACGCGGCACACCTTGCGTATAGAATTTCTTTCGGGCAAAGGACAATTGGGTACACTGTGGGAGAAAAGCTGCTTGTGTTCCACCTGCAACTAAAGCAGAGTTCTTCGGGTAAAGCTGCGTGTTTGGGGAGAGGACATGCTTACAGTCCTCCCTCCTGCCTTGGTTGAGACAGTTCTCTCCACATGGGAAACCCTGCATATGGAAGTTCATTAGAGGTAGAGCACAAAGAGTACACAGTGGGAGAAATGCTGCTTGTGTTCCACCTGCAACTATAGCAGAGTTCTTCAGGTAAAACTGCGTGATTTCGGAGAGGAAACTCTTTCGGGCAAAGGCCCATTGGGTACAGTGTGGGAGAAAAGCTGCTTGTGTTCCACCTGCAACTAAAGCAGAGTTCTTCGGGTAAAACTGCTTGTTTTGGGAGAGGAAATGCTTACAGGCCTCCCTACTGCCTGCCTTGGTTGAGACAGTTCGCTCCACGTGGGAAACCCTGCATATAGAAGTTCATCATGGAAGAGCCCAAAGAGTTCATAGTGGGAGAAATGCTTCTTGTGTTCCACCTGCAACTAAAGCAGAGTTCTTCCATTAAAACTGCGTGGTTTGGGAGAGGAAACCCTTTCGGGTAAAGGCCCTTTGGTTACACTGTGGGAGAAAAGCTGCTTGTGTTCCACCTGCAACTAAAGCAGAGTTCTTCCGTTAAAACTGCGTGTTTTGGGAGAGGAAATGCTTACAGGCCTCCCTACAGCCTGCCTTGGTTGAGACAGTTCGCTCCACGTGGGAAAACATTCTTATAGAACAAGTTCATTCGGGGAAGTGCCCGTTGTGTACACTGTGGGAGAAAAGCTGCTTGTGTTCCAGCTGCAACTAAAGCAGAGTTCTTCGGGTAAAACTGCATGTTTTGGGAGAGGAAACCCTTTCGGGCAAGGTCCAATTGGGAACACAGCGGGGGAAAAGCTGCTTGTGTTCCACCTGCAATTAAAGCAGAGTTCTTAGGGTAAAACTTCGTGTTGTGGGAGAGGAAATGCTTACACTCCTCCCTCCTGCCTGCCTTGGTTGAGACAGTTCGCTCCACATGGGAAACCCTGCATATGGAAGTTCATTCGAGGTAGAGCGCAAAAAGTACACAGTGGGAGAATTGCTGCTTGTGTTCCACCTGCAACTAAAGCAGAGTTCTTCGGGAAAAACTGCGTGTTTTGGGAGAGGAAACTCTTTCGGGCAAAGGCCCTTTGGGTACACTGTGGGAGAAAAGCTGCTTGTGTTCCACCTGCAACTAAAGCAGAGTTCTTCAGGTAAAACTGCGTGTTTTGGGAGAGGACATGCTTACAGTCCTCGCTACAGCCTGCCGTGGTCGAGGCAGTTCGCTCCACGCGGGTAAACATTCTTATACAACAAGTTCAGTAGGGGAAGTGCCCGTTGTGTACACTGTGGGAGGAAAGCTGCTTGTGTTCCACCTGCAACTAAAGCAGAGCTCTTCCGATAAAACTGCGTGTTTTGGGAGACGAAATGCTTACAGTCCTACCTACTGCCTGCCATGGTTGAGGCAGTTCGCTCCACGCGGGTAAACATTCTTATACAACAAGTTCATTAGGGGAAGTGCCCGTTGTGTACACTGTGGGAGAAAAGCTGCTTGTGTTCCACCTGCACCTAAAGCAGAGTTCTTCCGATAAAACTGCGTGTTTTGGGAGAGGAAATGCTTACAGTCCTCCCTCCTGCCGGCCTTGGTTGAGACAGTTCGTTCCACATGGGAAACCCTGCATATAGAAGTTCATTCGAGGTAGAGCGCAAAGAGTACACAGTGGGAGAAATGCTGCTTGTGTTCCACCTGCAACTAAAGCAGAGTTCTTCGGGTAAAACTGCGTGTTTTGGGAGAGGAAGTGCTTGCAGTCCTCGCTTCAGCCTGCGGTGGTTTAGGCCTTTCACTCCACGCGGCACACCTTGCGTATAGAATTTCTTTCGGGCAAAGGACAATTGGGTACACTGTGGGAGAAAAGCTGCTTGTGTTCCACCTGCAGCTAAAGCAGAGTTCTTCGGGTAAAGCTGCGTGTTTGGGGAGAGGACATGCTTACAGTTCTCCCTCCTGCCTTGGTTGAGACAGTTCTCTCCACATGGGAAACCCTGCATATGGAAGTTCATTAGAGGTAGAGCACAAAGAGTACACAGTGGGAGAAATGCTGCTTGTGTTCCACCTGCAACTAAAGCAGAGTTCTTCAGGTAAAACTGCGTGATTTCGGAGAGGAAACTCTTTCGGGCAAAGGCCCATTGGGTACAGTGTGGGAGAAAAGCTGCTTGTGTTCCACCTGCAACTAAAGCAGAGTTCTTCGGGTAAAACTGCTTGTTTTGGGGGAGGAAATGCTTACAGGCCTCCCTACTGCCTGCCTTGGTTGAGACAGTTCGCTCCACGTGGGAAACCCTGCATATAGAAGTTCATTCATGGAAGAGCCCAAAGAGTTCATAGTGGGAGAAATGCTTCTTGTGTTCCACCTGCAACTAAAGCAGAGTTCTTCCATTAAAACTGCGTGGTTTGGGAGAGGAAACTCTTTCGGGTAAAGGCCCTTTGCTTACACTGTGGGAGAAAAGCTGCTTGTGTTCCACCTGCAACTAAAGCAGAGTTCTTCCGTTACAACTGCGTGTTTTGGGAGAGGAAATGCTTACAGTCCTCCCTCCTGCCTGCCATGGTTGAGGCAGTTCGCTCCACGCGGGTAACCATTCTTATAGAACAAGTTCATTCGGGGAAGTGCCCGTTGTGTACACTGGGGGAGAAAAGCTGCTTGTGTTCCACCTGCAACTAAAGCAGAGTTCTTCGGGTAAAACTGCGTGTTTTGGGAGAGGAAATGCTTACAGGCCTCCCTACAGCCTGCCTTGGTTGAGACAGTTCGCTCCACGTGGGAAAACATTCTTATAGAACAAGTTCATTCGGGGAAGTGCCCGTTGTGTACACTGTGGGAGAAAAGCTGCTTGTGTTCCACCTGCAACTAAAGCAGAGTTCTTCGGGTAAAACTGCGTGTTTTGGGAGAGGAAACCCTTTCGGGCAAAGACCAATTGGGAACACAGCGGGAGAAAAGCTGCTTGTGTTCCACCTGCAATTAAAGCAGAGTTCTTAGGGTAAAACTTCGTGTTTTGCGAGAGGAAATGCTTACACTCCTCCCTCCTGCCTGCCTTGGTTGAGACAGTTCGCTCCACATGGGAAACCCTGCATATGGAAGTTCATTCGAGGTAGAGGGCAAAAAGTACACAGTGGGAGAATTGCTGCTTGTGTTCCACCTGCAACTAAAGCAGAGTTCTTCGGGTAAAACTGCGTGTTTTGGGAGAGGAAACTCTTTCGGGCAAAGGCCCTTTGGGTACACTGTGGGAGAAAAGCTGCTTGTGTTCCACCTGCAACTAAAGCAGAGTTCGTCGGGTAAAGCTGCGTGTTTTGGGAGAGGAAATGCTTACAGTCCTCCCTCCTGCCTTGGTTGACACAGTTCTCTCCACATGGGAAACCCTGCATATGGAAGTTCATTAGAGGTAGAGCACAAAGTGTACACAGTGGGAGAAATGCTGCTTGTGTTCCACCTGCAACTATAGCAGAGTTCTTCAGGTAAAACTGCGTGATTTCGGAGAGGAAACTCTTTCGGGCAAAGGCCCATTGGGTACAGTGTGGGAGAAAAGCTGCTTGTGTTCCACCTGCAACTAAAGCAGAGTTCTTCGGGTAAAACTGCTTGTTTTGGGAGAGGAAATGCTTACAGGCCTCCCTACTGCCTGCCTTGGTTGAGACAGTTCGCTCCACGTGGGAAACCCTGCATATAGAAGTTCATTCATGGAAGAGCCCAAAGAGTTCATAGTGGGAGAAATGCTTCTTGTGTTCCACCTGCAACTAAAGCAGAGTTCTTCCATTAAAACTGCGTGGTTTGGGAGAGGAAACCCTTTCGGGTAAAGGCCCTTTGGTTACACTGTGGGAGAAAAGCTGCTTGTGTTCCACCTGCAACTAAAGCAGAGTTCTTCCGTTAAAACTGCGTGTTTTGGGAGAGGAAATGCTTACAGTCCTCCCTCCTGCCTGCCATGGTTGAGGCAGTTCGCTCCACGCGGGTAACCATTCTTATAGAACAAGTTCATTCGGGGAAGTGCCCGTTGTGTACACTGTGGGAGAAAAGATGCTTGTGTTCCACCTGCAACTAAAGCAGAGTTCTTCGGGTAAAACTGCGTGTTTTGGGAGAGGAAATGCTTACAGGCCTCCCTAAAGCCGGCCTTGGTTGAGACAGTTCGCTCCACGTGGGAAAACATTCTTATAGAACAAGTTCATTAGGGGAAGTGCCCGTTGTGTACACTGTGGGAGAAAAGCTGCTTGTGTTCCACCTGCAACTAAAGCAGAGTTCTTCGGGTAAAACTGCGTGTTTTGGGAGAGGAAACCCTTTCGGGCAAGGACCAATTGGGAACACAGCGGGAGAAAAGCTGCTTGTGTTCCACCTGCAATTAAAGCAGAGTTCTTAGGGTAAAACTTCGTGTTGTGGGAGAGGAAATGCTTACACTCCTCCCTCCTGCCTGCCTTGGTTGAGACAGTTCGCTCCACATGGGAAACCCTGCATATGGAAGTTCATTCGAGGTAGAGCGCAAAAAGTACACAGTGGGAGAATTGCTGCTAGTGTTCCACCTGCAACTAAAGCAGAGTTCTTCGGGTAAAACTGCGTGTTTTGGGAGAGGAAACTCTTTCGGGCAAAGGCCCTTTGGGTACACTGTGGGAGAAAAGCTGCTTGTGTTCCACCTGCAACTAAAGCAGAGTTCTTCAGGTAAAACTGCGTGTTTTGGGAGAGGACATGCTTACAGTCCTCGCTACAGCCTGCCGTGGTTGAGGCAGTTCGCTCCACGCGGGTAAACATTCTTATACAACAAGTTCAGTAGGGGAAGTGCCCGTTGTGTACACTGTGGGAGGAAAGCTGCTTGTGTTCCACCTGCAACTAAAGCAGAGCTCTTCCGATAAAACTGCGTGTTTTGGGAGACGAAATGCTTACAGTCCTACCTACTGCCTGCCATGGTTGAGGCAGTTCGCTCCACGCGGGTAAACATTCTTATACAACAAGTTCATTAGGGGAAGTGCCCGTTGTGTACACTGTGGGAGAAAAGCTGCTTGTGTTCCACCTGCACCTAAAGCAGAGTTCTTCCGATAAAACTGCGTGTTTTGGGAGAGGAAATGCTTACAGTCCTCCCTCCTGCCGGCCTTGGTTGAGACAGTTCGTTCCACATGGGAAACCCTGCATATAGAAGTTCATTCGAGGTAGAGCGCAAAGAGTACACAGTGGGAGAAATGCTGCTTGTGTTCCACCTGCAACTAAAGCAGAGTTCTTCGGGTAAAACTGCGTGTTTTGGGAGAGGAAGTGCTTGCAGTCCTCGCTTCAGCCTGCGGTGGTTTAGGCCTTTCACTCCACGCGGCACACCTTGCGTATAGAATTTCTTTCGGGCAAAGGACAATTGGGTACACTGTGGGAGAAAAGCTGCTTGTGTTCCACCTGCAACTAAAGCAGAGTTCTTCGGGTAAAGCTGCGTGTTTGGGGAGAGGACATGCTTACAGTCCTCCCTCCTGCCTTGGTTGAGACAGTTCTCTCCACATGGGAAACCCTGCATATGGAAGTTCATTAGAGGTAGAGCACAAAGAGTACACAGTGGGAGAAATGCTGCTTGTGTTCCACCTGCAACTATAGCAGAGTTCTTCAGGTAAAACTGCGTGATTTCGGAGAGGAAACTCTTTCGGGCAAAGGCCCATTGGGTACAGTGTGGGAGAAAAGCTGCTTGTGTTCCACCTGCAACTAAAGCAGAGTTCTTCGGGTAAAACTGCTTGTTTTGGGAGAGGAAATGCTTACAGGCCTCCCTACTGCCTGCCTTGGTTGAGACAGTTCGCTCCACGTGGGAAACCCTGCATATAGAAGTTCATTCATGGAAGAGCCCAAAGAGTTCATAGTGGGAGAAATGCTTCTTGTGTTCCACCTGCAACTAAAGCAGAGTTCTTCCATTAAAACTGCGTGGTTTGGGAGAGGAAACCCTTTCGGGTAAAGGCCCTTTGGTTACACTGTGGGAGAAAAGCGGCTTGTGTTCCCCCTGCAACTAAAGCAGAGTTCTTCGGGTAAAACTGCGTGTTTTGGGAGAGGAAATGCTTACACGCCTCCCTACAGCCTGCCTTGGTTGAGACAGTTCGCTCCACGTGGGAAAACATTCTTATAGAACAGGTTCATTAGGGGAAGTGCCCGTTGTGTACACTGTGGGAGAAAAGCTGCTTGTGTTCCACCTGCAACTAAAGCAGAGTTCTTCGGGTAAAACTGCATGTTTTGGGAGAGGAAACCCTTTCGGGCAAGGACCAATTGGGAACACAGCGGGAGAAAAGCTGCTTGTGTTCCACCTGCAATTAAAGCAGAGTTCTTAGGGTAAAACTTCGTGTTGTGGGAGAGGAAATGCTTACACTCCTCCCTCCTGCCTGCCTTGGTTGAGACAGTTCGCTCCACATGGGAAACCCTGCATATGGAAGTTCATTCGAGGTAGAGCGCAAAAAGTACACAGTGGGAGAATTGCTGCTTGTGTTCCACCTGCAACTAAAGCAGAGTTCTTCGGGTAAAACTGCGTGTTTTGGGAGAGGAAACTCTTTCGGGCAAAGGCCCTTTGGGTACACTGTGGGAGAAAAGCTGCTTGTGTTCCACCTGCAACTAAAGCAGAGTTCTTCAGGTAAAACTGCGTGTTTTGGGAGAGGACATGCTTACAGTCCTCGCTACAGCCTGCCGTGGTTGAGGCAGTTCGCTCCACGCGGGTAAACATTCTTATACAACAAGTTCAGTAGGGGAAGTGCCCGTTGTGTACACTGTGGGAGGAAAGCTGCTTGTGTTCCACCTGCAACTAAAGCAGAGCTCTTCCGATAAAACTGCGTGTTTTGGGAGATGAAATGCTTACAGTCCTACCTACTGCCTGCCATGGTTGAGGCAGTTCGCTCCACGCGGGTAAACATTCTTATACAACAAGTTCATTAGGGGAAGTGCCCGTTGTGTACACTGTGGGAGAAAAGCTGCTTGTGTTCCACCTGCACCTAAAGCAGAGTTCTTCCGATAAAACTGCGTGTTTTGGGAGAGGAAATGCTTACAGTCCTCCCTCCTGCCGGCCTTGGTTGAGACAGTTCGTTCCACATGGGAAACCCTGCATATAGAAGTTCATTCGGGGTAGAGCGCAAAGAGTACACAGTGGGAGAAATGCTGCTTGTGTTCCACCTGCAACTAAAGCAGAGTTCTTCGGGTAAAACTGCGTGTTTTGGGAGAGGAAGTGCTTACAGTCCTCACTTCAGCCTGCGGTGGTTTAGGCCTTTCACTCCACGCGGCACACCTTGCATATAGAATTTCTTTCGGGCAAAGGACAATTGGGTACACTGTGGGAGAAAAGCTGCTTGTGTTCCACCTGCAACTGAAGCAGAGTTCTTCGGGTAAAACTGCGTGTTTGGGGAGAGGACATGTTTACAGTCCTCGCCATAGCCTGCCTTGGTTGAGGCAGTTCGCTCCACGAGGGAAACCATTCTTATAGAACATGTTCATTAGGGGAAGCGCCCATTGGGTACAATGTGGGAGAAAAGCTGCTTGTGTTCCACCTGCAACTAAAGCAGAGTTCTTCGGGTAAAACTGCGTGTTTTGGGAGAGGACATGCTTACAGTCCTCGCTACAGCCTGCCGTGGTTTAGCAGTTCGCTCCACGTGGGAAACCCTGCATATAGAAGTTCATTTGAGGAAGAGCCTTAAGAGTACACAGTGGTAGAAAAGCTGCTTCTGTTCCACCTGCAACTAAAGCAGATCTCTTTCGATAAAACTGCGTGTTTTGGGAGAGGAAATGCTTACACTCCTTACTAGAGACTGCCATGGTTGAGGCAGTTCGCTCCACGTGGGAAACCATTCTTATAGAACAAGTTCATTAGGGGAAGTGCCCATTGTGTACACTGTGGGAGAAAAGCAGCTTCTGTTCCACCTGCAACTAAAGCAGAGTTCTTCGGGTAAAACTGCGTGTTTTGGGAGAGGAAATGCTTACAGTCCTCCCTCCTGCCTGCCTTGGTTGAGACACTTCTCTCCACATGGGAAACCCTGCATATGGAAGTTCATTAGAGGTAGAGCACAAAGAGTACACAGTGGGAGAAATGCTGCTTGTGTTCCACCTGCAACTATAGCAGAGTTCTTCAGGTAAAACTGCGTGATTTCGGAGAGGAAACTCTTTCGGGCAAAGGCCCATTGGGTACAGTGTGGGAGAAAAGCTGCTTGTGTTCCACCTGCAACTAAAGCAGAGTTCTTCGGGTAAAACTGCTTGTTTTGGGAGAGGAAATGCTTACAGTCCTCCCTCCTGCCGGCCTTGGTTGAGACAGTTCGTTCCACATGGGAAACCCTGCATATAGAAGTTCATTCGAGGTAGAGCGCAAAGAGTACACAGTGGGAGAAAAGCTGCTTGTGTTCCACCTGCAACTAAAGCAGAGTTCTTCGGGTAAAACTGCATGTTTTGGGAGAGGAAACCCTTTCGGGCAAGGACCAATTGGGAACACAGCGGGAGAAAAGCTGCTTGTGTTCCACCTGCAACTAAAGCAGAGTTCTTCGGGTAAAACTGCATGTTTTGGGAGAGGAAACCCTTTCGGGCAAGGACCAATTGGGAACACAGCGGGAGAAAAGCTGCTTGTGTTCCACCTGCAATTAAAGCAGAGTTCTTAGGGTAAAACTTCGTGTTGTGGGAGAGGAAATGCTTACACTCCTCCCTCCTGCCTGCCTTGGTTGAGACAGTTCGCTCCACATGGGAAACCCTGCATATGGAAGTTCATTCGAGGTAGAGCGCAAAAAGTACACAGTGGGAGAATTGCTGCTTGTGTTCCACCTGCAACTAAAGCAGAGTTCTTCGGGTAAAACTGCGTGTTTTGGGAGAGGAAACTCTTTCGGGCAAAGGCCCTTTGGGTACACTGTGGGAGAAAAGCTGCTTGTGTTCCACCTGCAACTAAAGCAGAGTTCTTCAGGTAAAACTGCGTGTTTTGGGAGAGGACATGCTTACAGTC
Source organism: Hyperoodon ampullatus (assembly GCF_949752795.1). Lineage (NCBI taxonomy): Eukaryota > Metazoa > Chordata > Mammalia > Artiodactyla > Ziphiidae > Hyperoodon > Hyperoodon ampullatus. The sequence continues at coordinate 393,811 of NW_027641084.1, forward strand.
CTCGCTACAGCCTGCCGTGGTTGAGGCAGTTCGCTCCACGCGGGTAAACATTCTTATACAACAAGTTCAGTAGGGGAAGTGCCCGTTGTGTACACTGTGGGAGGAAAGCTGCTTGTGTTCCACCTGCAACTAAAGCAGAGCTCTTCCGATAAAACTGCGTGTTTTGGGAGACGAAATGCTTACAGTCCTACCTACTGCCTGCCATGGTTGAGGCAGTTCGCTCCACGCGGGTAAACATTCTTATACAACAAGTTCATTAGGGGAAGTGCCCGTTGTGTACACTGTGGGAGAAAAGCTGCTTGTGTTCCACCTGCACCTAAAGCAGAGTTCTTCCGATAAAACTGCGTGTTTTGGGAGAGGAAATGCTTACAGTCCTCCCTCCTGCCGGCCTTGGTTGAGACAGTTCGTTCCACATGGGAAACCCTGCATATAGAAGTTCATTCGAGGTAGAGCGCAAAGAGTACACAGTGGGAGAAATGCTGCTTGTGTTCCACCTGCAACTAAAGCAGAGTTCTTCGGGTAAAACTGCGTGTTTTGGGAGAGGAAGTGCTTGCAGTCCTCGCTTCAGCCTGCGGTGGTTTAGGCCTTTCACTCCACGCGGCACACCTTGCGTATAGAATTTCTTTCGGGCAAAGGACAATTGGGTACACTGTGGGAGAAAAGCTGCTTGTGTTCCACCTGCAACTAAAGCAGAGTTCTTCGGGTAAAGCTGCGTGTTTGGGGAGAGGACATGCTTACAGTCCTCCCTCCTGCCTTGGTTGAGACAGTTCTCTCCACATGGGAAACCCTGCATATGGAAGTTCATTAGAGGTAGAGCACAAAGAGTACACAGTGGGAGAAATGCTGCTTGTGTTCCACCTGCAACTATAGCAGAGTTCTTCAGGTAAAACTGCGTGATTTCGGAGAGGAAACTCTTTCGGGCAAAGGCCCATTGGGTACAGTGTGGGAGAAAAGCTGCTTGTGTTCCACCTGCAACTAAAGCAGAGTTCTTCGGGTAAAACTGCTTGTTTTGGGAGAGGAAATGCTTACAGGCCTCCCTACTGCCTGCCTTGGTTGAGACAGTTCGCTCCACGTGGGAAACCCTGCATATAGAAGTTCATCATGGAAGAGCCCAAAGAGTTCATAGTGGGAGAAATGCTTCTTGTGTTCCACCTGCAACTAAAGCAGAGTTCTTCCATTAAAACTGCGTGGTTTGGGAGAGGAAACCCTTTCGGGTAAAGGCCCTTTGGTTACACTGTGGGAGAAAAGCTGCTTGTGTTCCACCTGCAACTAAAGCAGAGTTCTTCCGTTAAAACTGCGTGTTTTGGGAGAGGAAATGCTTACAGGCCTCCCTACAGCCTGCCTTGGTTGAGACAGTTCGCTCCACGTGGGAAAACATTCTTATAGAACAAGTTCATTCGGGGAAGTGCCCGTTGTGTACACTGTGGGAGAAAAGCTGCTTGTGTTCCAGCTGCAACTAAAGCAGAGTTCTTCGGGTAAAACTGCATGTTTTGGGAGAGGAAACCCTTTCGGGCAAGGACCAATTGGGAACACAGCGGGGGAAAAGCTGCTTGTGTTCCACCTGCAATTAAAGCAGAGTTCTTAGGGTAAAACTTCGTGTTGTGGGAGAGGAAATGCTTACACTCCTCCCTCCTGCCTGCCTTGGTTGAGACAGTTCGCTCCACATGGGAAACCCTGCATATGGAAGTTCATTCGAGGTAGAGCGCAAAAAGTACACAGTGGGAGAATTGCTGCTTGTGTTCCACCTGCAACTAAAGCAGAGTTCTTCGGGAAAAACTGCGTGTTTTGGGAGAGGAAACTCTTTCGGGCAAAGGCCCTTTGGGTACACTGTGGGAGAAAAGCTGCTTGTGTTCCACCTGCAACTAAAGCAGAGTTCTTCAGGTAAAACTGCGTGTTTTGGGAGAGGACATGCTTACAGTCCTCGCTACAGCCTGCCGTGGTCGAGGCAGTTCGCTCCACGCGGGTAAACATTCTTATACAACAAGTTCAGTAGGGGAAGTGCCCGTTGTGTACACTGTGGGAGGAAAGCTGCTTGTGTTCCACCTGCAACTAAAGCAGAGCTCTTCCGATAAAACTGCGTGTTTTGGGAGACGAAATGCTTACAGTCCTACCTACTGCCTGCCATGGTTGAGGCAGTTCGCTCCACGCGGGTAAACATTCTTATACAACAAGTTCATTAGGGGAAGTGCCCGTTGTGTACACTGTGGGAGAAAAGCTGCTTGTGTTCCACCTGCACCTAAAGCAGAGTTCTTCCGATAAAACTGCGTGTTTTGGGAGAGGAAATGCTTACAGTCCTCCCTCCTGCCGGCCTTGGTTGAGACAGTTCGTTCCACATGGGAAACCCTGCATATAGAAGTTCATTCGAGGTAGAGCGCAAAGAGTACACAGTGGGAGAAATGCTGCTTGTGTTCCACCTGCAACTAAAGCAGAGTTCTTCGGGTAAAACTGCGTGTTTTGGGAGAGGAAGTGCTTGCAGTCCTCGCTTCAGCCTGCGGTGGTTTAGGCCTTTCACTCCACGCGGCACACCTTGCGTATAGAATTTCTTTCGGGCAAAGGACAATTGGGTACACTGTGGGAGAAAAGCTGCTTGTGTTCCACCTGCAGCTAAAGCAGAGTTCTTCGGGTAAAGCTGCGTGTTTGGGGAGAGGACATGCTTACAGTTCTCCCTCCTGCCTTGGTTGAGACAGTTCTCTCCACATGGGAAACCCTGCATATGGAAGTTCATTAGAGGTAGAGCACAAAGAGTACACAGTGGGAGAAATGCTGCTTGTGTTCCACCTGCAACTAAAGCAGAGTTCTTCAGGTAAAACTGCGTGATTTCGGAGAGGAAACTCTTTCGGGCAAAGGCCCATTGGGTACAGTGTGGGAGAAAAGCTGCTTGTGTTCCACCTGCAACTAAAGCAGAGTTCTTCGGGTAAAACTGCTTGTTTTGGGGGAGGAAATGCTTACAGGCCTCCCTACTGCCTGCCTTGGTTGAGACAGTTCGCTCCACGTGGGAAACCCTGCATATAGAAGTTCATTCATGGAAGAGCCCAAAGAGTTCATAGTGGGAGAAATGCTTCTTGTGTTCCACCTGCAACTAAAGCAGAGTTCTTCCATTAAAACTGCGTGGTTTGGGAGAGGAAACTCTTTCGGGTAAAGGCCCTTTGCTTACACTGTGGGAGAAAAGCTGCTTGTGTTCCACCTGCAACTAAAGCAGAGTTCTTCCGTTACAACTGCGTGTTTTGGGAGAGGAAATGCTTACAGTCCTCCCTCCTGCCTGCCATGGTTGAGGCAGTTCGCTCCACGCGGGTAACCATTCTTATAGAACAAGTTCATTCGGGGAAGTGCCCGTTGTGTACACTGTGGGAGAAAAGCTGCTTGTGTTCCACCTGCAACTAAAGCAGAGTTCTTCGGGTAAAACTGCGTGTTTTGGGAGAGGAAATGCTTACAGGCCTCCCTACAGCCTGCCTTGGTTGAGACAGTTCGCTCCACGTGGGAAAACATTCTTATAGAACAAGTTCATTAGGGGAAGTGCCCGTTGTGTACACTGTGGGAGAAAAGCTGCTTGTGTTCCACCTGCAACTAAAGCAGAGTTCTTCGGGTAAAACTGCATGTTTTGGGAGAGGAAACCCTTTCGGGCAAGGACCAATTGGGAACACAGCGGGAGGAAAGCTGCTTGTGTTCCACCTGCAATTAAAGCAGAGTTCTTAGGGTAAAACTTCGTGTTGTGGGAGAGGAAATGCTTACACTCCTCCCTCCTGCCTGCTTTGGTTGAGACAGTTCGCTCCACATGGGAAACCCTGCATATGGAAGTTCATTCGAGGTAGAGCGCAAAAAGTACACAGTGGGAGAGTTGCTGCTTGTGTTCCACCTGCAACTAAAGCAGAGTTCTTCGGGTAAAACTGCGTGTTTTGGGAGAGGAAACTCTTTCGGGCAAAGGCCCTTTGGGTACACTGTGGGAGAAAAGCTGCTTGTGTTCCACCTGCAACTAAAGCAGAGTTCTTCAGGTAAAACTGCGTGTTTTGGGAGAGGACATGCTTACAGTCCTCGCTACAGCCTGCCGTGGTCGAGGCAGTTCGCTCCACGCGGGTAAACATTCTTATACAACAAGTTCAGTAGGGGAAGTGCCCGTTGTGTACACTGTGGGAGGAAAGCTGCTTGTGTTCCACCTGCAACTAAAGCAGAGCTCTTCCGATAAAACTGCGTGTTTTGGGAGACGAAATGCTTACAGTCCTACCTACTGCCTGCCATGGTTGAGGCAGTTCGCTCCACGCGGGTAAACATTCTTATACAACAAGTTCATTAGGGGAAGTGCCCGTTGTGTACACTGTGGGAGAAAAGCTGCTTGTGTTCCACCTGCACCTAAAGCAGAGTTCTTCCGATAAAACTGCGTGTTTTGGGAGAGGAAATGCTTACAGTCCTCCCTCCTGCCGGCCTTGGTTGAGACAGTTCGTTCCACATGGGAAACCCTGCATATAGAAGTTCATTCGAGGTAGAGCGCAAAGAGTACACAGTGGGAGAAATGCTGCTTGTGTTCCACCTGCAACTAAAGCAGAGTTCTTCGGGTAAAACTGCGTGTTTTGGGAGAGGAAGTGCTTGCAGTCCTCGCTTCAGCCTGCGGTGGTTTAGGCCTTTCACTCCACGCGGCACACCTTGCGTATAGAATTTCTTTCGGGCAAAGGACAATTGGGTACACTGTGGGAGAAAAGCTGCTTGTGTTCCACCTGCAGCTAAAGCAGAGTTCTTCGGGTAAAGCTGCGTGTTTGGGGAGAGGACATGCTTACAGTTCTCCCTCCTGCCTTGGTTGAGACAGTTCTCTCCACATGGGAAACCCTGCATATGGAAGTTCATTAGAGGTAGAGCACAAAGAGTACACAGTGGGAGAAATGCTGCTTGTGTTCCACCTGCAACTAAAGCAGAGTTCTTCAGGTAAAACTGCGTGATTTCGGAGAGGAAACTCTTTCGGGCAAAGGCCCATTGGGTACAGTGTGGGAGAAAAGCTGCCTGTGTTCCACCTGCAACTAAAGCAGAGTTCTTCGGGTAAAACTGCTTGTTTTGGGGGAGGAAATGCTTACAGGCCTCCCTACTGCCTGCCTTGGTTGAGACAGTTCGCTCCACGTGGGAAACCCTGCATATAGAAGTTCATTCATGGAAGAGCCCAAAGAGTTCATAGTGGGAGAAATGCTTCTTGTGTTCCACCTGCAACTAAAGCAGAGTTCTTCCAATAAAACTGCGTGGTTTGGGAGAGGAAACTCTTTCGGGTAAAGGCCCTTTGGTTACACTGTGGGAGAAAAGCTGCTTGTGTTCCACCTGCAACTAAAGCAGAGTTCTTCCGTTACAACTGCGTGTTTTGGGAGAGGAAATGCTTACAGTCCTCCCTCCTGCCTGCCATGGTTGAGGCAGTTCGCTCCACGCGGGTAACCATTCTTATAGAACAAGTTCATTCGGGGAAGTGCCCGTTGTGTACACTGTGGGAGAAAAGCTGCTTGTGTTCCACCTGCAACTAAAGCAGAGTTCTTCGGGTAAAACTGCGTGTTTTGGGAGAGGAAATGCTTACAGGCCTCCCTACAGCCTGCCTTGGTTGAGACAGTTCGCTCCACGTGGGAAAACATTCTTATAGAACAAGTTCATTAGGGGAAGTGCCCGTTGTGTACACTGTGGGAGAAAAGCTGCTTGTGTTCCACCTGCAACTAAAGCAGAGTTCTTCGGGTAAAACTGCATGTTTTGGGAGAGGAAACCCTTTCGGGCAAGGACCAATTGGGAACACAGCGGGAGGAAAGCTGCTTGTGTTCCACCTGCAATTAAAGCAGAGTTCTTAGGGTAAAACTTCGTGTTGTGGGAGAGGAAATGCTTACACTCCTCCCTCCTGCCTGCTTTGGTTGAGACAGTTCGCTCCACATGGGAAACCCTGCATATGGAAGTTCATTCGAGGTAGAGCGCAAAAAGTACACAGTGGGAGAGTTGCTGCTTGTGTTCCACCTGCAACTAAAGCAGAGTTCTTCGGGTAAAACTGCGTGTTTTGGGAGAGGAAACTCTTTCGGGCAAAGGCCCTTTGGGTACACTGTGGGAGAAAAGCTGCTTGTGTTCCACCTGCAACTAAAGCAGAGTTCTTCAGGTAAAACTGCGTGTTTTGGGAGAGGACATGCTTACAGTCCTCGCTACAGCCTGCCGTGGTTGAGGCAGTTCGCTCCACGCGGGTAAACATTCTTATACAACAAGTTCAGTAGGGGAAGTGCCCGTTGTGTACACTGTGGGAGGAAAGCTGCTTGTGTTCCACCTGCAACTAAAGCAGAGCTCTTCCGATAAAACTGCGTGTTTTGGGAGACGAAATGCTTACAGTCCTACCTACTGCCTGCCATGGTTGAGGCAGTTCGCTCCACGCGGGTAAACATTCTTATACAACAAGTTCATTAGGGGAAGTGCCCGTTGTGTACACTGTGGGAGAAAAGCTGCTTGTGTTCCACCTGCACCTAAAGCAGAGTTCTTCCGATAAAACTGCGTGTTTTGGGAGAGGAAATGCTTACAGTCCTCCCTCCTGCCGGCCTTGGTTGAGACAGTTCGTTCCACATGGGAAACCCTGCATATAGAAGTTCATTCGAGGTAGAGCGCAAAGAGTACACAGTGGGAGAAATGCTGCTTGTGTTCCACCTGCAACTAAAGCAGAGTTCTTCGGGTAAAACTGCGTGTTTTGGGAGAGGAAGTGCTTGCAGTCCTCGCTTCAGCCTGCGGTGGTTTAGGCCTTTCACTCCACGCGGCACACCTTGCGTATAGAATTTCTTTCGGGCAAAGGACAATTGGGTACACTGTGGGAGAAAAGCTGCTTGTGTTCCACCTGCAACTAAAGCAGAGTTCTTCGGGTAAAGCTGCGTGTTTGGGGAGAGGACATGCTTACAGTCCTCCCTCCTGCCTTGGTTGAGACAGTTCTCTCCACATGGGAAACCCTGCATATGGAAGTTCATTAGAGGTAGAGCACAAAGAGTACACAGTGGGAGAAATGCTGCTTGTGTTCCACCTGCAACTATAGCAGAGTTCTTCAGGTAAAACTGCGTGATTTCGGAGAGGAAACTCTTTCGGGCAAAGGCCCATTGGGTACAGTGTGGGAGAAAAGCTGCTTGTGTTCCACCTGCAACTAAAGCAGAGTTCTTCGGGTAAAACTGCTTGTTTTGGGAGAGGAAATGCTTACAGGCCTCCCTACTGCCTGCCTTGGTTGAGACAGTTCGCTCCACGTGGGAAACCCTGCATATAGAAGTTCATCATGGAAGAGCCCAAAGAGTTCATAGTGGGAGAAATGCTTCTTGTGTTCCACCTGCAACTAAAGCAGAGTTCTTCCATTAAAACTGCGTGGTTTGGGAGAGGAAACCCTTTCGGGTAAAGGCCCTTTGGTTACACTGTGGGAGAAAAGCTGCTTGTGTTCCACCTGCAACTAAAGCAGAGTTCTTCCGTTAAAACTGCGTGTTTTGGGAGAGGAAATGCTTACAGGCCTCCCTACAGCCTGCCTTGGTTGAGACAGTTCGCTCCACGTGGGAAAACATTCTTATAGAACAAGTTCATTCGGGGAAGTGCCCGTTGTGTACACTGTGGGAGAAAAGCTGCTTGTGTTCCACCTGCAACTAAAGCAGAGTTCTTCGGGTAAAACTGCATGTTTTGGGAGAGGAAACCCTTTCGGGCAAGGACCAATTGGGAACACAGCGGGGGAAAAGCTCCTTGTGTTCCACCTGCAATTAAAGCAGAGTTCTTAGGGTAAAACTTCGTGTTGTGGGAGAGGAAATGCTTACACTCCTCCCTCCTGCCTGCCTTGGTTGAGACAGTTCGCTCCACATGGGAAACCCTGCATATGGAAGTTCATTCGAGGTAGAGCGCAAAAAGTACACAGTGGGAGAATTGCTGCTTGTGTTCCACCTGCAACTAAAGCAGAGTTCTTCGGGTAAAACTGCGTGTTTTGGGAGAGGAAACTCTTTCGGGCAAAGGCCCTTTGGGTACACTGTGGGAGAAAAGCTGCTTGTGTTCCACCTGCAACTAAAGCAGAGTTCTTCAGGTAAAACTGCGTGTTTTGGGAGAGGACATGCTTACAGTCCTCGCTACAGCCTGCCGTGGTTGAGGCAGTTCGCTCCACGCGGGTAAACATTCTTATACAACAAGTTCAGTAGGGGAAGTGCCCGTTGTGTACACTGTGGGAGGAAAGCTGCTTGTGTTCCACCTGCAACTAAAGCAGAGTTCTTCCGTTACAACTGCGTGTTTTGGGAGAGGAAATGCTTACAGTCCTCCCTCCTGCCTGCCATGGTTGAGGCAGTTCGCTCCACGCGGGTAACCATTCTTATAGAACAAGTTCATTCGGGGAAGTGCCCGTTGTGTACACTGTGGGAGAAAAGCTGCTTGTGTTCCACCTGCAACTAAAGCAGAGTTCTTCGGGTAAAACTGCGTGTTTTGGGAGAGGAAATGCTTACAGGCCTCCCTACAGCCTGCCTTGGTTGAGACAGTTCGCTCCACGTGGGAAAACATTCTTATAGAACAAGTTCATTAGGGGAAGTGCCCGTTGTGTACACTGTGGGAGAAAAGCTGCTTGTGTTCCACCTGCAACTAAAGCAGAGTTCTTCGGGTAAAACTGCATGTTTTGGGAGAGGAAACCCTTTCGGGCAAGGACCAATTGGGAACACAGCGGGAGGAAAGCTGCTTGTGTTCCACCTGCAATTAAAGCAGAGTTCTTAGGGTAAAACTTCGTGTTGTGGGAGAGGAAATGCTTACACTCCTCCCTCCTGCCTGCTTTGGTTGAGACAGTTCGCTCCACATGGGAAACCCTGCATATGGAAGTTCATTCGAGGTAGAGCGCAAAAAGTACACAGTGGGAGAGTTGCTGCTTGTGTTCCACCTGCAACTAAAGCAGAGTTCTTCGGGTAAAACTGCGTGTTTTGGGAGAGGAAACTCTTTCGGGCAAAGGCCCTTTGGGTACACTGTGGGAGAAAAGCTGCTTGTGTTCCACCTGCAACTAAAGCAGAGTTCTTCAGGTAAAACTGCGTGTTTTGGGAGAGGACATGCTTACAGTCCTCGCTACAGCCTGCCGTGGTTGAGGCAGTTCGCTCCACGCGGGTAAACATTCTTATACAACAAGTTCAGTAGGGGAAGTGCCCGTTGTGTACACTGTGGGAGGAAAGCTGCTTGTGTTCCACCTGCAACTAAAGCAGAGCTCTTCCGATAAAACTGCGTGTTTTGGGAGACGAAATGCTTACAGTCCTACCTACTGCCTGCCATGGTTGAGGCAGTTCGCTCCACGCGGGTAAACATTCTTATACAACAAGTTCATTAGGGGAAGTGCCCGTTGTGTACACTGTGGGAGAAAAGCTGCTTGTGTTCCACCTGCACCTAAAGCAGAGTTCTTCCGATAAAACTGCGTGTTTTGGGAGAGGAAATGCTTACAGTCCTCCCTCCTGCCGGCCTTGGTTGAGACAGTTCGTTCCACATGGGAAACCCTGCATATAGAAGTTCATTCGAGGTAGAGCGCAAAGAGTACACAGTGGGAGAAATGCTGCTTGTGTTCCACCTGCAACTAAAGCAGAGTTCTTCGGGTAAAACTGCGTGTTTTGGGAGAGGAAGTGCTTGCAGTCCTCGCTTCAGCCTGCGGTGGTTTAGGCCTTTCACTCCACGCGGCACACCTTGCGTATAGAATTTCTTTCGGGCAAAGGACAATTGGGTACACTGTGGGAGAAAAGCTGCTTGTGTTCCACCTGCAACTAAAGCAGAGTTCTTCGGGTAAAGCTGCGTGTTTGGGGAGAGGACATGCTTACAGTCCTCCCTCCTGCCTTGGTTGAGACAGTTCTCTCCACATGGGAAACCCTGCATATGGAAGTTCATTAGAGGTAGAGCACAAAGAGTACACAGTGGGAGAAATGCTGCTTGTGTTCCACCTGCAACTATAGCAGAGTTCTTCAGGTAAAACTGCGTGATTTCGGAGAGGAAACTCTTTCGGGCAAAGGCCCATTGTGTACAGTGTGGGAGAAAAGCTGCTTGTGTTCCACCTGCAACTAAAGCAGAGTTCTTCGGGTAAAACTGCTTGTTTTGGGAGAGGAAATGCTTACAGGCCTCCCTACTGCCTGCCTTGGTTGAGACAGTTCGCTCCACGTGGGAAACCCTGCATATAGAAGTTCATCATGGAAGAGCCCAAAGAGTTCATAGTGGGAGAAATGCTTCTTGTGTTCCACCTGCAACTAAAGCAGAGTTCTTCCATTAAAACTGCGTGGTTTGGGAGAGGAAACCCTTTCGGGTAAAGGCCCTTTGGTTACACTGTGGGAGAAAAGCTGCTTGTGTTCCACCTGCAACTAAAGCAGAGTTCTTCCGTTAAAACTGCGTGTTTTGGGAGAGGAAATGCTTACAGGCCTCCCTACAGCCTGCCTTGGTTGAGACAGTTCGCTCCACGTGGGAAAACATTCTTATAGAACAAGTTCATTCGGGGAAGTGCCCGTTGTGTACACTGTGGGAGAAAAGCTGCTTGTGTTCCACCTGCAACTAAAGCAGAGTTCTTCGGGTAAAACTGCATGTTTTGGGAGAGGAAACCCTTTCGGGCAAGGACCAATTGGGAACACAGCGGGGGAAAAGCTCCTTGTGTTCCACCTGCAATTAAAGCAGAGTTCTTAGGGTAAAACTTCGTGTTGTGGGAGAGGAAATGCTTACACTCCTCCCTCCTGCCTGCCTTGGTTGAGACAGTTCGCTCCACATGGGAAACCCTGCATATGGAAGTTCATTCGAGGTAGAGCGCAAAAAGTACACAGTGGGAGAATTGCTGCTTGTGTTCCACCTGCAACTAAAGCAGAGTTCTTCGGGTAAAACTGCGTGTTTTGGGAGAGGAAACTCTTTCGGGCAAAGGCCCTTTGGGTACACTGTGGGAGAAAAGCTGCTTGTGTTCCACCTGCAACTAAAGCAGAGTTCTTCAGGTAAAACTGCGTGTTTTGGGAGAGGACATGCTTACAGTCCTCGCTACAGCCTGCCGTGGTTGAGGCAGTTCGCTCCACGCGGGTAAACATTCTTATACAACAAGTTCAGTAGGGGAAGTGCCCGTTGTGTACACTGTGGGAGGAAAGCTGCTTGTGTTCCACCTGCAACTAAAGCAGAGCTCTTCCGATAAAACTGCGTGTTTTGGGAGACGAAATGCTTACAGTCCTACCTACTGCCTGCCATGGTTGAGGCAGTTCGCTCCACGCGGGTAAACATTCTTATACAACAAGTTCATTAGGGGAAGTGCCCGTTGTGTACAGTGTGGGAGAAAAGCTGCTTGTGCTCCACCTGCACCTAAAGCAGAGTTCTTCCGATAAAACTGCGTGTTTTGGGAGAGGAAATGCTTACAGTCCTCCCTCCTGCCGGCCTTGGTTGAGACAGTTCGTTCCACATGGGAAACCCTGCATATAGAAGTTCATTCGAGGTAGAGCGCAAAGAGTACACAGTGGGAGAAATGTTGCTTGTGTTCCACCTGCAACTAAAGCAGAGTTCTTCGGGTAAAACTGCGTGTTTTGGGAGAGGAAGTGCTTGCAGTCCTCGCTTCAGCCTGCGGTGGTTTAGGCCTTTCACTCCACGCGGCACACCTTGCGTATAGAATTTCTTTCGGGCAAAGGACAATTGGGTACACTGTGGGAGAAAAGCTGCTTGTGTTCCACCTGCAACTAAAGCAGAGTTCTTCGGGTAAAGCTGCGTGTTTGGGGAGAGGACATGCTTACAGTCCTCCCTCCTGCCTTGGTTGAGACAGTTCTCTCCACATGGGAAACCCTGCATATGGAAGTTCATTAGAGGTAGAGCACAAAGAGTACACAGTGGGAGAAATGCTGCTTGTGTTCCACCTGCAACTATAGCAGAGTTCTTCAGGTAAAACTGCGTGATTTCGGAGAGGAAACTCTTTCGGGCAAAGGCCCATTGGGTACAGTGTGGGAGAAAAGCTGCTTGTGTTCCACCTGCAACTAAAGCAGAGTTCTTCGGGTAAAACTGCTTGTTTTGGGAGAGGAAATGCTTACAGGCCTCCCTACTGCCTGCCTTGGTTGAGACAGTTCGCTCCACGTGGGAAACCCTGCATATAGAAGTTCATCATGGAAGAGCCCAAAGAGTTCATAGTGGGAGAAATGCTTCTTGTGTTCCACCTGCAACTAAAGCAGAGTTCTTCCATTAAAACTGCGTGGTTTGGGAGAGGAAACCCTTTCGGGTAAAGGCCCTTTGGTTACACTGTGGGAGAAAAGCTGCTTGTGTTCCACCTGCAACTAAAGCAGAGTTCTTCCGTTAAAACTGCGTGTTTTGGGAGAGGAAATGCTTACAGGCCTCCCTACAGCCTGCCTTGGTTGAGACAGTTCGCTCCACGTGGGAAAACATTCTTATAGAACAAGTTCATTCGGGGAAGTGCCCGTTGTGTACACTGTGGGAGAAAAGCTGCTTGTGTTCCACCTGCAACTAAAGCAGAGTTCTTCGGGTAAAACTGCATGTTTTGGGAGAGGAAACCCTTTCGGGCAAGGACCAATTGGGAACACAGCGGGGGAAAAGCTGCTTGTGTTCCACCTGCAATTAAAGCAGAGTTCTTAGGGTAAAACTTCGTGTTGTGGGAGAGGAAATGCTTACACTCCTCCCTCCTGCCTGCCTTGGTTGAGACAGTTCGCTCCACATGGGAAACCCTGCATATGGAAGTTCATTCGAGGTAGAGCGCAAAAAGTACACAGTGGGAGAATTGCTGCTTGTGTTCCACCTGCAACTAAAGCAGAGTTCTTCGGGTAAAACTGCGTGTTTTGGGAGAGGAAACTCTTTCGGGCAAAGGCCCTTTGGGTACACTGTGGGAGAAAAGCTGCTTGTGTTCCACCTGCAACTAAAGCAGAGTTCTTCAGGTAAAACTGCGTGTTTTGGGAGAGGACATGCTTACAGTCCTCGCTACAGCCTGCCGTGGTTGAGGCAGTTCGCTCCACGCGGGTAAACATTCTTATACAACAAGTTCAGTAGGGGAAGTGCCCGTTGTGTACACTGTGGGAGGAAAGCTGCTTGTGTTCCACCTGCAACTAAAGCAGAGCTCTTCCGATAAAACTGCGTGTTTTGGGAGACGAAATGCTTACAGTCCTACCTACTGCCTGCCATGGTTGAGGCAGTTCGCTCCACGCGGGTAAACATTCTTATACAACAAGTTCATTAGGGGAAGTGCCCGTTGTGTACAGTGTGGGAGAAAAGCTGCTTGTGTTCCACCTGCACCTAAAGCAGAGTTCTTCCGATAAAACTGCGTGTTTTGGGAGAGGAAATGCTTACAGTCCTCCCTCCTGCCGGCCTTGGTTGAGACAGTTCGTTCCACATGGGAAACCCTGCATATAGAAGTTCATTCGAGGTAGAGCGCAAAGAGTACACAGTGGGAGAAATGCTGCTTGTGTTCCACCTGCAACTAAAGCAGAGTTCTTCGGGTAAAACTGCGTGTTTTGGGAGAGGAAGTGCTTGCAGTCCTCGCTTCAGCCTGCGGTGGTTTAGGCCTTTCACTCCACGCGGCACACCTTGCGTATAGAATTTCTTTCGGGCAAAGGACAATTGGGTACACTGTGGGAGAAAAGCTGCTTGTGTTCCACCTGCAACTAAAGCAGAGTTCTTCGGGTAAAGCTGCGTGTTTGGGGAGAGGACATGCTTACAGTCCTCCCTCCTGCCTTGGTTGAGACAGTTCTCTACACATGGGAAACCCTGCATATGGAAGTTCATTAGAGGTAGAGCACAAAGAGTACACAGTGGGAGAAATGCTGCTTGTGTTCCACCTGCAACTATAGCAGAGTTCTTCAGGTAAAACTGCGTGATTTCGGAGAGGAAACTCTTTCGGGCAAAGGCCCATTGGGTACAGTGTGGGAGAAAAGCTGCTTGTGTTCCACCTGCAACTAAAGCAGAGTTCTTCGGGTAAAACTGCTTGTTTTGGGAGAGGAAATGCTTACAGGCCTCCCTACTGCCTGCCTTGGTTGAGACAGTTCGCTCCACGTGGGAAACCCTGCATATAGAAGTTCATTCATGGAAGAGCCCAAAGAGTTCATAGTGGGAGAAATGCTTCTTGTGTTCCACCTGCAACTAAAGCAGAGTTCTTCCATTAAAACTGCGTGGTTTGGGAGAGGAAACCCTTTCGGGTAAAGGCCCTTTGGTTACACTGTGGGAGAAAAGCTGCTTGTGTTCCACCTGCAACTAAAGCAGAGTTCTTCCATTAAAACTGCGTGTTTTGGGAGAGGAAATGCTTACAGTCCTCCCTCCTGCCTGCCATGGTTGAGGCAGTTCGCTCCACGCGGGTAACCATTCTTATAGAACAAGTTCATTCGGGGAAGTGCCCGTTGTGTACACTGGGGGAGAAAAGCTGCTTGTGTTCCACCTGCAACTAAAGCAGAGTTCTTCGGGTAAAACTGCATGTTTTGGGAGAGGAAACCCTTTCGGGCAAGGACCAATTGGGAACACAGCGGGAGAAAAGCTGCTTGTGTTCCACCTGCAATTAAAGCAGAGTTCTTAGGGTAAAACTTCGTGTTGTGGGAGAGGAAATGCTTACACTCCTCCCTCCTGCCTGCCTTGGTTGAGACAGTTCGCTCCACATGGGAAACCCTGCATATGGAAGTTCATTCGAGGTAGAGCACAAAAAGTACACAGTGGGAGAATTGCTGCTTGTGTTCCACCTGCAACTAAAGCAGAGTTCTTCGGGTAAAACTGCGTGTTTTGGGAGAGGAAACTCTTTCGGGCAAAGGCCCTTTGGGTACACTGTGGGAGAAAAGCTGCTTGTGTTCCACCTGCAACTAAAGCAGAGTTCTTCAGGTAAAACTGCGTGTTTTGGGAGAGGACATGCTTACAGTCCTCGCTACAGCCTGCCGTGGTTGAGGCAGTTCGCTCCACGCGGGTAAACATTCTTATACAACAAGTTCAGTAGGGGAAGTGCCCGTTGTGTACACTGTGGGAGGAAAGCTGCTTGTGTTCCACCTGCAACTAAAGCAGAGCTCTTCCGATAAAACTGCGTGTTTTGGGAGACGAAATGCTTACAGTCCTACCTACTGCCTGCCATGGTTGAGGCAGTTCGCTCCACGCGGGTAAACATTCTTATACAACAAGTTCATTAGGGGAAGTGCCCGTTGTGTACACTGTGGGAGAAAAGCTGCTTGTGTTCCACCTGCACCTAAAGCAGAGTTCTTCCGATAAAACTGCGTGTTTTGGGAGAGGAAATGCTTACAGTCCTCCCTCCTGCCGGCCTTGGTTGAGACAGTTCGTTCCACATGGGAAACCCTGCATATAGAAGTTCATTCGAGGTAGAGCGCAAAGAGTACACAGTGGGAGAAATGCTGCTTGTGTTCCACCTGCAACTAAAGCAGAGTTCTTCGGGTAAAACTGCGTGTTTTGGGAGAGGAAGTGCTTGCAGTCCTCGCTTCAGCCTGCGGTGGTTTAGGCCTTTCACTCCACGCGGCACACCTTGCGTATAGAATTTCTTTCGGGCAAAGGACAATTGGGTACACTGTGGGAGAAAAGCTGCTTGTGTTCCACCTGCAACTAAAGCAGAGTTCTTCGGGTAAAGCTGCGTGTTTGGGGAGAGGACATGCTTACAGTCCTCCCTCCTGCCTTGGTTGAGACAGTTCTCTCCACATGGGAAACCCTGCATATGGAAGTTCATTAGAGGTAGAGCACAAAGAGTACACAGTGGGAGAAATGCTGCTTGTGTTCCACCTGCAACTATAGCAGAGTTCTTCAGGTAAAACTGCGTGATTTCGGAGAGGAAACTCTTTCGGGCAAAGGCCCTTTGGGTACAGTGTGGGAGAAAAGCTGCTTGTGTTCCACCTGCAACTAAAGCAGAGTTCTTCGGGTAAAACTGCTTGTTTTGGGAGAGGAAATGCTTACAGGCCTCCCTACTGCCTGCCTTGGTTGAGACAGTTCGCTCCACGTGGGAAACCCTGCATATAGAAGTTCATTCATGGAAGAGCCCAAAGAGTTCATAGTGGGAGAAATGCTTCTTGTGTTCCACCTGCAACTAAAGCAGAGTTCTTCCATTAAAACTGCGTGGTTTGGGAGAGGAAACTCTTTCGGGTAAAGGCACTTTGGTTACACTGTGGGAGAAAAGCTGCTTGTGTTCCACCTGCAACTAAAGCAGAGTTCTTCCGTTACAACTGCGTGTTTTGGGAGAGGAAATGCTTACAGTCCTCCCTCCTGCCTGCCATGGTTGAGGCAGTTCGCTCCACGCGGGTAACCATTCTTATAGAACAAGTTCATTCGGGGAAGTGCCCGTTGTGTACACTGTGGGAGAAAAGCTGCTTGTGTTCCACCTGCAACTAAAGCAGAGTTCTTCGGGTAAAACTGCGTGTTTTGGGAGAGGAAATGCTTACAGGCCTCCCTACAGCCTGCCTTGGTTGAGACAGTTCGCTCCACGTGGGAAAACATTCTTATAGAACAAGTTCATTAGGGGAAGTGCCCGTTGTGTACACTGTGGGAGAAAAGCTGCTTGTGTTCCACCTGCAACTAAAGCAGAGTTCTTCGGGTAAAACTGCATGTTTTGGGAGAGGAAACCCTTTCGGGCAAGGACCAATTGGGAACACAGCGGGAGAAAAGCTGCTTGTGTTCCACCTGCAATTAAAGCAGAGTTCTTAGGGTAAAACTTCGTGTTGTGGGAGAGGAAATGCTTACACTCCTCCCTCCTGCCTGCCTTGGTTGAGACAGTTCGCTCCACATGGGAAACCCTGCATATGGAAGTTCATTCGAGGTAGAGCGCAAAAAGTACACAGTGGGAGAGTTGCTGCTTGTGTTCCACCTGCAACTAAAGCAGAGTTCTTCGGGTAAAACTGCGTGTTTTGGGAGAGGAAACTCTTTCGGGCAAAGGCCCTTTGGGTACACTGTGGGAGAAAAGCTGCTTGTGTTCCACCTGCAACTAAAGCAGAGTTCTTCAGGTAAAACTGCGTGTTTTGGGAGAGGACATGCTTACAGTCCTCGCTACAGCCTGCCGTGGTTGAGGCAGTTCGCTCCACGCGGGTAACCATTCTTATAGAACAAGTTCATTCGGGGAAGTGCCCGTTGTGTACACTGGGGGAGAAAAGCTGCTTGTGTTCCACCTGCAACTAAAGCAGAGTTCTTCGGGTAAAACTGCGTGTTTTGGGAGAGGAAATGCTTACAGGCCTCCCTACAGCCTGCCTTGGTTGAGACAGTTCGCTCCACGTGGGAAAACATTCTTATAGAACAAGTTCATTAGGGGAAGTGCCCGTTGTGTACACTGTGGGAGAAAAGCTGCTTGTGTTCCACCTGCAACTAAAGCAGAGTTCTTCGGGTAAAACTGCATGTTTTGGGAGAGGAAACCCTTTCGGGCAAGGACCAATTGGGAACACGGCGGGAGAAAAGCTGCTTGTGTTCCACCTGCAATTAAAGCAGAGTTCTTAGGGTAAAACTTCGTGTTGTGGGAGAGGAAATGCTTACACTCCTCCCTCCTGCCTGCCTTGGTTGAGACAGTTCGCTCCACATGGGAAACCCTGCATATGGAAGTTCATTCGAGGTAGAGCGCAAAAAGTACACAGTGGGAGAATTGCTGCTTGTGTTCCACCTGCAACTAAAGCAGAGTTCTTCGGGTAAAACTGCGTGTTTTGGGAGAGGAAAGTCTTTCGGGCAAAGGCCCTTTGGGTACACTGTGGGAGAAAAGCTGCTTGTGTTCCACCTGCAACTAAAGCAGAGTTCTTCAGGTAAAACTGCGTGTTTTGGGAGAGGACATGCTTACAGTCCTCGCTACAGCCTGCCGTGGTTGAGGCAGTTCGCTCCACGCGGGTAAACATTCTTATACAACAAGTTCAGTAGGGGAAGTGCCCGTTGTGTACACTGTGGGAGGAAAGCTGCTTGTGTTCCACCTGCAACTAAAGCAGAGCTCTTCCGATAAAACTGCGTGTTTTGGGAGACGAAATGCTTACAGTCCTACATACTGCCTGCCATGGTTGAGGCAGTTCGCTCCACGCGGGTAAACATTCTTATACAACAAGTTCATTAGGGGAAGTGCCCGTTGTGTACAGTGTGGGAGAAAAGCTGCTTGTGTTCCACCTGCACCTAAAGCAGAGTTCTTCCGATAAAACTGCGTGTTTTGGGAGAGGAAATGCTTACAGTCCTCCCTCCTGCCGGCCTTGGTTGAGACAGTTCGTTCCACATGGGAAACCCTGCATATAGAAGTTCATTCGGGGTAGAGCGCAAAGAGTACACAGTGGGAGAAATGCTGCTTGTGTTCCACCTGCAACTAAAGCAGAGTTCTTCGGGTAAAACTGCGTGTTTTGGGAGAGGAAGTGCTTACAGTCCTCACTTCAGCCTGCGGTGTTTTAGGCCTTTCACTCCACGCGGCACACCTTGCGTATAGAATTTCTTTCGGGCAAAGGACAATTGGGTACACTGTGGGAGAAAAGCTGCTTGTGTTCCACCTGCAACTGAAGCAGAGTTCTTCGGGTAAAACTGCGTGTTTGGGGAGAGGACATGTTTACAGTCCTCGCCATAGCCTGCCTTGGTTGAGACACTTCGCTCCACGAGGGAAACCATTCTTATAGAACATGTTCATTAGGGGAAGCGCCCATTGGGTACAATGTGGGAGAAAAGCTGCTTGTGTTCCACCTGCAACTAAAGCAGAGTTCTTCGGGTAAAACTGCGTGTTTTGGGAGAGGACATGCTTACAGCCCTCGCTACAGCCTGCCGTGGTTTAGCAGTTCGCTCCACGTGGGAAACCCTGCATATAGAAGTTCATTTGAGGAAGAGCCTTAAGAGTACACAGTGGTAGAAAAGCTGCTTCTGTTCCACCTGCAACTAAAGCAGATCTCTTTCGATAAAACTGCGTGTTTTGGGATAGGAAATGCTTACACTCCTTACTAGAGACTGCCATGGTTGAGGCAGTTCGCTCCACGTGGGAAACCATTCTTATAGAACAAGTTCATTAGGGGAAGTGCCCATTGTGTACACTGTGGGAGAAAAGCAGCTTCTGTTCCACCTGCAACTAAAGCAGAGTTCTTCGGGTAAAACTGCGTGTTTTGGGAGAGGAAATGCTTACAGTCCTCCCTCCTGCCTGCCTTGATTGAGACACTTCTCTCCACATGGGAAACCCTGCATATGGAAGTTCATTAGAGGTAGAGCACAAAGAGTACACAGTGGGAGAAATGCTGCTTGTGTTCCACCTGCAACTATAGCAGAGTTCTTCAGGTAAAACTGCGTGATTTCGGAGAGGAAACTCTTTCGGGCAAAGGTCCATTGGGTACAGTGTGGGAGAAAAGCTGCTTGTGTTCCACCTGCAACTAAAGCAGAGTTCTTCGGGTAAGACTGCTTGTTTTGGGAGAGGAAATGCTTACAGGCCTCCCTACTGCCTGCCTTGGTTGAGACAGTTCGCTCCACGTGGGAAACCCTGCATATAGAAGTTCATTCATGGAAGAGCCCAAAGAGTTCATAGTGGGAGAAATGCTTCTTGTGTTCCACCTGCAACTAAAGCAGAGTTCTTCCATTAAAACTGCGTGGTTTGGGAGAGGAAACCCTTTCGGGTAAAGGCCCTTTGGTTACACTGTGGGAGAAAAGCTGCTTGTGTTCCACCTGCAACTAAAGCAGAGTTCTTCCGTTAAAACTGCGTGTTTTGGGAGAGGAAATGCTTACAGTCCTCCCTCCTGCCTGCCATGGTTGAGGCAGTTCGCTCCACGCGGGTAACCATTCTTATAGAACAAGTTCATTCGGGGAAGTGCCCGTTGTGTACACTGGGGGAGAAAAGCTGCTTGTGTTCCACCTGCAACTAAAGCAGAGTTCTTCGGGTAAAACTGCGTGTTTTGGGAGAGGAAATGCTTACAGGCCTCCCTACAGCCTGCCTTGGTTGAGACAGTTCGCTCCACGTGGGAAAACATTCTTAAAGAACAAGTTCATTAGGGGAAGTGCCCGTTGTGTACACTGTGGGAGAAAAGCTGCTTGTGTTCCACCTGCAACTAAAGCAGAGTTCTTCGGGTAAAACTGCATGTTTTGGGAGAGGAAACCCTTTCGGGCAAGGACCAATTGGGAACACAGCGGGAGAAAAGCTGCTTGTGTTCCACCTGCAATTAAAGCAGAGTTCTTAGGGTAAAACTTCGTGTTGTGGGAGAGGAAATGCTTACACTCCTCCCTCCTGCCTGCCTTGGTTGAGACAGTTCGCTCCACATGGGAAACCCTGCATATGGAAGTTCATTCGAGGTAGAGCGCAAAAAGTACACAGTGGGAGAGTTGCTGCTTGTGTTCCACCTGCAACTAAAGCAGAGTTCTTCGGGTAAAACTGCGTGTTTTGGGAGAGGAAACTCTTTCGGGCAAAGGCCCTTTGGGTACACTGTGGGAGAAAAGCTGCTTGTGTTCCACCTGCAACTAAAGCAGAGTTCTTCAGGTAAAACTGCGTGTTTTGGGAGAGGACATGCTTACAGTCCTCGCTACAGCCTGCCGTGGTTGAGGCAGTTCGCTCCACGCGGGTAAACATTCTTATACAACAAGTTCAGTAGGGGAAGTGCCCGTTGTGTACACTGTGGGAGGAAAGCTGCTTGTGTTCCACCTGCAACTAAAGCAGAGCTCTTCCGATAAAACTGCGTGTTTTGGGAGATGAAATGCTTACAGTCCTACCTACTGCCTGCCATGGTTGAGGCAGTTCGCTCCACGCGGGTAAACATTCTTATACAACAAGTTCATTAGGGGAAGTGCCCGTTGTGTACAGTGTGGGAGAAAAGCTGCTTGTGTTCCACCTGCACCTAAAGCAGAGTTCTTCCGATAAAACTGCGTGTTTTGGGAGAGGAAATGCTTACAGTCCTCCCTCCTGCCGGCCTTGGTTGAGACAGTTCGTTCCACATGGGAAACCCTGCATATAGAAGTTCATTCGAGGTAGAGCGCAAAGAGTACACAGTGGGAGAAATGCTGCTTGTGTTCCACCTGCAACTAAAGCAGAGTTCTTCGGGTAAAACTGCGTGTTTTGGGAGAGGAAGTGCTTGCAGTCCTCGCTTCAGCCTGCGGTGGTTTAGGCCTTTCACTCCACGCGGCACACCTTGCGTATAGAATTTCTTTCGGGCAAAGGACAATTGGGTACACTGTGGGAGAAAAGCTGCTTGTGTTCCAGCTGCAACTAAAGCAGAGTTCTTCGGGTAAAGCTGCGTGTTTGGGGAGAGGACATGCTTACAGTCCTCCCTCCTGCCTTGGTTGAGACAGTTCTCTCCACATGGGAAACCCTGCATATGGAAGTTCATTAGAGGTAGAGCACAAAGAGTACACAGTGGGAGAAATGCTGCTTGTGTTCCACCTGCAACTATAGCAGAGTTCTTCAGGTAAAACTGCGTGATTTCGGAGAGGAAACTCTTTCGGGCAAAGGCCCATTGGGTACAGTGTGGGAGAAAAGCTGCTTGTGTTCCACCTGCAACTAAAGCAGAGTTCTTCGGGTAAAACTGCTTGTTTTGGGAGAGGAAATGCTTACAGGCCTCCCTACTGCCTGCCTTGGTTGAGACAGTTCGCTCCACGTGGGAAACCCTGCATATAGAAGTTCATCATGGAAGAGCCCAAAGAGTTCATAGTGGGAGAAATGCTTCTTGTGTTCCACCTGCAACTAAAGCAGAGTTCTTCCATTAAAACTGCGTGGTTTGGGAGAGGAAACCCTTTCGGGTAAAGGCCCTTTGGTTACACTGTGGGAGAAAAGCTGCTTGTGTTCCACCTGCAACTAAAGCAGAGTTCTTCCGTTAAAACTGCGTGTTTTGGGAGAGGAAATGCTTACAGGCCTCCCTACAGCCTGCCTTGGTTGAGACAGTTCGCTCCACGTGGGAAAACATTCTTATAGAACAAGTTCATTAGGGGAAGTGCCCGTTGTGTACACTGTGGGAGAAAAGCTGCTTGTGTTCCACCTGCAACTAAAGCAGAGTTCTTCGGGTAAAATTGCATGTTTTGGGAGAGGAAACCCTTTCGGGCAAAGACCAATTGGGAACACAGCGGGAGAAAAGCTGCTTGTGTTCCACCTGCAATTAAAGCAGAGTTCTTAGGGTAAAACTTCGTGTTGTGGGAGAGGAAATGCTTACACTCCTCCCTCCTGCCTGCCTTGGTTGAGACAGTTCGCTCCACATGGGAAACCCTGCATATGGAAGTTCATTCGAGGTAGAGCGCAAAAAGTACACAGTGGGAGAGTTGCTGCTTGTGTTCCACCTGCAACTAAAGCAGAGTTCTTCGGGTAAAACTGCGTGTTTTGGGAGAGGAAACTCTTTCGGGCAAAGGCCCTTTGGGTACACTGTGGGAGAAAAGCTGCTTGTGTTCCACCTGCAACTAAAGCAGAGTTCTTCAGGTAAAACTGCGTGTTTTGGGAGAGGACATGCTTACAGTCCTCGCTACAGCCTGCCGTGGTTGAGGCAGTTCGCTCCACGCGGGTAAACATTCTTATACAACAAGTTCAGTAGGGGAAGTGCCCGTTGTGTACACTGTGGGAGGAAAGCTGCTTGTGTTCCACCTGCAACTAAAGCAGAGCTCTTCCGATAAAACTGCGTGTTTTGGGAGACGAAATGCTTACAGTCCTACCTACTGCCTGCCATGGTTGAGGCAGTTCGCTCCATGCGGGTAAACATTCTTATACAACAAGTTCATTAGGGGAAGTGCCCGTTGTGTACACTGTGGGAGAAAAGCTGCTTGTGTTCCACCTGCACCTAAAGCAGAGTTCTTCCGATAAAACTGCGTGTTTTGGGAGAGGAAATGCTTACAGTCCTCCCTCCTGCCGGCCTTGGTTGAGACAGTTCGTTCCACATGGGAAACCCTGCATATAGAAGTTCATTCGAGGTAGAGCGCAAAGAGTACACAGTGGGAGAAATGCTGCTTGTGTTCCACCTGCAACTAAAGCAGAGTTCTTCGGGTAAAACTGCGTGTTTTGGGAGAGGAAGTGCTTGCAGTCCTCGCTTCAGCCTGCGGTGGTTTAGGCCTTTCACTCCACGCGGCACACCTTGCGTATAGAATTTCTTTCGGGCAAAGGACAATTGGGTACACTGTGGGAGAAAAGCTGCTTGTGTTCCACCTGCAACTAAAGCAGAGTTCTTCGGGTAAAGCTGCGTGTTTGGGGAGAGGACATGCTTACAGTCCTCCCTCCTGCCTTGGTTGAGACAGTTCTCTCCACATGGGAAACCCTGCATATGGAAGTTCATTAGAGGTAGAGCACAAAGAGTACACAGTGGGAGAAATGCTGCTTGTGTTCCACCTGCAACTATAGCAGAGTTCTTCAGGTAAAACTGCGTGATTTCGGAGAGGAAACTCTTTCGGGCAAAGGCCCATTGGGTACAGTGTGGGAGAAAAGCTGCTTGTGTTCCACCTGCAACTAAAGCAGAGTTCTTCGGGTAAAACTGCTTGTTTTGGGAGAGGAAATGCTTACAGGCCTCCCTACTGCCTGCCTTGGTTGAGACAGTTCGCTCCACGTGGGAAACCCTGCATATAGAAGTTCATCATGGAAGAGCCCAAAGAGTTCATAGTGGGAGAAATGCTTCTTGTGTTCCACCTGCAACTAAAGCAGAGTTCTTCCATTAAAACTGCGTGGTTTGGGAGAGGAAACCCTTTCGGGTAAAGGCCCTTTGGTTACACTGTGGGAGAAAAGCTGCTTGTGTTCCACCTGCAACTAAAGCAGAGTTCTTCCGTTAAAACTGCGTGTTTTGGGAGAGGAAATGCTTACAGGCCTCCCTACAGCCTGCCTTGGTTGAGACAGTTCGCTCCACGTGGGAAAACATTCTTATAGAACAAGTTCATTAGGGGAAGTGCCCGTTGTGTACACTGTGGGAGAAAAGCTGCTTGTGTTCCACCTGCAACTAAAGCAGAGTTCTTCGGGTAAAACTGCATGTTTTGGGAGAGGAAACCCTTTCGGGCAAAGACCAATTGGGAACACAGCGGGAGAAAAGCTGCTTGTGTTCCACCTGCAATTAAAGCAGAGTTCTTAGGGTAAAACTTCGTGTTGTGGGAGAGGAAATGCTTACACTCCTCCCTCCTGCCTGCCTTGGTTGAGACAGTTCGCTCCACATGGGAAACCCTGCATATGGAAGTTCATTCGAGGTAGAGCGCAAAAAGTACACAGTGGGAGAGTTGCTGCTTGTGTTCCACCTGCAACTAAAGCAGAGTTCTTCGGGTAAAACTGCGTGTTTTGGGAGAGGAAACTCTTTCGGGCAAAGGCCCTTTGGGTACACTGTGGGAGAAAAGCTGCTTGTGTTCCACCTGCAACTAAAGCAGAGTTCTTCAGGTAAAACTGCGTGTTTTGGGAGAGGACATGCTTACAGTCCTCGCTACAGCCTGCCGTGGTTGAGGCAGTTCGCTCCACGCGGGTAAACCTTCTTATACAACAAGTTCAGTAGGGGAAGTGCCCGTTGTGTACACTGTGGGAGGAAAGCTGCTTGTGTTCCACCTGCAACTAAAGCAGAGCTCTTCCGATAAAACTGCGTGTTTTGGGAGACGAAATGCTTACAGTCCTACCTACTGCCTGCCATGGTTGAGGCAGTTCGCTCCACGCGGGTAAACATTCTTATACAACAAGTTCATTAGGGGAAGTGCCCGTTGTGTACAGTGTGGGAGAAAAGCTGCTTGTGTTCCACCTGCACCTAAAGCAGAGTTCTTCCGATAAAACTGCGTGTTTTGGGAGAGGAAATGCTTACAGTCCTCCCTCCTGCCGGCCTTGGTTGAGACAGTTCGTTCCACATGGGAAACCCTGCATATAGAAGTTCATTCGAGGTAGAGCGCAAAGAGTACACAGTGGGAGAAATGCTGCTTGTGTTCCACCTGCAACTAAAGCAGAGTTCTTCGGGTAAAACTGCGTGTTTTGGGAGAGGAAGCGCTTGCAGTCCTCGCTTCAGCCTGCGGTGGTTTAGGCCTTTCACTCCACGCGGCACACCTTGCGTATAGAATTTCTTTCGGGCAAAGGACAATTGGGTACACTGTGGGAGAAAAGCTGCTTGTGTTCCACCTGCAACTAAAGCAGAGTTCTTCGGGTAAAGCTGCGTGTTTGGGGAGAGGACATGCTTACAGTCCTCCCTCCTGCCTTGGTTGAGACAGTTCTCTCCACATGGGAAACCCTGCATATGGAAGTTCATTAGAGGTTGAGCACAAAGAGTACACAGTGGGAGAAATGCTGCTTGTGTTCCACCTGCAACTATAGCAGAGTTCTTCAGGTAAAACTGCGTGATTTCGGAGAGGAAACTCTTTCGGGCAAAGGCCCATTGGGTACAGTGTGGGAGAAAAGCTGCTTGTGTTCCACCTGCAACTAAAGCAGAGTTCTTCGGGTAAAACTGCTTGTTTTGGGAGAGGAAATGCTTACAGGCCTCCCTACTGCCTGCCTTGGTTGAGACAGTTCGCTCCACGTGGGAAACCCTGCATATAGAAGTTCATCATGGAAGAGCCCAAAGAGTTCATAGTGGGAGAAATGCTTCTTGTGTTCCACCTGCAACTAAAGCAGAGTTCTTCCATTAAAACTGCGTGGTTTGGGAGAGGAAACCCTTTCGGGTAAAGGCCCTTTGGTTACACTGTGGGAGAAAAGCTGCTTGTGTTCCACCTGCAACTAAAGCAGAGTTCTTCCGTTAAAACTGCGTGTTTTGGGAGAGGAAATGCTTACAGGCCTCCCTACAGCCTGCCTTGGTTGAGACATTTCGCTCCACGTGGGAAAACATTCCTATAGAACAAGTTCATTCGGGGAAGTGCCCGTTGTGTACACTGTGGGAGAAAAGCTGCTTGTGTTCCACCTGCAACTAAAGCAGAGTTCTTCGGGTAAAACTGCATGTTTTGGGAGAGGAAACCCTTTCGGCCAAGGACCAATTGGGAACACAGCGGGGGAAAAGCTGCTTGTGTTCCACCTGCAATTAAAGCAGAGTTCTTAGGGTAAAACTTCGTGTTGTGGGAGAGGAAATGCTTACACTCCTCCCTCCTGCCTGCCTTGGTTGAGACAGTTCGCTCCACATGGGAAACCCTGCATATGGAAGTTCATTCGAGGTAGAGCGCAAAAAGTACACAGTGGGAGAGTTGCTGCTTGTGTTCCACCTGCAACTAAAGCAGAGTTCTTCGGGTAAAACTGCGTGTTTTGGGAGAGGAAACTCTTTCGGGCAAAGGCCCTTTGGGTACACTGTGGGAGAAAAGCTGCTTGTGTTCCACCTGCAACTAAAGCAGAGTTCTTCAGGTAAAACTGCGTGTTTTGGGAGAGGACATGCTTACAGTCCTCGCTACAGCCTGCCGTGGTCGAGGCAGTTCGCTCCACGCGGGTAAACATTCTTATACAACACGTTCATTCGGGGAAGTGCCCGTTGTGTACACTGTGGGAGGAAAGCTGCTTGTGTTCCACCTGCAACTAAAGCAGAGCTCTTCCGATAAAACTGCATGTTTTGGGAGAGGAAACCCTTTCGGCCAAGGACCAATTGGGAACACAGCGGGGGAAAAGCTGCTTGTGTTCCACCTGCAATTAAAGCATAGTTCTTAGGGTAAAACTTCGTGTTGTGGGAGAGGAAATGCTTACACTCCTCCCTCCTGCCTGCCTTGGTTGAGACGGTTCGCTCCACATGGGAAACCCTGCATATGGAAGTTCATTCGAGGTAGAGCGCAAAAAGTACACAGTGGGAGAATTGCTGCTTGTGTTCCACCTGCAACTAAAGCAGAGTTCTTCGGGTAAAACTGCGTGTTTTGGGAGAGGAAACTCTTTCGGGCAAAGGCCCTTTGGGTACACTGTGGGAGAAAAGCTGCTTGTGTTCCACCTGCAACTAAAGCAGAGTTCTTCAGGTAAAACTGCGTGTTTTGGGAGAGGACATGCTTACAGTCCTCGCTACAGCCTGCCGTGGTTGAGGCAGTTCGCTCCACGCGGGTAAACATTCTTATACAACAAGTTCAGTAGGGGAAGTGCCCGTTGTGTACACTGTGGGAGGAAAGCTGCTTGTGTTCCACCTGCAACTAAAGCAGAGCTCTTCCGATAAAACTGCGTGTTTTGGGAGACGAAATGCTTACAGTCCTACCTACTGCCTGCCATGGTTGAGGCAGTTCGTTCCACGCGGGTAAACATTCTTATACAACAAGTTCATTAGGGGAAGTGCCCGTTGTGTACACTGTGGGAGAAAAGCTGCTTGTGTTCCACCTGCACCTAAAGCAGAGTTCTTCCGATAAAACTGCGTGTTTTGGGAGAGGAAATGCTTACAGTCCTCCCTCCTGCCGGCCTTGGTTGAGACAGTTCGTTCCACATGGGAAACCCTGCATATAGAAGTTCATTCGGGGTAGTGCGCAAAGAGTACACAGTGGGAGAAATGCTGCTTGTGTTCCACCTGCAACTAAAGCAGAGTTCTTCGGGTAAAACTGCGTGTTTTGGGAGAGGAAGTGCTTACAGTCCTCACTTCAGCCTGCGGTGGTTTAGGCCTTTCACTCCACGCGGCACACCTTGCGTATAGAATTTCTTTCGGGCAAAGGACAATTGGGTACACTGTGGGAGAAAAGCTGCTTGTGTTCCACCTGCAACTGAAGCAGAGTTCTTCGGGTAAAACTGCGTGTTTGGGGAGAGGAAATGCTTACAGGCCTCCCTACAGCCTGCCTTGGTTGAGACAGTTCGCTCCACGAGGGAAAACATTCTTATAGAACAAGTTCATTCGGGGAAGTGCCCGTTGTGTACACTGTGGGAGAAAAGCTGCTTGTGTTCCAGCTGCAACTAAAGCAGAGTTCTTCGGGTAAAACTGCATGTTTTGGGAGAGGAAACCCTTTCGGGCAAGGACCAATTGGGAACACAGCGGGGGAAAAGCTGCTTGTGTTCCACCTGCAATTAAAGCAGAGTTCTTAGGGTAAAACTTCGTGTTGTGGGAGAGGAAATGCTTACACTCCTCCCTCCTGCCTGCCTTGGTTGAGACAGTTCGCTCCACATGGGAAACCCTGCATATGGAAGTTCATTCGAGGTAGAGCGCAAAAAGTACACAGTGGGAGAATTGCTGCTTGTGTTCCACCTGCAACTAAAGCAGAGTTCTTCGGGAAAAACTGCGTGTTTTGGGAGAGGAAACTCTTTCGGGCAAAGGCCCTTTGGGTACACTGTGGGAGAAAAGCTGCTTGTGTTCCACCTGCAACTAAAGCAGAGTTCTTCAGGTAAAACTGCGTGTTTTGGGAGAGGACATGCTTACAGTCCTCGCTACAGCCTGCCGTGGTCGAGGCAGTTCGCTCCACGCGGGTAAACATTCTTATACAACAAGTTCAGTAGGGGAAGTGCCCGTTGTGTACACTGTGGGAGGAAAGCTGCTTGTGTTCCACCTGCAACTAAAGCAGAGCTCTTCCGATAAAACTGCGTGTTTTGGGAGACGAAATGCTTACAGTCCTACCTACTGCCTGCCATGGTTGAGGCAGTTCGCTCCACGCGGGTAAACATTCTTATACAACAAGTTCATTAGGGGAAGTGCCCGTTGTGTACACTGTGGGAGAAAAGCTGCTTGTGTTCCACCTGCACCTAAAGCAGAGTTCTTCCGATAAAACTGCGTGTTTTGGGAGAGGAAATGCTTACAGTCCTCCCTCCTGCCGGCCTTGGTTGAGACAGTTCGTTCCACATGGGAAACCCTGCATATAGAAGTTCATTCGAGGTAGAGCGCAAAGAGTACACAGTGGGAGAAATGCTGCTTGTGTTCCACCTGCAACTAAAGCAGAGTTCTTCGGGTAAAACTGCGTGTTTTGGGAGAGGAAGTGCTTGCAGTCCTCGCTTCAGCCTGCGGTGGTTTAGGCCTTTCACTCCACGCGGCACACCTTGCGTATAGAATTTCTTTCGGGCAAAGGACAATTGGGTACACTGTGGGAGAAAAGCTGCTTGTGTTCCACCTGCAGCTAAAGCAGAGTTCTTCGGGTAAAGCTGCGTGTTTGGGGAGAGGACATGCTTACAGTTCTCCCTCCTGCCTTGGTTGAGACAGTTCTCTCCACATGGGAAACCCTGCATATGGAAGTTCATTAGAGGTAGAGCACAAAGAGTACACAGTGGGAGAAATGCTGCTTGTGTTCCACCTGCAACTAAAGCAGAGTTCTTCAGGTAAAACTGCGTGATTTCGGAGAGGAAACTCTTTCGGGCAAAGGCCCATTGGGTACAGTGTGGGAGAAAAGCTGCTTGTGTTCCACCTGCAACTAAAGCAGAGTTCTTCGGGTAAAACTGCTTGTTTTGGGGGAGGAAATGCTTACAGGCCTCCCTACTGCCTGCCTTGGTTGAGACAGTTCGCTCCACGTGGGAAACCCTGC
Source organism: Hyperoodon ampullatus (assembly GCF_949752795.1). Classification (NCBI taxonomy): domain Eukaryota; kingdom Metazoa; phylum Chordata; class Mammalia; order Artiodactyla; family Ziphiidae; genus Hyperoodon; species Hyperoodon ampullatus. Next base: position 422,926 of record NW_027641084.1, read on the forward strand.
ATATAGAAGTTCATTCATGGAAGAGCCCAAAGAGTTCATAGTGGGAGAAATGCTTCTTGTGTTCCACCTGCAACTAAAGCAGAGTTCTTCCATTAAAACTGCGTGGTTTGGGAGAGGAAACTCTTTCGGGTAAAGGCCCTTTGCTTACACTGTGGGAGAAAAGCTGCTTGTGTTCCACCTGCAACTAAAGCAGAGTTCTTCCGTTACAACTGCGTGTTTTGGGAGAGGAAATGCTTACAGTCCTCCCTCCTGCCTGCCATGGTTGAGGCAGTTCGCTCCACGCGGGTAACCATTCTTATAGAACAAGTTCATTCGGGGAAGTGCCCGTTGTGTACACTGTGGGAGAAAAGCTGCTTGTGTTCCACCTGCAACTAAAGCAGAGTTCTTCGGGTAAAACTGCGTGTTTTGGGAGAGGAAATGCTTACAGGCCTCCCTACAGCCTGCCTTGGTTGAGACAGTTCGCTCCACGTGGGAAAACATTCTTATAGAACAAGTTCATTAGGGGAAGTGCCCGTTGTGTACACTGTGGGAGAAAAGCTGCTTGTGTTCCACCTGCAACTAAAGCAGAGTTCTTCGGGTAAAACTGCATGTTTTGGGAGAGGAAACCCTTTCGGGCAAGGACCAATTGGGAACACAGCGGGAGGAAAGCTGCTTGTGTTCCACCTGCAATTAAAGCAGAGTTCTTAGGGTAAAACTTCGTGTTGTGGGAGAGGAAATGCTTACACTCCTCCCTCCTGCCTGCTTTGGTTGAGACAGTTCGCTCCACATGGGAAACCCTGCATATGGAAGTTCATTCGAGGTAGAGCGCAAAAAGTACACAGTGGGAGAGTTGCTGCTTGTGTTCCACCTGCAACTAAAGCAGAGTTCTTCGGGTAAAACTGCGTGTTTTGGGAGAGGAAACTCTTTCGGGCAAAGGCCCTTTGGGTACACTGTGGGAGAAAAGCTGCTTGTGTTCCACCTGCAACTAAAGCAGAGTTCTTCAGGTAAAACTGCGTGTTTTGGGAGAGGACATGCTTACAGTCCTCGCTACAGCCTGCCGTGGTTGAGGCAGTTCGCTCCACGCGGGTAAACATTCTTATACAACAAGTTCAGTAGGGGAAGTGCCCGTTGTGTACACTGTGGGAGGAAAGCTGCTTGTGTTCCACCTGCAACTAAAGCAGAGCTCTTCCGATAAAACTGCGTGTTTTGGGAGACGAAATGCTTACAGTCCTACCTACTGCCTGCCATGGTTGAGGCAGTTCGCTCCACGCGGGTAAACATTCTTATACAACAAGTTCATTAGGGGAAGTGCCCGTTGTGTACACTGTGGGAGAAAAGCTGCTTGTGTTCCACCTGCACCTAAAGCAGAGTTCTTCCGATAAAACTGCGTGTTTTGGGAGAGGAAATGCTTACAGTCCTCCCTCCTGCCGGCCTTGGTTGAGACAGTTCGTTCCACATGGGAAACCCTGCATATAGAAGTTCATTCGAGGTAGAGCGCAAAGAGTACACAGTGGGAGAAATGCTGCTTGTGTTCCACCTGCAACTAAAGCAGAGTTCTTCGGGTAAAACTGCGTGTTTTGGGAGAGGAAGTGCTTGCAGTCCTCGCTTCAGCCTGCGGTGGTTTAGGCCTTTCACTCCACGCGGCACACCTTGCGTATAGAATTTCTTTCGGGCAAAGGACAATTGGGTACACTGTGGGAGAAAAGCTGCTTGTGTTCCACCTGCAACTAAAGCAGAGTTCTTCGGGTAAAGCTGCGTGTTTGGGGAGAGGACATGCTTACAGTCCTCCCTCCTGCCTTGGTTGAGACAGTTCTCTCCACATGGGAAACCCTGCATATGGAAGTTCATTAGAGGTAGAGCACAAAGAGTACACAGTGGGAGAAATGCTGCTTGTGTTCCACCTGCAACTATAGCAGAGTTCTTCAGGTAAAACTGCGTGATTTCGGAGAGGAAACTCTTTCGGGCAAAGGCCCATTGGGTACAGTGTGGGAGAAAAGCTGCTTGTGTTCCACCTGCAACTAAAGCAGAGTTCTTCGGGTAAAACTGCTTGTTTTGGGAGAGGAAATGCTTACAGGCCTCCCTACTGCCTGCCTTGGTTGAGACAGTTCGCTCCACGTGGGAAACCCTGCATATAGAAGTTCATCATGGAAGAGCCCAAAGAGTTCATAGTGGGAGAAATGCTTCTTGTGTTCCACCTGCAACTAAAGCAGAGTTCTTCCATTAAAACTGCGTGGTTTGGGAGAGGAAACCCTTTCGGGTAAAGGCCCTTTGGTTACACTGTGGGAGAAAAGCTGCTTGTGTTCCACCTGCAACTAAAGCAGAGTTCTTCCGTTAAAACTGCGTGTTTTGGGAGAGGAAATGCTTACAGGCCTCCCTACAGCCTGCCTTGGTTGAGACAGTTCGCTCCACGTGGGAAAACATTCTTATAGAACAAGTTCATTCGGGGAAGTGCCCGTTGTGTACACTGTGGGAGAAAAGCTGCTTGTGTTCCACCTGCAACTAAAGCAGAGTTCTTCGGGTAAAACTGCATGTTTTGGGAGAGGAAACCCTTTCGGGCAAGGACCAATTGGGAACACAGCGGGGGAAAAGCTCCTTGTGTTCCACCTGCAATTAAAGCAGAGTTCTTAGGGTAAAACTTCGTGTTGTGGGAGAGGAAATGCTTACACTCCTCCCTCCTGCCTGCCTTGGTTGAGACAGTTCGCTCCACATGGGAAACCCTGCATATGGAAGTTCATTCGAGGTAGAGCGCAAAAAGTACACAGTGGGAGAATTGCTGCTTGTGTTCCACCTGCAACTAAAGCAGAGTTCTTCGGGTAAAACTGCGTGTTTTGGGAGAGGAAACTCTTTCGGGCAAAGGCCCTTTGGGTACACTGTGGGAGAAAAGCTGCTTGTGTTCCACCTGCAACTAAAGCAGAGTTCTTCAGGTAAAACTGCGTGTTTTGGGAGAGGACATGCTTACAGTCCTCGCTACAGCCTGCCGTGGTTGAGGCAGTTCGCTCCACGCGGGTAAACATTCTTATACAACAAGTTCAGTAGGGGAAGTGCCCGTTGTGTACACTGTGGGAGGAAAGCTGCTTGTGTTCCACCTGCAACTAAAGCAGAGTTCTTCCGTTACAACTGCGTGTTTTGGGAGAGGAAATGCTTACAGTCCTCCCTCCTGCCTGCCATGGTTGAGGCAGTTCGCTCCACGCGGGTAACCATTCTTATAGAACAAGTTCATTCGGGGAAGTGCCCGTTGTGTACACTGTGGGAGAAAAGCTGCTTGTGTTCCACCTGCAACTAAAGCAGAGTTCTTCGGGTAAAACTGCGTGTTTTGGGAGAGGAAATGCTTACAGGCCTCCCTACAGCCTGCCTTGGTTGAGACAGTTCGCTCCACGTGGGAAAACATTCTTATAGAACAAGTTCATTAGGGGAAGTGCCCGTTGTGTACACTGTGGGAGAAAAGCTGCTTGTGTTCCACCTGCAACTAAAGCAGAGTTCTTCGGGTAAAACTGCATGTTTTGGGAGAGGAAACCCTTTCGGGCAAGGACCAATTGGGAACACAGCGGGAGGAAAGCTGCTTGTGTTCCACCTGCAATTAAAGCAGAGTTCTTAGGGTAAAACTTCGTGTTGTGGGAGAGGAAATGCTTACACTCCTCCCTCCTGCCTGCTTTGGTTGAGACAGTTCGCTCCACATGGGAAACCCTGCATATGGAAGTTCATTCGAGGTAGAGCGCAAAAAGTACACAGTGGGAGAGTTGCTGCTTGTGTTCCACCTGCAACTAAAGCAGAGTTCTTCGGGTAAAACTGCGTGTTTTGGGAGAGGAAACTCTTTCGGGCAAAGGCCCTTTGGGTACACTGTGGGAGAAAAGCTGCTTGTGTTCCACCTGCAACTAAAGCAGAGTTCTTCAGGTAAAACTGCGTGTTTTGGGAGAGGACATGCTTACAGTCCTCGCTACAGCCTGCCGTGGTTGAGGCAGTTCGCTCCACGCGGGTAAACATTCTTATACAACAAGTTCAGTAGGGGAAGTGCCCGTTGTGTACACTGTGGGAGGAAAGCTGCTTGTGTTCCACCTGCAACTAAAGCAGAGCTCTTCCGATAAAACTGCGTGTTTTGGGAGACGAAATGCTTACAGTCCTACCTACTGCCTGCCATGGTTGAGGCAGTTCGCTCCACGCGGGTAAACATTCTTATACAACAAGTTCATTAGGGGAAGTGCCCGTTGTGTACACTGTGGGAGAAAAGCTGCTTGTGTTCCACCTGCACCTAAAGCAGAGTTCTTCCGATAAAACTGCGTGTTTTGGGAGAGGAAATGCTTACAGTCCTCCCTCCTGCCGGCCTTGGTTGAGACAGTTCGTTCCACATGGGAAACCCTGCATATAGAAGTTCATTCGAGGTAGAGCGCAAAGAGTACACAGTGGGAGAAATGCTGCTTGTGTTCCACCTGCAACTAAAGCAGAGTTCTTCGGGTAAAACTGCGTGTTTTGGGAGAGGAAGTGCTTGCAGTCCTCGCTTCAGCCTGCGGTGGTTTAGGCCTTTCACTCCACGCGGCACACCTTGCGTATAGAATTTCTTTCGGGCAAAGGACAATTGGGTACACTGTGGGAGAAAAGCTGCTTGTGTTCCACCTGCAACTAAAGCAGAGTTCTTCGGGTAAAGCTGCGTGTTTGGGGAGAGGACATGCTTACAGTCCTCCCTCCTGCCTTGGTTGAGACAGTTCTCTCCACATGGGAAACCCTGCATATGGAAGTTCATTAGAGGTAGAGCACAAAGAGTACACAGTGGGAGAAATGCTGCTTGTGTTCCACCTGCAACTATAGCAGAGTTCTTCAGGTAAAACTGCGTGATTTCGGAGAGGAAACTCTTTCGGGCAAAGGCCCATTGTGTACAGTGTGGGAGAAAAGCTGCTTGTGTTCCACCTGCAACTAAAGCAGAGTTCTTCGGGTAAAACTGCTTGTTTTGGGAGAGGAAATGCTTACAGGCCTCCCTACTGCCTGCCTTGGTTGAGACAGTTCGCTCCACGTGGGAAACCCTGCATATAGAAGTTCATCATGGAAGAGCCCAAAGAGTTCATAGTGGGAGAAATGCTTCTTGTGTTCCACCTGCAACTAAAGCAGAGTTCTTCCATTAAAACTGCGTGGTTTGGGAGAGGAAACCCTTTCGGGTAAAGGCCCTTTGGTTACACTGTGGGAGAAAAGCTGCTTGTGTTCCACCTGCAACTAAAGCAGAGTTCTTCCGTTAAAACTGCGTGTTTTGGGAGAGGAAATGCTTACAGGCCTCCCTACAGCCTGCCTTGGTTGAGACAGTTCGCTCCACGTGGGAAAACATTCTTATAGAACAAGTTCATTCGGGGAAGTGCCCGTTGTGTACACTGTGGGAGAAAAGCTGCTTGTGTTCCACCTGCAACTAAAGCAGAGTTCTTCGGGTAAAACTGCATGTTTTGGGAGAGGAAACCCTTTCGGGCAAGGACCAATTGGGAACACAGCGGGGGAAAAGCTCCTTGTGTTCCACCTGCAATTAAAGCAGAGTTCTTAGGGTAAAACTTCGTGTTGTGGGAGAGGAAATGCTTACACTCCTCCCTCCTGCCTGCCTTGGTTGAGACAGTTCGCTCCACATGGGAAACCCTGCATATGGAAGTTCATTCGAGGTAGAGCGCAAAAAGTACACAGTGGGAGAATTGCTGCTTGTGTTCCACCTGCAACTAAAGCAGAGTTCTTCGGGTAAAACTGCGTGTTTTGGGAGAGGAAACTCTTTCGGGCAAAGGCCCTTTGGGTACACTGTGGGAGAAAAGCTGCTTGTGTTCCACCTGCAACTAAAGCAGAGTTCTTCAGGTAAAACTGCGTGTTTTGGGAGAGGACATGCTTACAGTCCTCGCTACAGCCTGCCGTGGTTGAGGCAGTTCGCTCCACGCGGGTAAACATTCTTATACAACAAGTTCAGTAGGGGAAGTGCCCGTTGTGTACACTGTGGGAGGAAAGCTGCTTGTGTTCCACCTGCAACTAAAGCAGAGCTCTTCCGATAAAACTGCGTGTTTTGGGAGACGAAATGCTTACAGTCCTACCTACTGCCTGCCATGGTTGAGGCAGTTCGCTCCACGCGGGTAAACATTCTTATACAACAAGTTCATTAGGGGAAGTGCCCGTTGTGTACAGTGTGGGAGAAAAGCTGCTTGTGCTCCACCTGCACCTAAAGCAGAGTTCTTCCGATAAAACTGCGTGTTTTGGGAGAGGAAATGCTTACAGTCCTCCCTCCTGCCGGCCTTGGTTGAGACAGTTCGTTCCACATGGGAAACCCTGCATATAGAAGTTCATTCGAGGTAGAGCGCAAAGAGTACACAGTGGGAGAAATGTTGCTTGTGTTCCACCTGCAACTAAAGCAGAGTTCTTCGGGTAAAACTGCGTGTTTTGGGAGAGGAAGTGCTTGCAGTCCTCGCTTCAGCCTGCGGTGGTTTAGGCCTTTCACTCCACGCGGCACACCTTGCGTATAGAATTTCTTTCGGGCAAAGGACAATTGGGTACACTGTGGGAGAAAAGCTGCTTGTGTTCCACCTGCAACTAAAGCAGAGTTCTTCGGGTAAAGCTGCGTGTTTGGGGAGAGGACATGCTTACAGTCCTCCCTCCTGCCTTGGTTGAGACAGTTCTCTCCACATGGGAAACCCTGCATATGGAAGTTCATTAGAGGTAGAGCACAAAGAGTACACAGTGGGAGAAATGCTGCTTGTGTTCCACCTGCAACTATAGCAGAGTTCTTCAGGTAAAACTGCGTGATTTCGGAGAGGAAACTCTTTCGGGCAAAGGCCCATTGGGTACAGTGTGGGAGAAAAGCTGCTTGTGTTCCACCTGCAACTAAAGCAGAGTTCTTCGGGTAAAACTGCTTGTTTTGGGAGAGGAAATGCTTACAGGCCTCCCTACTGCCTGCCTTGGTTGAGACAGTTCGCTCCACGTGGGAAACCCTGCATATAGAAGTTCATCATGGAAGAGCCCAAAGAGTTCATAGTGGGAGAAATGCTTCTTGTGTTCCACCTGCAACTAAAGCAGAGTTCTTCCATTAAAACTGCGTGGTTTGGGAGAGGAAACCCTTTCGGGTAAAGGCCCTTTGGTTACACTGTGGGAGAAAAGCTGCTTGTGTTCCACCTGCAACTAAAGCAGAGTTCTTCCGTTAAAACTGCGTGTTTTGGGAGAGGAAATGCTTACAGGCCTCCCTACAGCCTGCCTTGGTTGAGACAGTTCGCTCCACGTGGGAAAACATTCTTATAGAACAAGTTCATTCGGGGAAGTGCCCGTTGTGTACACTGTGGGAGAAAAGCTGCTTGTGTTCCACCTGCAACTAAAGCAGAGTTCTTCGGGTAAAACTGCATGTTTTGGGAGAGGAAACCCTTTCGGGCAAGGACCAATTGGGAACACAGCGGGGGAAAAGCTGCTTGTGTTCCACCTGCAATTAAAGCAGAGTTCTTAGGGTAAAACTTCGTGTTGTGGGAGAGGAAATGCTTACACTCCTCCCTCCTGCCTGCCTTGGTTGAGACAGTTCGCTCCACATGGGAAACCCTGCATATGGAAGTTCATTCGAGGTAGAGCGCAAAAAGTACACAGTGGGAGAATTGCTGCTTGTGTTCCACCTGCAACTAAAGCAGAGTTCTTCGGGTAAAACTGCGTGTTTTGGGAGAGGAAACTCTTTCGGGCAAAGGCCCTTTGGGTACACTGTGGGAGAAAAGCTGCTTGTGTTCCACCTGCAACTAAAGCAGAGTTCTTCAGGTAAAACTGCGTGTTTTGGGAGAGGACATGCTTACAGTCCTCGCTACAGCCTGCCGTGGTTGAGGCAGTTCGCTCCACGCGGGTAAACATTCTTATACAACAAGTTCAGTAGGGGAAGTGCCCGTTGTGTACACTGTGGGAGGAAAGCTGCTTGTGTTCCACCTGCAACTAAAGCAGAGCTCTTCCGATAAAACTGCGTGTTTTGGGAGACGAAATGCTTACAGTCCTACCTACTGCCTGCCATGGTTGAGGCAGTTCGCTCCACGCGGGTAAACATTCTTATACAACAAGTTCATTAGGGGAAGTGCCCGTTGTGTACAGTGTGGGAGAAAAGCTGCTTGTGTTCCACCTGCACCTAAAGCAGAGTTCTTCCGATAAAACTGCGTGTTTTGGGAGAGGAAATGCTTACAGTCCTCCCTCCTGCCGGCCTTGGTTGAGACAGTTCGTTCCACATGGGAAACCCTGCATATAGAAGTTCATTCGAGGTAGAGCGCAAAGAGTACACAGTGGGAGAAATGCTGCTTGTGTTCCACCTGCAACTAAAGCAGAGTTCTTCGGGTAAAACTGCGTGTTTTGGGAGAGGAAGTGCTTGCAGTCCTCGCTTCAGCCTGCGGTGGTTTAGGCCTTTCACTCCACGCGGCACACCTTGCGTATAGAATTTCTTTCGGGCAAAGGACAATTGGGTACACTGTGGGAGAAAAGCTGCTTGTGTTCCACCTGCAACTAAAGCAGAGTTCTTCGGGTAAAGCTGCGTGTTTGGGGAGAGGACATGCTTACAGTCCTCCCTCCTGCCTTGGTTGAGACAGTTCTCTACACATGGGAAACCCTGCATATGGAAGTTCATTAGAGGTAGAGCACAAAGAGTACACAGTGGGAGAAATGCTGCTTGTGTTCCACCTGCAACTATAGCAGAGTTCTTCAGGTAAAACTGCGTGATTTCGGAGAGGAAACTCTTTCGGGCAAAGGCCCATTGGGTACAGTGTGGGAGAAAAGCTGCTTGTGTTCCACCTGCAACTAAAGCAGAGTTCTTCGGGTAAAACTGCTTGTTTTGGGAGAGGAAATGCTTACAGGCCTCCCTACTGCCTGCCTTGGTTGAGACAGTTCGCTCCACGTGGGAAACCCTGCATATAGAAGTTCATTCATGGAAGAGCCCAAAGAGTTCATAGTGGGAGAAATGCTTCTTGTGTTCCACCTGCAACTAAAGCAGAGTTCTTCCATTAAAACTGCGTGGTTTGGGAGAGGAAACCCTTTCGGGTAAAGGCCCTTTGGTTACACTGTGGGAGAAAAGCTGCTTGTGTTCCACCTGCAACTAAAGCAGAGTTCTTCCATTAAAACTGCGTGTTTTGGGAGAGGAAATGCTTACAGTCCTCCCTCCTGCCTGCCATGGTTGAGGCAGTTCGCTCCACGCGGGTAACCATTCTTATAGAACAAGTTCATTCGGGGAAGTGCCCGTTGTGTACACTGGGGGAGAAAAGCTGCTTGTGTTCCACCTGCAACTAAAGCAGAGTTCTTCGGGTAAAACTGCATGTTTTGGGAGAGGAAACCCTTTCGGGCAAGGACCAATTGGGAACACAGCGGGAGAAAAGCTGCTTGTGTTCCACCTGCAATTAAAGCAGAGTTCTTAGGGTAAAACTTCGTGTTGTGGGAGAGGAAATGCTTACACTCCTCCCTCCTGCCTGCCTTGGTTGAGACAGTTCGCTCCACATGGGAAACCCTGCATATGGAAGTTCATTCGAGGTAGAGCACAAAAAGTACACAGTGGGAGAATTGCTGCTTGTGTTCCACCTGCAACTAAAGCAGAGTTCTTCGGGTAAAACTGCGTGTTTTGGGAGAGGAAACTCTTTCGGGCAAAGGCCCTTTGGGTACACTGTGGGAGAAAAGCTGCTTGTGTTCCACCTGCAACTAAAGCAGAGTTCTTCAGGTAAAACTGCGTGTTTTGGGAGAGGACATGCTTACAGTCCTCGCTACAGCCTGCCGTGGTTGAGGCAGTTCGCTCCACGCGGGTAAACATTCTTATACAACAAGTTCAGTAGGGGAAGTGCCCGTTGTGTACACTGTGGGAGGAAAGCTGCTTGTGTTCCACCTGCAACTAAAGCAGAGCTCTTCCGATAAAACTGCGTGTTTTGGGAGACGAAATGCTTACAGTCCTACCTACTGCCTGCCATGGTTGAGGCAGTTCGCTCCACGCGGGTAAACATTCTTATACAACAAGTTCATTAGGGGAAGTGCCCGTTGTGTACAGTGTGGGAGAAAAGCTGCTTGTGTTCCACCTGCACCTAAAGCAGAGTTCTTCCGATAAAACTGCGTGTTTTGGGAGAGGAAATGCTTACAGTCCTCCCTCCTGCCGGCCTTGGTTGAGACAGTTCGTTCCACATGGGAAACCCTGCATATAGAAGTTCATTCGAGGTAGAGCGCAAAGAGTACACAGTGGGAGAAATGCTGCTTGTGTTCCACCTGCAACTAAAGCAGAGTTCTTCGGGTAAAACTGCGTGTTTTGGGAGAGGAAGTGCTTGCAGTCCTCGCTTCAGCCTGCGGTGGTTTAGGCCTTTCACTCCACGCGGCACACCTTGCGTATAGAATTTCTTTCGGGCAAAGGACAATTGGGTACACTGTGGGAGAAAAGCTGCTTGTGTTCCACCTGCAACTAAAGCAGAGTTCTTCGGGTAAAGCTGCGTGTTTGGGGAGAGGACATGCTTACAGTCCTCCCTCCTGCCTTGGTTGAGACAGTTCTCTCCACATGGGAAACCCTGCATATGGAAGTTCATTAGAGGTAGAGCACAAAGAGTACACAGTGGGAGAAATGCTGCTTGTGTTCCACCTGCAACTATAGCAGAGTTCTTCAGGTAAAACTGCGTGATTTCGGAGAGGAAACTCTTTCGGGCAAAGGCCCTTTGGGTACAGTGTGGGAGAAAAGCTGCTTGTGTTCCACCTGCAACTAAAGCAGAGTTCTTCGGGTAAAACTGCTTGTTTTGGGAGAGGAAATGCTTACAGGCCTCCCTACTGCCTGCCTTGGTTGAGACAGTTCGCTCCACGTGGGAAACCCTGCATATAGAAGTTCATTCATGGAAGAGCCCAAAGAGTTCATAGTGGGAGAAATGCTTCTTGTGTTCCACCTGCAACTAAAGCAGAGTTCTTCCATTAAAACTGCGTGGTTTGGGAGAGGAAACTCTTTCGGGTAAAGGCACTTTGGTTACACTGTGGGAGAAAAGCTGCTTGTGTTCCACCTGCAACTAAAGCAGAGTTCTTCCGTTACAACTGCGTGTTTTGGGAGAGGAAATGCTTACAGTCCTCCCTCCTGCCTGCCATGGTTGAGGCAGTTCGCTCCACGCGGGTAACCATTCTTATAGAACAAGTTCATTCGGGGAAGTGCCCGTTGTGTACACTGTGGGAGAAAAGCTGCTTGTGTTCCACCTGCAACTAAAGCAGAGTTCTTCGGGTAAAACTGCGTGTTTTGGGAGAGGAAATGCTTACAGGCCTCCCTACAGCCTGCCTTGGTTGAGACAGTTCGCTCCACGTGGGAAAACATTCTTATAGAACAAGTTCATTAGGGGAAGTGCCCGTTGTGTACACTGTGGGAGAAAAGCTGCTTGTGTTCCACCTGCAACTAAAGCAGAGTTCTTCGGGTAAAACTGCATGTTTTGGGAGAGGAAACCCTTTCGGGCAAGGACCAATTGGGAACACAGCGGGAGAAAAGCTGCTTGTGTTCCACCTGCAATTAAAGCAGAGTTCTTAGGGTAAAACTTCGTGTTGTGGGAGAGGAAATGCTTACACTCCTCCCTCCTGCCTGCCTTGGTTGAGACAGTTCGCTCCACATGGGAAACCCTGCATATGGAAGTTCATTCGAGGTAGAGCGCAAAAAGTACACAGTGGGAGAGTTGCTGCTTGTGTTCCACCTGCAACTAAAGCAGAGTTCTTCGGGTAAAACTGCGTGTTTTGGGAGAGGAAACTCTTTCGGGCAAAGGCCCTTTGGGTACACTGTGGGAGAAAAGCTGCTTGTGTTCCACCTGCAACTAAAGCAGAGTTCTTCAGGTAAAACTGCGTGTTTTGGGAGAGGACATGCTTACAGTCCTCGCTACAGCCTGCCGTGGTTGAGGCAGTTCGCTCCACGCGGGTAACCATTCTTATAGAACAAGTTCATTCGGGGAAGTGCCCGTTGTGTACACTGGGGGAGAAAAGCTGCTTGTGTTCCACCTGCAACTAAAGCAGAGTTCTTCGGGTAAAACTGCGTGTTTTGGGAGAGGAAATGCTTACAGGCCTCCCTACAGCCTGCCTTGGTTGAGACAGTTCGCTCCACGTGGGAAAACATTCTTATAGAACAAGTTCATTAGGGGAAGTGCCCGTTGTGTACACTGTGGGAGAAAAGCTGCTTGTGTTCCACCTGCAACTAAAGCAGAGTTCTTCGGGTAAAACTGCATGTTTTGGGAGAGGAAACCCTTTCGGGCAAGGACCAATTGGGAACACGGCGGGAGAAAAGCTGCTTGTGTTCCACCTGCAATTAAAGCAGAGTTCTTAGGGTAAAACTTCGTGTTGTGGGAGAGGAAATGCTTACACTCCTCCCTCCTGCCTGCCTTGGTTGAGACAGTTCGCTCCACATGGGAAACCCTGCATATGGAAGTTCATTCGAGGTAGAGCGCAAAAAGTACACAGTGGGAGAATTGCTGCTTGTGTTCCACCTGCAACTAAAGCAGAGTTCTTCGGGTAAAACTGCGTGTTTTGGGAGAGGAAAGTCTTTCGGGCAAAGGCCCTTTGGGTACACTGTGGGAGAAAAGCTGCTTGTGTTCCACCTGCAACTAAAGCAGAGTTCTTCAGGTAAAACTGCGTGTTTTGGGAGAGGACATGCTTACAGTCCTCGCTACAGCCTGCCGTGGTTGAGGCAGTTCGCTCCACGCGGGTAAACATTCTTATACAACAAGTTCAGTAGGGGAAGTGCCCGTTGTGTACACTGTGGGAGGAAAGCTGCTTGTGTTCCACCTGCAACTAAAGCAGAGCTCTTCCGATAAAACTGCGTGTTTTGGGAGACGAAATGCTTACAGTCCTACATACTGCCTGCCATGGTTGAGGCAGTTCGCTCCACGCGGGTAAACATTCTTATACAACAAGTTCATTAGGGGAAGTGCCCGTTGTGTACAGTGTGGGAGAAAAGCTGCTTGTGTTCCACCTGCACCTAAAGCAGAGTTCTTCCGATAAAACTGCGTGTTTTGGGAGAGGAAATGCTTACAGTCCTCCCTCCTGCCGGCCTTGGTTGAGACAGTTCGTTCCACATGGGAAACCCTGCATATAGAAGTTCATTCGGGGTAGAGCGCAAAGAGTACACAGTGGGAGAAATGCTGCTTGTGTTCCACCTGCAACTAAAGCAGAGTTCTTCGGGTAAAACTGCGTGTTTTGGGAGAGGAAGTGCTTACAGTCCTCACTTCAGCCTGCGGTGGTTTAGGCCTTTCACTCCACGCGGCACACCTTGCGTATAGAATTTCTTTCGGGCAAAGGACAATTGGGTACACTGTGGGAGAAAAGCTGCTTGTGTTCCACCTGCAACTGAAGCAGAGTTCTTCGGGTAAAACTGCGTGTTTGGGGAGAGGACATGTTTACAGTCCTCGCCATAGCCTGCCTTGGTTGAGACACTTCGCTCCACGAGGGAAACCATTCTTATAGAACATGTTCATTAGGGGAAGCGCCCATTGGGTACAATGTGGGAGAAAAGCTGCTTGTGTTCCACCTGCAACTAAAGCAGAGTTCTTCGGGTAAAACTGCGTGTTTTGGGAGAGGACATGCTTACAGCCCTCGCTACAGCCTGCCGTGGTTTAGCAGTTCGCTCCACGTGGGAAACCCTGCATATAGAAGTTCATTTGAGGAAGAGCCTTAAGAGTACACAGTGGTAGAAAAGCTGCTTCTGTTCCACCTGCAACTAAAGCAGATCTCTTTCGATAAAACTGCGTGTTTTGGGATAGGAAATGCTTACACTCCTTACTAGAGACTGCCATGGTTGAGGCAGTTCGCTCCACGTGGGAAACCATTCTTATAGAACAAGTTCATTAGGGGAAGTGCCCATTGTGTACACTGTGGGAGAAAAGCAGCTTCTGTTCCACCTGCAACTAAAGCAGAGTTCTTCGGGTAAAACTGCGTGTTTTGGGAGAGGAAATGCTTACAGTCCTCCCTCCTGCCTGCCTTGATTGAGACACTTCTCTCCACATGGGAAACCCTGCATATGGAAGTTCATTAGAGGTAGAGCACAAAGAGTACACAGTGGGAGAAATGCTGCTTGTGTTCCACCTGCAACTATAGCAGAGTTCTTCAGGTAAAACTGCGTGATTTCGGAGAGGAAACTCTTTCGGGCAAAGGTCCATTGGGTACAGTGTGGGAGAAAAGCTGCTTGTGTTCCACCTGCAACTAAAGCAGAGTTCTTCGGGTAAGACTGCTTGTTTTGGGAGAGGAAATGCTTACAGGCCTCCCTACTGCCTGCCTTGGTTGAGACAGTTCGCTCCACGTGGGAAACCCTGCATATAGAAGTTCATTCATGGAAGAGCCCAAAGAGTTCATAGTGGGAGAAATGCTTCTTGTGTTCCACCTGCAACTAAAGCAGAGTTCTTCCATTAAAACTGCGTGGTTTGGGAGAGGAAACCCTTTCGGGTAAAGGCCCTTTGGTTACACTGTGGGAGAAAAGCTGCTTGTGTTCCACCTGCAACTAAAGCAGAGTTCTTCCGTTAAAACTGCGTGTTTTGGGAGAGGAAATGCTTACAGTCCTCCCTCCTGCCTGCCATGGTTGAGGCAGTTCGCTCCACGCGGGTAACCATTCTTATAGAACAAGTTCATTCGGGGAAGTGCCCGTTGTGTACACTGGGGGAGAAAAGCTGCTTGTGTTCCACCTGCAACTAAAGCAGAGTTCTTCGGGTAAAACTGCGTGTTTTGGGAGAGGAAATGCTTACAGGCCTCCCTACAGCCTGCCTTGGTTGAGACAGTTCGCTCCACGTGGGAAAACATTCTTAAAGAACAAGTTCATTAGGGGAAGTGCCCGTTGTGTACACTGTGGGAGAAAAGCTGCTTGTGTTCCACCTGCAACTAAAGCAGAGTTCTTCGGGTAAAACTGCATGTTTTGGGAGAGGAAACCCTTTCGGGCAAGGACCAATTGGGAACACAGCGGGAGAAAAGCTGCTTGTGTTCCACCTGCAATTAAAGCAGAGTTCTTAGGGTAAAACTTCGTGTTGTGGGAGAGGAAATGCTTACACTCCTCCCTCCTGCCTGCCTTGGTTGAGACAGTTCGCTCCACATGGGAAACCCTGCATATGGAAGTTCATTCGAGGTAGAGCGCAAAAAGTACACAGTGGGAGAGTTGCTGCTTGTGTTCCACCTGCAACTAAAGCAGAGTTCTTCGGGTAAAACTGCGTGTTTTGGGAGAGGAAACTCTTTCGGGCAAAGGCCCTTTGGGTACACTGTGGGAGAAAAGCTGCTTGTGTTCCACCTGCAACTAAAGCAGAGTTCTTCAGGTAAAACTGCGTGTTTTGGGAGAGGACATGCTTACAGTCCTCGCTACAGCCTGCCGTGGTTGAGGCAGTTCGCTCCACGCGGGTAAACATTCTTATACAACAAGTTCAGTAGGGGAAGTGCCCGTTGTGTACACTGTGGGAGGAAAGCTGCTTGTGTTCCACCTGCAACTAAAGCAGAGCTCTTCCGATAAAACTGCGTGTTTTGGGAGATGAAATGCTTACAGTCCTACCTACTGCCTGCCATGGTTGAGGCAGTTCGCTCCACGCGGGTAAACATTCTTATACAACAAGTTCATTAGGGGAAGTGCCCGTTGTGTACAGTGTGGGAGAAAAGCTGCTTGTGTTCCACCTGCACCTAAAGCAGAGTTCTTCCGATAAAACTGCGTGTTTTGGGAGAGGAAATGCTTACAGTCCTCCCTCCTGCCGGCCTTGGTTGAGACAGTTCGTTCCACATGGGAAACCCTGCATATAGAAGTTCATTCGAGGTAGAGCGCAAAGAGTACACAGTGGGAGAAATGCTGCTTGTGTTCCACCTGCAACTAAAGCAGAGTTCTTCGGGTAAAACTGCGTGTTTTGGGAGAGGAAGTGCTTGCAGTCCTCGCTTCAGCCTGCGGTGGTTTAGGCCTTTCACTCCACGCGGCACACCTTGCGTATAGAATTTCTTTCGGGCAAAGGACAATTGGGTACACTGTGGGAGAAAAGCTGCTTGTGTTCCACCTGCAACTAAAGCAGAGTTCTTCGGGTAAAGCTGCGTGTTTGGGGAGAGGACATGCTTACAGTCCTCCCTCCTGCCTTGGTTGAGACAGTTCTCTCCACATGGGAAACCCTGCATATGGAAGTTCATTAGAGGTAGAGCACAAAGAGTACACAGTGGGAGAAATGCTGCTTGTGTTCCACCTGCAACTATAGCAGAGTTCTTCAGGTAAAACTGCGTGATTTCGGAGAGGAAACTCTTTCGG
This sequence comes from Hyperoodon ampullatus, assembly GCF_949752795.1. Lineage (NCBI taxonomy): Eukaryota > Metazoa > Chordata > Mammalia > Artiodactyla > Ziphiidae > Hyperoodon > Hyperoodon ampullatus. Next base: position 439,073 of record NW_027641084.1, read on the forward strand.
GCAAAGGCCCATTGGGTACAGTGTGGGAGAAAAGCTGCTTGTGTTCCACCTGCAACTAAAGCAGAGTTCTTCGGGTAAAACTGCTTGTTTTGGGAGAGGAAATGCTTACAGGCCTCCCTACTGCCTGCCTTGGTTGAGACAGTTCGCTCCACGTGGGAAACCCTGCATATAGAAGTTCATCATGGAAGAGCCCAAAGAGTTCATAGTGGGAGAAATGCTTCTTGTGTTCCACCTGCAACTAAAGCAGAGTTCTTCCATTAAAACTGCGTGGTTTGGGAGAGGAAACCCTTTCGGGTAAAGGCCCTTTGGTTACACTGTGGGAGAAAAGCTGCTTGTGTTCCACCTGCAACTAAAGCAGAGTTCTTCCGTTAAAACTGCGTGTTTTGGGAGAGGAAATGCTTACAGGCCTCCCTACAGCCTGCCTTGGTTGAGACAGTTCGCTCCACGTGGGAAAACATTCTTATAGAACAAGTTCATTAGGGGAAGTGCCCGTTGTGTACACTGTGGGAGAAAAGCTGCTTGTGTTCCACCTGCAACTAAAGCAGAGTTCTTCGGGTAAAATTGCATGTTTTGGGAGAGGAAACCCTTTCGGGCAAAGACCAATTGGGAACACAGCGGGAGAAAAGCTGCTTGTGTTCCACCTGCAATTAAAGCAGAGTTCTTAGGGTAAAACTTCGTGTTGTGGGAGAGGAAATGCTTACACTCCTCCCTCCTGCCTGCCTTGGTTGAGACAGTTCGCTCCACATGGGAAACCCTGCATATGGAAGTTCATTCGAGGTAGAGCGCAAAAAGTACACAGTGGGAGAGTTGCTGCTTGTGTTCCACCTGCAACTAAAGCAGAGTTCTTCGGGTAAAACTGCGTGTTTTGGGAGAGGAAACTCTTTCGGGCAAAGGCCCTTTGGGTACACTGTGGGAGAAAAGCTGCTTGTGTTCCACCTGCAACTAAAGCAGAGTTCTTCAGGTAAAACTGCGTGTTTTGGGAGAGGACATGCTTACAGTCCTCGCTACAGCCTGCCGTGGTTGAGGCAGTTCGCTCCACGCGGGTAAACATTCTTATACAACAAGTTCAGTAGGGGAAGTGCCCGTTGTGTACACTGTGGGAGGAAAGCTGCTTGTGTTCCACCTGCAACTAAAGCAGAGCTCTTCCGATAAAACTGCGTGTTTTGGGAGACGAAATGCTTACAGTCCTACCTACTGCCTGCCATGGTTGAGGCAGTTCGCTCCATGCGGGTAAACATTCTTATACAACAAGTTCATTAGGGGAAGTGCCCGTTGTGTACACTGTGGGAGAAAAGCTGCTTGTGTTCCACCTGCACCTAAAGCAGAGTTCTTCCGATAAAACTGCGTGTTTTGGGAGAGGAAATGCTTACAGTCCTCCCTCCTGCCGGCCTTGGTTGAGACAGTTCGTTCCACATGGGAAACCCTGCATATAGAAGTTCATTCGAGGTAGAGCGCAAAGAGTACACAGTGGGAGAAATGCTGCTTGTGTTCCACCTGCAACTAAAGCAGAGTTCTTCGGGTAAAACTGCGTGTTTTGGGAGAGGAAGTGCTTGCAGTCCTCGCTTCAGCCTGCGGTGGTTTAGGCCTTTCACTCCACGCGGCACACCTTGCGTATAGAATTTCTTTCGGGCAAAGGACAATTGGGTACACTGTGGGAGAAAAGCTGCTTGTGTTCCACCTGCAACTAAAGCAGAGTTCTTCGGGTAAAGCTGCGTGTTTGGGGAGAGGACATGCTTACAGTCCTCCCTCCTGCCTTGGTTGAGACAGTTCTCTCCACATGGGAAACCCTGCATATGGAAGTTCATTAGAGGTAGAGCACAAAGAGTACACAGTGGGAGAAATGCTGCTTGTGTTCCACCTGCAACTATAGCAGAGTTCTTCAGGTAAAACTGCGTGATTTCGGAGAGGAAACTCTTTCGGGCAAAGGCCCATTGGGTACAGTGTGGGAGAAAAGCTGCTTGTGTTCCACCTGCAACTAAAGCAGAGTTCTTCGGGTAAAACTGCTTGTTTTGGGAGAGGAAATGCTTACAGGCCTCCCTACTGCCTGCCTTGGTTGAGACAGTTCGCTCCACGTGGGAAACACTGCATATAGAAGTTCATCATGGAAGAGCCCAAAGAGTTCATAGTGGGAGAAATGCTTCTTGTGTTCCACCTGCAACTAAAGCAGAGTTCTTCCATTAAAACTGCGTGGTTTGGGAGAGGAAACCCTTTCGGGTAAAGGCCCTTTGGTTACACTGTGGGAGAAAAGCTGCTTGTGTTCCACCTGCAACTAAAGCAGAGTTCTTCCGTTAAAACTGCGTGTTTTGGGAGAGGAAATGCTTACAGGCCTCCCTACAGCCTGCCTTGGTTGAGACAGTTCGCTCCACGTGGGAAAACATTCTTATAGAACAAGTTCATTAGGGGAAGTGCCCGTTGTGTACACTGTGGGAGAAAAGCTGCTTGTGTTCCACCTGCAACTAAAGCAGAGTTCTTCGGGTAAAACTGCATGTTTTGGGAGAGGAAACCCTTTCGGGCAAAGACCAATTGGGAACACAGCGGGAGAAAAGCTGCTTGTGTTCCACCTGCAATTAAAGCAGAGTTCTTAGGGTAAAACTTCGTGTTGTGGGAGAGGAAATGCTTACACTCCTCCCTCCTGCCTGCCTTGGTTGAGACAGTTCGCTCCACATGGGAAACCCTGCATATGGAAGTTCATTCGAGGTAGAGCGCAAAAAGTACACAGTGGGAGAGTTGCTGCTTGTGTTCCACCTGCAACTAAAGCAGAGTTCTTCGGGTAAAACTGCGTGTTTTGGGAGAGGAAACTCTTTCGGGCAAAGGCCCTTTGGGTACACTGTGGGAGAAAAGCTGCTTGTGTTCCACCTGCAACTAAAGCAGAGTTCTTCAGGTAAAACTGCGTGTTTTGGGAGAGGACATGCTTACAGTCCTCGCTACAGCCTGCCGTGGTTGAGGCAGTTCGCTCCACGCGGGTAAACCTTCTTATACAACAAGTTCAGTAGGGGAAGTGCCCGTTGTGTACACTGTGGGAGGAAAGCTGCTTGTGTTCCACCTGCAACTAAAGCAGAGCTCTTCCGATAAAACTGCGTGTTTTGGGAGACGAAATGCTTACAGTCCTACCTACTGCCTGCCATGGTTGAGGCAGTTCGCTCCACGCGGGTAAACATTCTTATACAACAAGTTCATTAGGGGAAGTGCCCGTTGTGTACAGTGTGGGAGAAAAGCTGCTTGTGTTCCACCTGCACCTAAAGCAGAGTTCTTCCGATAAAACTGCGTGTTTTGGGAGAGGAAATGCTTACAGTCCTCCCTCCTGCCGGCCTTGGTTGAGACAGTTCGTTCCACATGGGAAACCCTGCATATAGAAGTTCATTCGAGGTAGAGCGCAAAGAGTACACAGTGGGAGAAATGCTGCTTGTGTTCCACCTGCAACTAAAGCAGAGTTCTTCGGGTAAAACTGCGTGTTTTGGGAGAGGAAGCGCTTGCAGTCCTCGCTTCAGCCTGCGGTGGTTTAGGCCTTTCACTCCACGCGGCACACCTTGCGTATAGAATTTCTTTCGGGCAAAGGACAATTGGGTACACTGTGGGAGAAAAGCTGCTTGTGTTCCACCTGCAACTAAAGCAGAGTTCTTCGGGTAAAGCTGCGTGTTTGGGGAGAGGACATGCTTACAGTCCTCCCTCCTGCCTTGGTTGAGACAGTTCTCTCCACATGGGAAACCCTGCATATGGAAGTTCATTAGAGGTTGAGCACAAAGAGTACACAGTGGGAGAAATGCTGCTTGTGTTCCACCTGCAACTATAGCAGAGTTCTTCAGGTAAAACTGCGTGATTTCGGAGAGGAAACTCTTTCGGGCAAAGGCCCATTGGGTACAGTGTGGGAGAAAAGCTGCTTGTGTTCCACCTGCAACTAAAGCAGAGTTCTTCGGGTAAAACTGCTTGTTTTGGGAGAGGAAATGCTTACAGGCCTCCCTACTGCCTGCCTTGGTTGAGACAGTTCGCTCCACGTGGGAAACCCTGCATATAGAAGTTCATCATGGAAGAGCCCAAAGAGTTCATAGTGGGAGAAATGCTTCTTGTGTTCCACCTGCAACTAAAGCAGAGTTCTTCCATTAAAACTGCGTGGTTTGGGAGAGGAAACCCTTTCGGGTAAAGGCCCTTTGGTTACACTGTGGGAGAAAAGCTGCTTGTGTTCCACCTGCAACTAAAGCAGAGTTCTTCCGTTAAAACTGCGTGTTTTGGGAGAGGAAATGCTTACAGGCCTCCCTACAGCCTGCCTTGGTTGAGACATTTCGCTCCACGTGGGAAAACATTCCTATAGAACAAGTTCATTCGGGGAAGTGCCCGTTGTGTACACTGTGGGAGAAAAGCTGCTTGTGTTCCACCTGCAACTAAAGCAGAGTTCTTCGGGTAAAACTGCATGTTTTGGGAGAGGAAACCCTTTCGGGCAAGGACCAATTGGGAACACAGCGGGGGAAAAGCTGCTTGTGTTCCACCTGCAATTAAAGCAGAGTTCTTAGGGTAAAACTTCGTGTTGTGGGAGAGGAAATGCTTACACTCCTCCCTCCTGCCTGCCTTGGTTGAGACAGTTCGCTCCACATGGGAAACCCTGCATATGGAAGTTCATTCGAGGTAGAGCGCAAAAAGTACACAGTGGGAGAGTTGCTGCTTGTGTTCCACCTGCAACTAAAGCAGAGTTCTTCGGGTAAAACTGCGTGTTTTGGGAGAGGAAACTCTTTCGGGCAAAGGCCCTTTGGGTACACTGTGGGAGAAAAGCTGCTTGTGTTCCACCTGCAACTAAAGCAGAGTTCTTCAGGTAAAACTGCGTGTTTTGGGAGAGGACATGCTTACAGTCCTCGCTACAGCCTGCCGTGGTCGAGGCAGTTCGCTCCACGCGGGTAAACATTCTTATACAACACGTTCATTCGGGGAAGTGCCCGTTGTGTACACTGTGGGAGGAAAGCTGCTTGTGTTCCACCTGCAACTAAAGCAGAGCTCTTCCGATAAAACTGCATGTTTTGGGAGAGGAAACCCTTTCGGCCAAGGACCAATTGGGAACACAGCGGGGGAAAAGCTGCTTGTGTTCCACCTGCAATTAAAGCATAGTTCTTAGGGTAAAACTTCGTGTTGTGGGAGAGGAAATGCTTACACTCCTCCCTCCTGCCTGCCTTGGTTGAGACGGTTCGCTCCACATGGGAAACCCTGCATATGGAAGTTCATTCGAGGTAGAGCGCAAAAAGTACACAGTGGGAGAATTGCTGCTTGTGTTCCACCTGCAACTAAAGCAGAGTTCTTCGGGTAAAACTGCGTGTTTTGGGAGAGGAAACTCTTTCGGGCAAAGGCCCTTTGGGTACACTGTGGGAGAAAAGCTGCTTGTGTTCCACCTGCAACTAAAGCAGAGTTCTTCAGGTAAAACTGCGTGTTTTGGGAGAGGACATGCTTACAGTCCTCGCTACAGCCTGCCGTGGTTGAGGCAGTTCGCTCCACGCGGGTAAACATTCTTATACAACAAGTTCAGTAGGGGAAGTGCCCGTTGTGTACACTGTGGGAGGAAAGCTGCTTGTGTTCCACCTGCAACTAAAGCAGAGCTCTTCCGATAAAACTGCGTGTTTTGGGAGACGAAATGCTTACAGTCCTACCTACTGCCTGCCATGGTTGAGGCAGTTCGTTCCACACGGGTAAACATTCTTATACAACAAGTTCATTAGGGGAAGTGCCCGTTGTGTACACTGTGGGAGAAAAGCTGCTTGTGTTCCACCTGCACCTAAAGCAGAGTTCTTCCGATAAAACTGCGTGTTTTGGGAGAGGAAATGCTTACAGTCCTCCCTCCTGCCGGCCTTGGTTGAGACAGTTCGTTCCACATGGGAAACCCTGCATATAGAAGTTCATTCGGGGTAGTGCGCAAAGAGTACACAGTGGGAGAAATGCTGCTTGTGTTCCACCTGCAACTAAAGCAGAGTTCTTCGGGTAAAACTGCGTGTTTTGGGAGAGGAAGTGCTTACAGTCCTCACTTCAGCCTGCGGTGGTTTAGGCCTTTCACTCCACGCGGCACACCTTGCGTATAGAATTTCTTTCGGGCAAAGGACAATTGGGTACACTGTGGGAGAAAAGCTGCTTGTGTTCCACCTGCAACTGAAGCAGAGTTCTTCGGGTAAAACTGCGTGTTTGGGGAGAGGAAATGCTTACAGGCCTCCCTACAGCCTGCCTTGGTTGAGACAGTTCGCTCCACGAGGGAAAACATTCTTATAGAACAAGTTCATTCGGGGAAGTGCCCGTTGTGTACACTGTGGGAGAAAAGCTGCTTGTGTTCCACCTGCAACTAAAGCAGAGTTCTTCGGGTAAAACTGCATGTTTTGGGAGAGGAAACCCTTTCGGGCAAGGACCAATTGGGAACACAGCGGGGGAAAAGCTGCTTGTGTTCCACCTGCAATTAAAGCAGAGTTCTTAGGGTAAAACTTCGTGTTGTGGGAGAGGAAATGCTTACACTCCTCCCTCCTGCCTGCCTTGGTTGAGACAGTTCGCTCCACATGGGAAACCCTGCATATGGAAGTTCATTCGAGGTAGAGCGCAAAAAGTACACAGTGGGAGAATTGCTGCTTGTGTTCCACCTGCAACTAAAGCAGAGTTCTTCGGGTAAAACTGCGTGTTTTGGGAGAGGAAACTCTTTCGGGCAAAGGCCCTTTGGGTACACTGTGGGAGAAAAGCTGCTTGTGTTCCACCTGCAACTAAAGCAGAGTTCTTCAGGTAAAACTGCGTGTTTTGGGAGAGGACATGCTTACAGTCCTCGCTACAGCCTGCCGTGGTTGAGGCAGTTCGCTCCACGCGGGTAAACATTCTTATACAACAAGTTCAGTAGGGGAAGTGCCCGTTGTGTACACTGTGGGAGGAAAGCTGCTTGTGTTCCACCTGCAACTAAAGCAGAGCTCTTCCGATAAAACTGCGTGTTTTGGGAGACGAAATGCTTACAGTCCTACCTACTGCCTGCCATGGTTGAGGCAGTTCGCTCCACGCGGGTAAACATTCTTATACAACAAGTTCATTAGGGGAAGTGCCCGTTGTGTACACTGTGGGAGAAAAGCTGCTTGTGTTCCACCTGCACCTAAAGCAGAGTTCTTCCGATAAAACTGCGTGTTTTGGGAGAGGAAATGCTTACAGTCCTCCCTCCTGCCGGCCTTGGTTGAGACAGTTCGTTCCACATGGGAAACCCTGCATATAGAAGTTCATTCGAGGTAGAGCGCAAAGAGTACACAGTGGGAGAAATGCTGCTTGTGTTCCACCTGCAACTAAAGCAGAGTTCTTCGGGTAAAACTGCGTGTTTTGGGAGAGGAAGTGCTTGCAGTCCTCGCTTCAGCCTGCGGTGGTTTAGGCCTTTCACTCCACGCGGCACACCTTGCGTATAGAATTTCTTTCGGGCAAAGGACAATTGGGTACACTGTGGGAGAAAAGCTGCTTGTGTTCCACCTGCAACTAAAGCAGAGTTCTTCGGGTAAAGCTGCGTGTTTGGGGAGAGGACATGCTTACAGTCCTCCCTCCTGCCTTGGTTGAGACAGTTCTCTCCACATGGGAAACCCTGCATATGGAAGTTCATTAGAGGTAGAGCACAAAGAGTACACAGTGGGAGAAATGCTGCTTGTGTTCCACCTGCAACTATAGCAGAGTTCTTCAGGTAAAACTGCGTGATTTCGGAGAGGAAACTCTTTCGGGCAAAGGCCCATTGGGTACAGTGTGGGAGAAAAGCTGCTTGTGTTCCACCTGCAACTAAAGCAGAGTTCTTCGGGTAAAACTGCTTGTTTTGGGAGAGGAAATGCTTACAGGCCTCCCTACTGCCTGCCTTGGTTGAGACAGTTCGCTCCACGTGGGAAACCCTGCATATAGAAGTTCATTCATGGAAGAGCCCAAAGAGTTCATAGTGGGAGAAATGCTTCTTGTGTTCCACCTGCAACTAAAGCAGAGTTCTTCCATTAAAACTGCGTGGTTTGGGAGAGGAAACCCTTTCGGGTAAAGGCCCTTTGGTTACACTGTGGGAGAAAAGCTGCTTGTGTTCCACCTGCAACTAAAGCAGAGTTCTTCGGGTAAAACTGCATGTTTTGGGAGAGGAAACCCTTTCGGGCAAGGACCAATTGGGAACACAGCGGGGGAAAAGCTGCTTGTGTTCCACCTGCAATTAAAGCAGAGTTCTTAGGGTAAAACTTCGTGTTGTGGGAGAGGAAATGCTTACACTCCTCCCTCCTGCCTGCCTTGGTTGAGACAGTTCGCTCCACATGGGAAACCCTGCATATGGAAGTTCATTCGAGGTAGAGCGCAAAAAGTACACAGTGGGAGAATTGCTGCTTGTGTTCCACCTGCAACTAAAGCAGAGTTCTTCGGGTAAAACTGCGTGTTTTGGGAGAGGAAACTCTTTCGGGCAAAGGCCCTTTGGGTACACTGTGGGAGAAAAGCTGCTTGTGTTCCACCTGCAACTAAAGCAGAGTTCTTCAGGTAAAACTGCGTGTTTTGGGAGAGGACATGCTTACAGTCCTCGCTACAGCCTGCCGTGGTTGAGGCAGTTCGCTCCACGCGGGTAAACATTCTTATACAACAAGTTCAGTAGGGGAAGTGCCCGTTGTGTACACTGTGGGAGGAAAGCTGCTTGTGTTCCACCTGCAACTAAAGCAGAGCTCTTCCGATAAAACTGCGTGTTTTGGGAGACGAAATGCTTACAGTCCTACCTACTGCCTGCCATGGTTGAGGCAGTTCGCTCCACGCGGGTAAACATTCTTATACAACAAGTTCATTAGGGGAAGTGCCCGTTGTGTACACTGTGGGAGAAAAGCTGCTTGTGTTCCACCTGCACCTAAAGCAGAGTTCTTCCGATAAAACTGCGTGTTTTGGGAGAGGAAATGCTTACAGTCCTCCCTCCTGCCGGCCTTGGTTGAGACAGTTCGTTCCACATGGGAAACCCTGCATATAGAAGTTCATTCGGGGTAGAGCGCAAAGAGTACACAGTGGGAGAAATGCTGCTTGTGTTCCACCTGCAACTAAAGCAGAGTTCTTCGGGTAAAACTGCGTGTTTTGGGAGAGGAAGTGCTTGCAGTCCTCGCTTCAGCCTGCGGTGGTTTAGGCCTTTCACTCCACGCGGCACACCTTGCGTATAGAATTTCTTTCGGGCAAAGGACAATTGGGTACACTGTGGGAGAAAAGCTGCTTGTGTTCCAGCTGCAACTAAAGCAGAGTTCTTCGGGTAAAGCTGCGTGTTTGGGGAGAGGACATGCTTACAGTCCTCCCTCCTGCCTTGGTTGAGACAGTTCTCTCCACATGGGAAACCCTGCATATGGAAGTTCATTAGAGGTAGAGCACAAAGAGTACACAGTGGGAGAAATGCTGCTTGTGTTCCACCTGCAACTATAGCAGAGTTCTTCAGGTAAAACTGCGTGATTTCGGAGAGGAAACTCTTTCGGGCAAAGGCCCATTGGGTACAGTGTGGGAGAAAAGCTGCTTGTGTTCCACCTGCAACTAAAGCAGAGTTCTTCGGGTAAAACTGCTTGTTTTGGGAGAGGAAATGCTTACAGGCCTCCCTACTGCCTGCCTTGGTTGAGACAGTTCGCTCCACGTGGGAAACCCTGCATATAGAAGTTCATTCATGGAAGAGCCCAAAGAGTTCATAGTGGGAGAAATGCTTCTTGTGTTCCACCTGCAACTAAAGCAGAGTTCTTCCATTAAAACTGCGTGGTTTGGGAGAGGAAACCCTTTCGGGTAAAGGCCCTTTGGTTACACTGTGGGAGAAAAGCTGCTTGTGTTCCACCTGCAACTAAAGCAGAGTTCTTCGGGTAAAACTGCATGTTTTGGGAGAGGAAACCCTTTCGGGCAAGGACCAATTGGGAACACAGCGGGGGAAAAGCTGCTTGTGTTCCACCTGCAATTAAAGCAGAGTTCTTAGGGTAAAACTTCGTGTTGTGGGAGAGGAAATGCTTACACTCCTCCCTCCTGCCTGCCTTGGTTGAGACAGTTCGCTCCACATGGGAAACCCTGCATATGGAAGTTCATTCGAGGTAGAGCGCAAAAAGTACACAGTGGGAGAATTGCTGCTTGTGTTCCACCTGCAACTAAAGCAGAGTTCTTCGGGTAAAACTGCGTGTTTTGGGAGAGGAAACTCTTTCGGGCAAAGGCCCTTTGGGTACACTGTGGGAGAAAAGCTGCTTGTGTTCCACCTGCAACTAAAGCAGAGTTCTTCAGGTAAAACTGCGTGTTTTGGGAGAGGACATGCTTACAGTCCTCGCTACAGCCTGCCGTGGTTGAGGCAGTTCGCTCCACGCGGGTAAACATTCTTATACAACAAGTTCAGTAGGGGAAGTGCCCGTTGTGTACACTGTGGGAGGAAAGCTGCTTGTGTTCCACCTGCAACTAAAGCAGAGCTCTTCCGATAAAACTGCGTGTTTTGGGAGACGAAATGCTTACAGTCCTACCTACTGCCTGCCATGGTTGAGGCAGTTCGCTCCACGCGGGTAAACATTCTTATACAACAAGTTCATTAGGGGAAGTGCCCGTTGTGTACACTGTGGGAGAAAAGCTGCTTGTGTTCCACCTGCACCTAAAGCAGAGTTCTTCCGATAAAACTGCGTGTTTTGGGAGAGGAAATGCTTACAGTCCTCCCTCCTGCCGGCCTTGGTTGAGACAGTTCGTTCCACATGGGAAACCCTGCATATAGAAGTTCATTCGGGGTAGAGCGCAAAGAGTACACAGTGGGAGAAATGCTGCTTGTGTTCCACCTGCAACTAAAGCAGAGTTCTTCGGGTAAAACTGCGTGTTTTGGGAGAGGAAGTGCTTGCAGTCCTCGCTTCAGCCTGCGGTGGTTTAGGCCTTTCACTCCACGCGGCACACCTTGCGTATAGAATTTCTTTCGGGCAAAGGACAATTGGGTACACTGTGGGAGAAAAGCTGCTTGTGTTCCAGCTGCAACTAAAGCAGAGTTCTTCGGGTAAAGCTGCGTGTTTGGGGAGAGGACATGCTTACAGTCCTCCCTCCTGCCTTGGTTGAGACAGTTCTCTCCACATGGGAAACCCTGCATATGGAAGTTCATTAGAGGTAGAGCACAAAGAGTACACAGTGGGAGAAATGCTGCTTGTGTTCCACCTGCAACTATAGCAGAGTTCTTCAGGTAAAACTGCGTGATTTCGGAGAGGAAACTCTTTCGGGCAAAGGCCCATTGGGTACAGTGTGGGAGAAAAGCTGCTTGTGTTCCACCTGCAACTAAAGCAGAGTTCTTCGGGTAAAACTGCTTGTTTTGGGAGAGGAAATACTTACAGGCCTCCCTACTGCCTGCCTTGGTTGAGACAGTTCGCTCCACGTGGGAAACCCTGCATATAGAAGTTCATTCATGGAAGAGCCCAAAGAGTTCATAGTGGGAGAAATGCTTCTTGTGTTCCACCTGCAACTAAAGCAGAGTTCTTCCATTAAAACTGCGTGGTTTGGGAGAGGAAACCCTTTCGGGTAAAGGCCCTTTGGTTACACTGTGGGAGAAAAGCTGCTTGTGTTCCACCTGCAACTAAAGCAGAGTTCTTCGGGTAAAACTGCATGTTTTGGGAGAGGAAACCCTTTCGGGCAAGGACCAATTGGGAACACAGCGGGGGAAAAGCTGCTTGTGTTCCACCTGCAATTAAAGCAGAGTTCTTAGGGTAAAACTTCGTGTTGTGGGAGAGGAAATGCTTACACTCCTCCCTCCTGCCTGCCTTGGTTGAGACAGTTCGCTCCACATGGGAAACCCTGCATATGGAAGTTCATTCGAGGTAGAGCGCAAAAAGTACACAGTGGGAGAATTGCTGCTTGTGTTCCACCTGCAACTAAAGCAGAGTTCTTCGGGTAAAACTGCGTGTTTTGGGAGAGGAAACTCTTTCGGGCAAAGGCCCTTTGGGTACACTGTGGGAGAAAAGCTGCTTGTGTTCCACCTGCAACTAAAGCAGAGTTCTTCAGGTAAAACTGCGTGTTTTGGGAGAGGACATGCTTACAGTCCTCGCTACAGCCTGCCGTGGTTGAGGCAGTTCGCTCCACGCGGGTAAACATTCTTATACAACAAGTTCAGTAGGGGAAGTGCCCGTTGTGTACACTGTGGGAGGAAAGCTGCTTGTGTTCCACCTGCAACTAAAGCAGAGCTCTTCCGATAAAACTGCGTGTTTTGGGAGACGAAATGCTTACAGTCCTACCTACTGCCTGCCATGGTTGAGGCAGTTCGCTCCACGCGGGTAAACATTCTTATACAACAAGTTCATTAGGGGAAGTGCCCGTTGTGTACACTGTGGGAGAAAAGCTGCTTGTGTTCCACCTGCACCTAAAGCAGAGTTCTTCCGGTAAAACTGCGTGTTTTGGGAGAGGAAATGCTTACAGTCCTCCCTCCTGCCGGCCTTGGTAGAGACAGTTCGTTCCACATGGGAAACCCTGCATATAGAAGTTCATTCGGGGTAGAGCGCAAAGAGTACACAGTGGGAGAAATGCTGCTTGTGTTCCACCTGCAACTAAAGCAGAGTTCTTCGGGTAAAACTGCGTGTTTTGGGAGAGGAAGTGCTTACAGTCCTCACTTCAGCCTGCGGTGGTTTAGGCCTTTCACTCCACGCGGCACACCTTGCGTATAGAATTTCTTTCGGGCAAAGGACAATTGGGTACACTGTGGGAGAAAAGCTGCTTGTGTTCCACCTGCAACTGAAGCAGAGTTCTTCGGGTAAAACTGCGTGTTTGGGGAGAGGACATGTTTACAGTCCTCGCCATAGCCTGCCTTGGTTGAGGCATTTCGCTCCACGAGGGAAACCATTCTTATAGAACATGTTCATTAGGGGAAGCGCCCATTGGGTACAATGTGGGAGAAAAGCTGCTTGTGTTCCACCTGCAACTAAAGCAGAGTTCTTCGGGTAAAACTGCGTGTTTTGGGAGAGGACATGCTTACAGTCCTCGCTACAGCCTGCCGTGGTTTAGCAGTTCGCTCCACGTGGGAAACCCTGCATATAGAAGTTCATTTGAGGAAGAGCCTTAAGAGTACACAGTGGTAGAAAAGCTGCTTCTGTTCCACCTGCAACTAAAGCAGATCTCTTTCGATAAAACTGCGTGTTTTGGGAGAGGAAATGCTTACACTCCTTACTAGAGACTGCCATGGTTGAGGCAGTTCGCTCCACGTGGGAAACCATTCTTATAGAACAAGTTCATTAGGGGAAGTGCCCATTGTGTACACTGTGGGAGAAAAGCAGCTTCTGTTCCACCTGCAACTAAAGCAGAGTTCTTCGGGTAAAACTGCGTGTTTTGGGAGGGGAAATGCTTACAGTCCTCCCTCCTGCCTGCCTTGGTTGAGACAGTTCTCTCCACATGGGAAACCCTGCATATGGAAGTTCATTAGAGGTAGAGCACAAAGAGTACACAGTGGGAGAAATGCTGCTTGTGTTCCACCTGCAACTATAGCAGAGTTCTTCAGGTAAAACTGCGTGATTTCGGAGAGGAAACTCTTTCGGGCAAAGGCCCATTGGGTACAGTGTGGGAGAAAAGCTGCTTGTGTTCCACCTGCAACTAAAGCAGAGTTCTTCGGGTAAAACTGCTTGTTTTGGGAGAGGAAATGCTTACAGGCCTCCCTACTGCCTGCCTTGGTTGAGACAGTTCGCTCCACGTGGGAAACCCTGCATATAGAAGTTCATTCATGGAAGAGCCCAAAGAGTTCATAGTGGGAGAAATGCTTCTTGTGTTCCACCTGCAACTAAAGCAGAGTTCTTCCATTAAAACTGCGTGGTTTGGGAGAGGAAACCCTTTCGGGTAAAGGCCCTTTGGTTACACTGTGGGAGAAAAGCTGCTTGTGTTCCACCTGCAACTAAAGCAGAGCTCTTCCGTTAAAACTGGGTGTTTTGCGAGAGGAAATGCTTACAGTCCTCCCTCCTGCCTGCCATGGTTGAGGCAGTTCGCTCCACGCGGGTAACCATTCTTATAGAACAAGTTCATTCGGGGAAGTGCCCGTTGTGTACACTGGGGGAGAAAAGCTGCTTGTGTTCCACCTGCAACTAAAGCAGAGTTCTTCGGGTAAAACTGCGTGTTTTGGGAGAGGAAATGCTTACAGGCCTCCCTACAGCCTGCCTTGGTTGAGACAGTTCGCTCCACGTGGGAAAACATTCTTATAGAACAAGTTCATTAGGGGAAGTGCCCGTTGTGTACACTGTGGGAGAAAAGCTGCTTGTGTTCCACCTGCAACTAAAGCAGAGTTCTTCGGGTAAAACTGCATGTTTTGGGAGAGGAAACCCTTTCGGGCAAAGACCAATTGGGAACACAGTGGGAGAAAAGCTGCTTGTGTTCCACCTGCAATTAAAGCAGAGTTCTTAGGGTAAAACTTCGTGTTGTGGGAGAGGAAATGCTTACACTCCTCCCTCCTGCCTGCCTTGGTTGAGACAGTTCGCTCCACATGGGAAACCCTGCATATGGAAGTTCATTCGAGGTAGAGCGCAAAAAGTACACAGTGGGAGAGTTGCTGCTTGTGATCCACCTGCAACTAAAGCAGAGTTCTTCGGGTAAAACTGCGTGTTTTGGGAGAGGAAACTCTTTCAGGCAAAGGCCCTTTGGGTACACTGTGGGAGAAAAGCTGCTTGTGTTCCACCTGCAACTAAAGCAGAGTTCTTCAGGTAAAACTGCGTGTTTTGGGAGAGGACATGCTTACAGTCCTCGCTACAGCCTGCCGTGGTTGAGGCAGTTCGCTCCACGCGGGTAAACATTCTTATACAACAAGTTCAGTAGGGGAAGTGCCCGTTGTGTACACTGTGGGAGGAAAGCTGCTTGTGTTCCACCTGCAACTAAAGCAGAGCTCTTCCGATAAAACTGCGTGTTTTGGGAGACGAAATGCTTACAGTCCTACCTACTGCCTGCCATGGTTGAGGCAGTTCGCTCCACGCGGGTAAACATTCTTATACAACAAGTTCATTCGGGGAAGTGCCCGTTGTGTACACTGTGGGAGAAAAGCTGCTTGTGTTCCACCTGCACCTAAAGCAGAGTTCTTCCGATAAAACTGCGTGTTTTGGGAGAGGAAATGCTTACAGTCCTCCCTCCTGCCAGCCTTGGTTGAGACAGTTCGTTCCACATGGGAAACCCTGCATATAGAAGTTCATTCGAGGTAGAGCGCAAAGAGTACACAGTGGGAGAAATGCTGCTTGTGTTCCACCTGCAACTAAAGCAGAGTTCTTCGGGTAAAACTGCGTGTTTTGGGAGAGGAAGTGCTTGCAGTCCTCGCTTCAGCCTGCGGTGGTTTAGGCCTTTCACTCCACGCGGCACACCTTGCGTATAGAATTTCTTTTGGGCAAAGGACAATTGGGTACACTGTGGGAGAAAAGCTGCTTGTGTTCCACCTGCAACTAAAGCAGAGTTCTTCGGGTAAAGCTGCGTGTTTGGGGAGAGGACATGCTTACAGTCCTCCCTCCTGCCTTGGTTGAGACAGTTCTCTCCACATGGGAAACCCTGCATATGGAAGTTCATTAGAGGTAGAGCACAAAGAGTACACAGTGGGAGAAATGCTGCTTGTGTTCCACCTGCAACTATAGCAGAGTTCTTCAGGTAAAACTGCGTGATTTCGGAGAGGAAACTCTTTCGGGCAAAGGCCCATTGGGTACAGTGTGGGAGAAAAGCTGCTTGTGTTCCACCTGCAACTAAAGCAGAGTTCTTCGGGTAAAACTGCTTGTTTTGGGAGAGGAAATGCTTACAGGCCTCCCTACTGCCTGCCTTGGTTGAGACAGTTCGCTCCACGTGGGAAACCCTGCATATAGAAGTTCATCAGGGAAGAGCCCAAAGAGTTCATAGTGGGAGAAATGCTTCTTGTGTTCCACCTGCAACTAAAGCAGAGTTCTTCCATTAAAACTGCGTGGTTTGGGAGAGGAAACCCTTTCGGGTAAAGGCCCTTTGGTTACACTGTGGGAGAAAAGCTGCTTGTGTTCCACCTGCAACTAAAGCAGAGTTCTTCCGTTAAAACTGCGTGTTTTGGGAGAGGAAATGCTTACAGGCCTCCCTACAGCCTGCCTTGGTTGAGACAGTTCGCTCCACGTGGGAAAACATTCTTATAGAACAAGTTCATTCGGGGAAGTGCCCGTTGTGTACACTGTGGGAGAAAAGCTGCTTGTGTTCCACCTGCAACTAAAGCAGAGTTCTTCGGGTAAAACTGCATGTTTTGGGAGAGGAAACCCTTTCGGGCAAGGACCAATTGGGAACACAGCGGGGGGAAAGCTGCTTGTGTTCCACCTGCAATTAAAGCAGGGTTCTTAGGGTAAAACTTCGTGTTGTGGGAGAGGAAATGCTTACACTCCTCCCTCCTGCCTGCCTTGGTTGAGACAGTTCGCTCCACATGGGAAACCCTGCATATGGAAGTTCATTCGAGGTAGAGCGCAAAAAGTACACAGTGGGAGAATTGCTGCTTGTGTTCCACCTGCAACTAAAGCAGAGTTCTTCGGGTAAAACTGCGTGTTTTGGGAGAGGAAACTCTTTTGGGCAAAGGCCCTTTGGGTACACTGTGGGAGAAAAGCTGCTTGTGTTCCACCTGCAACTAAAGCAGAGTTCTTCAGGTAAAACTGCGTGTTTTGGGAGAGGACATGCTTACAGTCCTCGCTACAGCCTGCCGTGGTCGAGGCAGTTCGCTCCACGCGGGTAAACATTCTTATACAACAAGTTCAGTAGGGGAAGTGCCCGTTGTGTACACTGTGGGAGGAAAGCTGCTTGTGTTCCACCTGCAACTAAAGCAGAGCTCTTCCGATAAAACTGCGTGTTTTGGGAGACGAAATGCTTACAGTCCTACCTACTGCCTGCCATGGTTGAGGCAGTTCGCTCCACGCGGGTAAACATTCTTATACAACAAGTTCATTAGGGGAAGTGCCCGTTGTGTACACTGTGGGAGAAAAGCTGCTTGTGTTCCACCTGCACCTAAAGCAGAGTTCTTCCGATAAAACTGCGTGTTTTGGGAGAGGAAATGCTTACAGTCCTCCCTCCTGCCGGCCTTGGTTGAGACAGTTCGTTCCACATGGGAAACCCTGCATATAGAAGTTCATTCGAGGTAGAGCGCAAAGAGTACACAGTGGGAGAAAAGCTGCTTGTGTTCCACCTGCAACTAAAGCAGAGTTCTTCCGTTAAAACTGCGTGTTTTGGGAGAGGAAATGCTTACAGTCCTCCCTCCTGCCTGCCATGGTTGAGGCAGTTCGCTCCACGCGGGTAACCATTCTTATAGAACAAGTTCATTCGGGGAAGTGCCCGTTGTGTACACTGGGGGAGAAAAGCTGCTTGTGTTCCACCTGCAACTAAAGCAGAGTTCTTCGGGTAAAACTGCGTGTTTTGGGAGAGGAAATGCTTACAGGCCTCCCTACAGCCTGCCTTGGTTGAGACAGTTCGCTCCACGTGGGAAAACATTCTTATAGAACAAGTTCATTAGGGGAAGTGCCCGTTGTGTACACTGTGGGAGAAAAGCTGCTTGTGTTCCACCTGCAACTAAAGCAGAGTTCTTCGGGTAAAACTGCATGTTTTGGGAGAGGAAACCCTTTCGGGCAAGGACCAATTGGGAACACAGCGGGAGAAAAGCTGCTTGTGTTCCACCTGCAATTAAAGCAGAGTTCTTAGGGTAATCTTCGTGTTGTGGGAGAGGAAATGCTTACACTCCTCCCTCCTGCCTGCCTTGGTTGAGACAGTTCGCTCCACATGGGAAACCCTGCATATGGAAGTTCATTCGAGGTAGAGCGCAAAAAGTACACAGTGGGAGAATTGCTGCTTGTGTTCCACCTGCAACTAAAGCAGAGTTCTGCGGGTAAAACTGCGTGTTTTGGGAGAGGAAACTCTTTCGGGCAAAGGCCCTTTGGGTACACTGTGGGATAAAAGCTGCTTGTGTTCCACCTGCAACTAAAGCAGAGTTCTTCAGGTAAAACTGCGTGTTTTGGGAGAGGACATGCTTACAGTCCTCGCTACAGCCTGCCGTGGTTGAGGCAGTTCGCTCCACGCGGGTAAACATTCTTATACAACAAGTTCAGTAGGGGAAGTGCCCGTTGTGTACACTGTGGGAGGAAAGCTGCTTGTGTTCCACCTGCAACTAAAGCAGAGCTCTTCCGATAAAACTGCGTGTTTTGGGAGACGAAATGCTTACAGTCCTACCTACTGCCTGCCATGGTTGAGGCAGTTCGCTCCACGCGGGTAAACATTCTTATACAACAAGTTCATTAGGGGAAGTGCCCGTTGTGTACACTGTGGGAGAAAAGCTGCTTGTGTTCCACCTGCACCTAAAGCAGAGTTCTTCCGATAAAACTGCGTGTTTTGGGAGAGGAAATGCTTACAGTCCTCCCTCCTGCCGGCCTTGGTTGAGACAGTTCGTTCCACATGGGAAACCCTGCATATAGAAGTTCATTCGAGGTAGAGCGCAAAGAGTACACAGTGGGAGAAATGCTGCTTGTGTTCCACCTGCAACTAAAGCAGAGTTCTTCGGGTAAAACTGCGTGTTTTGGGAGAGGAAGTGCTTGCAGTCCTCGCTTCAGCCTGCGGTGGTTTAGGCCTTTCACTCCACGCGGCACACCTTGCGTATAGAATTTCTTTCGGGCAAAGGACAATTGGGTACACTGTGGGAGAAAAGCTGCTTGTGTTCCACCTGCAACTAAAGCAGAGTTCTTCGGGTAAAGCTGCGTGTTTGGGGAGAGGACATGCTTACAGTCCTCCCTCCTGCCTTGGTTGAGACAGTTCTCTCCACATGGGAAACCCTGCATATGGAAGTTCATTAGAGGTAGAGCACAAAGAGTACACAGTGGGAGAAATGCTGCTTGTGTTCCACCTGCAACTATAGCAGAGTTCTTCAGGTAAAACTGCGTGATTTCGGAGAGGAAACTCTTTCGGGCAAAGGCCCATTGGGTACAGTGTGGGAGAAAAGCTGCTTGTGTTCCACCTGCAACTAAAGCAGAGTTCTTCGGGTAAAACTGCTTGTTTTGGGAGAGGAAATGCTTACAGGCCTCCCTACTGCCTGCCTTGGTTGAGACAGTTCGCTCCACGTGGGAAACCCTGCATATAGAAGTTCATTCATGGAAGAGCCCAAAGAGTTCATAGTGGGAGAAATGCTTCTTGTGTTCCACCTGCAACTAAAGCAGAGTTCTTCCATTAAAACTGCGTGGTTTGGGAGAGGAAACCCTTTCGGGTAAAGGCCCTTTGGTTACACTGTGGGAGAAAAGCTGCTTGTGTTCCACCTGCAACTAAAGCAGAGTTCTTCGGGTAAAACTGCATGTTTTGGGAGAGGAAACCCTTTCGGGCAAGGACCAATTGGGAACACAGCGGGGGAAAAGCTGCTTGTGTTCCACCTGCAATTAAAGCAGAGTTCTTAGGGTAAAACTTCGTGTTGTGGGAGAGGAAATGCTTACACTCCTCCCTCCTGCCTGCCTTGGTTGAGACAGTTCGCTCCACATGGGAAACCCTGCATATGGAAGTTCATTCGAGGTAGAGCGCAAAAAGTACACAGTGGGAGAATTGCTGCTTGTGTTCCACCTGCAACTAAAGCAGAGTTCTTCGGGTAAAACTGCGTGTTTTGGGAGAGGAAACTCTTTCGGGCAAAGGCCCTTTGGGTACACTGTGGGAGAAAAGCTGCTTGTGTTCCACCTGCAACTAAAGCAGAGTTCTTCAGGTAAAACTGCGTGTTTTGGGAGAGGACATGCTTACAGTCCTCGCTACAGCCTGCCGTGGTTGAGGCAGTTCGCTCCACGCGGGTAAACATTCTTATACAACAAGTTCAGTAGGGGAAGTGCCCGTTGTGTACACTGTGGGAGGAAAGCTGCTTGTGTTCCACCTGCAACTAAAGCAGAGCTCTTCCGATAAAACTGCGTGTTTTGGGAGACGAAATGCTTACAGTCCTACCTACTGCCTGCCATGGTTGAGGCAGTTCGCTCCACGCGGGTAAACATTCTTATACAACAAGTTCATTAGGGGAAGTGCCCGTTGTGTACACTGTGGGAGAAAAGCTGCTTGTGTTCCACCTGCACCTAAAGCAGAGTTCTTCCGATAAAACTGCGTGTTTTGGGAGAGGAAATGCTTACAGTCCTCCCTCCTGCCGGCCTTGGTTGAGACAGTTCGTTCCACATGGGAAACCCTGCATATAGAAGTTCATTCGGGGTAGAGCGCAAAGAGTACACAGTGGGAGAAATGCTGCTTGTGTTCCACCTGCAACTAAAGCAGAGTTCTTCGGGTAAAACTGCGTGTTTTGGGAGAGGAAGTGCTTGCAGTCCTCGCTTCAGCCTGCGGTGGTTTAGGCCTTTCACTCCACGCGGCACACCTTGCGTATAGAATTTCTTTCGGGCAAAGGACAATTGGGTACACTGTGGGAGAAAAGCTGCTTGTGTTCCACCTGCAACTAAAGCAGAGTTCTTCGGGTAAAGCTGCGTGTTTGGGGAGAGGACATGCTTACAGTCCTCCCTCCTGCCTTGGTTGAGACAGTTCTCTCCACATGGGAAACCCTGCATATGGAAGTTCATTAGAGGTAGAGCACAAAGAGTACACAGTGGGAGAAATGCTGCTTGTGTTCCACCTGCAACTATAGCAGAGTTCTTCAGGTAAAACTGCGTGATTTCGGAGAGGAAACTCTTTCGGGCAAAGGCCCATTGGGTACAGTGTGGGAGAAAAGCTGCTTGTGTTCCACCTGCAACTAAAGCAGAGTTCTTCGGGTAAAACTGCTTGTTTTGGGAGAGGAAATACTTACAGGCCTCCCTACTGCCTGCCTTGGTTGAGACAGTTCGCTCCACGTGGGAAACCCTGCATATAGAAGTTCATTCATGGAAGAGCCCAAAGAGTTCATAGTGGGAGAAATGCTTCTTGTGTTCCACCTGCAACTAAAGCAGAGTTCTTCCATTAAAACTGCGTGGTTTGGGAGAGGAAACCCTTTCGGGTAAAGGCCCTTTGGTTACACTGTGGGAGAAAAGCTGCTTGTGTTCCACCTGCAACTAAAGCAGAGTTCTTCGGGTAAAACTGCATGTTTTGGGAGAGGAAACCCTTTCGGGCAAGGACCAATTGGGAACACAGCGGGGGAAAAGCTGCTTGTGTTCCACCTGCAATTAAAGCAGAGTTCTTAGGGTAAAACTTCGTGTTGTGGGAGAGGAAATGCTTACACTCCTCCCTCCTGCCTGCCTTGGTTGAGACAGTTCGCTCCACATGGGAAACCCTGCATATGGAAGTTCATTCGAGGTAGAGCGCAAAAAGTACACAGTGGGAGAATTGCTGCTTGTGTTCCACCTGCAACTAAAGCAGAGTTCTTCGGGTAAAACTGCGTGTTTTGGGAGAGGAAACTCTTTCGGGCAAAGGCCCTTTGGGTACACTGTGGGAGAAAAGCTGCTTGTGTTCCACCTGCAACTAAAGCAGAGTTCTTCAGGTAAAACTGCGTGTTTTGGGAGAGGACATGCTTACAGTCCTCGCTACAGCCTGCCGTGGTTGAGGCAGTTCGCTCCACGCGGGTAAACATTCTTATACAACAAGTTCAGTAGGGGAAGTGCCCGTTGTGTACACTGTGGGAGGAAAGCTGCTTGTGTTCCACCTGCAACTAAAGCAGAGCTCTTCCGATAAAACTGCGTGTTTTGGGAGACGAAATGCTTACAGTCCTACCTACTGCCTGCCATGGTTGAGGCAGTTCGCTCCACGCGGGTAAACATTCTTATACAACAAGTTCATTAGGGGAAGTGCCCGTTGTGTACACTGTGGGAGAAAAGCTGCTTGTGTTCCACCTGCACCTAAAGCAGAGTTCTTCCGATAAAACTGCGTGTTTTGGGAGAGGAAATGCTTACAGTCCTCCCTCCTGCCGGCCTTGGTAGAGACAGTTCGTTCCACATGGGAAACCCTGCATATAGAAGTTCATTCGGGGTAGAGCGCAAAGAGTACACAGTGGGAGAAATGCTGCTTGTGTTCCACCTGCAACTAAAGCAGAGTTCTTCGGGTAAAACTGCGTGTTTTGGGAGAGGAAGTGCTTACAGTCCTCACTTCAGCCTGCGGTGGTTTAGGCCTTTCACTCCACGCGGCACACCTTGCGTATAGAATTTCTTTCGGGCAAAGGACAATTGGGTACACTGTGGGAGAAAAGCTGCTTGTGTTCCACCTGCAACTGAAGCAGAGTTCTTCGGGTAAAACTGCGTGTTTGGGGAGAGGACATGTTTACAGTCCTCGCCATAGCCTGCCTTGGTTGAGGCATTTCGCTCCACGAGGGAAACCATTCTTATAGAACATGTTCATTAGGGGAAGCGCCCATTGGGTACAATGTGGGAGAAAAGCTGCTTGTGTTCCACCTGCAACTAAAGCAGAGTTCTTCGGGTAAAACTGCGTGTTTTGGGAGAGGACATGCTTACAGTCCTCGCTACAGCCTGCCGTGGTTTAGCAGTTCGCTCCACGTGGGAAACCCTGCATATAGAAGTTCATTTGAGGAAGAGCCTTAAGAGTACACAGTGGTAGAAAAGCTGCTTCTGTTCCACCTGCAACTAAAGCAGATCTCTTTCGATAAAACTGCGTGTTTTGGGAGAGGAAATGCTTACACTCCTTACTAGAGACTGCCATGGTTGAGGCAGTTCGCTCCACGTGGGAAACCATTCTTATAGAACAAGTTCATTAGGGGAAGTGCCCATTGTGTACACTGTGGGAGAAAAGCAGCTTCTGTTCCACCTGCAACTAAAGCAGAGTTCTTCGGGTAAAACTGCGTGTTTTGGGAGGGGAAATGCTTACAGTCCTCCCTCCTGCCTGCCTTGGTTGAGACAGTTCTCTCCACATGGGAAACCCTGCATATGGAAGTTCATTAGAGGTAGAGCACAAAGAGTACACAGTGGGAGAAATGCTGCTTGTGTTCCACCTGCAACTATAGCAGAGTTCTTCAGGTAAAACTGCGTGATTTCGGAGAGGAAACTCTTTCGGGCAAAGGCCCATTGGGTACAGTGTGGGAGAAAAGCTGCTTGTGTTCCACCTGCAACTAAAGCAGAGTTCTTCGGGTAAAACTGCTTGTTTTGGGAGAGGAAATGCTTACAGGCCTCCCTACTGCCTGCCTTGGTTGAGACAGTTCGCTCCACGTGGGAAACCCTGCATATAGAAGTTCATTCATGGAAGAGCCCAAAGAGTTCATAGTGGGAGAAATGCTTCTTGTGTTCCACCTGCAACTAAAGCAGAGTTCTTCCATTAAAACTGCGTGGTTTGGGAGAGGAAACCCTTTCGGGTAAAGGCCCTTTGGTTACACTGTGGGAGAAAAGCTGCTTGTGTTCCACCTGCAACTAAAGCAGAGCTCTTCCGTTAAAACTGGGTGTTTTGCGAGAGGAAATGCTTACAGTCCTCCCTCCTGCCTGCCATGGTTGAGGCAGTTCGCTCCACGCGGGTAACCATTCTTATAGAACAAGTTCATTCGGGGAAGTGCCCGTTGTGTACACTGGGGGAGAAAAGCTGCTTGTGTTCCACCTGCAACTAAAGCAGAGTTCTTCGGGTAAAACTGCGTGTTTTGGGAGAGGAAATGCTTACAGGCCTCCCTACAGCCTGCCTTGGTTGAGACAGTTCGCTCCACGTGGGAAAACATTCTTATAGAACAAGTTCATTAGGGGAAGTGCCCGTTGTGTACACTGTGGGAGAAAAGCTGCTTGTGTTCCACCTGCAACTAAAGCAGAGTTCTTCGGGTAAAACTGCATGTTTTGGGAGAGGAAACCCTTTCGGGCAAAGACCAATTGGGAACACAGTGGGAGAAAAGCTGCTTGTGTTCCACCTGCAATTAAAGCAGAGTTCTTAGGGTAAAACTTCGTGTTGTGGGAGAGGAAATGCTTACACTCCTCCCTCCTGCCTGCCTTGGTTGAGACAGTTCGCTCCACATGGGAAACCCTGCATATGGAAGTTCATTCGAGGTAGAGCGCAAAAAGTACACAGTGGGAGAGTTGCTGCTTGTGATCCACCTGCAACTAAAGCAGAGTTCTTCGGGTAAAACTGCGTGTTTTGGGAGAGGAAACTCTTTCAGGCAAAGGCCCTTTGGGTACACTGTGGGAGAAAAGCTGCTTGTGTTCCACCTGCAACTAAAGCAGAGTTCTTCAGGTAAAACTGCGTGTTTTGGGAGAGGACATGCTTACAGTCCTCGCTACAGCCTGCCGTGGTTGAGGCAGTTCGCTCCACGCGGGTAAACATTCTTATACAACAAGTTCAGTAGGGGAAGTGCCCGTTGTGTACACTGTGGGAGGAAAGCTGCTTGTGTTCCACCTGCAACTAAAGCAGAGCTCTTCCGATAAAACTGCGTGTTTTGGGAGACGAAATGCTTACAGTCCTACCTACTGCCTGCCATGGTTGAGGCAGTTCGCTCCACGCGGGTAAACATTCTTATACAACAAGTTCATTAGGGGAAGTGCCCGTTGTGTACACTGTGGGAGAAAAGCTGCTTGTGTTCCACCTGCACCTAAAGCAGAGTTCTTCCGATAAAACTGCGTGTTTTGGGAGAGGAAATGCTTACAGTCCTCCCTCCTGCCAGCCTTGGTTGAGACAGTTCGTTCCACATGGGAAACCCTGCATATAGAAGTTCATTCGAGGTAGAGCGCAAAGAGTACACAGTGGGAGAAATGCTGCTTGTGTTCCACCTGCAACTAAAGCAGAGTTCTTCGGGTAAAACTGCGTGTTTTGGGAGAGGAAGTGCTTGCAGTCCTCGCTTCAGCCTGCGGTGGTTTAGGCCTTTCACTCCACGCGGCACACCTTGCGTATAGAATTTCTTTCGGGCAAAGGACAATTGGGTACACTGTGGGAGAAAAGCTGCTTGTGTTCCACCTGCAACTAAAGCAGAGTTCTTCGGGTAAAGCTGCGTGTTTGGGGAGAGGACATGCTTACAGTCCTCCCTCCTGCCTTGGTTGAGACAGTTCTCTCCACATGGGAAACCCTGCATATGGAAGTTCATTAGAGGTAGAGCACAAAGAGTACACAGTGGGAGAAATGCTGCTTGTGTTCCACCTGCAACTATAGCAGAGTTCTTCAGGTAAAACTGCGTGATTTCGGAGAGGAAACTCTTTCGGGCAAAGGCCCATTGGGTACAGTGTGGGAGAAAAGCTGCTTGTGTTCCACCTGCAACTAAAGCAGAGTTCTTCGGGTAAAACTGCTTGTTTTGGGAGAGGAAATGCTTACAGGCCTCCCTACTGCCTGCCTTGGTTGAGACAGTTCGCTCCACGTGGGAAACCCTGCATATAGAAGTTCATCAGGGAAGAGCCCAAAGAGTTCATAGTGGGAGAAATGCTTCTTGTGTTCCACCTGCAACTAAAGCAGAGTTCTTCCATTAAAACTGCGTGGTTTGGGAGAGGAAACCCTTTCGGGTAAAGGCCCTTTGGTTACACTGTGGGAGAAAAGCTGCTTGTGTTCCACCTGCAACTAAAGCAGAGTTCTTCCGTTAAAACTGCGTGTTTTGGGAGAGGAAATGCTTACAGGCCTCCCTACAGCCTGCCTTGGTTGAGACAGTTCGCTCCACGTGGGAAAACATTCTTATAGAACAAGTTCATTCGGGGAAGTGCCCGTTGTGTACACTGTGGGAGAAAAGCTGCTTGTGTTCCACCTGCAACTAAAGCAGAGTTCTTCGGGTAAAACTGCATGTTTTGGGAGAGGAAACCCTTTCGGGCAAGGACCAATTGGGAACACAGCGGGGGGAAAGCTGCTTGTGTTCCACCTGCAATTAAAGCAGGGTTCTTAGGGTAAAACTTCGTGTTGTGGGAGAGGAAATGCTTACACTCCTCCCTCCTGCCTGCCTTGGTTGAGACAGTTCGCTCCACATGGGAAACCCTGCATATGGAAGTTCATTCGAGGTAGAGCGCAAAAAGTACACAGTGGGAGAATTGCTGCTTGTGTTCCACCTGCAACTAAAGCAGAGTTCTTCGGGTAAAACTGCGTGTTTTGGGAGAGGAAACTCTTTTGGGCAAAGGCCCTTTGGGTACACTGTGGGAGAAAAGCTGCTTGTGTTCCACCTGCAACTAAAGCAGAGTTCTTCAGGTAAAACTGCGTGTTTTGGGAGAGGACATGCTTACAGTCCTCGCTACAGCCTGCCGTGGTCGAGGCAGTTCGCTCCACGCGGGTAAACATTCTTATACAACAAGTTCAGTAGGGGAAGTGCCCGTTGTGTACACTGTGGGAGGAAAGCTGCTTGTGTTCCACCTGCAACTAAAGCAGAGCTCTTCCGATAAAACTGCGTGTTTTGGGAGACGAAATGCTTACAGTCCTACCTACTGCCTGCCATGGTTGAGGCAGTTCGCTCCACGCGGGTAAACATTCTTATACAACAAGTTCATTAGGGGAAGTGCCCGTTGTGTACACTGTGGGAGAAAAGCTGCTTGTGTTCCACCTGCACCTAAAGCAGAGTTCTTCCGATAAAACTGCGTGTTTTGGGAGAGGAAATGCTTACAGTCCTCCCTCCTGCCGGCCTTGGTTGAGACAGTTCGTTCCACATGGGAAACCCTGCATATAGAAGTTCATTCGAGGTAGAGCGCAAAGAGTACACAGTGGGAGAAAAGCTGCTTGTGTTCCACCTGCAACTAAAGCAGAGTTCTTCCGTTAAAACTGCGTGTTTTGGGAGAGGAAATGCTTACAGTCCTCCCTCCTGCCTGCCATGGTTGAGGCAGTTCGCTCCACGCGGGTAACCATTCTTATAGAACAAGTTCATTCGGGGAAGTGCCCGTTGTGTACACTGGGGGAGAAAAGCTGCTTGTGTTCCACCTGCAACTAAAGCAGAGTTCTTCGGGTAAAACTGCGTGTTTTGGGAGAGGAAACCCTTTCGGGCAAGGACCAATTGGGAACACAGCGGGAGAAAAGCTGCTTGTGTTCCACCTGCAATTAAAGCAGAGTTCTTAGGGTAAAACTTCGTGTTGTGGGAGAGGAAATGCTTACACTCCTCCCTCCTGCCTGCCTTGGTTGAGACAGTTCGCTCCACATGGGAAACCCTGCATATGGAAGTTCATTCGAGGTAGAGCGCAAAAAGTACACAGTGGGAGAATTGCTGCTTGTGTTCCACCTGCAACTAAAGCAGAGTTCTGCGGGTAAAACTGCGTGTTTTGGGAGAGGAAACTCTTTCGGGCAAAGGCCCTTTGGGTACACTGTGGGATAAAAGCTGCTTGTGTTCCACCTGCAACTAAAGCAGAGTTCTTCAGGTAAAACTGCGTGTTTTGGGAGAGGACATGCTTACAGTCCTCGCTACAGCCTGCCGTGGTTGAGGCAGTTCGCTCCACGCGGGTAAACATTCTTATACAACAAGTTCAGTATGGGAAGTGCCCGTTGTGTACACTGTGGGAGGAAAGCTGCTTGTGTTCCACCTGCAACTAAAGCAGAGCTCTTCCGATAAAACTGCGTGTTTTGGGAGACGAAATGCTTACAGTCCTACCTACTGCCTGCCATGGTTGAGGCAGTTCGCTCCACGCGGGTAAACATTCTTATACAACAAGTTCATTAGGGGAAGTGCCCGTTGTGTACACTGTGGGAGAAAAGCTGCTTGTGTTCCACCTGCACCTAAAGCAGAGTTCTTCCGATAAAACTGCGTGTTTTGGGAGAGGAAATGCTTACAGTCCTCCCTCCTGCCGGCCTTGGTTGAGACAGTTCGTTCCACATGGGAAACCCTGCATATAGAAGTTCATTCGAGGTAGAGCGCAAAGAGTACACAGTGGGAGAAATGCTGCTTGTGTTCCACCTGCAACTAAAGCAGAGTTCTTCGGGTAAAACTGCGTGTTTTGGGAGAGGAAGTGCTTGCAGTCCTCGCTTCAGCCTGCGGTGGTTTAGGCCTTTCACTCCACGCGGCACACCTTGCGTATAGAATTTCTTTCGGGCAAAGGACAATTGGGTACACTGTGGGAGAAAAGCTGCTTGTGTTCCACCTGCAGCTAAAGCAGAGTTCTTCGGGTAAAGCTGCGTGTTTGGGGAGAGGACATGCTTACAGTTCTCCCTCCTGCCTTGGTTGAGACAGTTCTCTCCACATGGGAAACCCTGCATATGGAAGTTCATTAGAGGTAGAGCACAAAGAGTACACAGTGGGAGAAATGCTGCTTGTGTTCCACCTGCAACTATAGCAGAGTTCTTCAGGTTAAACTGCGTGATTTCGGAGAGGAAACTCTTTCGGGCAAAGGCCCATTGGGTACAGTGTGGGAGAAAAGCTGCTTGTGTTCCACCTGCAACTAAAGCAGAGTTCTTCGGGTAAAACTGCTTGTTTTGGGAGAGGAAATGCTTACAGGCCTCCCTACTGCCTGCCTTGGTTGAGACAGTTCGCTCCACGTGGGAAACCCTGCATATAGAAGTTCATTCATGGAAGAGCCCAAAGAGTTCATAGTGGGAGAAATGCTTCTTGTGTTCCACCTGCAACTAAAGCAGAGTTCTTCCATTAAAACTGCGTGGTTTGGGAGAGGAAACTCTTTCGGGTAAAGGCCCTTTGGTTACACTGTGGGAGAAAAGCTGCTTGTGTTCCACCTGCAACTAAAGCAGAGTTCTTCCGTTACAACTGCGTGTTTTGGGAGAGGAAATGCTTACAGTCCTCCCTCCTGCCTGCCATGGTTGAGGCAGTTCGCTCCACGCGGGTAACCATTCTTATAGAACAAGTTCATTCGGGGAAGTGCCCGTTGTGTACACTGTGGGAGAAAAGCTGCTTGTGTTCCACCTGCAACTAAAGCAGAGTTCTTCGGGTAAAACTGCGTGTTTTGGGAGAGGAAATGCTTACAGGCCTCCCTACAGCCTGCCTTGGTTGAGACAGTTCGCTCCACGTGGGAAAACATTCTTATAGAACAAGTTCATTAGGGGAAGTGCCCGTTGTGTACACTGTGGGAGAAAAGCTGCTTGTGTTCCACCTGCAACTAAAGCAGAGTTCTTCGGGTAAAACTGCATGTTTTGGGAGAGGAAACCCTTTCGGGCAAGGACCAATTGGGAACACAGCGGGAGGAAAGCTGCTTGTGTTCCACCTGCAATTAAAGCAGAGTTCTTAGGGTAAAACTTCGTGTTGTGGGAGAGGAAATGCTTACACTCCTCCCTCCTGCCTGCCTTGGTTGAGACAGTTCGCTCCACATGGGAAACCCTGCATATGGAAGTTCATTCGAGGTAGAGCGTAAAAAGTACACAGTGGGAGAATTGCTGCTTGTGTTCCACCTGCAACTAAAGCAGAGTTCTTCGGGTAAAACTGCGTGTTTTGGGAGAGGAAACTCTTTCGGGCAAAGGCCCTTTGGGTACACTGTGGGAGAAAAGCTGCTTGTGTTCCACCTGCAACTAAAGCAGAGTTCTTCAGGTAAAACTGCGTGTTTTGGGAGAGGACATGCTTACAGTCCTCGCTACAGCCTGCCGTGGTCGAGGCAGTTCGCTCCACGCGGGTAAACATTCTTATACAACAAGTTCAGTAGGGGAAGTGCCCGTTGTTTACACTGTGGGAGGAAAGCTGCTTGTGTTCCACCTGCAACTAAAGCAGAGCTCTTCCGATAAAACTGCGTGTTTTGGGAGACGAAATGCTTGCAGTCCTACCTACTGCCTGCCATGGTTGAGGCAGTTCGCTCCACGCGGGTAAACATTCTTATACAACAAGTTCATTAGGGGAAGTGCCCGTTGTGTACACTGTGGGAGAAAAGCTGCTTGTGTTCCACCTGCACCTAAAGCAGAGTTCTTCCGATAAAACTGCGTGTTTTGGGAGAGGAAATGCTTACAGTCCTCCCTCCTGCCGGCCTTGGTTGAGACAGTTCGTTCCACATGGGAAACCCTGCATATAGAAGTTCATTCGAGGTAGAGCGCAAAGAGTACACAGTGGGAGAAATGCTGCTTGTGTTCCACCTGCAACTAAAGCAGAGTTCTTCGGGTAAAACTGCGTGTTTTGGGAGAGGAAGTGCTTGCAGTCCTCGCTTCAGCCTGCGGTGGTTTAGGCCTTTCACTCCACGCGGCACACCTTGCGTATAGAATTTCTTTCGGGCAAAGGACAATTGGGTACACTGTGGGAGAAAAGCTGCTTGTGTTCCACCTGCAACTAAAGCAGAGTTCTTCGGGTAAAGCTGCGTGTTTGGGGAGAGGACATGCTTACAGTCCTCCCTCCTGCCTTGGTTGAGACAGTTCTCTCCACATGGGAAACCCTGCATATGGAAGTTCATTAGAGGTAGAGCACAAAGAGTACACAGTGGGAGAAATGCTGCTTGTGTTCCACCTGCAACTATAGCAGAGTTCTTCAGGTAAAACTGCGTGATTTCGGAGAGGAAACTCTTTCGGGCAAAGGCCCATTGGGTACAGTGTGGGAGAAAAGCTGCTTGTGTTCCACCTGCAACTAAAGCAGAGTTCTTCGGGTAAAACTGCTTGTTTTGGGAGAGGAAATGCTTACAGGCCTCCCTACTGCCTGCCTTGGTTGAGACAGTTCGCTCCACGTGGGAAACCCTGCATATAGAAGTTCATTCATGGAAGAGCCCAAAGAGTTCATAGTGGGAGAAATGCTTCTTGTGTTCCACCTGCAACTAAAGCAGAGTTCTTCCATTAAAACTGCGTGGTTTGGGAGAGGAAACCCTTTCGGGTAAAGGCCCTTTGGTTACACTGTGGGAGAAAAGCTGCTTGTGTTCCACCTGCAACTAAAGCAGAGTTCTTCCGTTAAAACTGCGTGTTTTGGGAGAGGAAATGCTTACAGTCCTCCCTCCTGCCTGCCATGGTTGAGGCAGTTCGCTCCACGCGGGTAACCATTCTTATAGAACAAGTTCATTCGGGGAAGTGCCCGTTGTGTACACTGGGGGAGAAAAGCTGCTTGTGTTCCACCTGCAACTAAAGCAGAGTTCTTCGGGTAAAACTGCGTGTTTTGGGAGAGGAAATGCTTACAGGCCTCCCTACAGCCTGCCTTGGTTGAGACAGTTCGCTCCACGTGGGAAAACATTCTTATAGAACAAGTTCATTAGGGGAAGTGCCCGTTGTGTACACTGTGGGAGAAAAGCTGCTTGTGTTCCACCTGCAACTAAAGCAGAGTTCTTCGGGTAAAACTGCATGTTTTGGGAGAGGAAACCCTTTCGGGCAAGGACCAATTGGGAACACAGCGGGAGAAAAGCTGCTTGTGTTCCACCTGCAATTAAAGCAGAGTTCTTAGGGTAAAACTTCGTGTTGTGGGAGAGGAAATGCTTACACTCCTCCCTCCTGCCTGCCTTGGTTGAGACAGTTCGCTCCACATGGGAAACCCTGCATATGGAAGTTCATTCGAGGTAGAGCGCAAAAAGTACACAGTGGGAGAATTGCTGCTTGTGTTCCACCTGCAACTAAAGCAGAGTTCTTCGGGTAAAACTGCGTGTTTTGGGAGAGGAAACTCTTTCGGGCAAAGGCCCTTTGGGTACACTGTGGGAGAAAAGCTGCTTGTGTTCCACCTGCAACTAAAGCAGAGTTCTTCAGGTAAAACTGCGTGTTTTGGGAGAGGACATGCTTACAGTCCTCGCTACAGCCTGCCGTGGTTGAGGCAGTTCGCTCCACGCGGGTAAACATTCTTATACAACAAGTTCAGTAGGGGAAGTGCCCATTGTGTACACTGTGGGAGGAAAGCTGCTTGTGTTCCACCTGCAACTAAAGCAGAGCTCTTCCGATAAAACTGCGTGTTTTGGGAGACGAAATGCTTACAGTCCTACCTACTGCCTGCCATGGTTGAGGCAGTTCGCTCCACGCGGGTAAACATTCTTATACAACAAGTTCATTAGGGGAAGTGCCCGTTGTGTACACTGTGGGAGAAAAGCTGCTTGTGTTCCACCTGCACCTAAAGCAGAGTTCTTCCGATAAAACTGCGTGTTTTGGGAGAGGAAATGCTTACAGTCCTCCCTCCTGCCGGCCTTGGTTGAGACAGTTCGTTCCACATGGGAAACCCTGCATATAGAAGTTCATTCGAGGTAGAGCGCAAAGAGTACACAGTGGGAGAAATGCTGCTTGTGTTCCACCTGCAACTAAAGCAGAGTTCTTCGGGTAAAACTGCGTGTTTTGGGAGAGGAAGTGCTTGCAGTCCTCGCTTCAGCCTGCGGTGGTTTAGGCCTTTCACTCCACGCGGCACACCTTGCGTATAGAATTTCTTTCGGGCAAAGGACAATTGGGTACACTGTGGGAGAAAAGCTGCTTGTGTTCCACCTGCAACTAAAGCAGAGTTCTTCGGGTAAAGCTGCGTGTTTGGGGAGAGGACATGCTTACAGTCCTCCCTCCTGCCTTGGTTGAGACAGTTCTCTCCACATGGGAAACCCTGCATATGGAAGTTCATTAGAGGTAGAGCACAAAGAGTACACAGTGGGAGAAATGCTGCTTGTGTTCCACCTGCAACTATAGCAGAGTTCTTCAGGTAAAACTGCGTGATTTCGGAGAGGAAACTCTTTCGGGCAAAGGCCCATTGGGTACAGTGTGGGAGAAAAGCTGCTTGTGTTCCACCTGCAACTAAAGCAGAGTTCTTCGGGTAAAACTGCTTGTTTTGGGAGAGGAAATGCTTACAGGCCTCCCTACTGCCTGCCTTGGTTGAGACAGTTCGCTCCACGTGGGAAACCCTGCATATAGAAGTTCATTCATGGAAGAGCCCAAAGAGTTCATAGTGGGAGAAATGCTTCTTGTGTTCCACCTGCAACTAAAGCAGAGTTCTTCCATTAAAACTGCGTGGTTTGGGAGAGGAAACCCTTTCGGGTAAAGGCCCTTTGGTTACACTGTGGGAGAAAAGCTGCTTGTGTTCCACCTGCAACTAAAGCAGAGTTCTTCCGTTAAAACTGCGTGTTTTGGGAGAGGAAATGCTTACAGTCCTCCCTCCTGCCTGCCATGGTTGAGGCAGTTCGCTCCACGCGGGTAACCATTCTTATAGAACAAGTTCATTCGGGGAAGTGCCCGTTGTGTACACTGGGGGAGAAAAGCTGCTTGTGTTCCACCTGCAACTAAAGCAGAGTTCTTCGGGTAAAACTGCGTGTTTTGGGAGAGGAAATGCTTACAGGCCTCCCTACAGCCTGCCTTGGTTGAGACAGTTCGCTCCACGTGGGAAAACATTCTTATAGAACAAGTTCATTAGGGGAAGTGCCCGTTGTGTACACTGTGGGAGAAAAGCTGCTTGTGTTCCACCTGCAACTAAAGCAGAGTTCTTCGGGTAAAACTGCATGTTTTGGGAGAGGAAACCCTTTCGGGCAAGGACCAATTGGGAACACAGCGGGAGAAAAGCTGCTTGTGTTCCACCTGCAATTAAAGCAGAGTTCTTAGGGTAAAACTTCGTGTTGTGGGAGAGGAAATGCTTACACTCCTCCCTCCTGCCTGCCTTGGTTGAGACAGTTCGCTCCACATGGGAAACCCTGCATATGGAAGTTCATTCGAGGTAGAGCGCAAAAAGTACACAGTGGGAGAATTGCTGCTTGTGTTCCACCTGCAACTAAAGCAGAGTTCTTCGGGTAAAACTGCGTGTTTTGGGAGAGGAAACTCTTTCGGGCAAAGGCCCTTTGGGTACACTGTGGGAGAAAAGCTGCTTGTGTTCCACCTGCAACTAAAGCAGAGTTCTTCAGGTAAAACTGCGTGTTTTGGGAGAGGACATGCTTACAGTCCTCGCTACAGCCTGCCGTGGTTGAGGCAGTTCGCTCCACGCGGGTAAACATTCTTATACAACAAGTTCAGTAGGGGAAGTGCCCGTTGTGTACACTGTGGGAGGAAAGCTGCTTGTGTTCCACCTGCAACTAAAGCAGAGCTCTTCCGATAAAACTGCGTGTTTTGGGAGACGAAATGCTTACAGTCCTACCTACTGCCTGCCATGGTTGAGGCAGTTCGCTCCACGCGGGTAAACATTCTTATACAACAAGTTCATTAGGGGAAGTGCCCGTTGTGTACACTGTGGGAGAAAAGCTGCTTGTGTTCCACCTGCACCTAAAGCAGAGTTCTTCCGATAAAACTGCGTGTTTTGGGAGAGGAAATGCTTACAGTCCTCCCTCCTGCCGGCCTTGGTTGAGACAGTTCGTTCCACATGGGAAACCCTGCATATAGAAGTTCATTCGAGGTAGAGCGCAAAGAGTACACAGTGGGAGAAATGCTGCTTGTGTTCCACCTGCAACTAAAGCAGAGTTCTTCGGGTAAAACTGCGTGTTTTGGGAGAGGAAGTGCTTGCAGTCCTCGCTTCAGCCTGCGGTGGTTTAGGCCTTTCACTCCACGCGGCACACCTTGCGTATAGAATTTCTTTCGGGCAAAGGACAATTGGGTACACTGTGGGAGAAAAGCTGCTTGTGTTCCACCTGCAACTAAAGCAGAGTTCTTCGGGTAAAGCTGCGTGTTTGGGGAGAGGACATGCTTACAGTCCTCCCTCCTGCCTTGGTTGAGACAGTTCTCTCCACATGGGAAACCCTGCATATGGAAGTTCATTAGAGGTAGAGCACAAAGAGTACACAGTGGGAGAAATGCTGCTTGTGTTCCACCTGCAACTATAGCAGAGTTCTTCAGGTAAAACTGCGTGATTTCGGAGAGGAAACTCTTTCGGGCAAAGGCCCATTGGGTACAGTGTGGGAGAAAAGCTGCTTGTGTTCCACCTGCAACTAAAGCAGAGTTCTTCGGGTAAAACTGCTTGTTTTGGGAGAGGAAATGCTTACAGGCCTCCCTACTGCCTGCCTTGGTTGAGACAGTTCGCTCCACGTGGGAAACCCTGCATATAGAAGTTCATTCATGGAAGAGCCCAAAGAGTTCATAGTGGGAGAAATGCTTCTTGTGTTCCACCTGCAACTAAAGCAGAGTTCTTCCATTAAAACTGCGTGGTTTGGGAGAGGAAACCCTTTCGGGTAAAGGCCCTTTGGTTACACTGTGGGAGAAAAGCTGCTTGTGTTCCACCTGCAACTAAAGCAGAGTTCTTCCGTTAAAACTGCGTGTTTTGGGAGAGGAAATGCTTACAGTCCTCCCTCCTGCCTGCCATGGTTGAGGCAGTTCGCTCCACGCGGGTAACCATTCTTATAGAACAAGTTCATTCGGGGAAGTGCCCGTTGTGTACACTGGGGGAGAAAAGCTGCTTGTGTTCCACCTGCAACTAAAGCAGAGTTCTTCGGGTAAAACTGCGTGTTTTGGGAGAGGAAATGCTTACAGGCCTCCCTACAGCCTGCCTTGGTTGAGACAGTTCGCTCCACGTGGGAAAACATTCTTATAGAACAAGTTCATTAGGGGAAGTGCCCGTTGTGTACACTGTGGGAGAAAAGCTGCTTGTGTTCCACCTGCAACTAAAGCAGAGTTCTTCGGGTAAAACTGCATGTTTTGGGAGAGGAAACCCTTTCGGGCAAGGACCAATTGGGAACACAGCGGGAGAAAAGCTGCTTGTGTTCCACCTGCAATTAAAGCAGAGTTCTTAGGGTAAAACTTCGTGTTGTGGGAGAGGAAATGCTTACACTCCTCCCTCCTGCCTGCCTTGGTTGAGACAGTTCGCTCCACATGGGAAACCCTGCATATGGAAGTTCATTCGAGGTAGAGCGCAAAAAGTACACAGTGGGAGAATTGCTGCTTGTGTTCCACCTGCAACTAAAGCAGAGTTCTTCGGGTAAAACTGCGTGTTTTGGGAGAGGAAACTCTTTCGGGCAAAGGCCCTTTGGGTACACTGTGGGAGAAAAGCTGCTTGTGTTCCACCTGCAACTAAAGCAGAGTTCTTCAGGTAAAACTGCGTGTTTTGGGAGAGGACATGCTTACAGTCCTCGCTACAGCCTGCCGTGGTTGAGGCAGTTCGCTCCACGCGGGTAAACATTCTTATACAACAAGTTCAGTAGGGGAAGTGCCCGTTGTGTACACTGTGGGAGGAAAGCTGCTTGTGTTCCACCTGCAACTAAAGCAGAGCTCTTCCGATAAAACTGCGTGTTTTGGGAGACGAAATGCTTACAGTCCTACCTACTGCCTGCCATGGTTGAGGCAGTTCGCTCCACGCGGGTAAACATTCTTATACAACAAGTTCATTAGGGGAAGTGCCCGTTGTGTACACTGTGGGAGAAAAGCTGCTTGTGTTCCACCTGCACCTAAAGCAGAGTTCTTCCGATAAAACTGCGTGTTTTGGGAGAGGAAATGCTTACAGTCCTCCCTCCTGCCGGCCTTGGTTGAGACAGTTCGTTCCACATGGGAAACCCTGCATATAGAAGTTCATTCGAGGTAGAGCGCAAAGAGTACACAGTGGGAGAAATGCTGCTTGTGTTCCACCTGCAACTAAAGCAGAGTTCTTCGGGTAAAACTGCGTGTTTTGGGAGAGGAAGTGCTTGCAGTCCTCGCTTCAGCCTGCGGTGGTTTAGGCCTTTCACTCCACGCGGCACACCTTGCGTATAGAATTTCTTTCGGGCAAAGGACAATTGGGTACACTGTGGGAGAAAAGCTGCTTGTGTTCCACCTGCAACTAAAGCAGAGTTCTTCGGGTAAAGCTGCGTGTTTGGGGAGAGGACATGCTTACAGTCCTCCCTCCTGCCTTGGTTGAGACAGTTCTCTCCACATTGGAAACCCTGCATATGGAAGTTCATTAGAGGTAGAGCACAAAGAGTACACAGTGGGAGAAATGCTGCTTGTGTTCCACCTGCAACTATAGCAGAGTTCTTCAGGTAAAACTGCGTGATTTCGGAGAGGAAACTCTTTCGGGCAAAGGCCCATTGGGTACAGTGTGGGAGAAAAGCTGCTTGTGTTCCACCTGCAACTAAAGCAGAGTTCTTCGGGTAAAACTGCTTGTTTTGGGAGAGGAAATGCTTACAGGCCTCCCTACTGCCTGCCTTGGTTGAGACAGTTCGCTCCACGTGGGAAACCCTGCATATAGAAGTTCATTCATGGAAGAGCCCAAAGAGTTCATAGTGGGAGAAATGCTTCTTGTGTTCCACCTGCAACTAAAGCAGAGTTCTTCCATTAAAACTGCGTGGTTTGGGAGAGGAAACCCTTTCGGGTAAAGGCCCTTTGGTTACACTGTGGGAGAAAAGCTGCTTGTGTTCCACCTGCAACTAAAGCAGAGTTCTTCCGTTAAAACTGCGTGTTTTGGGAGAGGAAATGCTTACAGTCCTCCCTCCTGCCTGCCATGGTTGAGGCAGTTCGCTCCACGCGGGTAACCATTCTTATACAACAAGTTCAGTAGGGGAAGTGCCCGTTGTGTACACTGTGGGAGGAAAGCTGCTTGTGTTCCACCTGCAACTAAAGCAGAGCTCTTCCGATAAAACTGCGTGTTTTGGGAGACGAAATGCTTACAGTCCTACCTACTGCCTGCCATGGTTGAGGCAGTTCGCTCCACGCGGGTAAACATTCTTATACAACAAGTTCATTAGGGGAAGTGCCCGTTGTGTACACTGTGGGAGAAAAGCTGCTTGTGTTCCACCTGCACCTAAAGCAGAGTTCTTCCGATAAAACTGCGTGTTTTGGGAGAGGAAATGCTTACAGTCCTCCCTCCTGCCGGCCTTGGTTGAGACAGTTCGTTCCACATGGGAAACCCTGCATATAGAAGTTCATTCGAGGTAGAGCGCAAAGAGTACACAGTGGGAGAAATGCTGCTTGTGTTCCACCTGCAACTAAAGCAGAGTTCTTCGGGTAAAACTGCGTGTTTTGGGAGAGGAAGTGCTTGCAGTCCTTGCTTCAGCCTGCGGTGGTTTAGGCCTTTCACTCCACGCGGCACACCTTGCATATAGAATTTCTTTCGGGCAAAGGACAATTGGGTACACTGTGGGAGAAAAGCTGCTTGTGTTCCACCTGCAACTAAAGCAGAGTTCTTCGGGTAAAGCTGCGTGTTTGGGGAGAGGACATGCTTACAGTCCTCCCTCCTGCCTTGGTTGAGACAGTTCTCTCCACATGGGAAACCCTGCATATGGAAGTTCATTAGAGGTAGAGCACAAAGAGTACACAGTGGGAGAAATGCTGCTTGTGTTCCACCTGCAACTATAGCAGAGTTCTTCAGGTAAAACTGCGTGATTTCGGAGAGGAAACTCTTTCGGGCAAAGGCCCATTGGGTACAGTGTGGGAGAAAAGCTGCTTGTGTTCCACCTGCAACTAAAGCAGAGTTCTTCGGGTAAAACTGCTTGTTTTGGGAGAGGAAATGCTTACAGGCCTCCCTACTGCCTGCCTTGGTTGAGACAGTTCGCTCCACGTGGGAAACCCTGCATATAGAAGTTCATTCATGGAAGAGCCCAAAGAGTTCATAGTGGGAGAAATGCTTCTTGTGTTCCACCTGCAACTAAAGCAGAGTTCTTCCATTAAAACTGCGTGGTTTGGGAGAGGAAACCCTTTCGGGTAAAGGCCCTTTGGTTACACTGTGGGAGAAAAGCTGCTTGTGTTCCACCTGCAACTAAAGCAGAGTTCTTCCATTAAAACTGCGTGTTTTGGGAGAGGAAATGCTTACAGTCCTCCCTCCTGCCTGCCATGGTTGAGGCAGTTCGCTCCACGCGGGTAACCATTCTTATAGAACAAGTTCATTCGGGGAAGTGCCCGTTGTGTACACTGGGGGAGAAAAGCTGCTTGTGTTCCACCTGCAACTAAAGCAGAGTTCTTCGGGTAAAACTGCGTGTTTTGGGAGAGGAAATGCTTACAGGCCTCCCTGCAGCCTACCTTGGTTGAGACAGTTCGCTCCACGTGGGAAAACATTCTTATAGAACAAGTTCATTAGGGGAAGTGCCCGTTGTGTACACTGTGGGAGAAAAGCTGCTTGTGTTCCACCTGCAACTAAAGCAGAGTTCTTCGGGTAAAACTGCATGTTTTGGGAGAGGAAACCCTTTCGGGCAAGGACCAATTGGGAACACAGCGGGAGAAAAGCTGCTTGTGTTCCACCTGCAATTAAAGCAGAGTTCTTAGGGTAAAACTTCGTGTTGTGGGAGAGGAAATGCTTACACTCCTCCCTCCTGCCTGCCTTGGTTGAGACAGTTCGCTCCACATGGGAAACCCTGCATATGGAAGTTCATTCGAGGTAGAGCGCAAAAAGTACACAGTGGGAGAATTGCTGCTTGTGTTCCACCTGCAACTAAAGCAGAGTTCTTCGGGTAAAACTGCGTGTTTTGGGAGAGGAAACTCTTTCGGGCAAAGGCCCTTTGGGTACACTGTGGGATAAAAGCTGCTTGTGTTCCACCTGCAACTAAAGCAGAGTTCTTCGGGTAAAACTGCGTGTTTTGGGAGAGGAAGTGCTTGCAGTCCTCGCTTCAGCCTGCGGTGGTTTAGGCCTTTCACTCCACGCGGCACACCTTGCGTATAGAATTTCTTTCGGGCAAAGGACAATTGGGTACACTGTGGGAGAAAAGCTGCTTGTGTTCCACCTGCAACTAAAGCAGAGTTCTTCGGGTAAAGCTGCGTGTTTGGGGAGAGGACATGCTTACAGTCCTCCCTCCTGCCTTGGTTGAGACAGTTCTCTCCACATGGGAAACCCTGCATATGGAAGTTCATTAGAGGTAGAGCACAAAGAGTACACAGTGGGAGAAATGCTGCTTGTGTTCCACCTGCAACTATAGCAGAGTTCTTCAGGTAAAACTGCGTGATTTCGGAGAGGAAACTCTTTCGGGCAAAGGCCCATTGGGTACAGTGTGGGAGAAAAGCTGCTTGTGTTCCACCTGCAACTAAAGCAGAGTTCTTCGGGTAAAACTGCTTGTTTTGGGAGAGGAAATGCTTACAGGCCTCCCTACTGCCTGCCTTGGTTGAGACAGTTCGCTCCACGTGGGAAACCCTGCATATAGAAGTTCATTCATGGAAGAGCCCAAAGAGTTCATAGTGGGAGAAATGCTTCTTGTGTTCCACCTGCAACTAAAGCAGAGTTCTTCCATTAAAACTGCGTGGTTTGGGAGAGGAAACCCTTTCGGGTAAAGGCCCTTTGGTTACACTGTGGGAGAAAAGCTGCTTGTGTTCCACCTGCAACTAAAGCAGAGTTCTTCCGTTAAAACTGCGTGTTTTGGGAGAGGAAATGCTTACAGTCCTCCCTCCTGCCTGCCATGGTTGAGGCAGTTCGCTCCACGCGGGTAACCATTCTTATAGAACAAGTTCATTCGGGGAAGTGCCCGTTGTGTACACTGGGGGAGAAAAGCTGCTTGTGTTCCACCTGCAACTAAAGCAGAGTTCTTCGGGTAAAACTGCGTGTTTTGGGAGAGGAAATGCTTACAGGCCTCCCTACAGCCTGCCTTGGTTGAGACAGTTCGCTCCACGTGGGAAAACATTCTTATAGAACAAGTTCATTAGGGGAAGTGCCCGTTGTGTACACTGTGGGAGAAAAGCTGCTTGTGTTCCACCTGCAACTAAAGCAGAGTTCTTCGGGTAAAACTGCATGTTTTGGGAGAGGAAACCCTTTCGGGCAAGGACCAATTGGGAACACAGCGGGAGAAAAGCTGCTTGTGTTCCACCTGCAATTAAAGCAGAGTTCTTAGGGTAAAACTTCGTGTTGTGGGAGAGGAAATGCTTACACTCCTCCCTCCTGCCTGCCTTGGTTGAGACAGTTCGCTCCACATGGGAAACCCTGCATATGGAAGTTCATTCGAGGTAGAGCGCAAAAAGTACACAGTGGGAGAATTGCTGCTTGTGTTCCACCTGCAACTAAAGCAGAGTTCTTCGGGTAAAACTGCGTGTTTTGGGAGAGGAAACTCTTTCGGGCAAAGGCCCTTTGGGTACACTGTGGGAGAAAAGCTGCTTGTGTTCCACCTGCAACTAAAGCAGAGTTCTTCAGGTAAAACTGCGTGTTTTGGGAGAGGACATGCTTACAGTCCTCGCTACAGCCTGCCGTGGTTGAGGCAGTTCGCTCCACGCGGGTAAACATTCTTATACAACAAGTTCAGTAGGGGAAGTGCCCGTTGTGTACACTGTGGGAGGAAAGCTGCTTGTGTTCCACCTGCAACTAAAGCAGAGCTCTTCCGATAAAACTGCGTGTTTTGGGAGACGAAATGCTTACAGTCCTACCTACTGCCTGCCATGGTTGAGGCAGTTCGCTCCACGCGGGTAAACATTCTTATACAACAAGTTCATTAGGGGAAGTGCCCGTTGTGTACACTGTGGGAGAAAAGCTGCTTGTGTTCCACCTGCACCTAAAGCAGAGTTCTTCCGATAAAACTGCGTGTTTTGGGAGAGGAAATGCTTACAGTCCTCCCTCCTGCCGGCCTTGGTTGAGACAGTTCGTTCCACATGGGAAACCCTGCATATAGAAGTTCATTCGAGGTAGAGCGCAAAGAGTACACAGTGGGAGAAATGCTGCTTGTGTTCCACCTGCAACTAAAGCAGAGTTCTTCGGGTAAAACTGCGTGTTTTGGGAGAGGAAGTGCTTGCAGTCCTCGCTTCAGCCTGCGGTGGTTTAGGCCTTTCACTCCACGCGGCACACCTTGCGTATAGAATTTCTTTCGGGCAAAGGACAATTGGGTACACTGTGGGAGAAAAGCTGCTTGTGTTCCACCTGCAACTAAAGCAGAGTTCTTCGGGTAAAGCTGCGTGTTTGGGGAGAGGACATGCTTACAGTCCTCCCTCCTGCCTTGGTTGAGACAGTTCTCTCCACATTGGAAACCCTGCATATGGAAGTTCATTAGAGGTAGAGCACAAAGAGTACACAGTGGGAGAAATGCTGCTTGTGTTCCACCTGCAACTATAGCAGAGTTCTTCAGGTAAAACTGCGTGATTTCGGAGAGGAAACTCTTTCGGGCAAAGGCCCATTGGGTACAGTGTGGGAGAAAAGCTGCTTGTGTTCCACCTGCAACTAAAGCAGAGTTCTTCGGGTAAAACTGCTTGTTTTGGGAGAGGAAATGCTTACAGGCCTCCCTACTGCCTGCCTTGGTTGAGACAGTTCGCTCCACGTGGGAAACCCTGCATATAGAAGTTCATTCATGGAAGAGCCCAAAGAGTTCATAGTGGGAGAAATGCTTCTTGTGTTCCACCTGCAACTAAAGCAGAGTTCTTCCATTAAAACTGCGTGGTTTGGGAGAGGAAACCCTTTCGGGTAAAGGCCCTTTGGTTACACTGTGGGAGAAAAGCTGCTTGTGTTCCACCTGCAACTAAAGCAGAGTTCTTCCGTTAAAACTGCGTGTTTTGGGAGAGGAAATGCTTACAGTCCTCCCTCCTGCCTGCCATGGTTGAGGCAGTTCGCTCCACGCGGGTAACCATTCTTATACAACAAGTTCAGTAGGGGAAGTGCCCGTTGTGTACACTGTGGGAGGAAAGCTGCTTGTGTTCCACCTGCAACTAAAGCAGAGCTCTTCCGATAAAACTGCGTGTTTTGGGAGACGAAATGCTTACAGTCCTACCTACTGCCTGCCATGGTTGAGGCAGTTCGCTCCACGCGGGTAAACATTCTTATACAACAAGTTCATTAGGGGAAGTGCCCGTTGTGTACACTGTGGGAGAAAAGCTGCTTGTGTTCCACCTGCACCTAAAGCAGAGTTCTTCCGATAAAACTGCGTGTTTTGGGAGAGGAAATGCTTACAGTCCTCCCTCCTGCCGGCCTTGGTTGAGACAGTTCGTTCCACATGGGAAACCCTGCATATAGAAGTTCATTCGAGGTAGAGCGCAAAGAGTACACAGTGGGAGAAATGCTGCTTGTGTTCCACCTGCAACTAAAGCAGAGTTCTTCGGGTAAAACTGCGTGTTTTGGGAGAGGAAGTGCTTGCAGTCCTCGCTTCAGCCTGCGGTGGTTTAGGCCTTTCACTCCACGCGGCACACCTTGCATATAGAATTTCTTTCGGGCAAAGGACAATTGGGTACACTGTGGGAGAAAAGCTGCTTGTGTTCCACCTGCAACTAAAGCAGAGTTCTTCGGGTAAAGCTGCGTGTTTGGGGAGAGGACATGCTTACAGTCCTCCCTCCTGCCTTGGTTGAGACAGTTCTCTCCACATGGGAAACCCTGCATATGGAAGTTCATTAGAGGTAGAGCACAAAGAGTACACAGTGGGAGAAATGCTGCTTGTGTTCCACCTGCAACTATAGCAGAGTTCTTCAGGTAAAACTGCGTGATTTCGGAGAGGAAACTCTTTCGGGCAAAGGCCCATTGGGTACAGTGTGGGAGAAAAGCTGCTTGTGTTCCACCTGCAACTAAAGCAGAGTTCTTCGGGTAAAACTGCTTGTTTTGGGAGAGGAAATGCTTACAGGCCTCCCTACTGCCTGCCTTGGTTGAGACAGTTCGCTCCACGTGGGAAACCCTGCATATAGAAGTTCATTCATGGAAGAGCCCAAAGAGTTCATAGTGGGAGAAATGCTTCTTGTGTTCCACCTGCAACTAAAGCAGAGTTCTTCCATTAAAACTGCGTGGTTTGGGAGAGGAAACCCTTTCGGGTAAAGGCCCTTTGGTTACACTGTGGGAGAAAAGCTGCTTGTGTTCCACCTGCAACTAAAGCAGAGTTCTTCCGTTAAAACTGCGTGTTTTGGGAGAGGAAATGCTTACAGTCCTCCCTCCTGCCTGCCATGGTTGAGGCAGTTCGCTCCACGCGGGTAACCATTCTTATAGAACAAGTTCATTCGGGGAAGTGCCCGTTGTGTACACTGGGGGAGAAAAGCTGCTTGTGTTCCACCTGCA
The DNA here is from genome assembly GCF_949752795.1 of Hyperoodon ampullatus. Taxonomy (NCBI): domain Eukaryota; kingdom Metazoa; phylum Chordata; class Mammalia; order Artiodactyla; family Ziphiidae; genus Hyperoodon; species Hyperoodon ampullatus. Next base: position 482,379 of record NW_027641084.1, read on the forward strand.
ACTAAAGCAGAGTTCTTCGGGTAAAACTGCGTGTTTTGGGAGAGGAAATGCTTACAGGCCTCCCTGCAGCCTACCTTGGTTGAGACAGTTCGCTCCACGTGGGAAAACATTCTTATAGAACAAGTTCATTAGGGGAAGTGCCCGTTGTGTACACTGTGGGAGAAAAGCTGCTTGTGTTCCACCTGCAACTAAAGCAGAGTTCTTCGGGTAAAACTGCATGTTTTGGGAGAGGAAACCCTTTCGGGCAAGGACCAATTGGGAACACAGCGGGAGAAAAGCTGCTTGTGTTCCACCTGCAATTAAAGCAGAGTTCTTAGGGTAAAACTTCGTGTTGTGGGAGAGGAAATGCTTACACTCCTCCCTCCTGCCTGCCTTGGTTGAGACAGTTCGCTCCACATGGGAAACCCTGCATATGGAAGTTCATTCGAGGTAGAGCGCAAAAAGTACACAGTGGGAGAATTGCTGCTTGTGTTCCACCTGCAACTAAAGCAGAGTTCTTCGGGTAAAACTGCGTGTTTTGGGAGAGGAAACTCTTTCGGGCAAAGGCCCTTTGGGTACACTGTGGGATAAAAGCTGCTTGTGTTCCACCTGCAACTAAAGCAGAGTTCTTCAGGTAAAACTGCGTGTTTTGGGAGAGGACATGCTTACAGTCCTCGCTACAGCCTGCCGTGGTTGAGGCAGTTCGCTCCACGCGGGTAAACATTCTTATACAACAAGTTCAGTAGGGGAAGTGCCCGTTGTGTACACTGTGGGAGGAAAGCTGCTTGTGTTCCACCTGCAACTAAAGCAGAGCTCTTCCGATAAAACTGCGTGTTTTGGGAGACGAAATGCTTACAGTCCTACCTACTGCCTGCCATGGTTGAGGCAGTTCGCTCCACGCGGGTAAACATTCTTATACAACAAGTTCATTAGGGGAAGTGCCCGTTGTGTACACTGTGGGAGAAAAGCTGCTTGTGTTCCACCTGCACCTAAAGCAGAGTTCTTCCGATAAAACTGCGTGTTTTGGGAGAGGAAATGCTTACAGTCCTCCCTCCTGCCGGCCTTGGTTGAGACAGTTCGTTCCACATGGGAAACCCTGCATATAGAAGTTCATTCGGGGTAGAGCGCAAAGAGTACACAGTGGGAGAAATGCTGCTTGTGTTCCACCTGCAACTAAAGCAGAGTTCTTCGGGTAAAACTGCATGTTTTGGGAGAGGAAACCCTTTCGGGCAAGGACCAATTGGGAACACAGCGGGAGGAAAGCTGCTTGTGTTCCACCTGCAATTAAAGCAGAGTTCTTAGGGTAAAACTTCGTGTTGTGGGAGAGGAAATGCTTACACTCCTCCCTCCTGCCTGCTTTGGTTAAGACAGTTCGCTCCACATGGGAAACCCTGCATATGGAAGTTCATTCGAGGTAGAGCGCAAAAAGTACACAGTGGGAGAATTGCTGCTTGTGTTCCACCTGGAACTAAAGCAGAGTTCTTCGGGTAAAACTGCTTGTTTTGGGAGAGGAAATGCTTACAGGCCTCCCTACTGCCTGCCTTGGTTGAGACAGTTCGCTCCACGTGGGAAACCCTGCATATAGAAGTTCATTCATGGAAGAGCCCAAAGAGTTCATAGTGGGAGAAATGCTTCTTGTGTTCCACCTGCAACTAAAGCAGAGTTCTTCCATTAAAACTGCGTGGTTTGGGAGAGGAAACCCTTTCGGGTAAAGGCCCTTTGGTTACACTGTGGGAGAAAAGCTGCTTGTGTTCCACCTGCAACTAAAGCAGAGTTCTTCCGTTAAAACTGCGTGTTTTGGGAGAGGAAATGCTTACAGTCCTCCCTCCTGCCTGCCATGGTTGAGGCAGTTCGCTCCACGCGGGTAACCATTCTTATAGAACAAGTTCATTCGGGGAAGTGCCCGTTGTGTACACTGTGGGAGAAAAGCTGCTTGTGTTCCACCTGCAACTAAAGCAGAGTTCTTCGGGTAAAACTGCGTGTTTTGGGAGAGGAAATGCTTACAGGCCTCCCTACAGCCTGCCTTGGTTGAGACAGTTCGCTCCACGTGGGAAAACATTCTTAAAGAACAAGTTCATTAGGGGAAGTGCCCGTTGTGTACACTGTGGGAGAAAAGCTGCTTGTGTTCCACCTGCAACTAAAGCAGAGTTCTTCGGGTAAAACTGCATGTTTTGGGAGAGGAAACCCTTTCGGGCAAGGACCAATTGGGAACACAGCGGGAGAAAAGCTGCTTGTGTTCCACCTGCAATTAAAGCAGAGTTCTTAGGGTAAAACTTCGTGTTGTGGGAGAGGAAATGCTTACACTCCTCCCTCCTGCCTGCCTTGGTTGAGACAGTTCGCTCCACATGGGAAACCCTGCATATGGAAGTTCATTCGAGGTAGAGCGCACAAAGTACACAGTGGGAGAATTGCTGCTTGTGTTCCACCTGCAACTAAAGCAGAGTTCTTCGGGTAAAACTGCGTGTTTTGGGTGAGGAAACTCTTTCGGGCAAAGGCCCTTTGGGTACACTGTGGGAGAAAAGCTGCTTGTGTTCCACCTGCAACTAAAGCAGAGTTCTTCAGGTAAAACAGCGTGTTTTGGGAGAGGACATGCTTACAGTCCTCGCTACAGCCTGCCGTGGTTGAGGCAGTTCGCTCCACGCGGGTAAACATTCTTATACAACAAGTTCAGTAGGGGAAGTGCCCGTTGTGTACACTGTGGGAGAAAAGCTGCTTGTGTTCCACCTGCATCTAAAGCAGAGTTCTTCCGATAAAACTGCGTGTTTTGGGAGAGGAAATGCTTACAGTCCTCCCTCCTGCCGGCCTTGGTTGAGACAGTTCGTTCCACATGGGAAACCCTGCATATAGAAGTTCATTCGAGGTAGAGCGCAAAGAGTACACAGTGGGAGAAATGCTGCTTGTGTTCCACCTGCAACTAAAGCAGAGTTCTTCGGGTAAAACTGCGTGTTTTGGGAGAGGAAGTGCTTGCAGTCCTCGCTTCAGCCTGCGGTGGTTTAGGCCTTTCACTCCACGCGGCACACCTTGCGTATAGAATTTCTTTCGGGCAAAGGACAATTGGGTACACTGTGGGAGAAAAGCTGCTTGTGTTCCACCTGCAACTAAAGCAGAGTTCTTCGGGTAAAGCTGCGTGTTTGGGGAGAGGACATGCTTACAGTCCTCCCTCCTGCCTTGGTTGAGACAGTTCTCTCCACATGGGAAACCCTGCATATGGAAGTTCATTAGAGGTAGAGCACAAAGAGTACACAGTGGGAGAAATGCTGCTTGTGTTCCACCTGCAACTATAGCAGAGTTCTTCAGGTAAAACTGCGTGATTTCGGAGAGGAAACTCTTTCGGGCAAAGGCCCATTGGGTACAGTGTGGGAGAAAAGCTGCTTGTGTTCCACCTGCAACTAAAGCAGAGTTCTTCGGGTAAAACTGCTTGTTTTGGGAGAGGAAATGCTTACAGGCCTCCCTACTGCCTGCCTTGGTTGAGACAGTTCGCTCCACGTGGGAAACCCTGCATATAGAAGTTCATTCATGGAAGAGCCCAAAGAGTTCATAGTGGGAGAAATGCTTCTTGTGTTCCACCTGCAACTAAAGCAGAGTTCTTCCATTAAAACTGCGTGGTTTGGGAGAGGAAACCCTTTCGGGTAAAGGCCCTTTGGTTACACTGTGGGAGAAAAGCTGCTTGTGTTCCACCTGCAACTAAAGCAGAGTTCTTCCGTTAAAACTGCGTGTTTTGGGAGAGGAAATGCTTACAGTCCTCCCTCCTGCCTGCCATGGTTGAGGCAGTTCGCTCCACGCGGGTAACCATTCTTATAGAACAAGTTCATTCGGGGAAGTGCCCGTTGTGTACACTGGGGGAGAAAAGCTGCTTGTGTTCCACCTGCAACTAAAGCAGAGTTCTTCGGGTAAAACTGCGTGTTTTGGGAGAGGAAATGCTTACAGGCCTCCCTACAGCCTGCCTTGGTTGAGACAGTTCGCTCCACGTGGGAAAACATTCTTATAGAACAAGTTCATTAGGGGAAGTGCCCGTTGTGTACACTGTGGGAGAAAAGCTGCTTGTGTTCCACCTGCAACTAAAGCAGAGTTCTTCGGGTAAAACTGCATGTTTTGGGAGAGGAAACCCTTTCGGGCAAGGACCAATTGGGAACACAGCGGGAGAAAAGCTGCTTGTGTTCCACCTGCAATTAAAGCAGAGTTCTTAGGGTAAAACTTCGTGTTGTGGGAGAGGAAATGCTTACACTCCTCCCTCCTGCCTGCCTTGGTTGAGACAGTTCGCTCCACATGGGAAACCCTGCATATGGAAGTTCATTCGAGGTAGAGCGCAAAAAGTACACAGTGGGAGAATTGCTGCTTGTGTTCCACCTGCAACTAAAGCAGAGTTCTTCGGGTAAAACTGCGTGTTTTGGGAGAGGAAACTCTTTCGGGCAAAGGCCCTTTGGGTACACTGTGGGAGAAAAGCTGCTTGTGTTCCACCTGCAACTAAAGCAGAGTTCTTCAGGTAAAACTGCGTGTTTTGGGAGAGGACATGCTTACAGTCCTCCCTCCTGCCTTGGTTGAGACAGTTCTCTCCACATGGGAAACCCTGCATATGGAAGTTCATTAGAGGTAGAGCACAAAGTGTACACAGTGGGAGAAATGCTGCTTGTGTTCCACCTGCAACTATAGCAGAGTTCTTCAGGTAAAACTGCGTGATTTCGGAGAGGAAACTCTTTCGGGCAAAGGCCCATTGGGTACAGTGTGGGAGAAAAGCTGCTTGTGTTCCACCTGCAACTAAAGCAGAGTTCTTCGGGTAAAACTGCTTGTTTTGGGAGAGGAAATGCTTACAGGCCTCCCTACTGCCTGCCTTGGTTGAGACAGTTCGCTCCACGTGGGAAACCCTGCATATAGAAGTTCATTCATGGAAGAGCCCAAAGAGTTCATAGTGGGAGAAATGCTTCTTGTGTTCCACCTGCAACTAAAGCAGAGTTCTTCCATTAAAACTGCGTGGTTTGGGAGAGGAAACCCTTTCGGGTAAAGGCCCTTTGGTTACACTGTGGGAGAAAAGCTGCTTGTGTTCCACCTGCAACTAAAGCAGAGTTCTTCGGGTAAAACTGCGTGTTTTGGGAGAGGAAATGCTTACAGTCCTCCCTCCTGCCTGCCATGGTTGAGGCAGTTCGCTCCACGCGGGTAACCATTCTTATAGAACAAGTTCATTCGGGGAAGTGCCCGTTGTGTACACTGTGGGAGAAAAGCTGCTTGTGTTCCACCTGCAACTAAAGCAGAGTTCTTCGGGTAAAACTGCGTGTTTTGGGAGAGGAAATGCTTACAGGCCTCCCTACAGCCTGCCTTGGTTGAGACAGTTCGCTCCACGTGGGAAAACATTCTTAAAGAACAAGTTCATTAGGGGAAGTGCCCGTTGTGTACACTGTGGGAGAAAAGCTGCTTGTGTTCCACCTGCAACTAAAGCAGAGTTCTTCGGGTAAAACTGCATGTTTTGGGAGAGGAAACCCTTTCGGGCAAGGACCAATTGGGAACACAGCGGGAGAAAAGCTGCTTGTGTTCCACCTGCAATTAAAGCAGAGTTCTTAGGGTAAAACTTCGTGTTGTGGGAGAGGAAATGCTTACACTCCTCCCTCCTGCCTGCCTTGGTTGAGACAGTTCGCTCCACATGGGAAACCCTGCATATGGAAGTTCATTCGAGGTAGAGCGCACAAAGTACACAGTGGGAGAATTGCTGCTTGTGTTCCACCTGCAACTAAAGCAGAGTTCTTCGGGTAAAACTGCGTGTTTTGGGTGAGGAAACTCTTTCGGGCAAAGGCCCTTTGGGTACACTGTGGGAGAAAAGCTGCTTGTGTTCCACCTGCAACTAAAGCAGAGTTCTTCAGGTAAAACAGCGTGTTTTGGGAGAGGACATGCTTACAGTCCTCGCTACAGCCTGCCGTGGTTGAGGCAGTTCGCTCCACGCGGGTAAACATTCTTATACAACAAGTTCAGTAGGGGAAGTGCCCGTTGTGTACACTGTGGGAGAAAAGCTGCTTGTGTTCCACCTGCATCTAAAGCAGAGTTCTTCCGATAAAACTGCGTGTTTTGGGAGAGGAAATGCTTACAGTCCTCCCTCCTGCCGGCCTTGGTTGAGACAGTTCGTTCCACATGGGAAACCCTGCATATAGAAGTTCATTCGAGGTAGAGCGCAAAGAGTACACAGTGGGAGAAATGCTGCTTGTGTTCCACCTGCAACTAAAGCAGAGTTCTTCGGGTAAAACTGCGTGTTTTGGGAGAGGAAGTGCTTGCAGTCCTCGCTTCAGCCTGCGGTGGTTTAGGCCTTTCACTCCACGCGGCACACCTTGCGTATAGAATTTCTTTCGGGCAAAGGACAATTGGGTACACTGTGGGAGAAAAGCTGCTTGTGTTCCACCTGCAACTAAAGCAGAGTTCTTCGGGTAAAGCTGCGTGTTTGGGGAGAGGACATGCTTACAGTCCTCCCTCCTGCCTTGGTTGAGACAGTTCTCTCCACATGGGAAACCCTGCATATGGAAGTTCATTAGAGGTAGAGCACAAAGAGTACACAGTGGGAGAAATGCTGCTTGTGTTCCACCTGCAACTATAGCAGAGTTCTTCAGGTAAAACTGCGTGATTTCGGAGAGGAAACTCTTTCGGGCAAAGGCCCATTGGGTACAGTGTGGGAGAAAAGCTGCTTGTGTTCCACCTGCAACTAAAGCAGAGTTCTTCGGGTAAAACTGCTTGTTTTGGGAGAGGAAATGCTTACAGGCCTCCCTACTGCCTGCCTTGGTTGAGACAGTTCGCTCCACGTGGGAAACCCTGCATATAGAAGTTCATTCATGGAAGAGCCCAAAGAGTTCATAGTGGGAGAAATGCTTCTTGTGTTCCACCTGCAACTAAAGCAGAGTTCTTCCATTAAAACTGCGTGGTTTGGGAGAGGAAACCCTTTCGGGTAAAGGCCCTTTGGTTACACTGTGGGAGAAAAGCTGGCTTGTGTTCCACCTGCAACTAAAGCAGAGTTCTTCCGTTAAAACTGCGTGTTTTGGGAGAGGAAATGCTTACAGTCCTCCCTCCTGCCTGCCATGGTTGAGGCAGTTCGCTCCACGCGGGTAACCATTCTTATAGAACAAGTTCATTCGGGGAAGTGCCCGTTGTGTACACTGGGGGAGAAAAGCTGCTTGTGTTCCACCTGCAACTAAAGCAGAGTTCTTCGGGTAAAACTGCGTGTTTTGGGAGAGGAAATGCTTACAGGCCTCCCTACAGCCTGCCTTGGTTGAGACAGTTCGCTCCACGTGGGAAAACATTCTTATAGAACAAGTTCATTAGGGGAAGTGCCCGTTGTGTACACTGTGGGAGAAAAGCTGCTTGTGTTCCACCTGCAACTAAAGCAGAGTTCTTCGGGTAAAACTGCATGTTTTGGGAGAGGAAACCCTTTCGGGCAAGGACCAATTGGGAACACAGCGGGAGAAAAGCTGCTTGTGTTCCACCTGCAATTAAAGCAGAGTTCTTAGGGTAAAACTTCGTGTTGTGGGAGAGGAAATGCTTACACTCCTCCCTCCTGCCTGCCTTGGTTGAGACAGTTCGCTCCACATGGGAAACCCTGCATATGGAAGTTCATTCGAGGTAGAGCGCAAAAAGTACACAGTGGGAGAATTGCTGCTTGTGTTCCACCTGCAACTAAAGCAGAGTTCTTCGGGTAAAACTGCGTGTTTTGGGAGAGGAAACTCTTTCGGGCAAAGGCCCTTTGGGTACACTGTGGGAGAAAAGCTGCTTGTGTTCCACCTGCAACTAAAGCAGAGTTCTTCAGGTAAAACTGCGTGTTTTGGGAGAGGACATGCTTACAGTCCTCCCTCCTGCCTTGGTTGAGACAGTTCTCTCCACATGGGAAACCCTGCATATGGAAGTTCATTAGAGGTAGAGCACAAAGTGTACACAGTGGGAGAAATGCTGCTTGTGTTCCACCTGCAACTATAGCAGAGTTCTTCAGGTAAAACTGCGTGATTTCGGAGAGGAAACTCTTTCGGGCAAAGGCCCATTGGGTACAGTGTGGGAGAAAAGCTGCTTGTGTTCCACCTGCAACTAAAGCAGAGTTCTTCGGGTAAAACTGCTTGTTTTGGGAGAGGAAATGCTTACAGGCCTCCCTACTGCCTGCCTTGGTTGAGACAGTTCGCTCCACGTGGGAAACCCTGCATATAGAAGTTCATTCATGGAAGAGCCCAAAGAGTTCATAGTGGGAGAAATGCTTCTTGTGTTCCACCTGCAACTAAAGCAGAGTTCTTCCATTAAAACTGCGTGGTTTGGGAGAGGAAACCCTTTCGGGTAAAGGCCCTTTGGTTACACTGTGGGAGAAAAGCTGCTTGTGTTCCACCTGCAACTAAAGCAGAGTTCTTCCGTTAAAACTGCGTGTTTTGGGAGAGGAAATGCTTACAGTCCTCCCTCCTGCCTGCCATGGTTGAGGCAGTTCGCTCCACGCGGGTAACCATTCTTATAGAACAAGTTCATTCGGGGAAGTGCCCGTTGTGTACACTGTGGGAGAAAAGCTGCTTGTGTTCCACCTGCAACTAAAGCAGAGTTCTTCGGGTAAAACTGCGTGTTTTGGGAGAGGAAATGCTTACAGGCCTCCCTACAGCCTGCCTTGGTTGAGACAGTTCGCTCCACGTGGGAAAACATTCTTAAAGAACAAGTTCATTAGGGGAAGTGCCCGTTGTGTACACTGTGGGAGAAAAGCTGCTTGTGTTCCACCTGCAACTAAAGCAGAGTTCTTCGGGTAAAACTGCATGTTTTGGGAGAGGAAACCCTTCGGGCAAGGACCAATTGGGAACACAGCGGGAGAAAAGCTGCTTGTGTTCCACCTGCAATTAAAGCAGAGTTCTTAGGGTAAAACTTCGTGTTGTGGGAGAGGAAATGCTTACACTCCTCCCTCCTGCCTGCCTTGGTTGAGACAGTTCGCTCCACATGGGAAACCCTGCATATGGAAGTTCATTCGAGGTAGAGCGCAAAAAGTACACAGTGGGAGAATTGCTGCTTGTGTTCCACCTGCAACTAAAGCAGAGTTCTTCGGGTAAAACTGCGTGTTTTGGGTGAGGAAACTCTTTCGGGCAAAGGCCCTTTGGGTACACTGTGGGAGAAAAGCTGCTTGTGTTCCACCTGCAACTAAAGCAGAGTTCTTCAGGTAAAACTGCGTGTTTTGGGAGAGGACATGCTTACAGTCCTCGCTACAGCCTGCCGTGGTTGAGGCAGTTCGCTCCACGCGGGTAAACATTCTTATACAACAAGTTCAGTAGGGGAAGTGCCCGTTGTGTACACTGTGGGAGGAAAGCTGCTTGTGTTCCACCTGCAACTAAAGCAGAGCTCTTCCGATAAAACTGCGTGTTTTGGGAGACGAAATGCTTACAGTCCTACCTACTGCCTGCCATGGTTGAGGCAGTTCGCTCCACGCGGGTAAACATTCTTATACAACAAGTTCATTAGGGGAAGTGCCCGTTGTGTACACTGTGGGAGAAAAGCTGCTTGTGTTCCACCTGCACCTAAAGCAGAGTTCTTCCGATAAAACTGCGTGTTTTGGGAGAGGAAATGCTTACAGTCCTCCCTCCTGCCGGCCTTGGTTGAGACAGTTCGTTCCACATGGGAAACCCTGCATATAGAAGTTCATTCGAGGTAGAGCGCAAAGAGTACACAGTGGGAGAAATGCTGCTTGTGTTCCACCTGCAACTAAAGCAGAGTTCTTCGGGTAAAACTGCGTGTTTTGGGAGAGGAAGTGCTTGCAGTCCTCGCTTCAGCCTGCGGTGGTTTAGGCCTTTCACTCCACGCGGCACACCTTGCGTATAGAATTTCTTTCGGGCAAAGGACAATTGGGTACACTGTGGGAGAAAAGCTGCTTGTGTTCCACCTGCAACTAAAGCAGAGTTCTTCGGGTAAAGCTGCGTGTTTGGGGAGAGGACATGCTTACAGTCCTCCCTCCTGCCTTGGTTGAGACAGTTCTCTCCACATGGGAAACCCTGCATATGGAAGTTCATTAGAGGTAGAGCACAAAGAGTACACAGTGGGAGAAATGCTGCTTGTGTTCCACCTGCAACTATAGCAGAGTTCTTCAGGTAAAACTGCGTGATTTCGGAGAGGAAACTCTTTCGGGCAAAGGCCCATTGGGTACAGTGTGGGAGAAAAGCTGCTTGTGTTCCACCTGCAACTAAAGCAGAGTTCTTCGGGTAAAACTGCTTGTTTTGGGAGAGGAAATGCTTACAGGCCTCCCTACTGCCTGCCTTGGTTGAGACAGTTCGCTCCACGTGGGAAACCCTGCATATAGAAGTTCATTCATGGAAGAGCCCAAAGAGTTCATAGTGGGAGAAATGCTTCTTGTGTTCCACCTGCAACTAAAGCAGAGTTCTTCCATTAAAACTGCGTGGTTTGGGAGAGGAAACCCTTTCGGGTAAAGGCCCTTTGGTTACACTGTGGGAGAAAAGCTGCTTGTGTTCCACCTGCAACTAAAGCAGAGTTCTTCCGTTAAAACTGCGTGTTTTGGGAGAGGAAATGCTTACAGTCCTCCCTCCTGCCTGCCATGGTTGAGGCAGTTCGCTCCACGCGGGTAACCATTCTTATAGAACAAGTTCATTCGGGGAAGTGCCCGTTGTGTACACTGGGGGAGAAAAGCTGCTTGTGTTCCACCTGCAACTAAAGCAGAGTTCTTCGGGTAAAACTGCGTGTTTTGGGAGAGGAAATGCTTACAGGCCTCCCTACAGCCTGCCTTGGTTGAGACAGTTCGCTCCACGTGGGAAAACATTCTTATAGAACAAGTTCATTAGGGGAAGTGCCCGTTGTGTACACTGAGGGAGAAAAGCTGCTTGTGTTCCACCTGCAACTAAAGCAGAGTTCTTCGGGTAAAACTGCATGTTTTGGGAGAGGAAACCCTTTCGGGCAAGGACCAATTGGGAACACAGCGGGAGAAAAGCTGCTTGTGTTCCACCTGCAATTAAAGCAGAGTTCTTAGGGTAAAACTTCGTGTTGTGGGAGAGGAAATGCTTACACTCCTCCCTCCTGCCTGCCTTGGTTGAGACAGTTCGCTCCACATGGGAAACCCTGCATATGGAAGTTCATTCGAGGTAGAGCGCAAAAAGTACACAGTGGGAGAATTGCTGCTTGTGTTCCACCTGCAACTAAAGCAGAGTTCTTCGGGTAAAACTGCGTGTTTTGGGAGAGGAAACTCTTTCGGGCAAAGGCCCTTTGGGTACACTGTGGGAGAAAAGCTGCTTGTGTTCCACCTGCAACTAAAGCAGAGTTCTTCAGGTAAAACTGCGTGTTTTGGGAGAGGACATGCTTACAGTCCTCGCTACAGCCTGCCGTGGTTGAGGCAGTTCGCTCCACGCGGGTAAACATTCTTATACAACAAGTTCAGTAGGGGAAGTGCCCGTTGTGTACACTGTGGGAGGAAAGCTGCTTGTGTTCCACCTGCAACTAAAGCAGAGCTCTTCCGATAAAACTGCGTGTTTTGGGAGACGAAATGCTTACAGTCCTACCTACTGCCTGCCATGGTTGAGGCAGTTCGCTCCACGCGGGTAAACATTCTTATACAACAAGTTCATTAGGGGAAGTGCCCGTTGTGTACACTGTGGGAGAAAAGCTGCTTGTGTTCCACCTGCACCTAAAGCAGAGTTCTTCTGATAAAACTGCGTGTTTTGGGAGAGGACATGCTTACAGTCCTCCCTCCTGCCGGCCTTGGTTGAGACAGTTCGTTCCACATGGGAAACCCTGCATATAGAAGTTCATTCGAGGTAGAGCGCAAAGAGTACACAGTGGGAGAAATGCTGCTTGTGTTCCACCTGCAACTAAAGCAGAGTTCTTCGGGTAAAACTGCGTGTTTTGGGAGAGGAAGTGCTTGCAGTCCTCGCTTCAGCCTGCGGTGGTTTAGGCCTTTCACTCCACGCGGCACACCTTGCGTATAGAATTTCTTTCGGGCAAAGGACAATTGGGTACACTGTGGGAGAAAAGCTGCTTGTGTTCCACCTGCAGCTAAAGCAGAGTTCTTCGGGTAAAGCTGCGTGTTTGGGGAGAGGACATGCTTACAGTTCTCCCTCCTGCCTTGGTTGAGACAGTTCTCTCCACATGGGAAACCCTGCATATGGAAGTTCATTAGAGGTAGAGCACAAAGAGTACACAGTGGGAGAAATGCTGCTTGTGTTCCACCTGCAACTAAAGCAGAGTTCTTCAGGTAAAACTGCATGATTTCGGAGAGGAAACTCTTTCGGGCAAAGGCCCATTGGGTACAGTGTGGGAGAAAAGCTGCTTGTGTTCCACCTGCAACTAAAGCAGAGTTCTTCGGGTAAAACTGCTTGTTTTGGGAGAGGAAATGCTTACAGGCCTCCCTACTGCCTGCCTTGGTTGAGACAGTTCGCTCCACGTGGGAAACCCTGCATATAGAAGTTCATTCATGGAAGAGCCCAAAGAGTTCATAGTGGGAGAAATGCTTCTTGTGTTCCACCTGCAACTAAAGCAGAGTTCTTCCATTAAAACTGCGTGGTTTGGGAGAGGAAACTCTTTCGGGTAAAGGCCCTTTGGTCACACTGTGGGAGAAAAGCTGCTTGTGTTCCACCTGCAACTAAAGCAGAGTTCTTCCGTTACAACTGCGTGTTTTGGGAGAGGAAATGCTTACAGTCCTCCCTCCTGCCTGCCATGGTTGAGGCAGTTCGCTCCACGCGGGTAACCATTCTTATAGAACAAGTTCATTCGGGGAAGTGCCCGTTGTGTACACTGTGGGAGAAAAGCTGCTTGTGTTCCACCTGCAACTAAAGCAGAGTTCTTCGGGTAAAACTGCGTGTTTTGGGAGAGGAAATGCTTACAGGCCTCCCTACAGCCTGCCTTGGTTGAGACAGTTCGCTCCACGTGGGAAAACATTCTTATAGAACAAGTTCATTAGGGGAAGTGCCCGTTGTGTACACTGTGGGAGAAAAGCTGCTTGTGTTCCACCTGCAACTAAAGCAGAGTTCTTCGGGTAAAACTGCATGTTTTGGGAGAGGAAACCCTTTCGGGCAAGGACCAATTGGGAACACAGCGGGAGGAAAGCTGCTTGTGTTCCACCTGCAATTAAAGCAGAGTTCTTAGGGTAAAACTTCGTGTTGTGGGAGAGGAAATGCTTACACTCCTCCCTCCTGCCTGCCTTGGTTGAGACAGTTCGCTCCACATGGGAAACCCTGCATATGGAAGTTCATTCGAGGTAGAGCGTAAAAAGTACACAGTGGGAGAATTGCTGCTTGTGTTCCACCTGCAACTAAAGCAGAGTTCTTCGGGTAAAACTGCGTGTTTTGGGAGAGGAAACTCTTTCGGGCAAAGGCCCTTTGGGTACACTGTGGGAGAAAAGCTGCTTGTGATCCACCTGCAACTAAAGCAGAGTTCTTCAGGTAAAACTGCGTGTTTTGGGAGAGGACATGCTTACAGTCCTCGCTACAGCCTGCCGTGGTCGAGGCAGTTCGCTCCACGCGGGTAAACATTCTTATACAACAAGTTCAGTAGGGGAAGTGCCCGTTGTGTACACTGTGGGAGGAAAGCTGCTTGTGTTCCACCTGCAACTAAAGCAGAGCTCTTCCGATAAAACTGCGTGTTTTGGGAGACGAAATGCTTGCAGTCCTACCTACTGCCTGCCATGGTTGAGGCAGTTCGCTCCACGCGGGTAAACATTCTTATACAACAAGTTCATTAGGGGAAATGCCCGTTGTGTACACTGTGGGAGGAAAGCTGCTTGTGTTCCACCTGCACCTAAAGCAGAGTTCTTCCGATAAAACTGCGTGTTTTGGGAGAGGAAATGCTTACAGTCCTCCCTCCTGCCGGCCTTGGTTGAGACAGTTCGTTCCACATGGGAAACCCTGCATATAGAAGTTCATTCGAGGTAGAGCGCAAAGAGTACACAGTGGGAGAAATGCTGCTTGTGTTCCACCTGCAACTAAAGCAGAGTTCTTCGGGTAAAACTGCGTGTTTTGGGAGAGGAAGTGCTTGCAGTCCTCGCTTCAGCCTGCGGTGGTTTAGGCCTTTCACTCCACGCGGCACACCTTGCGTATAGAATTTCTTTCGGGCAAAGGACAATTGGGTACACTGTGGGAGAAAAGCTGCTTGTGTTCCACCTGCAACTAAAGCAGAGTTCTTCGGGTAAAGCTGCGTGTTTGGGGAGAGGACATGCTTACAGTCCTCCCTCCTGCCTTGGTTGAGACAGTTCTCTCCACATGGGAAACCCTGCATATGGAAGTTCATTAGAGGTAGAGCACAAAGAGTACACAGTGGGAGAAATGCTGCTTGTGTTCCACCTGCAACTATAGCAGAGTTCTTCAGGTAAAACTGCGTGATTTCGGAGAGGAAACTCTTTCGGGCAAAGGCCCATTGGGTACAGTGTGGGAGAAAAGCTGCTTGTGTTCCACCTGCAACTAAAGCAGAGTTCTTCGGGTAAAACTGCTTGTTTTGGGAGAGGAAATGCTTACAGGCCTCCCTACTGCCTGCCTTGGTTGAGACAGTTCGCTCCACGTGGGAAACCCTGCATATAGAAGTTCATTCATGGAAGAGCCCAAAGAGTTCATAGTGGGAGAAATGCTTCTTGTGTTCCACCTGCAACTAAAGCAGAGTTCTTCCATTAAAACTGCGTGGTTTGGGAGAGGAAACCCTTTCGGGTAAAGGCCCTTTGGTTACACTGTGGGAGAAAAGCTGCTTGTGTTCCACCTGCAACTAAAGCAGAGTTCTTCCGTTAAAACTGCGTGTTTTGGGAGAGGAAATGCTTACAGTCCTCCCTCCTGCCTGCCATGGTTGAGGCAGTTCGCTCCACGCGGGTAACCATTCTTATAGAACAAGTTCATTCGGGGAAGTGCCCGTTGTGTACACTGGGGGAGAAAAGCTGCTTGTGTTCCACCTGCAACTAAAGCAGAGTTCTTCGGGTAAAACTGCGTGTTTTGGGAGAGGAAATGCTTACAGGCCTCCCTACAGCCTGCCTTGGTTGAGACAGTTCGCTCCACGTGGGAAAACATTCTTATAGAACAAGTTCATTAGGGGAAGTGCCCGTTGTGTACACTGTGGGAGAAAAGCTGCTTGTGTTCCACCTGCAACTAAAGCAGAGTTCTTCGGGTAAAACTGCATGTTTTGGGAGAGGAAACCCTTTCGGGCAAGGACCAATTGGGAACACAGCGGGAGAAAAGCTGCTTGTGTTCCACCTGCAATTAAAGCAGAGTTCTTAGGGTAAAACTTCGTGTTGTGGGAGAGGAAATGCTTACACTCCTCCCTCCTGCCTGCCTTGGTTGAGACAGTTCGCTCCACATGGGAAACCCTGCATATGGAAGTTCATTCGAGGTAGAGCGCAAAAAGTACACAGTGGGAGAATTGCTGCTTGTGTTCCACCTGCAACTAAAGCAGAGTTCTTCGGGTAAAACTGCGTGTTTTGGGAGAGGAAACTCTTTCGGGCAAAGGCCCTTTGGGTACACTGTGGGAGAAAAGCTGCTTGTGTTCCACCTGCAACTAAAGCAGAGTTCTTCAGGTAAAACTGCGTGTTTTGGGAGAGGACATGCTTACAGTCCTCCCTCCTGCCTTGGTTGAGACAGTTCTCTCCACATGGGAAACCCTGCATATGGAAGTTCATTAGAGGTAGAGCACAAAGTGTACACAGTGGGAGAAATGCTGCTTGTGTTCCACCTGCAACTATAGCAGAGTTCTTCAGGTAAAACTGCGTGATTTCGGAGAGGAAACTCTTTCGGGCAAAGGCCCATTGGGTACAGTGTGGGAGAAAAGCTGCTTGTGTTCCACCTGCAACTAAAGCAGAGTTCTTCGGGTAAAACTGCTTGTTTTGGGAGAGGAAATGCTTACAGGCCTCCCTACTGCCTGCCTTGGTTGAGACAGTTCGCTCCACGTGGGAAACCCTGCATATAGAAGTTCATTCATGGAAGAGCCCAAAGAGTTCATAGTGGGAGAAATGCTTCTTGTGTTCCACCTGCAACTAAAGCAGAGTTCTTCCATTAAAACTGCGTGGTTTGGGAGAGGAAACCCTTTCGGGTAAAGGCCCTTTGGTTACACTGTGGGAGAAAAGCTGCTTGTGTTCCACCTGCAACTAAAGCAGAGTTCTTCGGGTAAAACTGCGTGTTTTGGGAGAGGAAATGCTTACAGTCCTCCCTCCTGCCTGCCATGGTTGAGGCAGTTCGCTCCACGCGGGTAACCATTCTTATAGAACAAGTTCATTCGGGGAAGTGCCCGTTGTGTACACTGTGGGAGAAAAGCTGCTTGTGTTCCACCTGCAACTAAAGCAGAGTTCTTCGGGTAAAACTGCGTGTTTTGGGAGAGGAAATGCTTACAGGCCTCCCTACAGCCTGCCTTGGTTGAGACAGTTCGCTCCACGTGGGAAAACATTCTTAAAGAACAAGTTCATTAGGGGAAGTGCCCGTTGTGTACACTGTGGGAGAAAAGCTGCTTGTGTTCCACCTGCAACTAAAGCAGAGTTCTTCGGGTAAAACTGCATGTTTTGGGAGAGGAAACCCTTTCGGGCAAGGACCAATTGGGAACACAGCGGGAGAAAAGCTGCTTGTGTTCCACCTGCAATTAAAGCAGAGTTCTTAGGGTAAAACTTCGTGTTGTGGGAGAGGAAATGCTTACACTCCTCCCTCCTGCCTGCCTTGGTTGAGACAGTTCGCTCCACATGGGAAACCCTGCATATGGAAGTTCATTCGAGGTAGAGCGCACAAAGTACACAGTGGGAGAATTGCTGCTTGTGTTCCACCTGCAACTAAAGCAGAGTTCTTCGGGTAAAACTGCGTGTTTTGGGTGAGGAAACTCTTTCGGGCAAAGGCCCTTTGGGTACACTGTGGGAGAAAAGCTGCTTGTGTTCCACCTGCAACTAAAGCAGAGTTCTTCAGGTAAAACAGCGTGTTTTGGGAGAGGACATGCTTACAGTCCTCGCTACAGCCTGCCGTGGTTGAGGCAGTTCGCTCCACGCGGGTAAACATTCTTATACAACAAGTTCAGTAGGGGAAGTGCCCGTTGTGTACACTGTGGGAGAAAAGCTGCTTGTGTTCCACCTGCATCTAAAGCAGAGTTCTTCCGATAAAACTGCGTGTTTTGGGAGAGGAAATGCTTACAGTCCTCCCTCCTGCCGGCCTTGGTTGAGACAGTTCGTTCCACATGGGAAACCCTGCATATAGAAGTTCATTCGAGGTAGAGCGCAAAGAGTACACAGTGGGAGAAATGCTGCTTGTGTTCCACCTGCAACTAAAGCAGAGTTCTTCGGGTAAAACTGCGTGTTTTGGGAGAGGAAGTGCTTGCAGTCCTCGCTTCAGCCTGCGGTGGTTTAGGCCTTTCACTCCACGCGGCACACCTTGCGTATAGAATTTCTTTCGGGCAAAGGACAATTGGGTACACTGTGGGAGAAAAGCTGCTTGTGTTCCACCTGCAACTAAAGCAGAGTTCTTCGGGTAAAGCTGCGTGTTTGGGGAGAGGACATGCTTACAGTCCTCCCTCCTGCCTTGGTTGAGACAGTTCTCTCCACATGGGAAACCCTGCATATGGAAGTTCATTAGAGGTAGAGCACAAAGAGTACACAGTGGGAGAAATGCTGCTTGTGTTCCACCTGCAACTATAGCAGAGTTCTTCAGGTAAAACTGCGTGATTTCGGAGAGGAAACTCTTTCGGGCAAAGGCCCATTGGGTACAGTGTGGGAGAAAAGCTGCTTGTGTTCCACCTGCAACTAAAGCAGAGTTCTTCGGGTAAAACTGCTTGTTTTGGGAGAGGAAATGCTTACAGGCCTCCCTACTGCCTGCCTTGGTTGAGACAGTTCGCTCCACGTGGGAAACCCTGCATATAGAAGTTCATTCATGGAAGAGCCCAAAGAGTTCATAGTGGGAGAAATGCTTCTTGTGTTCCACCTGCAACTAAAGCAGAGTTCTTCCATTAAAACTGCGTGGTTTGGGAGAGGAAACCCTTTCGGGTAAAGGCCCTTTGGTTACACTGTGGGAGAAAAGCTGCTTGTGTTCCACCTGCAACTAAAGCAGAGTTCTTCCGTTAAAACTGCGTGTTTTGGGAGAGGAAATGCTTACAGTCCTCCCTCCTGCCTGCCATGGTTGAGGCAGTTCGCTCCACGCGGGTAACCATTCTTATAGAACAAGTTCATTCGGGGAAGTGCCCGTTGTGTACACTGGGGGAGAAAAGCTGCTTGTGTTCCACCTGCAACTAAAGCAGAGTTCTTCGGGTAAAACTGCGTGTTTTGGGAGAGGAAATGCTTACAGGCCTCCCTACAGCCTGCCTTGGTTGAGACAGTTCGCTCCACGTGGGAAAACATTCTTAAAGAACAAGTTCATTAGGGGAAGTGCCCGTTGTGTACACTGTGGGAGAAAAGCTGCTTGTGTTCCACCTGCAACTAAAGCAGAGTTCTTCGGGTAAAACTGCATGTTTTGGGAGAGGAAACCCTTCGGGCAAGGACCAATTGGGAACACAGCGGGAGAAAAGCTGCTTGTGTTCCACCTGCAATTAAAGCAGAGTTCTTAGGGTAAAACTTCGTGTTGTGGGAGAGGAAATGCTTACACTCCTCCCTCCTGCCTGCCTTGGTTGAGACAGTTCGCTCCACATGGGAAACCCTGCATATGGAAGTTCATTCGAGGTAGAGCGCAAAAAGTACACAGTGGGAGAATTGCTGCTTGTGTTCCACCTGCAACTAAAGCAGAGTTCTTTGGGTAAAACTGCGTGTTTTGGGTGAGGAAACTCTTTCGGGCAAAGGCCCTTTGGGTACACTGTGGGAGAAAAGCTGCTTGTGTTCCACCTGCAACTAAAGCAGAGTTCTTCAGGTAAAACTGCGTGTTTTGGGAGAGGACATGCTTACAGTCCTCGCTACAGCCTGCCGTGGTTGAGGCAGTTCGCTCCACGCGGGTAAACATTCTTATACAACAAGTTCAGTAGGGGAAGTGCCCGTTGTGTACACTGTGGGAGGAAAGCTGCTTGTGTTCCACCTGCAACTAAAGCAGAGCTCTTCCGATAAAACTGCGTGTTTTGGGAGACGAAATGCTTACAGTCCTACCTACTGCCTGCCATGGTTGAGGCAGTTCGCTCCACGCGGGTAAACATTCTTATACAACAAGTTCATTAGGGGAAGTGCCCGTTGTGTACACTGTGGGAGAAAAGCTGCTTGTGTTCCACCTGCACCTAAAGCAGAGTTCTTCCGATAAAACTGCGTGTTTTGGGAGAGGAAATGCTTACAGTCCTCCCTCCTGCCGGCCTTGGTTGAGACAGTTCGTTCCACATGGGAAACCCTGCATATAGAAGTTCATTCGAGGTAGAGCGCAAAGAGTACACAGTGGGAGAAATGCTGCTTGTGTTCCACCTGCAACTAAAGCAGAGTTCTTCGGGTAAAACTGCGTGTTTTGGGAGAGGAAGTGCTTGCAGTCCTCGCTTCAGCCTGCGGTGGTTTAGGCCTTTCACTCCACGCGGCACACCTTGCGTATAGAATTTCTTTCGGGCAAAGGACAATTGGGTACACTGTGGGAGAAAAGCTGCTTGTGTTCCACCTGCAACTAAAGCAGAGTTCTTCGGGTAAAGCTGCGTGTTTGGGGAGAGGACATGCTTACAGTCCTCCCTCCTGCCTTGGTTGAGACAGTTCTCTCCACATGGGAAACCCTGCATATGGAAGTTCATTAGAGGTAGAGCACAAAGAGTACACAGTGGGAGAAATGCTGCTTGTGTTCCACCTGCAACTATAGCAGAGTTCTTCAGGTAAAACTGCGTGATTTCGGAGAGGAAACTCTTTCGGGCAAAGGCCCATTGGGTACAGTGTGGGAGAAAAGCTGCTTGTGTTCCACCTGCAACTAAAGCAGAGTTCTTCGGGTAAAACTGCTTGTTTTGGGAGAGGAAATGCTTACAGGCCTCCCTACTGCCTGCCTTGGTTGAGACAGTTCGCTCCACGTGGGAAACCCTGCATATAGAAGTTCATTCATGGAAGAGCCCAAAGAGTTCATAGTGGGAGAAATGCTTCTTGTGTTCCACCTGCAACTAAAGCAGAGTTCTTCCATTAAAACTGCGTGGTTTGGGAGAGGAAACCCTTTCGGGTAAAGGCCCTTTGGTTACACTGTGGGAGAAAAGCTGCTTGTGTTCCACCTGCAACTAAAGCAGAGTTCTTCCGTTAAAACTGCGTGTTTTGGGAGAGGAAATGCTTACAGTCCTCCCTCCTGCCTGCCATGGTTGAGGCAGTTCGCTCCACGCGGGTAACCATTCTTATAGAACAAGTTCATTCGGGGAAGTGCCCGTTGTGTACACTGGGGGAGAAAAGCTGCTTGTGTTCCACCTGCAACTAAAGCAGAGTTCTTCGGGTAAAACTGCGTGTTTTGGGAGAGGAAATGCTTACAGGCCTCCCTACAGCCTGCCTTGGTTGAGACAGTTCGCTCCACGTGGGAAAACATTCTTATAGAACAAGTTCATTAGGGGAAGTGCCCGTTGTGTACACTGAGGGAGAAAAGCTGCTTGTGTTCCACCTGCAACTAAAGCAGAGTTCTTCGGGTAAAACTGCATGTTTTGGGAGAGGAAACCCTTTCGGGCAAGGACCAATTGGGAACACAGCGGGAGAAAAGCTGCTTGTGTTCCACCTGCAATTAAAGCAGAGTTCTTAGGGTAAAACTTCGTGTTGTGGGAGAGGAAATGCTTACACTCCTCCCTCCTGCCTGCCTTGGTTGAGACAGTTCGCTCCACATGGGAAACCCTGCATATGGAAGTTCATTCGAGGTAGAGCGCAAAAAGTACACAGTGGGAGAATTGCTGCTTGTGTTCCACCTGCAACTAAAGCAGAGTTCTTCGGGTAAAACTGCGTGTTTTGGGAGAGGAAACTCTTTCGGGCAAAGGCCCTTTGGGTACACTGTGGGATAAAAGCTGCTTGTGTTCCACCTGCAACTAAAGCAGAGTTCTTCAGGTAAAACTGCGTGTTTTGGGAGAGGACATGCTTACAGTCCTCGCTACAGCCTGCCGTGGTTGAGGCAGTTCGCTCCACGCGGGTAAACATTCTTATACAACAAGTTCAGTAGGGGAAGTGCCCGTTGTGTACACTGTGGGAGGAAAGCTGCTTGTGTTCCACCTGCAACTAAAGCAGAGCTCTTCCGATAAAACTGCGTGTTTTGGGAGACGAAATGCTTACAGTCCTACCTACTGCCTGCCATGGTTGAGGCAGTTCGCTCCACGCGGGTAAACATTCTTATACAACAAGTTCATTAGGGGAAGTGCCCGTTGTGTACACTGTGGGAGAAAAGCTGCTTGTGTTCCACCTGCACCTAAAGCAGAGTTCTTCTGATAAAACTGCGTGTTTTGGGAGAGGACATGCTTACAGTCCTCCCTCCTGCCGGCCTTGGTTGAGACAGTTCGTTCCACATGGGAAACCCTGCATATAGAAGTTCATTCGAGGTAGAGCGCAAAGAGTACACAGTGGGAGAAATGCTGCTTGTGTTCCACCTGCAACTAAAGCAGAGTTCTTCGGGTAAAACTGCGTGTTTTGGGAGAGGAAGTGCTTGCAGTCCTCGCTTCAGCCTGCGGTGGTTTAGGCCTTTCACTCCACGCGGCACACCTTGCGTATAGAATTTCTTTCGGGCAAAGGACAATTGGGTACACTGTGGGAGAAAAGCTGCTTGTGTTCCACCTGCAGCTAAAGCAGAGTTCTTCGGGTAAAGCTGCGTGTTTGGGGAGAGGACATGCTTACAGTTCTCCCTCCTGCCTTGGTTGAGACAGTTCTCTCCACATGGGAAACCCTGCATATGGAAGTTCATTAGAGGTAGAGCACAAAGAGTACACAGTGGGAGAAATGCTGCTTGTGTTCCACCTGCAACTAAAGCAGAGTTCTTCAGGTAAAACTGCATGATTTCGGAGAGGAAACTCTTTCGGGCAAAGGCCCATTGGGTACAGTGTGGGAGAAAAGCTGCTTGTGTTCCACCTGCAACTAAAGCAGAGTTCTTCGGGTAAAACTGCTTGTTTTGGGAGAGGAAATGCTTACAGGCCTCCCTACTGCCTGCCTTGGTTGAGACAGTTCGCTCCACGTGGGAAACCCTGCATATAGAAGTTCATTCATGGAAGAGCCCAAAGAGTTCATAGTGGGAGAAATGCTTCTTGTGTTCCACCTGCAACTAAAGCAGAGTTCTTCCATTAAAACTGCGTGGTTTGGGAGAGGAAACTCTTTCGGGTAAAGGCCCTTTGGTCACACTGTGGGAGAAAAGCTGCTTGTGTTCCACCTGCAACTAAAGCAGAGTTCTTCCGTTACAACTGCGTGTTTTGGGAGAGGAAATGCTTACAGTCCTCCCTCCTGCCTGCCATGGTTGAGGCAGTTCGCTCCACGCGGGTAACCATTCTTATAGAACAAGTTCATTCGGGGAAGTGCCCGTTGTGTACACTGTGGGAGAAAAGCTGCTTGTGTTCCACCTGCAACTAAAGCAGAGTTCTTCGGGTAAAACTGCGTGTTTTGGGAGAGGAAATGCTTACAGGCCTCCCTACAGCCTGCCTTGGTTGAGACAGTTCGCTCCACGTGGGAAAACATTCTTATAGAACAAGTTCATTAGGGGAAGTGCCCGTTGTGTACACTGTGGGAGAAAAGCTGCTTGTGTTCCACCTGCAACTAAAGCAGAGTTCTTCGGGTAAAACTGCATGTTTTGGGAGAGGAAACCCTTTCGGGCAAGGACCAATTGGGAACACAGCGGGAGGAAAGCTGCTTGTGTTCCACCTGCAATTAAAGCAGAGTTCTTAGGGTAAAACTTCGTGTTGTGGGAGAGGAAATGCTTACACTCCTCCCTCCTGCCTGCCTTGGTTGAGACAGTTCGCTCCACATGGGAAACCCTGCATATGGAAGTTCATTCGAGGTAGAGCGTAAAAAGTACACAGTGGGAGAATTGCTGCTTGTGTTCCACCTGCAACTAAAGCAGAGTTCTTCGGGTAAAACTGCGTGTTTTGGGAGAGGAAACTCTTTCGGGCAAAGGCCCTTTGGGTACACTGTGGGAGAAAAGCTGCTTGTGATCCACCTGCAACTAAAGCAGAGTTCTTCAGGTAAAACTGCGTGTTTTGGGAGAGGACATGCTTACAGTCCTCGCTACAGCCTGCCGTGGTCGAGGCAGTTCGCTCCACGCGGGTAAACATTCTTATACAACAAGTTCAGTAGGGGAAGTGCCCGTTGTGTACACTGTGGGAGGAAAGCTGCTTGTGTTCCACCTGCAACTAAAGCAGAGCTCTTCCGATAAAACTGCGTGTTTTGGGAGACGAAATGCTTGCAGTCCTACCTACTGCCTGCCATGGTTGAGGCAGTTCGCTCCACGCGGGTAAACATTCTTATACAACAAGTTCATTAGGGGAAATGCCCGTTGTGTACACTGTGGGAGGAAAGCTGCTTGTGTTCCACCTGCACCTAAAGCAGAGTTCTTCCGATAAAACTGCGTGTTTTGGGAGAGGAAATGCTTACAGTCCTCCCTCCTGCCGGCCTTGGTTGAGACAGTTCGTTCCACATGGGAAACCCTGCATATAGAAGTTCATTCGAGGTAGAGCGCAAAGAGTACACAGTGGGAGAAATGCTGCTTGTGTTCCACCTGCAACTAAAGCAGAGTTCTTCGGGTAAAACTGCGTGTTTTGGGAGAGGAAGTGCTTGCAGTCCTCGCTTCAGCCTGCGGTGGTTTAGGCCTTTCACTCCACGCGGCACACCTTGCGTATAGAATTTCTTTCGGGCAAAGGACAATTGGGTACACTGTGGGAGAAAAGCTGCTTCTGTTCCACCTGCAACTAAAGCAGAGTTCTTCGGGTAAAGCTGCGTGTTTGGGGAGAGGACATGCTTACAGTCCTCCCTCCTGCCTTGGTTGAGACAGTTCTCTCCACATGGGAAACCCTGCATATGGAAGTTCATTAGAGGTAGAGCACAAAGAGTACACAGTGGGAGAAATGCTGCTTGTGTTCCACCTGCAACTATAGCAGAGTTCTTCAGGTAAAACTGCGTGATTTCGGAGAGGAAACTCTTTCGGGCAAAGGCCCATTGGGTACAGTGTGGGAGAAAAGCTGCTTGTGTTCCACCTGCAACTAAAGCAGAGTTCTTCGGGTAAAACTGCTTGTTTTGGGAGAGGAAATGCTTACAGGCCTCCCTACTGCCTGCCTTGGTTGAGACAGTTCGCTCCACGTGGGAAACCCTGCATATAGAAGTTCATTCATGGAAGAGCCCAAAGAGTTCATAGTGGGAGAAATGCTTCTTGTGTTCCACCTGCAACTAAAGCAGAGTTCTTCCATTAAAACTGCGTGGTTTGGGAGAGGAAACCCTTTCGGGTAAAGGCCCTTTGGTTACACTGTGGGAGAAAAGCTGCTTGTGTTCCACCTGCAACTAAAGCAGAGTTCTTCCGTTAAAACTGCGTGTTTTGGGAGAGGAAATGCTTACAGTCCTCCCTCCTGCCTGCCATGGTTGAGGCAGTTCGCTCCACGCGGGTAACCATTCTTATAGAACAAGTTCATTCGGGGAAGTGCCCGTTGTGTACACTGGGGGAGAAAAGCTGCTTGTGTTCCACCTGCAACTAAAGCAGAGTTCTTCGGGTAAAACTGCGTGTTTTGGGAGAGGAAATGCTTACAGGCCTCCCTACAGCCTGCCTTGGTTGAGACAGTTCGCTCCACGTGGGAAAACATTCTTATAGAACAAGTTCATTAGGGGAAGTGCCCGTTGTGTACACTGTGGGAGAAAAGCTGCTTGTGTTCCACCTGCAACTAAAGCAGAGTTCTTCGGGTAAAACTGCATGTTTTGGGAGAGGAAACCCTTTCGGGCAAGGACCAATTGGGAACACAGCGGGAGAAAAGCTGCTTGTGTTCCACCTGCAATTAAAGCAGAGTTCTTAGGGTAAAACTTCGTGTTGTGGGAGAGGAAATGCTTACACTCCTCCCTCCTGCCTGCCTTGGTTGAGACAGTTCGCTGCACATGGGAAACCCTGCATATGGAAGTTCATTCGAGGTAGAGCGCAGAAAGTACACAGTGGGAGAATTGCTGCTTGTGTTCCACCTGCAACTAAAGCAGAGTTCTTCGGGTAAAACTGCGTGTTTTGGGAGAGGAAACTCTTTCGGGCAAAGGCCCTTTGGGTACACTGTGGGAGAAAAGCTGCTTGTGTTCCACCTGCAACTAAAGCAGAGTTCTTCAGGTAAAACTGCGCGTTTTGGGAGAGGACATGCTTACAGTCCTCGCTACAGCCTGCCGTGGTTGAGGCAGTTCGCTCCACGCGGGTAAACATTCTTATACAACAAGTTCAGTAGGGGAAGTGCCCGTTGTGTACACTGTGGGAGGAAAGCTGCTTGTGTTCCACCTGCAACTAAAGCAGAGCTCTTCCGATAAAACTGCGTGTTTTGGGAGACGAAATGCTTGCAGTCCTACCTACTGCCTGCCATGGTTGAGGCAGTTCGCTCCACGCGGGTAAACATTCTTATACAGCAAGTTCATTAGGGGAAGTGCCCGTTGTGTACACTGTGGGAGGAAAGCTGCTTGTGTTCCACCTGCACCTAAAGCAGAGTTCTTCCGATAAAACTGCGTGTTTTGGGAGAGGAAATGCTTACAGTCCTCCCTCCTGCCGGCCTTGGTTGAGACAGTTCGTTCCACATGGGAAACCCTGCATATAGAAGTTCATTCGAGGTAGAGCGCAAAGAGTACACAGTGGGAGAAATGCTGCTTGTGTTCCACCTGCAACTAAAGCAGAGTTCTTCGGGTAAAACTGCGTGTTTTGGGAGAGGAAGTGCTTGCAGTCCTCGCTTCAGCCTGCGGTGGTTTAGGCCTTTCACTCCACGCGGCACACCTTGCGTATAGAATTTCTTTCGGGCAAAGGACAATTGGGTACACTGTGGGAGAAAAGCTGCTTGTGTTCCACCTGCAACTAAAGCAGAGTTCTTCGGGTAAAGCTGCGTGTTTGGGGAGAGGACATGCTTACAGTCCTCCCTCCTGCCTTGGTTGAGACAGTTCTCTCCACATGGGAAACCCTGCATATGGAAGTTCATTAGAGGTAGAGCACAAAGAGTACACAGTGGGAGAAATGCTGCTTGTGTTCCACCTGCAACTATAGCAGAGTTCTTCAGGTAAAACTGCGTGATTTCGGAGAGGAAACTCTTTCGGGCAAAGGCCCATTGGGTACAGTGTGGGAGAAAAGCTGCTTGTGTTCCACCTGCAACTAAAGCAGAGTTCTTCGGGTAAAACTGCTTGTTTTGGGAGAGGAAATGCTTACAGGCCTCCCTACTGCCTGCCTTGGTTGAGACAGTTCGCTCCACGTGGGAAACCCTGCATATAGAAGTTCATTCATGGAAGAGCCCAAAGAGTTCATAGTGGGAGAAATGCTTCTTGTGTTCCACCTGCAACTAAAGCAGAGTTCTTCCATTAAAACTGCGTGGTTTGGGAGAGGAAACCCTTTCGGGTAAAGGCCCTTTGGTTACACTGTGGGAGAAAAGCTGCTTGTGTTCCACCTGCAACTAAAGCAGAGTTCTTCCGTTAAAACTGCGTGTTTTGTGAGAGGAAATGCTTACAGTCCTCCCTCCTGCCTGCCATGGTTGAGGCAGTTCGCTCCACGCGGGTAACCATTCTTATAGAACAAGTTCATTCGGGGAAGTGCCCGTTGTGTACACTGGGGGAGAAAAGCTGCTTGTGTTCCACCTGCAACTAAAGCAGAGTTCTTCGGGTAAAACTGCGTGTTTTGGGAGAGGAAATGCTTACAGGCCTCCCTACAGCCTGCCTTGGTTGAGACAGTTCGCTCCACGTGGGAAAACATTCTTATAGAACAAGTTCATTAGGGGAAGTGCCCGTTGTGTACACTGTGGGAGAAAAGCTGCTTGTGTTCCACCTGCAACTAAAGCAGAGTTCTTCGGGTAAAACTGCATGTTTTGGGAGAGGAAACCCTTTCGGGCAAGGACCAATTGGGAACACAGCGGGAGAAAAGCTGCTTGTGTTCCACCTGCAATTAAAGCAGAGTTCTTAGGGTAAAACTTCGTGTTGTGGGAGAGGAAATGCTTACACTCCTCCCTCCTGCCTGCCTTGGTTGAGACAGTTCGCTCCACATGGGAAACCCTGTTATGGAAGTTCATTCAAGGTAGAGCGCAAAAAGTACACAGTGGGAGAATTGCTGCTTGTGTTCCACCTGCAACTAAAGCAGAGTTCTTCGGGTAAAACTGCGTGTTTTGGGAGAGGAAACTCTTTCGGGCAAAGGACAATTGGGTACACTGTGGGAGAAAAGCTGCTTGTGTTCCACCTGCAACTAAAGCAGAGTTCTTCAGGTAAAACTGCGTGTTTTGGGAGAGGACATGCTTACAGTCCTCGCTACAGCCTGCCGTGGTTGAGGCAGTTCGCTCCACGCGGTTAAACATTCTTATACAACAAGTTCAGTAGGGGAAGTGCCCGTTGTGTACACTGTGGGAGGAAAGCTGCTTGTGTTCCACCTGCAACTAAAGCAGAGCTCTTCCGATAAAACTGCGTGTTTTGGGAGACGAAATGCTTACAGTCCTACCTACTGCCTGCCATGGTTGAGGCAGTTCGCTCCACGCAGGTAAACATTCTTATACAACAAGTTCATTAGGGGAAGTGCCCGTTTACAGTCCTACCTACAGCCAGCCTGTGGTTTAGGCCTTTCACTCCACGCGGCACACCTTGCGTATAGAATTTCTTTCGGGCAAAGGACAATTGGGTACACTGTGGGAGAAAAGCTGCTTGTGTTCCACCTGCAACTAAAGCAGAGTTCTTCGGGTAAAGCTGCGTGTTTGGGGAGAGGACATGCTTACAGTCCTCCCTCCTGCCTTGGTTGAGACAGTTCTCTCCACATGGGAAACCCTGCATATGGAAGTTCATTAGAGGTAGAGCACAAAGAGTACACAGTGGGAGAAATGCTGCTTGTGTTCCACCTGCAACTATAGCAGAGTTCTTCAGGTAAAACTGCGTGATTTCGGAGAGGAAACTCTTTCGGGCAAAGGCCCATTGGGTACAGTGTGGGAGAAAAGCTGCTTGTGTTCCACCTGCAACTAAAGCAGAGTTCTTCGGGTAAAACTGCTTGTTTTGGGAGAGGAAATGCTTACAGGCCTCCCTACTGCCTGCCTTGGTTGAGACAGTTCGCTCCACGTGGGAAACCCTGCATATAGAAGTTCATTCATGGAAGAGCCCAAAGAGTTCATAGTGGGAGAAATGCTTCTTGTGTTCCACCTGCAACTAAAGCAGAGTTCTTCCATTAAAACTGCGTGGTTTGGGAGAGGAAACTCTTTCGGGTAAAGGCCCTTTGGTTACACTGTGGGAGAAAAGCTGCTTGTGTTCCACCTGCAACTAAAGCAGAGTTCTTCCGTTACAACTGCGTGTTTTGGGAGAGGAAATGCTTACAGTCCTCCCTCCTGCCTGCCATGGTTGAGGCAGTTCGCTCCACGCGGGTAACCATTCTTATAGAACAAGTTCATTCGGGGAAGTGCCCGTTGTGTACACTGGGGGAGAAAAGCTGCTTGTGTTCCACCTGCAACTAAAGCAGAGTTCTTCGGGTAAAACTGCGTGTTTTGGGAGAGGAAATGCTTACAGGCCTCCCTACAGCCTGCCTTGGTTGAGACAGTTCGCTCCACGTGGGAAAACATTCTTATAGAACAAGTTCATTCGGGGAAGTGCCCGTTGTGTACACTGTGGGAGAAAAGCTGCTTGTGTTCCACCTGCAACTAAAGCAGAGTTCTTCGGGTAAAACTGCGTGTTTTGGGAGAGGAAACCCTTTCGGGCAAAGGCCAATTGGGAAAACAGCGGGAGAAAAGCTGCTTGTGTTCCACCTGCAATTAAAGCAGAGTTCTTAGGGTAAAACTTC
Organism: Hyperoodon ampullatus; assembly: GCF_949752795.1. Taxonomy (NCBI): domain Eukaryota; kingdom Metazoa; phylum Chordata; class Mammalia; order Artiodactyla; family Ziphiidae; genus Hyperoodon; species Hyperoodon ampullatus. Next base: position 511,082 of record NW_027641084.1, read on the forward strand.
GTGTTGTGGGAGAGGAAATGCTTACACTCCTCCCTCCTGCCTGCCTTGGTTGAGACAGTTCGCTCCACATGGGAAACCCTGCATATGGAAGTTCATTCGAGGTAGAGGGCAAAAAGTACACAGTGGGAGAATTGCTGCTTGTGTTCCACCTGCAACTAAAGCAGAGTTCTTCGGGTAAAACTGCGTGTTTTGGGAGAGGAAACTCTTTCGGGCAAAGGCCCTTGGGGTACACTGTGGGAGAAAAGCTGCTTGTGTTCCACCTGCAACTAAAGCAGAGTTCTTCGGGTAAAGCTGCGTGTTTTGGGAGAGGAAATGCTTACAGTCCTCCCTCCTGCCTTGGTTGAGACAGTTCTCTCCACATGGGAAACCCTGCATATGGAAGTTCATTAGAGGTAGAGCACAAAGTGTACACAGTGGGAGAAATGCTGCTTGTGTTCCACCTGCAACTATAGCAGAGTTCTTCAGGTAAAACTGCGTGATTTCGGAGAGGAAACTCTTTCGGGCAAAGGCCCATTGGGTACAGTGTGGGAGAAAAGCTGCTTGTGTTCCACCTGCAACTAAAGCAGAGTTCTTCGGGTAAAACTGCTTGTTTTGGGAGAGGAAATGCTTACAGGCCTCCCTACTGCCTGCCTTGGTTGAGACAGTTCGCTCCACGTGGGAAACCCTGCATATAGAAGTTCATTCATGGAAGAGCCCAAAGAGTTCATAGTGGGAGAAATGCTTCTTGTGTTCCACCTGCAACTAAAGCAGAGTTCTTCCATTAAAACTGCGTGGTTTGGGAGAGGAAACCCTTTCGGGTAAAGGCCCTTTGGTTACACTGTGGGAGAAAAGCTGCTTGTGTTCCACCTGCAACTAAAGCAGAGTTCTTCCGTTAAAACTGCGTGTTTTGGGAGAGGAAATGCTTACAGTCCTCCCTCCTGCCTGCCATGGTTGAGGCAGTTCGCTCCACGCGGGTAACCATTCTTATAGAACAAGTTCATTCGGGGAAGTGCCCGTTGTGTACACTGTGGGAGAAAAGCTGCTTGTGTTCCACCTGCAACTAAAGCAGAGTTCTTCGGGTAAAACTGCGTGTTTTGGGAGAGGAAATGCTTACAGGCCTCCCTACAGCCTGCCTTGGTTGAGACAGTTCGCTCCACGTGGGAAAACATTCTTATAGAACAAGTTCATTAGGGGAAGTGCCCGTTGTGTACACTGTGGGAGAAAAGCTGCTTGTGTTCCACCTGCACCTAAAGCAGAGTTCTTCCGATAAAACTGCGTGTTTTGGGAGAGGAAATGCTTACAGTCCTCCCTCCTGCCGGCCTTGGTTGAGACAGTTCGTTCCACATGGGAAAACCTGCATATAGAAGTTCATTCGGGGTAGTGCGCAAAGAGTACACAGTGGGAGAAATGCTGCTTGTGTTCCACCTGCAACTAAAGCAGAGTTCTTCGGGTAAAACTGCGTGTTTTGGGAGAGGAAGTGCTTACAGTCCTCACTTCAGCCTGCGGTTGTTTAGGCCTTTCACTCCACGCGGCACACCTTGCGTATAGAATTTCTTTCGGGCAAAGGACAATTGGGTACACTGTGGGAGAAAAGCTGCTTGTGTTCCACCTGCAACTGAAGCAGAGTTCTTCGGGTAAAACTGCGTGTTTGGGGAGAGGAAATGCTTACAGGCCTCCCTACAGCCTGCCTTGGTTGAGACAGTTCGCTCCACGAGGGAAAACATTCTTATAGAACAAGTTCATTCGGGGAAGTGCCCGTTGTGTACACTGTGGGAGAAAAGCTGCTTGTGTTCCACCTGCAACTAAAGCAGAGTTCTTCGGGTAAAACTGCATGTTTTGGGAGAGGAAACCCTTTCGGGCAAGGACCAATTGGGAACACAGCGGGGGAAAAGCTGCTTGTGTTCCACCTGCAATTAAAGCAGAGTTCTTAGGGTAAAACTTCGTGTTGTGGGAGAGGAAATGCTTACACTCCTCCCTCCTGCCTGCCTTGGTTGAGACAGTTCGCTCCACATGGGAAACCCTGCATATGGAAGTTCATTCGAGGTAGAGCGCAAAAAGTACACAGTGGGAGAATTGCTGCTTGTGTTCCACCTGCAACTAAAGCAGAGTTCTTCGGGTAAAACTGCGTGTTTTGGGAGAGGAAACTCTTTCGGGCAAAGGCCCTTTGGGTACACTGTGGGAGAAAAGCTGCTTGTGTTCCACCTGCAACTAAAGCAGAGTTCTTCAGGTAAAACTGCGTGTTTTGGGAGAGGACATGCTTACAGTCCTCGCTACAGCCTGCCGTGGTCGAGGCAGTTCGCTCCACGCGGGTAAACATTCTTATACAACAAGTTCAGTAGGGGAAGTGCCCGTTGTGTACACTGTGGGAGGAAAGCTGCTTGTGTTCCACCTGCAACTAAAGCAGAGCTCTTCCGATAAAACTGCGTGTTTTGGGAGACGAAATGCTTACAGTCCTACCTACTGCCTGCCATGGTTGAGGCAGTTCGCTCCACGCGGGTAAACATTCTTATACAACAAGTTCATTAGGGGAAGTGCCCGTTGTGTACACTGTGGGAGAAAAGCTGCTTGTGTTCCACCTGCACCTAAAGCAGAGTTCTTCCGATAAAACTGCGTGTTTTGGGAGAGGAAATGCTTACAGTCCTCCCTCCTGCCGGCCTTGGTTGAGACAGTTCGTTCCACATGGGAAACCCTGCATATAGAAGTTCATTCGAGGTAGAGCGCAAAGAGTACACAGTGGGAGAAATGCTGCTTGTGTTCCACCTGCAACTAAAGCAGAGTTCTTCGGGTAAAACTGCGTGTTTTGGGAGAGGAAGTGCTTGCAGTCCTCGCTTCAGCCTGCGGTGGTTTAGGCCTTTCACTCCACGCGGCACACCTTGCGTATAGAATTTCTTTCGGGCAAAGGACAATTGGGTACACTGTGGGAGAAAAGCTGCTTGTGTTCCACCTGCAACTAAAGCAGAGTTCTTCGGGTAAAGCTGCGTGTTTGGGGAGAGGACATGCTTACAGTCCTCCCTCCTGCCTTGGTTGAGACAGTTCTCTCCACATGGGAAACCCTGCATATGGAAGTTCATTAGAGGTAGAGCACAAAGAGTACACAGTGGGAGAAATGCTGCTTGTGTTCCACCTGCAACTATAGCAGAGTTCTTCAGGTAAAACTGCGTGATTTCGGAGAGGAAACTCTTTCGGGCAAAGGCCCATTGGGTACAGTGTGGGAGAAAAGCTGCTTGTGTTCCACCTGCAACTAAAGCAGAGTTCTTCGGGTAAAACTGCTTGTTTTGGGAGAGGAAATGCTTACAGGCCTCCCTACTGCCTGCCTTGGTTGAGACAGTTCGCTCCACGTGGGAAACCCTGCATATAGAAGTTCATTCATGGAAGAGCCCAAAGAGTTCATAGTGGGAGAAATGCTTCTTGTGTTCCACCTGCAACTAAAGCAGAGTTCTTCCATTAAAACTGCGTGGTTTGGGAGAGGAAACCCTTTCGGGTAAAGGCCCTTTGGTTACACTGTGGGAGAAAAGCTGCTTGTGTTCCACCTGCAACTAAAGCAGAGTTCTTCAGGTAAAACTGCGTGTTTTGGGAGAGGACATGCTTACAGTCCTCGCTACAGCCTGCCGTGGTTGAGGCAGTTCGCTCCACGCGGGTAAACATTCTTATACAACAAGTTCAGTAGGGGAAGTGCCCGTTGTGTACACTGTGGGAGGAAAGCTGCTTGTGTTCCACCTGCAACTAAAGCAGAGCTCTTCCGATAAAACTGCGTGTTTTGGGAGACGAAATGCTTACAGTCCTACCTACTGCCTGCCATGGTTGAGGCAGTTCGCTCCACGCGGGTAAACATTCTTATACAACAAGTTCATTAGGGGAAGTGCCCGTTGTGTACACTGTGGGAGAAAAGCTGCTTGTGTTCCACCTGCACCTAAAGCAGAGTTCTTCCGATAAAACTGCGTGTTTTGGGAGAGGAAATGCTTACAGTCCTCCCTCCTGCCGGCCTTGGTTGAGACAGTTCGTTCCACATGGGAAACCCTGCATATAGAAGTTCATTCGAGGTAGAGCGCAAAGAGTACACAGTGGGAGAAATGCTGCTTGTGTTCCACCTGCAACTAAAGCAGAGTTCTTCGGGTAAAACTGCGTGTTTTGGGAGAGGAAGTGCTTGCAGTCCTCGCTTCAGCCTGCGGTGGTTTAGGCCTTTCACTCCACGCGGCACACCTTGCGTATAGAATTTCTTTCGGGCAAAGGACAATTGGGTACACTGTGGGAGAAAAGCTGCTTGTGTTCCACCTGCAACTAAAGCAGAGTTCTTCGGGTAAAGCTGCGTGTTTGGGGAGAGGACATGCTTACAGTCCTCCCTCCTGCCTTGGTTGAGACAGTTCTCTCCACATGGGAAACCCTGCATATGGAAGTTCATTAGAGGTAGAGCACAAAGAGTACACAGTGGGAGAAATGCTGCTTGTGTTCCACCTGCAACTATAGCAGAGTTCTTCAGGTAAAACTGCGTGATTTTGGAGAGGAAACTCTTTCGGGCAAAGGCCCATTGGGTACAGTGTGGGAGAAAAGCTGCTTGTGTTCCACCTGCAACTAAAGCAGAGTTCTTCGGGTAAAACTGCTTGTTTTGGGAGAGGAAATGCTTACAGGCCTCCCTACTGCCTGCCTTGGTTGAGACAGTTCGCTCCACGTGGGAAACCCTGCATATAGAAGTTCATTCATGGAAGAGCCCAAAGAGTTCATAGTGGGAGAAATGCTTCTTGTGTTCCACCTGCAACTAAAGCAGAGTTCTTCCATTAAAACTGCGTGGTTTGGGAGAGGAAACCCTTTCGGGTAAAGGCCCTTTGGTTACACTGTGGGAGAAAAGCTGCTTGTGTTCCACCTGCAACTAAAGCAGAGTTCTTCTGTTAAAACTGCGTGTTTTGGGAGAGGAAATGCTTACAGTCCTCCCTCCTGCCTGCCATGGTTGAGGCAGTTCGCTCCACGCGGGTAACCATTCTTATAGAACAAGTTCATTCGGGGAAGTGCCCGTTGTGTACACTGGGGGAGAAAAGCTGCTTGTGTTCCACCTGCAACTAAAGCAGAGTTCTTCGGGTAAAACTGCGTGTTTTGGGAGAGGAAATGCTTACAGGCCTCCCTACAGCCTGCCTTGGTTGAGACAGTTCGCTCCACGTGGGAAAACATTCTTATAGAACAAGTTCATTAGGGGAAGTGCCCGTTGTGTACACTGTGGGAGAAAAGCTGCTTGTGTTCCACCTGCAACTAAAGCAGAGTTCTTCGGGTAAAACTGCATGTTTTGGGAGAGGAAACCCTTTCGGGCAAGGACCAATTGGGAACACAGCGGGAGAAAAGCTGCTTGTGTTCCACCTGCAATTAAAGCAGAGTTCTTAGGGTAAAACTTCGTGTTGTGGGAGAGGAAATGCTTACACTCCTCCCTCCTGCCTGCCTTGGTTGAGACAGTTCGCTCCACATGGGAAACCCTGTTATGGAAGTTCATTCAAGGTAGAGCGCAAAAAGTACACAGTGGGAGAATTGCTGCTTGTGTTCCACCTGCAACTAAAGCAGAGTTCTTCGGGTAAAACTGCGTGTTTTGGGAGAGGAAACTCTTTCGGGCAAAGGACAATTGGGTACACTGTGGGAGAAAAGCTGCTTGTGTTCCACCTGCAACTAAAGCAGAGTTCTTCAGGTAAAACTGCGTGTTTTGGGAGAGGACATGCTTACAGTCCTCGCTACAGCCTGCCGTGGTTGAGGCAGTTCGCTCCACGCGGGTAAACATTCTTATACAACAAGTTCAGTAGGGGAAGTGCCCGTTGTGTACACTGTGGGAGGAAAGCTGCTTGTGTTCCACCTGCAACTAAAGCAGAGCTCTTCCGATAAAACTGCGTGTTTTGGGAGACGAAATGCTTACAGTCCTACCTACTGCCTGCCATGGTTGAGGCAGTTCGCTCCACGCGGGTAAACATTCTTATACAACAAGTTCATTAGGGGAAGTGCCCGTTTACAGTCCTACCTACAGCCAGCCTGTGGTTTAGGCCTTTCACTCCACGCGGCACACCTTGCGTATAGAATTTCTTTCGGGCAAAGGACAATTGGGTACACTGTGGGAGAAAAGCTGCTTGTGTTCCACCTGCAACTAAAGCAGAGTTCTTCGGGTAAAGCTGCGTGTTTGGGGAGAGGACATGCTTACAGTCCTCCCTCCTGCCTTGGTTGAGACAGTTCTCTCCACATGGGAAACCCTGCATATGGAAGTTCATTAGAGGTAGAGCACAAAGAGTACACAGTGGGAGAAATGCTGCTTGTGTTCCACCTGCAACTATAGCAGAGTTCTTCAGGTAAAACTGCGTGATTTCGGAGAGGAAACTCTTTCGGGCAAAGGCCCATTGGGTACAGTGTGGGAGAAAAGCTGCTTGTGTTCCACCTGCAACTAAAGCAGAGTTCTTCGGGTAAAACTGCTTGTTTTGGGAGAGGAAATGCTTACAGGCCTCCCTACTGCCTGCCTTGGTTGAGACAGTTCGCTCCACGTGGGAAACCCTGCATATAGAAGTTCATTCATGGAAGAGCCCAAAGAGTTCATAGTGGGAGAAATGCTTCTTGTGTTCCACCTGCAACTAAAGCAGAGTTCTTCCATTAAAACTGCGTGGTTTGGGAGAGGAAACTCTTTCGGGTAAAGGCCCTTTGGTTACACTGTGGGAGAAAAGCTGCTTGTGTTCCACCTGCAACTAAAGCAGAGTTCTTCCGTTACAACTGCGTGTTTTGGGAGAGGAAATGCTTACAGTCCTCCCTCCTGCCTGCCATGGTTGAGGCAGTTCGCTCCACGCGGGTAACCATTCTTATAGAACAAGTTCATTCGGGGAAGTGCCCGTTGTGTACACTGGGGGAGAAAAGCTGCTTGTGTTCCACCTGCAACTAAAGCAGAGTTCTTCGGGTAAAACTGCGTGTTTTGGGAGAGGAAATGCTTACAGGCCTCCCTACAGCCTGCCTTGGTTGAGACAGTTCGCTCCACGTGGGAAAACATTCTTATAGAACAAGTTCATTCGGGGAAGTGCCCGTTGTGTACACTGTGGGAGAAAAGCTGCTTGTGTTCCACCTGCAACTAAAGCAGAGTTCTTCGGGTAAAACTGCGTGTTTTGGGAGAGGAAACCCTTTCGGGCAAAGGCCAATTGGGAAAACAGCGGGAGAAAAGCTGCTTGTGTTCCACCTGCAATTAAAGCAGAGTTCTTAGGGTAAAACTTCGTGTTGTGGGAGAGGAAATGCTTACACTCCTCCCTCCTGCCTGCCTTGGTTGAGACAGTTCGCTCCACATGGGAAACCCTGCATATGGAAGTTCATTCGAGGTAGAGGGCAAAAAGTACACAGTGGGAGAATTGCTGCTTGTGTTCCACCTGCAACTAAAGCAGAGTTCTTCGGGTAAAACTGCGTGTTTTGGGAGAGGAAACTCTTTCGGGCAAAGGCCCTTTGGGTACACTGTGGGAGAAAAGCTGCTTGTGTTCCACCTGCAACTAAAGCAGAGTTCTTCGGGTAAAGCTGCGTGTTTTGGGAGAGGAAATGCTTACAGTCCTCCCTCCTGCCTTGGTTGAGACAGTTCTCTCCACATGGGAAACCCTGCATATGGAAGTTCATTAGAGGTAGAGCACAAAGTGTACACAGTGGGAGAAATGCTGCTTGTGTTCCACCTGCAACTATAGCAGAGTTCTTCAGGTAAAACTGCGTGATTTCGGAGAGGAAACTCTTTCGGGCAAAGGCCCATTGGGTACAGTGTGGGAGAAAAGCTGCTTGTGTTCCACCTGCAACTAAAGCAGAGTTCTTCGGGTAAAACTGCTTGTTTTGGGAGAGGAAATGCTTACAGGCCTCCCTACTGCCTGCCTTGGTTGAGACAGTTCGCTCCACGTGGGAAACCCTGCATATAGAAGTTCATTCATGGAAGAGCCCAAAGAGTTCATAGTGGGAGAAATGCTTCTTGTGTTCCACCTGCAACTAAAGCAGAGTTCTTCCATTAAAACTGCGTGGTTTGGGAGAGGAAACCCTTTCGGGTAAAGGCCCTTTGGTTACACTGTGGGAGAAAAGCTGCTTGTGTTCCACCTGCAACTAAAGCAGAGTTCTTCCGTTAAAACTGCGTGTTTTGGGAGAGGAAATGCTTACAGTCCTCCCTCCTGCCTGCCATGGTTGAGGCAGTTCGCTCCACGCGGGTAACCATTCTTATAGAACAAGTTCATTCGGGGAAGTGCCCGTTGTGTACACTGGGGGAGAAAAGCTGCTTGTGTTCCACCTGCAACTAAAGCAGAGTTCTTCGGGTAAAACTGCGTGTTTTGGGAGAGGAAATGCTTACAGGCCTCCCTACAGCCTGCCTTGGTTGAGACAGTTCGCTCCACGTGGGAAAACATTCTTATAGAACAAGTTCATTAGGGGAAGTGCCCGTTGTGTACACTGAGGGAGAAAAGCTGCTTGTGTTCCACCTGCAACTAAAGCAGAGTTCTTCGGGTAAAACTGCATGTTTTGGGAGAGGAAACCCTTTCGGGCAAGGACCAATTGGGAACACAGCGGGAGAAAAGCTGCTTGTGTTCCACCTGCAATTAAAGCAGAGTTCTTAGGGTAAAACTTCGTGTTGTGGGAGAGGAAATGCTTACACTCCTCCCTCCTGCCTGCCTTGGTTGAGACAGTTCGCTCCACATGGGAAACCCTGCATATGGAAGTTCATTCGAGGTAGAGCGCAAAAAGTACACAGTGGGAGAATTGCTGCTTGTGTTCCACCTGCAACTAAAGCAGAGTTCTTCGGGTAAAACTGCGTGTTTTGGGAGAGGAAACTCTTTCGGGCAAAGGCCCTTTGGGTACACTGTGGGATAAAAGCTGCTTGTGTTCCACCTGCAACTAAAGCAGAGTTCTTCAGGTAAAACTGCGTGTTTTGGGAGAGGACATGCTTACAGTCCTCGCTACAGCCTGCCGTGGTTGAGGCAGTTCGCTCCACGCGGGTAAACATTCTTATACAACAAGTTCAGTAGGGGAAGTGCCCGTTGTGTACACTGTGGGAGGAAAGCTGCTTGTGTTCCACCTGCAACTAAAGCAGAGCTCTTCCGATAAAACTGCGTGTTTTGGGAGACGAAATGCTTACAGTCCTACCTACTGCCTGCCATGGTTGAGGCAGTTCGCTCCACGCGGGTAAACATTCTTATACAACAAGTTCATTAGGGGAAGTGCCCGTTGTGTACACTGTGGGAGAAAAGCTGCTTGTGTTCCACCTGCACCTAAAGCAGAGTTCTTCCGATAAAACTGCGTGTTTTGGGAGAGGACATGCTTACAGTCCTCCCTCCTGCCGGCCTTGGTTGAGACAGTTCGTTCCACATGGGAAACCCTGCATATAGAAGTTCATTCGAGGTAGAGCGCAAAGAGTACACAGTGGGAGAAATGCTGCTTGTGTTCCACCTGCAACTAAAGCAGAGTTCTTCGGGTAAAACTGCGTGTTTTGGGAGAGGAAGTGCTTGCAGTCCTCGCTTCAGCCTGCGGTGGTTTAGGCCTTTCACTCCACGCGGCACACCTTGCGTATAGAATTTCTTTCGGGCAAAGGACAATTGGGTACACTGTGGGAGAAAAGCTGCTTGTGTTCCACCTGCAGCTAAAGCAGAGTTCTTCGGGTAAAGCTGCGTGTTTGGGGAGAGGACATGCTTACAGTCCTCCCTCCTGCCTTGGTTGAGACAGTTCTCTCCACATGGGAAACCCTGCATATGGAAGTTCATTAGAGGTAGAGCACAAAGAGTACACAGTGGGAGAAATGCTGCTTGTGTTCCACCTGCAACTAAAGCAGAGTTCTTCAGGTAAAACTGCATGATTTCGGAGAGGAAACTCTTTCGGGCAAAGGCCCATTGGGTACAGTGTGGGAGAAAAGCTGCTTGTGTTCCACCTGCAACTAAAGCAGAGTTCTTCGGGTAAAACTGCTTGTTTTGGGAGAGGAAATGCTTACAGGCCTCCCTACTGCCTGCCTTGGTTGAGACAGTTCGCTCCACGTGGGAAACCCTGCATATAGAAGTTCATTCATGGAAGAGCCCAAAGAGTTCATAGTGGGAGAAATGCTTCTTGTGTTCCACCTGCAACTAAAGCAGAGTTCTTCCATTAAAACTGCGTGGTTTGGGAGAGGAAACCCTTTCGGGTAAAGGCCCTTTGGTTACACTGTGGGAGAAAAGCTGCTTGTGTTCCACCTGCAACTAAAGCAGAGTTCTTCCGTTACAACTGCGTGTTTTGGGAGAGGAAATGCTTACAGTCCTCCCTCCTGCCTGCCATGGTTGAGGCAGTTCGCTCCACGCGGGTAACCATTCTTATAGAACAAGTTCATTCGGGGAAGTGCCCGTTGTGTACACTGTGGGAGAAAAGCTGCTTGTGTTCCACCTGCAACTAAAGCAGAGTTCTTCGGGTAAAACTGCGTGTTTTGGGAGAGGAAATGCTTACAGGCCTCCCTACAGCCTGCCTTGGTTGAGACAGTTCGCTCCACGTGGGAAAACATTCTTATAGAACAAGTTCATTAGGGGAAGTGCCCGTTGTGTACACTGTGGGAGAAAAGCTGCTTGTGTTCCACCTGCAACTAAAGCAGAGTTCTTCGGGTAAAACTGCATGTTTTGGGAGAGGAAACCCTTTCGGGCAAGGACCAATTGGGAACACAGCGGGAGGAAAGCTGCTTGTGTTCCACCTGCAATTAAAGCAGAGTTCTTAGGGTAAAACTTCGTGTTGTGGGAGAGGAAATGCTTACACTCCTCCCTCCTGCCTGCCTTGGTTGAGACAGTTCGCTCCACATGGGAAACCCTGCATATGGAAGTTCATTCGAGGTAGAGCGTAAAAAGTACACAGTGGGAGAATTGCTGCTTGTGTTCCACCTGCAACTAAAGCAGAGTTCTTCGGGTAAAACTGCGTGTTTTGGGAGAGGAAACTCTTTCGGGCAAAGGCCCTTTGGGTACACTGTGGGAGAAAAGCTGCTTGTGATCCACCTGCAACTAAAGCAGAGTTCTTCAGGTAAAACTGCGTGTTTTGGGAGAGGACATGCTTACAGTCCTCGCTACAGCCTGCCGTGGTCGAGGCAGTTCGCTCCACGCGGGTAAACATTCTTATACAACAAGTTCAGTAGGGGAAGTGCCCGTTGTGTACACTGTGGGAGGAAAGCTGCTTGTGTTCCACCTGCAACTAAAGCAGAGCTCTTCCGATAAAACTGCGTGTTTTGGGAGACGAAATGCTTGCAGTCCTACCTACTGCCTGCCATGGTTGAGGCAGTTCGCTCCACGCGGGTAAACATTCTTATACAACAAGTTCATTAGGGGAAATGCCCGTTGTGTACACTGTGGGAGGAAAGCTGCTTGTGTTCCACCTGCACCTAAAGCAGAGTTCTTCCGATAAAACTGCGTGTTTTGGGAGAGGAAATGCTTACAGTCCTCCCTCCTGCCGGCCTTGGTTGAGACAGTTCGTTCCACATGGGAAACCCTGCATATAGAAGTTCATTCGAGGTAGAGCGCAAAGAGTACACAGTGGGAGAAATGCTGCTTGTGTTCCACCTGCAACTAAAGCAGAGTTCTTCGGGTAAAACTGCGTGTTTTGGGAGAGGAAGTGCTTGCAGTCCTCGCTTCAGCCTGCGGTGGTTTAGGCCTTTCACTCCACGCGGCACACCTTGCGTATAGAATTTCTTTCGGGCAAAGGACAATTGGGTACACTGTGGGAGAAAAGCTGCTTCTGTTCCACCTGCAACTAAAGCAGAGTTCTTCGGGTAAAGCTGCGTGTTTGGGGAGAGGACATGCTTACAGTCCTCCCTCCTGCCTTGGTTGAGACAGTTCTCTCCACATGGGAAACCCTGCATATGGAAGTTCATTAGAGGTAGAGCACAAAGAGTACACAGTGGGAGAAATGCTGCTTGTGTTCCACCTGCAACTATAGCAGAGTTCTTCAGGTAAAACTGCGTGATTTCGGAGAGGAAACTCTTTCGGGCAAAGGCCCATTGGGTACAGTGTGGGAGAAAAGCTGCTTGTGTTCCACCTGCAACTAAAGCAGAGTTCTTCGGGTAAAACTGCTTGTTTTGGGAGAGGAAATGCTTACAGGCCTCCCTACTGCCTGCCTTGGTTGAGACAGTTCGCTCCACGTGGGAAACCCTGCATATAGAAGTTCATTCATGGAAGAGCCCAAAGAGTTCATAGTGGGAGAAATGCTTCTTGTGTTCCACCTGCAACTAAAGCAGAGTTCTTCCATTAAAACTGCGTGGTTTGGGAGAGGAAACCCTTTCGGGTAAAGGCCCTTTGGTTACACTGTGGGAGAAAAGCTGCTTGTGTTCCACCTGCAACTAAAGCAGAGTTCTTCCGTTAAAACTGCGTGTTTTGGGAGAGGAAATGCTTACAGTCCTCCCTCCTGCCTGCCATGGTTGAGGCAGTTCGCTCCACGCGGGTAACCATTCTTATAGAACAAGTTCATTCGGGGAAGTGCCCGTTGTGTACACTGGGGGAGAAAAGCTGCTTGTGTTCCACCTGCAACTAAAGCAGAGTTCTTCGGGTAAAACTGCGTGTTTTGGGAGAGGAAATGCTTACAGGCCTCCCTACAGCCTGCCTTGGTTGAGACAGTTCGCTCCACGTGGGAAAACATTCTTATAGAACAAGTTCATTAGGGGAAGTGCCCGTTGTGTACACTGTGGGAGAAAAGCTGCTTGTGTTCCACCTGCAACTAAAGCAGAGTTCTTCGGGTAAAACTGCATGTTTTGGGAGAGGAAACCCTTTCGGGCAAGGACCAATTGGGAACACAGCGGGAGAAAAGCTGCTTGTGTTCCACCTGCAATTAAAGCAGAGTTCTTAGGGTAAAACTTCGTGTTGTGGGAGAGGAAATGCTTACACTCCTCCCTCCTGCCTGCCTTGGTTGAGACAGTTCGCTGCACATGGGAAACCCTGCATATGGAAGTTCATTCGAGGTAGAGCGCAGAAAGTACACAGTGGGAGAATTGCTGCTTGTGTTCCACCTGCAACTAAAGCAGAGTTCTTCGGGTAAAACTGCGTGTTTTGGGAGAGGAAACTCTTTCGGGCAAAGGCCCTTTGGGTACACTGTGGGAGAAAAGCTGCTTGTGTTCCACCTGCAACTAAAGCAGAGTTCTTCAGGTAAAACTGCGCGTTTTGGGAGAGGACATGCTTACAGTCCTCGCTACAGCCTGCCGTGGTTGAGGCAGTTCGCTCCACGCGGGTAAACATTCTTATACAACAAGTTCAGTAGGGGAAGTGCCCGTTGTGTACACTGTGGGAGGAAAGCTGCTTGTGTTCCACCTGCAACTAAAGCAGAGCTCTTCCGATAAAACTGCGTGTTTTGGGAGACGAAATGCTTGCAGTCCTACCTACTGCCTGCCATGGTTGAGGCAGTTCGCTCCACGCGGGTAAACATTCTTATACAACAAGTTCATTAGGGGAAGTGCCCGTTGTGTACACTGTGGGAGGAAAGCTGCTTGTGTTCCACCTGCACCTAAAGCAGAGTTCTTCCGATAAAACTGCGTGTTTTGGGAGAGGAAATGCTTACAGTCCTCCCTCCTGCCGGCCTTGGTTGAGACAGTTCGTTCCACATGGGAAACCCTGCATATAGAAGTTCATTCGAGGTAGAGCGCAAAGAGTACACAGTGGGAGAAATGCTGCTTGTGTTCCACCTGCAACTAAAGCAGAGTTCTTCGGGTAAAACTGCGTGTTTTGGGAGAGGAAGTGCTTGCAGTCCTCGCTTCAGCCTGCGGTGGTTTAGGCCTTTCACTCCACGCGGCACACCTTGCGTATAGAATTTCTTTCGGGCAAAGGACAATTGGGTACACTGTGGGAGAAAAGCTGCTTGTGTTCCACCTGCAACTAAAGCAGAGTTCTTCGGGTAAAGCTGCGTGTTTGGGGAGAGGACATGCTTACAGTCCTCCCTCCTGCCTTGGTTGAGACAGTTCTCTCCACATGGGAAACCCTGCATATGGAAGTTCATTAGAGGTAGAGCACAAAGAGTACACAGTGGGAGAAATGCTGCTTGTGTTCCACCTGCAACTATAGCAGAGTTCTTCAGGTAAAACTGCGTGATTTCGGAGAGGAAACTCTTTCGGGCAAAGGCCCATTGGGTACAGTGTGGGAGAAAAGCTGCTTGTGTTCCACCTGCAACTAAAGCAGAGTTCTTCGGGTAAAACTGCTTGTTTTGGGAGAGGAAATGCTTACAGGCCTCCCTACTGCCTGCCTTGGTTGAGACAGTTCGCTCCACGTGGGAAACCCTGCATATAGAAGTTCATTCATGGAAGAGCCCAAAGAGTTCATAGTGGGAGAAATGCTTCTTGTGTTCCACCTGCAACTAAAGCAGAGTTCTTCCATTAAAACTGCGTGGTTTGGGAGAGGAAACCCTTTCGGGTAAAGGCCCTTTGGTTACACTGTGGGAGAAAAGCTGCTTGTGTTCCACCTGCAACTAAAGCAGAGTTCTTCCGTTAAAACTGCGTGTTTTGTGAGAGGAAATGCTTACAGTCCTCCCTCCTGCCTGCCATGGTTGAGGCAGTTCGCTCCACGCGGGTAACCATTCTTATAGAACAAGTTCATTCGGGGAAGTGCCCGTTGTGTACACTGGGGGAGAAAAGCTGCTTGTGTTCCACCTGCAACTAAAGCAGAGTTCTTCGGGTAAAACTGCGTGTTTTGGGAGAGGAAATGCTTACAGGCCTCCCTACAGCCTGCCTTGGTTGAGACAGTTCGCTCCACGTGGGAAAACATTCTTATAGAACAAGTTCATTAGGGGAAGTGCCCGTTGTGTACACTGTGGGAGAAAAGCTGCTTGTGTTCCACCTGCAACTAAAGCAGAGTTCTTCGGGTAAAACTGCATGTTTTGGGAGAGGAAACCCTTTCGGGCAAGGACCAATTGGGAACACAGCGGGAGAAAAGCTGCTTGTGTTCCACCTGCAATTAAAGCAGAGTTCTTAGGGTAAAACTTCGTGTTGTGGGAGAGGAAATGCTTACACTCCTCCCTCCTGCCTGCCTTGGTTGAGACAGTTCGCTCCACATGGGAAACCCTGTTATGGAAGTTCATTCAAGGTAGAGCGCAAAAAGTACACAGTGGGAGAATTGCTGCTTGTGTTCCACCTGCAACTAAAGCAGAGTTCTTCGGGTAAAACTGCGTGTTTTGGGAGAGGAAACTCTTTCGGGCAAAGGACAATTGGGTACACTGTGGGAGAAAAGCTGCTTGTGTTCCACCTGCAACTAAAGCAGAGTTCTTCAGGTAAAACTGCGTGTTTTGGGAGAGGACATGCTTACAGTCCTCGCTACAGCCTGCCGTGGTTGAGGCAGTTCGCTCCACGCGGGTAAACATTCTTATACAACAAGTTCAGTAGGGGAAGTGCCCGTTGTGTACACTGTGGGAGGAAAGCTGCTTGTGTTCCACCTGCAACTAAAGCAGAGCTCTTCCGATAAAACTGCGTGTTTTGGGAGACGAAATGCTTACAGTCCTACCTACTGCCTGCCATGGTTGAGGCAGTTCGCTCCACGCAGGTAAACATTCTTATACAACAAGTTCATTAGGGGAAGTGCCCGTTTACAGTCCTACCTACAGCCAGCCTGTGGTTTAGGCCTTTCACTCCACGCGGCACACCTTGCGTATAGAATTTCTTTCGGGCAAAGGACAATTGGGTACACTGTGGGAGAAAAGCTGCTTGTGTTCCACCTGCAACTAAAGCAGAGTTCTTCGGGTAAAGCTGCGTGTTTGGGGAGAGGACATGCTTACAGTCCTCCCTCCTGCCTTGGTTGAGACAGTTCTCTCCACATGGGAAACCCTGCATATGGAAGTTCATTAGAGGTAGAGCACAAAGAGTACACAGTGGGAGAAATGCTGCTTGTGTTCCACCTGCAACTATAGCAGAGTTCTTCAGGTAAAACTGCGTGATTTCGGAGAGGAAACTCTTTCGGGCAAAGGCCCATTGGGTACAGTGTGGGAGAAAAGCTGCTTGTGTTCCACCTGCAACTAAAGCAGAGTTCTTCGGGTAAAACTGCTTGTTTTGGGAGAGGAAATGCTTACAGGCCTCCCTACTGCCTGCCTTGGTTGAGACAGTTCGCTCCACGTGGGAAACCCTGCATATAGAAGTTCATTCATGGAAGAGCCCAAAGAGTTCATAGTGGGAGAAATGCTTCTTGTGTTCCACCTGCAACTAAAGCAGAGTTCTTCCATTAAAACTGCGTGGTTTGGGAGAGGAAACCCTTTCGGGTAAAGGCCCTTTGGTTACACTGTGGGAGAAAAGCTGCTTGTGTTCCACCTGCAACTAAAGCAGAGTTCTTCAGGTAAAACTGCGTGTTTTGGGAGAGGACATGCTTACAGTCCTCGCTACAGCCTGCCGTGGTTGAGGCAGTTCGCTCCACGCGGGTAAACATTCTTATACAACAAGTTCAGTAGGGGAAGTGCCCGTTGTGTACACTGTGGGAGGAAAGCTGCTTGTGTTCCACCTGCAACTAAAGCAGAGCTCTTCCGATAAAACTGCGTGTTTTGGGAGACGAAATGCTTACAGTCCTACCTACTGCCTGCCATGGTTGAGGCAGTTCGCTCCACGCGGGTAAACATTCTTATACAACAAGTTCATTAGGGGAAGTGCCCGTTGTGTACACTGTGGGAGAAAAGCTGCTTGTGTTCCACCTGCACCTAAAGCAGAGTTCTTCCGATAAAACTGCGTGTTTTGGGAGAGGAAATGCTTACAGTCCTCCCTCCTGCCGGCCTTGGTTGAGACAGTTCGTTCCACATGGGAAACCCTGCATATAGAAGTTCATTCGAGGTAGAGCGCAAAGAGTACACAGTGGGAGAAATGCTGCTTGTGTTCCACCTGCAACTAAAGCAGAGTTCTTCGGGTAAAACTGCGTGTTTTGGGAGAGGAAGTGCTTGCAGTCCTCGCTTCAGCCTGCGGTGGTTTAGGCCTTTCACTCCACGCGGCACACCTTGCGTATAGAATTTCTTTCGGGCAAAGGACAATTGGGTACACTGTGGGAGAAAAGCTGCTTGTGTTCCACCTGCAACTAAAGCAGAGTTCTTCGGGTAAAGCTGCGTGTTTGGGGAGAGGACATGCTTACAGTCCTCCCTCCTGCCTTGGTTGAGACAGTTCTCTCCACATGGGAAACCCTGCATATGGAAGTTCATTAGAGGTAGAGCACAAAGAGTACACAGTGGGAGAAATGCTGCTTGTGTTCCACCTGCAACTATAGCAGAGTTCTTCAGGTAAAACTGCGTGATTTTGGAGAGGAAACTCTTTCGGGCAAAGGCCCATTGGGTACAGTGTGGGAGAAAAGCTGCTTGTGTTCCACCTGCAACTAAAGCAGAGTTCTTCGGGTAAAACTGCTTGTTTTGGGAGAGGAAATGCTTACAGGCCTCCCTACTGCCTGCCTTGGTTGAGACAGTTCGCTCCACGTGGGAAACCCTGCATATAGAAGTTCATTCATGGAAGAGCCCAAAGAGTTCATAGTGGGAGAAATGCTTCTTGTGTTCCACCTGCAACTAAAGCAGAGTTCTTCCATTAAAACTGCGTGGTTTGGGAGAGGAAACCCTTTCGGGTAAAGGCCCTTTGGTTACACTGTGGGAGAAAAGCTGCTTGTGTTCCACCTGCAACTAAAGCAGAGTTCTTCCGTTAAAACTGCGTGTTTTGGGAGAGGAAATGCTTACAGTCCTCCCTCCTGCCTGCCATGGTTGAGGCAGTTCGCTCCACGCGGGTAACCATTCTTATAGAACAAGTTCATTCGGGGAAGTGCCCGTTGTGTACACTGGGGGAGAAAAGCTGCTTGTGTTCCACCTGCAACTAAAGCAGAGTTCTTCGGGTAAAACTGCGTGTTTTGGGAGAGGAAATGCTTACAGGCCTCCCTACAGCCTGCCTTGGTTGAGACAGTTCGCTCCACGTGGGAAAACATTCTTATAGAACAAGTTCATTAGGGGAAGTGCCCGTTGTGTACACTGTGGGAGAAAAGCTGCTTGTGTTCCACCTGCAACTAAAGCAGAGTTCTTCGGGTAAAACTGCATGTTTTGGGAGAGGAAACCCTTTCGGGCAAGGACCAATTGGGAACACAGCGGGAGAAAAGCTGCTTGTGTTCCACCTGCAATTAAAGCAGAGTTCTTAGGGTAAAACTTCGTGTTGTGGGAGAGGAAATGCTTACACTCCTCCCTCCTGCCTGCCTTGGTTGAGACAGTTCGCTCCACATGGGAAACCCTGTTATGGAAGTTCATTCAAGGTAGAGCGCAAAAAGTACACAGTGGGAGAATTGCTGCTTGTGTTCCACCTGCAACTAAAGCAGAGTTCTTCGGGTAAAACTGCGTGTTTTGGGAGAGGAAACTCTTTCGGGCAAAGGACAATTGGGTACACTGTGGGAGAAAAGCTGCTTGTGTTCCACCTGCAACTAAAGCAGAGTTCTTCAGGTAAAACTGCGTGTTTTGGGAGAGGACATGCTTACAGTCCTCGCTACAGCCTGCCGTGGTTGAGGCAGTTCGCTCCACGCGGGTAAACATTCTTATACAACAAGTTCAGTAGGGGAAGTGCCCGTTGTGTACACTGTGGGAGGAAAGCTGCTTGTGTTCCACCTGCAACTAAAGCAGAGCTCTTCCGATAAAACTGCGTGTTTTGGGAGACGAAATGCTTACAGTCCTACCTACTGCCTGCCATGGTTGAGGCAGTTCGCTCCACGCGGGTAAACATTCTTATACAACAAGTTCATTAGGGGAAGTGCCCGTTTACAGTCCTACCTACAGCCAGCCTGTGGTTTAGGCCTTTCACTCCACGCGGCACACCTTGCGTATAGAATTTCTTTCGGGCAAAGGACAATTGGGTACACTGTGGGAGAAAAGCTGCTTCTGTTCCACCTGCAACTAAAGCAGAGTTCTTCGGGTAAAGCTGCGTGTTTGGGGAGAGGACATGCTTACAGTCCTCCCTCCTGCCTTGGTTGAGACAGTTCTCTCCACATGGGAAACCCTGCATATGGAAGTTCATTAGAGGTAGAGCACAAAGAGTACACAGTGGGAGAAATGCTGCTTGTGTTCCACCTGCAACTATAGCAGAGTTCTTCAGGTAAAACTGCGTGATTTCGGAGAGGAAACTCTTTCGGGCAAAGGCCCATTGGGTACAGTGTGGGAGAAAAGCTGCTTGTGTTCCACCTGCAACTAAAGCAGAGTTCTTCGGGTAAAACTGCTTGTTTTGGGAGAGGAAATGCTTACAGGCCTCCCTACTGCCTGCCTTGGTTGAGACAGTTCGCTCCACGTGGGAAACCCTGCATATAGAAGTTCATTCATGGAAGAGCCCAAAGAGTTCATAGTGGGAGAAATGCTTCTTGTGTTCCACCTGCAACTAAAGCAGAGTTCTTCCATTAAAACTGCGTGGTTTGGGAGAGGAAACTCTTTCGGGTAAAGGCCCTTTGGTTACACTGTGGGAGAAAAGCTGCTTGTGTTCCACCTGCAACTAAAGCAGAGTTCTTCCGTTACAACTGCGTGTTTTGGGAGAGGAAATGCTTACAGTCCTCCCTCCTGCCTGCCATGGTTGAGGCAGTTCGCTCCACGCGGGTAACCATTCTTATAGAACAAGTTCATTCGGGGAAGTGCCCGTTGTGTACACTGGGGGAGAAAAGCTGCTTGTGTTCCACCTGCAACTAAAGCAGAGTTCTTCGGGTAAAACTGCGTGTTTTGGGAGAGGAAATGCTTACAGGCCTCCCTACAGCCTGCCTTGGTTGAGACAGTTCGCTCCACGTGGGAAAACATTCTTATAGAACAAGTTCATTCGGGGAAGTGCCCGTTGTGTACACTGTGGGAGAAAAGCTGCTTGTGTTCCACCTGCAACTAAAGCAGAGTTCTTCGGGTAAAACTGCGTGTTTTGGGAGAGGAAACCCTTTCGGGCAAAGGCCAATTGGGAAAACAGCGGGAGAAAAGCTGCTTGTGTTCCACCTGCAATTAAAGCAGAGTTCTTAGGGTAAAACTTCGTGTTGTGGGAGAGGAAATGCTTACACTCCTCCCTCCTGCCTGCCTTGGTTGAGACAGTTCGCTCCACATGGGAAACCCTGCATATGGAAGTTCATTCGAGGTAGAGGGCAAAAAGTACACAGTGGGAGAATTGCTGCTTGTGTTCCACCTGCAACTAAAGCAGAGTTCTTCGGGTAAAACTGCGTGTTTTGGGAGAGGAAACTCTTTCGGGCAAAGGCCCTTTGGGTACACTGTGGGAGAAAAGCTGCTTGTGTTCCACCTGCAACTAAAGCAGAGTTCTTCGGGTAAAGCTGCGTGTTTTGGGAGAGGAAATGCTTACAGTCCTCCCTCCTGCCTTGGTTGAGACAGTTCTCTCCACATGGGAAACCCTGCATATGGAAGTTCATTAGAGGTAGAGCACAAAGTGTACACAGTGGGAGAAATGCTGCTTGTGTTCCACCTGCAACTATAGCAGAGTTCTTCAGGTAAAACTGCGTGATTTCGGAGAGGAAACTCTTTCGGGCAAAGGCCCATTGGGTACAGTGTGGGAGAAAAGCTGCTTGTGTTCCACCTGCAACTAAAGCAGAGTTCTTCGGGTAAAACTGCTTGTTTTGGGAGAGGAAATGCTTACAGGCCTCCCTACTGCCTGCCTTGGTTGAGACAGTTCGCTCCACGTGGGAAACCCTGCATATAGAAGTTCATTCATGGAAGAGCCCAAAGAGTTCATAGTGGGAGAAATGCTTCTTGTGTTCCACCTGCAACTAAAGCAGAGTTCTTCCATTAAAACTGCGTGGTTTGGGAGAGGAAACCCTTTCGGGTAAAGGCCCTTTGGTTACACTGTGGGAGAAAAGCTGCTTGTGTTCCACCTGCAACTAAAGCAGAGTTCTTCCGTTAAAACTGCGTGTTTTGGGAGAGGAAATGCTTACAGTCCTCCCTCCTGCCTGCCATGGTTGAGGCAGTTCGCTCCACGCGGGTAACCATTCTTATAGAACAAGTTCATTCGGGGAAGTGCCCGTTGTGTACACTGTGGGAGAAAAGCTGCTTGTGTTCCACCTGCAACTAAAGCAGAGTTCTTCGGGTAAAACTGCGTGTTTTGGGAGAGGAAATGCTTACAGGCCTCCCTACAGCCTGCCTTGGTTGAGACAGTTCGCTCCACGTGGGAAAACATTCTTATAGAACAAGTTCATTAGGGGAAGTGCCCGTTGTGTACACTGTGGGAGAAAAGCTGCTTGTGTTCCACCTGCACCTAAAGCAGAGTTCTTCCGATAAAACTGCGTGTTTTGGGAGAGGAAGTGCTTACAGTCCTCACTTCAGCCTGCGGTTGTTTAGGCCTTTCACTCCACGCGGCACACCTTGCGTATAGAATTTCTTTCGGGCAAAGGACAATTGGGTACACTGTGGGAGAAAAGCTGCTTGTGTTCCACCTGCAACTGAAGCAGAGTTCTTCGGGTAAAACTGCGTGTTTGGGGAGAGGAAATGCTTACAGGCCTCCCTACAGCCTGCCTTGGTTGAGACAGTTCGCTCCACGAGGGAAAACATTCTTATAGAACAAGTTCATTCGGGGAAGTGCCCGTTGTGTACACTGTGGGAGAAAAGCTGCTTGTGTTCCACCTGCAACTAAAGCAGAGTTCTTCGGGTAAAACTGCATGTTTTGGGAGAGGAAACCCTTTCGGGCAAGGACCAATTGGGAACACAGCGGGGGAAAAGCTGCTTGTGTTCCACCTGCAATTAAAGCAGAGTTCTTAGGGTAAAACTTCGTGTTGTGGGAGAGGAAATGCTTACACTCCTCCCTCCTGCCTGCCTTGGTTGAGACAGTTCGCTCCACATGGGAAACCCTGCATATGGAAGTTCATTCGAGGTAGAGCGCAAAAAGTACACAGTGGGAGAATTGCTGCTTGTGTTCCACCTGCAACTAAAGCAGAGTTCTTCGGGTAAAACTGCGTGTTTTGGGAGAGGAAACTCTTTCGGGCAAAGGCCCTTTGGGTACACTGTGGGAGAAAAGCTGCTTGTGTTCCACCTGCAACTAAAGCAGAGTTCTTCAGGTAAAACTGCGTGTTTTGGGAGAGGACATGCTTACAGTCCTCGCTACAGCCTGCCGTGGTCGAGGCAGTTCGCTCCACGCGGGTAAACATTCTTATACAACAAGTTCAGTAGGGGAAGTGCCCGTTGTGTACACTGTGGGAGGAAAGCTGCTTGTGTTCCACCTGCAACTAAAGCAGAGCTCTTCCGATAAAACTGCGTGTTTTGGGAGACGAAATGCTTACAGTCCTACCTACTGCCTGCCATGGTTGAGGCAGTTCGCTCCACGCGGGTAAACATTCTTATACAACAAGTTCATTAGGGGAAGTGCCCGTTGTGTACACTGTGGGAGAAAAGCTGCTTGTGTTCCACCTGCACCTAAAGCAGAGTTCTTCCGATAAAACTGCGTGTTTTGGGAGAGGAAATGCTTACAGTCCTCCCTCCTGCCGGCCTTGGTTGAGACAGTTCGTTCCACATGGGAAACCCTGCATATAGAAGTTCATTCGAGGTAGAGCGCAAAGAGTACACAGTGGGAGAAATGCTGCTTGTGTTCCACCTGCAACTAAAGCAGAGTTCTTCGGGTAAAACTGCGTGTTTTGGGAGAGGAAGTGCTTGCAGTCCTCGCTTCAGCCTGCGGTGGTTTAGGCCTTTCACTCCACGCGGCACACCTTGCGTATAGAATTTCTTTCGGGCAAAGGACAATTGGGTACACTGTGGGAGAAAAGCTGCTTGTGTTCCACCTGCAACTAAAGCAGAGTTCTTCGGGTAAAGCTGCGTGTTTGGGGAGAGGACATGCTTACAGTCCTCCCTCCTGCCTTGGTTGAGACAGTTCTCTCCACATGGGAAACCCTGCATATGGAAGTTCATTAGAGGTAGAGCACAAAGAGTACACAGTGGGAGAAATGCTGCTTGTGTTCCACCTGCAACTATAGCAGAGTTCTTCAGGTAAAACTGCGTGATTTCGGAGAGGAAACTCTTTCGGGCAAAGGCCCATTGGGTACAGTGTGGGAGAAAAGCTGCTTGTGTTCCACCTGCAACTAAAGCAGAGTTCTTCGGGTAAAACTGCTTGTTTTGGGAGAGGAAATGCTTACAGGCCTCCCTACTGCCTGCCTTGGTTGAGACAGTTCGCTCCACGTGGGAAACCCTGCATATAGAAGTTCATTCATGGAAGAGCCCAAAGAGTTCATAGTGGGAGAAATGCTTCTTGTGTTCCACCTGCAACTAAAGCAGAGTTCTTCCATTAAAACTGCGTGGTTTGGGAGAGGAAACCCTTTCGGGTAAAGGCCCTTTGGTTACACTGTGGGAGAAAAGCTGCTTGTGTTCCACCTGCA
Source organism: Hyperoodon ampullatus (assembly GCF_949752795.1). NCBI lineage: Eukaryota > Metazoa > Chordata > Mammalia > Artiodactyla > Ziphiidae > Hyperoodon > Hyperoodon ampullatus. The sequence continues at coordinate 534,280 of NW_027641084.1, forward strand.
ACTAAAGCAGAGTTCTTCAGGTAAAACTGCGTGTTTTGGGAGAGGACATGCTTACAGTCCTCGCTACAGCCTGCCGTGGTTGAGGCAGTTCGCTCCACGCGGGTAAACATTCTTATACAACAAGTTCAGTAGGGGAAGTGCCCGTTGTGTACACTGTGGGAGGAAAGCTGCTTGTGTTCCACCTGCAACTAAAGCAGAGCTCTTCCGATAAAACTGCGTGTTTTGGGAGACGAAATGCTTACAGTCCTACCTACTGCCTGCCATGGTTGAGGCAGTTCGCTCCACGCGGGTAAACATTCTTATACAACAAGTTCATTAGGGGAAGTGCCCGTTGTGTACACTGTGGGAGAAAAGCTGCTTGTGTTCCACCTGCACCTAAAGCAGAGTTCTTCCGATAAAACTGCGTGTTTTGGGAGAGGAAATGCTTACAGTCCTCCCTCCTGCCGGCCTTGGTTGAGACAGTTCGTTCCACATGGGAAACCCTGCATATAGAAGTTCATTCGAGGTAGAGCGCAAAGAGTACACAGTGGGAGAAATGCTGCTTGTGTTCCACCTGCAACTAAAGCAGAGTTCTTCGGGTAAAACTGCGTGTTTTGGGAGAGGAAGTGCTTGCAGTCCTCGCTTCAGCCTGCGGTGGTTTAGGCCTTTCACTCCACGCGGCACACCTTGCGTATAGAATTTCTTTCGGGCAAAGGACAATTGGGTACACTGTGGGAGAAAAGCTGCTTGTGTTCCACCTGCAACTAAAGCAGAGTTCTTCGGGTAAAGCTGCGTGTTTGGGGAGAGGACATGCTTACAGTCCTCCCTCCTGCCTTGGTTGAGACAGTTCTCTACACATGGGAAACCCTGCATATGGAAGTTCATTAGAGGTAGAGCACAAAGAGTACACAGTGGGAGAAATGCTGCTTGTGTTCCACCTGCAACTATAGCAGAGTTCTTCAGGTAAAACTGCGTGATTTCGGAGAGGAAACTCTTTCGGGCAAAGGCCCATTGGGTACAGTGTGGGAGAAAAGCTGCTTGTGTTCCACCTGCAACTAAAGCAGAGTTCTTCGGGTAAAACTGCTTGTTTTGGGAGAGGAAATGCTTACAGGCCTCCCTACTGCCTGCCTTGGTTGAGACAGTTCGCTCCACGTGGGAAACCCTGCATATAGAAGTTCATTCATGGAAGAGCCCAAAGAGTTCATAGTGGGAGAAATGCTTCTTGTGTTCCACCTGCAACTAAAGCAGAGTTCTTCCATTAAAACTGCGTGGTTTGGGAGAGGAAACCCTTTCGGGTAAAGGCCCTTTGGTTACACTGTGGGAGAAAAGCTGCTTGTGTTCCACCTGCAACTAAAGCAGAGTTCTTCCGTTAAAACTGCGTGTTTTGTGAGAGGAAATGCTTACAGTCCTCCCTCCTGCCTGCCATGGTTGAGGCAGTTCGCTCCACGCGGGTAACCATTCTTATAGAACAAGTTCATTCGGGGAAGTGCCCGTTGTGTACACTGGGGGAGAAAAGCTGCTTGTGTTCCACCTGCAACTAAAGCAGAGTTCTTCGGGTAAAACTGCGTGTTTTGGGAGAGGAAATGCTTACAGGCCTCCCTACAGCCTGCCTTGGTTGAGACAGTTCGCTCCACGTGGGAAAACATTCTTATAGAACAAGTTCATTAGGGGAAGTGCCCGTTGTGTACACTGTGGGAGAAAAGCTGCTTGTGTTCCACCTGCAACTAAAGCAGAGTTCTTCGGGTAAAACTGCATGTTTTGGGAGAGGAAACCCTTTCGGGCAAGGACCAATTGGGAACACAGCGGGAGAAAAGCTGCTTGTGTTCCACCTGCAATTAAAGCAGAGTTCTTAGGGTAAAACTTCGTGTTGTGGGAGAGGAAATGCTTACACTCCTCCCTCCTGCCTGCCTTGGTTGAGACAGTTCGCTCCACATGGGAAACCCTGTTATGGAAGTTCATTCAAGGTAGAGCGCAAAAAGTACACAGTGGGAGAATTGCTGCTTGTGTTCCACCTGCAACTAAAGCAGAGTTCTTCGGGTAAAACTGCGTGTTTTGGGAGAGGAAACTCTTTCGGGCAAAGGACAATTGGGTACACTGTGGGAGAAAAGCTGCTTGTGTTCCACCTGCAACTAAAGCAGAGTTCTTCAGGTAAAACTGCGTGTTTTGGGAGAGGACATGCTTACAGTCCTCGCTACAGCCTGCCGTGGTTGAGGCAGTTCGCTCCACGCGGGTAAACATTCTTATACAACAAGTTCAGTAGGGGAAGTGCCCGTTGTGTACACTGTGGGAGGAAAGCTGCTTGTGTTCCACCTGCAACTAAAGCAGAGCTCTTCCGATAAAACTGCGTGTTTTGGGAGACGAAATGCTTACAGTCCTACCTACTGCCTGCCATGGTTGAGGCAGTTCGCTCCACGCGGGTAAACATTCTTATACAACAAGTTCATTAGGGGAAGTGCCCGTTTACAGTCCTACCTACAGCCAGCCTGTGGTTTAGGCCTTTCACTCCACGCGGCACACCTTGCGTATAGAATTTCTTTCGGGCAAAGGACAATTGGGTACACTGTGGGAGAAAAGCTGCTTGTGTTCCACCTGCAACTAAAGCAGAGTTCTTCGGGTAAAGCTGCGTGTTTGGGGAGAGGACATGCTTACAGTCCTCCCTCCTGCCTTGGTTGAGACAGTTCTCTCCACATGGGAAACCCTGCATATGGAAGTTCATTAGAGGTAGAGCACAAAGAGTACACAGTGGGAGAAATGCTGCTTGTGTTCCACCTGCAACTATAGCAGAGTTCTTCAGGTAAAACTGCGTGATTTCGGAGAGGAAACTCTTTCGGGCAAAGGCCCATTGGGTACAGTGTGGGAGAAAAGCTGCTTGTGTTCCACCTGCAACTAAAGCAGAGTTCTTCGGGTAAAACTGCTTGTTTTGGGAGAGGAAATGCTTACAGGCCTCCCTACTGCCTGCCTTGGTTGAGACAGTTCGCTCCACGTGGGAAACCCTGCATATAGAAGTTCATTCATGGAAGAGCCCAAAGAGTTCATAGTGGGAGAAATGCTTCTTGTGTTCCACCTGCAACTAAAGCAGAGTTCTTCCATTAAAACTGCGTGGTTTGGGAGAGGAAACTCTTTCGGGTAAAGGCCCTTTGGTTACACTGTGGGAGAAAAGCTGCTTGTGTTCCACCTGCAACTAAAGCAGAGTTCTTCCGTTAAAACTGCGTGTTTTGGGAGAGGAAATGCTTACAGTCCTCCCTCCTGCCTGCCATGGTTGAGGCAGTTCGCTCCACGCGGGTAACCATTCTTATAGAACAAGTTCATTCGGGGAAGTGCCCGTTGTGTACACTGGGGGAGAAAAGCTGCTTGTGTTCCACCTGCAACTAAAGCAGAGTTCTTCTTGTAAAACTGCGTGTTTTGGGAGAGGAAATGCTTACAGGCCTCCCTACAGCCTGCCTTGGTTGAGACAGTTCGCTCCACGTGGGAAAATATTCTTATAGAACAAGTTCATTCGGGGAAGTGCCCGTTGTGTACACTGTGGGAGAAAAGCTGCTTGTGTTCCACCTGCAACTAAAGCAGAGTTCTTCGGGTAAAACTGCGTGTTTTGGGAGAGGAAACCCTTTCGGGCAAAGGCCAATTGGGAAAACAGCGGGAGAAAAGCTGCTTGTGTTCCACCTGCAATTAAAGCAGAGTTCTTAGGGTAAAACTTCGTGTTGTGGGAGAGGAAATGCTTACACTCCTCCCTCCTGCCTGCCTTGGTTGAGACAGTTCGCTCCACATGGGAAACCCTGCATATGGAAGTTCATTCGAGGTAGAGGGCAAAAAGTACACAGTGGGAGAATTGCTGCTTGTGTTCCACCTGCAACTAAAGCAGAGTTCTTCGGGTAAAACTGCGTGTTTTGGGAGAGGAAACTCTTTCGGGCAAAGGCCCTTTGGGTACACTGTGGGAGAAAAGCTGCTTGTGTTCCACCTGCAACTAAAGCAGAGTTCTTCGGGTAAAGCTGCGTGTTTTGGGAGAGGAAATGCTTACAGTCCTCCCTCCTGCCTTGGTTGAGACAGTTCTCTCCACATGGGAAACCCTGCATATGGAAGTTCATTAGAGGTAGAGCACAAAGTGTACACAGTGGGAGAAATGCTGCTTGTGTTCCACCTGCAACTATAGCAGAGTTCTTCAGGTAAAACTGCGTGATTTCGGAGAGGAAACTCTTTCGGGCAAAGGCCCATTGGGTACAGTGTGGGAGAAAAGCTGCTTGTGTTCCACCTGCAACTAAAGCAGAGTTCTTCGGGTAAAACTGCTTGTTTTGGGAGAGGAAATGCTTACAGGCCTCCCTACTGCCTGCCTTGGTTGAGACAGTTCGCTCCACGTGGGAAACCCTGCATATAGAAGTTCATTCATGGAAGAGCCCAAAGAGTTCATAGTGGGAGAAATGCTTCTTGTGTTCCACCTGCAACTAAAGCAGAGTTCTTCCATTAAAACTGCGTGGTTTGGGAGAGGAAACCCTTTCGGGTAAAGGCCCTTTGGTTACACTGTGGGAGAAAAGCTGCTTGTGTTCCACCTGCAACTAAAGCAGAGTTCTTCCGTTAAAACTGCGTGTTTTGGGAGAGGAAATGCTTACAGTCCTCCCTCCTGCCTGCCATGGTTGAGGCAGTTCGCTCCACGCGGGTAACCATTCTTATAGAACAAGTTCATTCGGGGAAGTGCCCGTTGTGTACACTGTGGGAGAAAAGCTGCTTGTGTTCCACCTGCAACTAAAGCAGAGTTCTTCGGGTAAAACTGCGTGTTTTGGGAGAGGAAATGCTTACAGGCCTCCCTACAGCCTGCCTTGGTTGAGACAGTTCGCTCCACGTGGGAAAACATTCTTATAGAACAAGTTCATTAGGGGAAGTGCCCGTTGTGTACACTGTGGGAGAAAAGCTGCTTGTGTTCCACCTGCACCTAAAGCAGAGTTCTTCCGATAAAACTGCGTGTTTTGGGAGAGGAAATGCTTACAGTCCTCCCTCCTGCCGGCCTTGGTTGAGACAGTTCGTTCCACATGGGAAAACCTGCATATAGAAGTTCATTCGGGGTAGTGCGCAAAGAGTACACAGTGGGAGAAATGCTGCTTGTGTTCCACCTGCAACTAAAGCAGAGTTCTTCGGGTAAAACTGCGTGTTTTGGGAGAGGAAGTGCTTACAGTCCTCACTTCAGCCTGCGGTGGTTTAGGCCTTTCACTCCACGCGGCACACCTTGCGTATAGAATTTCTTTCGGGCAAAGGACAATTGGGTACACTGTGGGAGAAAAGCTGCTTGTGTTCCACCTGCAACTGAAGCAGAGTTCTTCGGGTAAAACTGCGTGTTTGGGGAGAGGAAATGCTTACAGGCCTCCCTACAGCCTGCCTTGGTTGAGACAGTTCGCTCCACGAGGGAAAACATTCTTATAGAACAAGTTCATTCGGGGAAGTGCCCGTTGTGTACACTGTGGGAGAAAAGCTGCTTGTGTTCCACCTGCAACTAAAGCAGAGTTCTTCGGGTAAAACTGCATGTTTTGGGAGAGGAAACCCTTTCGGGCAAGGACCAATTGGGAACACAGCGGGGGAAAAGCTGCTTGTGTTCCACCTGCAATTAAAGCAGAGTTCTTAGGGTAAAACTTCGTGTTGTGGGAGAGGAAATGCTTACACTCCTCCCTCCTGCCTGCCTTGGTTGAGACAGTTCGCTCCACATGGGAAACCCTGCATATGGAAGTTCATTCGAGGTAGAGCGCAAAAAGTACACAGTGGGAGAATTGCTGCTTGTGTTCCACCTGCAACTAAAGCAGAGTTCTTCGGGTAAAACTGCGTGTTTTGGGAGAGGAAACTCTTTCGGGCAAAGGCCCTTTGGGTACACTGTGGGAGAAAAGCTGCTTGTGTTCCACCTGCAACTAAAGCAGAGTTCTTCAGGTAAAACTGCATGTTTTGGGAGAGGACATGCTTACAGTCCTCGCTACAGCCTGCCGTGGTCGAGGCAGTTCGCTCCACGCGGGTAAACATTCTTATACAACAAGTTCAGTAGGGGAAGTGCCCGTTGTGTACACTGTGGGAGGAAAGCTGCTTGTGTTCCACCTGCAACTAAAGCAGAGCTCTTCCGATAAAACTGCGTGTTTTGGGAGACGAAATGCTTACAGTCCTACCTACTGCCTGCCATGGTTGAGGCAGTTCGCTCCACGCGGGTAAACATTCTTATACAACAAGTTCATTAGGGGAAGTGCCCGTTGTGTACACTGTGGGAGAAAAGCTGCTTGTGTTCCACCTGCACCTAAAGCAGAGTTCTTCCGATAAAACTGCGTGTTTTGGGAGAGGAAATGCTTACAGTCCTCCCTCCTGCCGGCCTTGGTTGAGACAGTTCGTTCCACATGGGAAACCCTGCATATAGAAGTTCATTCGAGGTAGAGCGCAAAGAGTACACAGTGGGAGAAATGCTGCTTGTGTTCCACCTGCAACTAAAGCAGAGTTCTTCGGGTAAAACTGCGTGTTTTGGGAGAGGAAGTGCTTGCAGTCCTCGCTTCAGCCTGCGGTGGTTTAGGCCTTTCACTCCACGCGGCACACCTTGCGTATAGAATTTCTTTCGGGCAAAGGACAATTGGGTACACTGTGGGAGAAAAGCTGCTTGTGTTCCACCTGCAACTAAAGCAGAGTTCTTCGGGTAAAGCTGCGTGTTTGGGGAGAGGACATGCTTACAGTCCTCCCTCCTGCCTTGGTTGAGACAGTTCTCTCCACATGGGAAACCCTGCATATGGAAGTTCATTAGAGGTAGAGCACAAAGAGTACACAGTGGGAGAAATGCTGCTTGTGTTCCACCTGCAACTATAGCAGAGTTCTTCAGGTAAAACTGCGTGATTTCGGAGAGGAAACTCTTTCGGGCAAAGGCCCATTGGGTACAGTGTGGGAGAAAAGCTGCTTGTGTTCCACCTGCAACTAAAGCAGAGTTCTTCGGGTAAAACTGCTTGTTTTGGGAGAGGAAATGCTTACAGGCCTCCCTACTGCCTGCCTTGGTTGAGACAGTTCGCTCCACGTGGGAAACCCTGCATATAGAAGTTCATTCATGGAAGAGCCCAAAGAGTTCATAGTGGGAGAAATGCTTCTTGTGTTCCACCTGCAACTAAAGCAGAGTTCTTCCATTAAAACTGCGTGGTTTGGGAGAGGAAACCCTTTCGGGTAAAGGCCCTTTGGTTACACTGTGGGAGAAAAGCTGCTTGTGTTCCACCTGCAACTAAAGCAGTGTTCTTCCGTTAAAACTGCGTGTTTTGGGAGAGGAAATGCTTACAGTCCTCCCTCCTGCCTGCCATGGTTGAGGCAGTTCGCTCCACGCGGGTAACCATTCTTATAGAACAAGTTCATTCGGGGAAGTGCCTGTTGTGTACACTGTGGGAGAAAAGCTGCTTGTGTTCCACCTGCAACTAAAGCAGAGTTCTTCGGGTAAAACTGCGTGTTTTGGGAGAGGAAATGCTTACAGGCCTCCCTACAGCCTGCCTTGGTTGAGACAGTTCGCTCCACGTGGGAAAACATTCTTAAAGAACAAGTTCATTAGGGGAAGTGCCCGTTGTGTACACTGTGGGAGAAAAGCTGCTTGTGTTCCACCTGCAACTAAAGCAGAGTTCTTCGGGTAAAACTGCATGTTTTGGGAGAGGAAACCCTTTCGGGCAAGGACCAATTGGGAACACAGCGGGAGAAAAGCTGCTTGTGTTCCACCTGCAATTAAAGCAGAGTTCTTAGGGTAAAACTTCGTGTTGTGGGAGAGGAAATGCTTACACTCCTCCCTCCTGCCTGCCTTGGTTGAGACAGTTCGCTCCACATGGGAAACCCTGCATATGGAAGTTCATTCGAGGTAGAGCGCAAAAAGTACACAGTGGGAGAATTGCTGCTTGTGTTCCACCTGCAACTAAAGCAGAGTTCTTCGGGTAAAACTGCGTGTTTTGGGAGAGGAAACTCTTTCGGGCAAAGGCCCTTTGGGTACACTGTGGGAGAAAAGCTGCTTGTGTTCCACCTGCAACTAAAGCAGAGTTCTTCGGGTAAAGCTGCGTGTTTTGGGAGAGGAAATGCTTACAGTCCTCCCTCCTGCCTTGGTTGAGACAGTTCTCTCCACATGGGAAACCCTGCATATGGAAGTTCATTAGAGGTAGAGCACAAAGTGTACACAGTGGGAGAAATGCTGCTTGTGTTCCACCTGCAACTATAGCAGAGTTCTTCAGGTAAAACTGCGTGATTTCGGAGAGGAAACTCTTTCGGGCAAAGGCCCATTGGGTACAGTGTGGGAGAAAAGCTGCTTGTGTTCCACCTGCAACTAAAGCAGAGTTCTTCGGGTAAAACTGCTTGTTTTGGGAGAGGAAATGCTTACAGGCCTCCCTACTGCCTGCCTTGGTTGAGACAGTTCGCTCCACGTGGGAAACCCTGCATATAGAAGTTCATTCATGGAAGAGCCCAAAGAGTTCATAGTGGGAGAAATGCTTCTTGTGTTCCACCTGCAACTAAAGCAGAGTTCTTCCATTAAAACTGCGTGGTTTGGGAGAGGAAACCCTTTCGGGTAAAGGCCCTTTGGTTACACTGTGGGAGAAAAGCTGCTTGTGTTCCACCTGCAACTAAAGCAGAGTTCTTCCGTTAAAACTGCGTGTTTTGGGAGAGGAAATGCTTACAGTCCTCCCTCCTGCCTGCCATGGTTGAGGCAGTTCGCTCCACGCGGGTAACCATTCTTATAGAACAAGTTCATTCGGGGAAGTGCCCGTTGTGTACACTGGGGGAGAAAAGCTGCTTGTGTTCCACCTGCAACTAAAGCAGAGTTCTTCGGGTAAAACTGCGTGTTTTGGGAGACGAAATGCTTACAGGCCTCCCTACAGCCTGCCTTGGTTGAGACAGTTCGCTCCACGTGGGAAAACATTCTTAAAGAACAAGTTCATTAGGGGAAGTGCCCGTTGTGTACACTGTGGGAGAAAAGCTGCTTGTGTTCCACCTGCAACTAAAGCAGAGTTCTTCGGGTAAAACTGCATGTTTTGGGAGAGGAAACCCTTTCGGGCAAGGACCAATTGGGAACACAGCGGGAGAAAAGCTGCTTGTGTTCCACCTGCAATTAAAGCAGAGTTCTTAGGGTAAAACTTCGTGTTGTGGGAGAGGAAATGCTTACACTCCTCCCTCCTGCCTGCCTTGGTTGAGACAGTTCGGTCCACATGGGAAACCCTGCATATGGAAGTTCATTCGAGGTAGAGCGCAAAAAGTACACAGTGGGAGAATTGCTGCTTGTGTTCCACCTGCAACTAAAGCAGAGTTCTTCGGGTAAAACTGCGTGTTTTGGGTGAGGAAACTCTTTCGGGCAAAGGCCCTTTGGGTACACTGTGGGAGAAAAGCTGCTTGTGTTCCACCTGCAACTAAAGCAGAGTTCTTCAGGTAAAACTGCGTGTTTTGGGAGAGGACATGCTTACAGTCCTCGCTACAGCCTGCCGTGGTTGAGGCAGTTCGCTCCACGCGGGTAAACATTCTTATACAACAAGTTCAGTAGGGGAAGTGCCCGTTGTGTACACTGTGGGAGGAAAGCTGCTTGTGTTCCACCTGCAACTAAAGCAGAGCTCTTCCGATAAAACTGCGTGTTTTGGGAGACGAAATGCTTACAGTCCTACCTACTGCCTGCCATGGTTGAGGCAGTTCGCTCCACGCGGGTAAACATTCTTATACAACAAGTTCATTAGGGGAAGTGCCCGTTGTGTACACTGTGGGAGAAAAGCTGCTTGTGTTCCACCTGCACCTAAAGCAGAGTTCTTCCGATAAAACTGCGTGTTTTGGGAGAGGAAATGCTTACAGTCCTCCCTCCTGCCGGCCTTGGTTGAGACAGTTCGTTCCACATGGGAAACCCTGCATATAGAAGTTCATTCGAGGTAGAGCGCAAAGAGTACACAGTGGGAGAAATGCTGCTTGTGTTCCACCTGCAACTAAAGCAGAGTTCTTCGGGTAAAACTGCTTGTTTTGGGAGAGGAAATGCTTACAGGCCTCCCTACTGCCTGCCTTGGTTGAGACAGTTCGCTCCACGTGGGAAACCCTGCATATAGAAGTTCATTCATGGAAGAGCCCAAAGAGTTCATAGTGGGAGAAATGCTTCTTGTGTTCCACCTGCAACTAAAGCAGAGTTCTTCGGGTAAAACTGCGTGTTTTGGGAGAGGAAACCCTTTCGGGCAAAGACCAATTGGGAACACAGCGGGAGAAAAGCTGCTTGTGTTCCACCTGCAATTAAAGCAGAGTTCTTAGGGTAAAACTTCGTGTTGTGGGAGAGGAAATGCTTACACTCCTCGCTCCTGCCTGCCTTGGTTGAGACAGTTCGCTCCACATGGGAAACCCTGCATATGGAAGTTCATTCGAGGTAGAGCGCAAAAAGTACACAGTGGGAGAATTGCTGCTTGTGTTCCACCTGCAACTAAAGCAGAGTTCTTCGGGTAAAACTGCGTGTTTTGGGAGAGGAAACTCTTTCGGGCAAAGGCCCTTTGGGTACACTGTGGGAGAAAAGCTGCTTGTGTTCCACCTGCAACTAAATCAGAGTTCTTCGGGTAAAGCTGCGTGTTTTAGGAGAGGAAATGCTTACAGTCCTCCCTCCTGCCTTGGTTGACACAGTTCTCTCCACATGGGAAACCCTGCATATGGAAGTTCATTAGAGGTAGAGCACAAAGTGTACACAGTGGGAGAAATGCTGCTTGTGTTCCACCTGCAACTATAGCAGAGTTCTTCAGGTAAAACTGCGTGATTTCGGAGAGGAAACTCTTTCGGGCAAAGGCCCATTGGGTACAGTGTGGGAGAAAAGCTGCTTGTGTTCCACCTGCAACTAAAGCAGAGTTCTTCGGGTAAAACTGCTTGTTTTGGGAGAGGAAATGCTTACAGGCCTCCCTACTGCCTGCCTTGGTTGAGACAGTTCGCTCCACGTGGGAAACCCTGCATATAGAAGTTCATTCATGGAAGAGCCCAAAGAGTTCATAGTGGGAGAAATGCTTCTTGTGTTCCACCTGCAACTAAAGCAGAGTTCTTCCATTAAAACTGCGTGTTTTGGGAGAGGAAACCCTTTCGGGTAAAGGCCCTTTGGTTACACTGTGGGAGAAAAGCTGCTTGTGTTCCACCTGCAACTAAAGCAGAGTTCTTCCGTTAAAACTGCGTGTTTTGGGAGAGGAAATGCTTACAGTCCTCCCTCCTGCCTGCCATGGTTGAGGCAGTTCGCTCCACGCGGGTAACCATTCTTATAGAACAAGTTCATTCGGGGAAGTGCCCGTTGTGTACACTGTGGGAGAAAAGCTGCTTGTGTTCCACCTGCAACTAAAGCAGAGTTCTTCGGGTAAAACTGCGTGTTTTGGGAGAGGAAATGCTTACAGGCCTCCCTACAACCTGCCTTGGTTGAGACAGTTCGCTCCACGTGGGAAAACATTCTTATAGAACAAGTTCATTAGGGGAAGTGCCCGTTGTGTACACTGTGGGAGAAAAGCTGCTTGTGTTCCACCTGCAACTAAAGCAGAGTTCTTCGGGTAAAACTGCATGTTTTGGGAGAGGAAACCCTTTCGGGCAAGGACCAATTGGGAACACAGCGGGGGAAAAGCTGCTTGTGTTCCACCTGCAATTAAAGCAGAGTTCTTAGGGTAAAACTTCGTGTTGTGGGAGAGGAAATGCTTACACTCCTCCCTCCTGCCTGCCTTGGTTGAGACAGTTCGCTCCACATGGGAAACCCTGCATATGGAAGTTCATTCGAGGTAGAGCGCAAAAAGTACACAGTGGGAGAATTGCTGCTTGTGTTCCACCTGCAACTAAAGCAGAGTTCTTCGGGTAAAACTGCGTGTTTTGGGAGAGGAAACTCTTTCGGGCAAAGGCCCTTTGGGTACACTGTGGGAGAAAAGCTGCTTGTGTTCCACCTGCAACTAAAGCAGAGTTCTTCAGGTAAAACTGCGTGTTTTGGGAGAGGACATGCTTACAGTCCTCGCTACAGCCTGCCGTGGTTGAGGCAGTTCGCTCCACGCGGGTAAACATTCTTATACAACAAGTTCAGTAGGGGAAGTGCCCGTTGTGTACACTGTGGGAGGAAAGCTGCTTGTGTTCCACCTGCAACTAAAGCAGAGCTCTTCCGATAAAACTGCGTGTTTTGGGAGACGAAATGCTTACAGTCCTACCTACTGCCTGCCATGGTTGAGGCAGTTCGCTCCACGCGGGTAAACATTCTTATACAACAAGTTCATTAGGGGAAGTGCCCGTTGTGTACACTGTGGGAGAAAAGCTGCTTGTGTTCCACCTGCACCTAAAGCAGAGTTCTTCCGATAAAACTGCGTGTTTTGGGAGAGGAAATGCTTACAGTCCTCCCTCCTGCCGGCCTTGGTTGAGACAGTTCGTTCCACATGGGAAACCCTGCATATAGAAGTTCATTCGAGGTAGAGCGCAAAGAGTACACAGTGGGAGAAATGCTGCTTGTGTTCCACCTGCAACTAAAGCAGAGTTCTTCGGGTAAAACTGCGTGTTTTGGGAGAGGAAGTGCTTGCAGTCCTCGCTTCAGCCTGCGGTGGTTTAGGCCTTTCACTCCACGCGGCACACCTTGCGTATAGAATTTCTTTCGGGCAAAGGACAATTGGGTACACTGTGGGAGAAAAGCTGCTTGTGTTCCACCTGCAACTAAAGCAGAGTTCTTCGGGTAAAGCTGCGTGTTTGGGGAGAGGACATGCTTACAGTCCTCCCTCCTGCCTTGGTTGAGACAGTTCTCTCCACATGGGAAACCCTGCATATGGAAGTTCATTAGAGGTAGAGCACAAAGAGTACACAGTGGGAGAAATGCTGCTTGTGTTCCACCTGCAACTATAGCAGAGTTCTTCAGGTAAAACTGCGTGATTTCGGAGAGGAAACTCTTTCGGGCAAAGGCCCATTGGGTACAGTGTGGGAGAAAAGCTGCTTGTGTTCCACCTGCAACTAAAGCAGAGTTCTTCGGGTAAAACTGCTTGTTTTGGGAGAGGAAATGCTTACAGGCCTCCCTACTGCCTGCCTTGGTTGAGACAGTTCGCTCCACGTGGGAAACCCTGCATATAGAAGTTCATTCATGGAAGAGCCCAAAGAGTTCATAGTGGGAGAAATGCTTCTTGTGTTCCACCTGCAACTAAAGCAGAGTTCTTCCATTAAAACTGCGTGTTTTGGGAGAGGAAACCCTTTCGGGTAAAGGCCCTTTGGTTACACTGTGGGAGAAAAGCTGCTTGTGTTCCACCTGCAACTAAAGCAGAGTTCTTCCGTTAAAACTGCGTGTTTTGGGAGAGGAAATGCTTACAGTCCTCCCTCCTTCCTGCCATGGTTGAGGCAGTTCGCTCCACGCGGGTAACCATTCTTATAGAACAAGTTCATTCGGGGAAGTGCCCGTTGTGTACACTGGGGGAGAAAAGCTGCTTGTGTTCCACCTGCAACTAAAGCAGAGTTCTTCGGGTAAAACTGCGTGTTTTGGGAGAGGAAATGCTTACAGGCCTCCCTACAGCCTGCCTTGGTTGAGACAGTTCGCTCCACGTGGGAAAACATTCTTATAGAACAAGTTCATTAGGGGAAGTGCCCGTTGTGTACACTGTGGGAGAAAAGCTGCTTGTGTTCCACCTGCAACTAAAGCAGAGTTCTTCGGGTAAAACTGCATGTTTTGGGAGAGGAAACCCTTTCGGGCAAGGACCAATTGGGAACACAGCGGGAGAAAAGCTGCTTGTGTTCCACCTGCAATTAAAGCAGAGTTCTTAGGGTAAAACTTCGTGTTGTGGGAGAGGAAATGCTTACACTCCTCCCTCCTGCCTGCCTTGGTTGAGACAGTTCGCTGCACATGGGAAACCCTGCATATGGAAGTTCATTCGAGGTAGAGCGCAAAAAGTACACAGTGGGAGAATTGCTGCTTGTGTTCCACCTGCAACTAAAGCAGAGTTCTTCGGGTAAAACTGCGTGTTTTGGGAGAGGAAACTCTTTCGGGCAAAGGCCCTTTGGGTACACTGTGGGAGAAAAGCTGCTTGTGTTCCACCTGCAACTAAAGCAGAGTTCTTCAGGTAAAACTGCGTGTTTTGGGAGAGGACATGCTTACAGTCCTCGCTACAGCCTGCCGTGGTTGAGGCAGTTCGCTCCACGCGGGTAAACATTCTTATACAACAAGTTCAGTAGGGGAAGTGCCCGTTGTGTACACTGTGGGAGGAAAGCTGCTTGTGTTCCACCTGCAACTAAAGCAGAGCTCTTCCGATAAAACTGCGTGTTTTGGGAGACGAAATGCTTGCAGTCCTACCTACTGCCTGCCATGGTTGAGGCAGTTCGCTCCACGCGGGTAAACATTCTTATACAACAAGTTCATTAGGGGAAGTGCCCGTTGTGTACACTGTGGGAGGAAAGCTGCTTGTGTTCCACCTGCACCTAAAGCAGAGTTCTTCCGATAAAACTGCGTGTTTTGGGAGAGGAAATGCTTACAGTCCTCCCTCCTGCCGGCCTTGGTTGAGACAGTTCGTTCCACATGGGAAACCCTGCATATAGAAGTTCATTCGAGGTAGAGCGCAAAGAGTACACAGTGGGAGAAATGCTGCTTGTGTTCCACCTGCAACTAAAGCAGAGTTCTTCGGGTAAAACTGCGTGTTTTGGGAGAGGAAGTGCTTGCAGTCCTCGCTTCAGCCTGCGGTGGTTTAGGCCTTTCACTCCACGCGGCACACCTTGCGTATAGAATTTCTTTCGGGCAAAGGACAATTGGGTACACTGTGGGAGAAAAGCTGCTTGTGTTCCACCTGCAACTAAAGCAGAGTTCTTCGGGTAAAGCTGCGTGTTTGGGGAGAGGACATGCTTACAGTCCTCCCTCCTGCCTTGGTTGAGACAGTTCTCTCCACATGGGAAACCCTGCATATGGAAGTTCATTAGAGGTAGAGCACAAAGAGTACACAGTGGGAGAAATGCTGCTTGTGTTCCACCTGCAACTATAGCAGAGTTCTTCAGGTAAAACTGCGTGATTTCAGAGAGGAAACTCTTTCGGGCAAAGGCCCATTGGGTACAGTGTGGGAGAAAAGCTGCTTGTGTTCCACCTGCAACTAAAGCAGAGTTCTTCGGGTAAAACTGCTTGTTTTGGGAGAGGAAATGCTTACAGGCCTCCCTACTGCCTGCCTTGGTTGAGACAGTTCGCTCCACGTGGGAAACCCTGCATATAGAAGTTCATTCATGGAAGAGCCCAAAGAGTTCATAGTGGGAGAAATGCTTCTTGTGTTCCACCTGCAACTAAAGCAGAGTTCTTCCATTAAAACTGCGTGTTTTGGGAGAGGAAACCCTTTCGGGTAAAGGCCCTTTGGTTACACTGTGGGAGAAAAGCTGCTTGTGTTCCACCTGCAACTAAAGCAGAGTTCTTCAGGTAAAGCTGCGTGTTTGGGGAGAGGACATGCTTACAGTCCTCCCTCCTGCCTTGGTTGAGACAGTTCTCTCCACATGGGAAACCCTGCATATGGAAGTTCATTAGAGGTAGAGCACAAAGTGTACACAGTGGGAGAAATGCTGCTTGTGTTCCACCTGCAACTATAGCAGAGTTCTTCAGGTAAAACTGCGTGATTTCGGAGAGGAAACTCTTTCGGGCAAAGGCCCATTGGGTACAGTGTGGGAGAAAAGCTGCTTGTGTTCCACCTGCAACTAAAGCAGAGTTCTTCGGGTAAAACTGCTTGTTTTGGGAGAGGAAATGCTTACAGGCCTCCCTACTGCCTGCCTTGGTTGAGACAGTTCGCTCCACGTGGGAAACCCTGCATATAGAAGTTCATTCATGGAAGAGCCCAAAGAGTTCATAGTGGGAGAAATGCTTCTTGTGTTCCACCTGCAACTAAAGCAGAGTTCTTCCATTAAAACTGCGTGGTTTGGGAGAGGAAACCCTTTCGGGTAAAGGCCCTTTGGTTACACTGTGGGAGAAAAGCTGCTTGTGTTCCACCTGCAACTAAAGCAGAGTTCTTCCGTTAAAACTGCGTGTTTTGGGAGAGGAAATGCTTACAGTCCTCCCTCCTGCCTGCCATGGTTGAGGCAGTTCGCTCCACGCGGGTAACCATTCTTATAGAACAAGTTCATTCGGGGAAGTGCCCGTTGTGTACACTGTGGGAGAAAAGCTGCTTGTGTTCCACCTGCAACTAAAGCAGAGTTCTTCGGGTAAAACTGCGTGTTTTGGGAGAGGAAATGCTTACAGGCCTCCCTACAGCCTGCCTTGGTTGAGACAGTTCGCTCCACGTGGGAAAACATTCTTAAAGAACAAGTTCATTAGGGGAAGTGCCCGTTGTGTACACTGTGGGAGAAAAGCTGCTTGTGTTCCACCTGCAACTAAAGCAGAGTTCTTCGGGTAAAACTGCATGTTTTGGGAGAGGAAACCCTTTCGGGCAAGGACCAATTGGGAACACAGCGGGAGAAAAGCTGCTTGTGTTCCACCTGCAATTAAAGCAGAGTTCTTAGGGTAAAACTTCGTGTTGTGGGAGAGGAAATGCTTACACTCCTCCCTCCTGCCTGCCTTGGTTGAGACAGTTCGCTCCACATGGGAAACCCTGCATATGGAAGTTCATTCGAGGTAGAGCGCAAAAAGTACACAGTGGGAGAATTGCTGCTTGTGTTCCACCTGCAACTAAAGCAGAGTTCTTCGGGTAAAACTGCGTGTTTTGGGTGAGGAAACTCTTTCGGGCAAAGGCCCTTTGGGTACACTGTGGGAGAAAAGCTGCTTGTGTTCCACCTGCAACTAAAGCAGAGTTCTTCAGGTAAAACTGCGTGTTTTGGGAGAGGACATGCTTACAGTCCTCGCTACAGCCTGCCGTGGTTGAGGCAGTTCGCTCCACGCGGGTAAACATTCTTATACAACAAGTTCAGTAGGGGAAGTGCCCGTTGTGTACACTGTGGGAGGAAAGCTGCTTGTGTTCCACCTGCAACTAAAGCAGAGCTCTTCCGATAAAACTGCGTGTTTTGGGAGACGAAATGCTTACAGTCCTACCTACTGCCTGCCATGGTTGAGGCAGTTCGCTCCACGCGGGTAAACATTCTTATACAACAAGTTCATTAGGGGAAGTGCCCGTTGTGTACACTGTGGGAGAAAAGCTGCTTGTGTTCCACCTGCACCTAAAGCAGAGTTCTTCGGGTAAAACTGCGTGTTTTGGGAGAGGAAATGCTTACAGGCCTCCCTACAGCCTGCCTTGGTTGAGACAGTTCGCTCCACGTGGGAAAACATTCTTATAGAACAAGTTCATTAGGGGAAGTGCCCGTTGTGTACACTGTGGGAGAAAAGCTGCTTGTGTTCCACCTGCAACTAAAGCAGAGTTCTTCGGGTAAAACTGCATGTTTTGGGAGAGGAAACCCTTTCGGGCAAGGACCAATTGGGAACACAGCGGGAGAAAAGCTGCTTGTGTTCCACCTGCAATTAAAGCAGAGTTCTTAGGGTAAAACTTCGTGTTGTGGGAGAGGAAATGCTTACACTCCTCCCTCCTGCCTGCCTTGGTTGAGACAGTTCGCTCCACATGGGAAACCCTGTTATGGAAGTTCATTCAAGGTAGAGCGCAAAAAGTACACAGTGGGAGAATTGCTGCTTGTGTTCCACCTGCAACTAAAGCAGAGTTCTTCGGGTAAAACTGCGTGTTTTGGGAGAGGAAACTCTTTCGGGCAAAGGACAATTGGGTACACTGTGGGAGAAAAGCTGCTTGTGTTCCACCTGCAACTAAAGCAGAGTTCTTCAGGTAAAACTGCGTGTTTTGGGAGAGGACATGCTTACAGTCCTCGCTACAGCCTGCCGTGGTTGAGGCAGTTCGCTCCACGCGGGTAAACATTCTTATACAACAAGTTCAGTAGGGGAAGTGCCCGTTGTGTACACTGTGGGAGGAAAGCTGCTTGTGTTCCACCTGCAACTAAAGCAGAGCTCTTCCGATAAAACTGCGTGTTTTGGGAGACGAAATGCTTACAGTCCTACCTACTGCCTGCCATGGTTGAGGCAGTTCGCTCCACGCGGGTAAACATTCTTATACAACAAGTTCATTAGGGGAAGTGCCCGTTTACAGTCCTACCTACAGCCAGCCTGTGGTTTAGGCCTTTCACTCCACGCGGCACACCTTGCGTATAGAATTTCTTTCGGGCAAAGGACAATTGGGTACACTGTGGGAGAAAAGCTGCTTGTGTTCCACCTGCAACTAAAGCAGAGTTCTTCGGGTAAAGCTGCGTGTTTGGGGAGAGGACATGCTTACAGTCCTCCCTCCTGCCTTGGTTGAGACAGTTCTCTCCACATGGGAAACCCTGCATATGGAAGTTCATTAGAGGTAGAGCACAAAGAGTACACAGTGGGAGAAATGCTGCTTGTGTTCCACCTGCAACTATAGCAGAGTTCTTCAGGTAAAACTGCGTGATTTCGGAGAGGAAACTCTTTCGGGCAAAGGCCCATTGGGTACAGTGTGGGAGAAAAGCTGCTTGTGTTCCACCTGCAACTAAAGCAGAGTTCTTCGGGTAAAACTGCTTGTTTTGGGAGAGGAAATGCTTACAGGCCTCCCTACTGCCTGCCTTGGTTGAGACAGTTCGCTCCACGTGGGAAACCCTGCATATAGAAGTTCATTCATGGAAGAGCCCAAAGAGTTCATAGTGGGAGAAATGCTTCTTGTGTTCCACCTGCAACTAAAGCAGAGTTCTTCCATTAAAACTGCGTGGTTTGGGAGAGGAAACTCTTTCGGGTAAAGGCCCTTTGGTTACACTGTGGGAGAAAAGCTGCTTGTGTTCCACCTGCAACTAAAGCAGAGTTCTTCCGTTACAACTGCGTGTTTTGGGAGAGGAAATGCTTACAGTCCTCCCTCCTGCCTGCCATGGTTGAGGCAGTTCGCTCCACGCGGGTAACCATTCTTATAGAACAAGTTCATTCGGGGAAGTGCCCGTTGTGTACACTGGGGGAGAAAAGCTGCTTGTGTTCCACCTGCAACTAAAGCAGAGTTCTTCGGGTAAAACTGCGTGTTTTGGGAGAGGAAATGCTTACAGGCCTCCCTACAGCCTGCCTTGGTTGAGACAGTTCGCTCCACGTGGGAAAACATTCTTATAGAACAAGTTCATTCGGGGAAGTGCCCGTTGTGTACACTGTGGGAGAAAAGCTGCTTGTGTTCCACCTGCAACTAAAGCAGAGTTCTTCGGGTAAAACTGCGTGTTTTGGGAGAGGAAACCCTTTCGGGCAAAGGCCAATTGGGAAAACAGCGGGAGAAAAGCTGCTTGTGTTCCACCTGCAATTAAAGCAGAGTTCTTAGGGTAAAACTTCGTGTTGTGGGAGAGGAAATGCTTACACTCCTCCCTCCTGCCTGCCTTGGTTGAGACAGTTCGCTCCACATGGGAAACCCTGCATATGGAAGTTCATTCGAGGTAGAGGGCAAAAAGTACACAGTGGGAGAATTGCTGCTTGTGTTCCACCTGCAACTAAAGCAGAGTTCTTCGGGTAAAACTGCGTGTTTTGGGAGAGGAAACTCTTTCGGGCAAAGGCCCTTTGGGTACACTGTGGGAGAAAAGCTGCTTGTGTTCCACCTGCAACTAAAGCAGAGTTCTTCGGGTAAAGCTGCGTGTTTTGGGAGAGGAAATGCTTACAGTCCTCCCTCCTGCCTTGGTTGAGACAGTTCTCTCCACATGGGAAACCCTGCATATGGAAGTTCATTAGAGGTAGAGCACAAAGTGTACACAGTGGGAGAAATGCTGCTTGTGTTCCACCTGCAACTATAGCAGAGTTCTTCAGGTAAAACTGCGTGATTTCGGAGAGGAAACTCTTTCGGGCAAAGGCCCATTGGGTACAGTGTGGGAGAAAAGCTGCTTGTGTTCCACCTGCAACTAAAGCAGAGTTCTTCGGGTAAAACTGCTTGTTTTGGGAGAGGAAATGCTTACAGGCCTCCCTACTGCCTGCCTTGGTTGAGACAGTTCGCTCCACGTGGGAAACCCTGCATATAGAAGTTCATTCATGGAAGAGCCCAAAGAGTTCATAGTGGGAGAAATGCTTCTTGTGTTCCACCTGCAACTAAAGCAGAGTTCTTCCATTAAAACTGCGTGGTTTGGGAGAGGAAACCCTTTCGGGTAAAGGCCCTTTGGTTACACTGTGGGAGAAAAGCTGCTTGTGTTCCACCTGCAACTAAAGCAGAGTTCTTCCGTTAAAACTGCGTGTTTTGGGAGAGGAAATGCTTACAGTCCTCCCTCCTGCCTGCCATGGTTGAGGCAGTTCGCTCCACGCGGGTAACCATTCTTATAGAACAAGTTCATTCGGGGAAGTGCCCGTTGTGTACACTGTGGGAGAAAAGCTGCTTGTGTTCCACCTGCAACTAAAGCAGAGTTCTTCGGGTAAAACTGCGTGTTTTGGGAGAGGAAATGCTTACAGGCCTCCCTACAGCCTGCCTTGGTTGAGACAGTTCGCTCCACGTGGGAAAACATTCTTATAGAACAAGTTCATTAGGGGAAGTGCCCATTGTGTACACTGTGGGAGAAAAGCTGCTTGTGTTCCACCTGCACCTAAAGCAGAGTTCTTCCGATAAAACTGCGTGTTTTGGGAGAGGAAATGCTTACAGTCCTCCCTCCTGCCGGCCTTGGTTGAGACAGTTCGTTCCACATGGGAAAACCTGCATATAGAAGTTCATTCGGGGTAGTGCGCAAAGAGTACACAGTGGGAGAAATGCTGCTTGTGTTCCACCTGCAACTAAAGCAGAGTTCTTCGGGTAAAACTGCGTGTTTTGGGAGAGGAAGTGCTTACAGTCCTCACTTCAGCCTGCGGTGGTTTAGGCCTTTCACTCCACGCGGCACACCTTGCGTATAGAATTTCTTTCGGGCAAAGGACAATTGGGTACACTGTGGGAGAAAAGCTGCTTGTGTTCCACCTGCAACTGAAGCAGAGTTCTTCGGGTAAAACTGCGTGTTTGGGGAGAGGAAATGCTTACAGGCCTCCCTACAGCCTGCCTTGGTTGAGACAGTTCGCTCCACGAGGGAAAACATTCTTATAGAACAAGTTCATTCGGGAAAGTGCCCGTTGTGTACACTGTGGGAGAAAAGCTGCTTGTGTTCCACCTGCAACTAAAGCAGAGTTCTTCGGGTAAAACTGCATGTTTTGGGAGAGGAAACCCTTTCGGGCAAGGACCAATTGGGAACACAGCGGGGGAAAAGCTGCTTGTGTTCCACCTGCAATTAAAGCAGAGTTCTTAGGGTAAAACTTCGTGTTGTGGGAGAGGAAATGCTTACACTCCTCCCTCCTGCCTGCCTTGGTTGAGACAGTTCGCTCCACATGGGAAACCCTGCATATGGAAGTTCATTCGAGGTAGAGCGCAAAAAGTACACAGTGGGAGAATTGCTGCTTGTGTTCCACCTGCAACTAAAGCAGAGTTCTTCGGGTAAAACTGCGTGTTTTGGGAGAGGAAACTCTTTCGGGCAAAGGCCCTTTGGGTACACTGTGGGAGAAAAGCTGCTTGTGTTCCACCTGCAACTAAAGCAGAGTTCTTCAGGTAAAACTGCGTGTTTTGGGAGAGGACATGCTTACAGTCCTCGCTACAGCCTGCCGTGGTCGAGGCAGTTCGCTCCACGCGGGTAAACATTCTTATACAACAAGTTCAGTAGGGGAAGTGCCCGTTGTGTACACTGTGGGAGGAAAGCTGCTTGTGTTCCACCTGCAACTAAAGCAGAGCTCTTCCGATAAAACTGCGTGTTTTGGGAGACGAAATGCTTACAGTCCTACCTACTGCCTGCCATGGTTGAGGCAGTTCGCTCCACGCGGGTAAACATTCTTATACAACAAGTTCATTAGGGGAAGTGCCCGTTGTGTACACTGTGGGAGAAAAGCTGCTTGTGTTCCACCTGCACCTAAAGCAGAGTTCTTCCGATAAAACTGCGTGTTTTGGGAGAGGAAATGCTTACAGTCCTCCCTCCTGCCGGCCTTGGTTGAGACAGTTCGTTCCACATGGGAAACCCTGCATATAGAAGTTCATTCGAGGTAGAGCGCAAAGAGTACACAGTGGGAGAAATGCTGCTTGTGTTCCACCTGCAACTAAAGCAGAGTTCTTCGGGTAAAACTGCGTGTTTTGGGAGAGGAAGTGCTTGCAGTCCTCGCTTCAGCCTGCGGTGGTTTAGGCCTTTCACTCCACGCGGCACACCTTGCGTATAGAATTTCTTTCGGGCAAAGGACAATTGGGTACACTGTGGGAGAAAAGCTGCTTGTGTTCCACCTGCAACTAAAGCAGAGTTCTTCGGGTAAAGCTGCGTGTTTGGGGAGAGGACATGCTTACAGTCCTCCCTCCTGCCTTGGTTGAGACAGTTCTCTCCACATGGGAAACCCTGCATATGGAAGTTCATTAGAGGTAGAGCACAAAGAGTACACAGTGGGAGAAATGCTGCTTGTGTTCCACCTGCAACTATAGCAGAGTTCTTCAGGTAAAACTGCGTGATTTCGGAGAGGAAACTCTTTCGGGCAAAGGCCCATTGGGTACAGTGTGGGAGAAAAGCTGCTTGTGTTCCACCTGCAACTAAAGCAGAGTTCTTCGGGTAAAACTGCTTGTTTTGGGAGAGGAAATGCTTACAGGCCTCCCTACTGCCTGCCTTGGTTGAGACAGTTCGCTCCACGTGGGAAACCCTGCATATAGAAGTTCATTCATGGAAGAGCCCAAAGAGTTCATAGTGGGAGAAATGCTTCTTGTGTTCCACCTGCAACTAAAGCAGAGTTCTTCCATTAAAACTGCGTGGTTTGGGAGAGGAAACCCTTTCGGGTAAAGGCCCTTTGGTTACACTGTGGGAGAAAAGCTGCTTGTGTTCCACCTGCAACTAAAGCAGTGTTCTTCCGTTAAAACTGCGTGTTTTGGGAGAGGAAATGCTTACAGTCCTCCCTCCTGCCTGCCATGGTTGAGGCAGTTCGCTCCACGCGGGTAACCATTCTTATAGAACAAGTTCATTCGGGGAAGTGCCCGTTGTGTACACTGGGGGAGAAAAGCTGCTTGTGTTCCACCTGCAACTAAAGCAGAGTTCTTCGGGTAAAACTGCGTGTTTTGGGAGAGGAAATGCTTACAGGCCTCCCTACAGCCTGCCTTGGTTGAGACAGTTCGCTCCACGTGGGAAAACATTCTTAAAGAACAAGTTCATTAGGGGAAGTGCCCGTTGTGTACACTGTGGGAGAAAAGCTGCTTGTGTTCCACCTGCAACTAAAGCAGAGTTCTTCGGGTAAAACTGCATGTTTTGGGAGAGGAAACCCTTTCGGGCAAGGACCAATTGGGAACACAGCGGGAGAAAAGCTGCTTGTGTTCCACCTGCAATTAAAGCAGAGTTCTTAGGGTAAAACTTCGTGTTGTGGGAGAGGAAATGCTTACACTCCTCCCTCCTGCCTGCCTTGGTTGAGACAGTTCGCTCCACATGGGAAACCCTGCATATGGAAGTTCATTCGAGGTAGAGCGCAAAAAGTACACAGTGGGAGAATTGCTGCTTGTGTTCCACCTGCAACTAAAGCAGAGTTCTTCGGGTAAAACTGCGTGTTTTGGGAGAGGAAACTCTTTCGGGCAAAGGCCCTTTGGGTACACTGTGGGAGAAAAGCTGCTTGTGTTCCACCTGCAACTAAAGCAGAGTTCTTCGGGTAAAGCTGCGTGTTTTGGGAGAGGAAATGCTTACAGTCCTCCCTCCTGCCTTGGTTGAGACAGTTCTCTCCACATGGGAAACCCTGCATATGGAAGTTCATTAGAGGTAGAGCACAAAGTGTACACAGTGGGAGAAATGCTGCTTGTGTTCCACCTGCAACTATAGCAGAGTTCTTCAGGTAAAACTGCGTGATTTCGGAGAGGAAACTCTTTCGGGCAAAGGCCCATTGGGTACAGTGTGGGAGAAAAGCTGCTTGTGTTCCACCTGCAACTAAAGCAGAGTTCTTCGGGTAAAACTGCTTGTTTTGGGAGAGGAAATTCTTACAGGCCTCCCTACTGCCTGCCTTGGTTGAGACAGTTCGCTCCACGTGGGAAACCCTGCATATAGAAGTTCATTCATGGAAGAGCCCAAAGAGTTCATAGTGGGAGAAATGCTTCTTGTGTTCCACCTGCAACTAAAGCAGAGTTCTTCCATTAAAACTGCGTGGTTTGGGAGAGGAAACCCTTTCGGGTAAAGGCCCTTTGGTTACACTGTGGGAGAAAAGCTGCTTGTGTTCCACCTGCAACTAAAGCAGAGTTCTTCCGTTAAAACTGCGTGTTTTGGGAGAGGAAATGCTTACAGTCCTCCCTCCTGCCTGCCATGGTTGAGGCAGTTCGCTCCACGCGGGTAACCATTCTTATAGAACAAGTTCATTCGGGGAAGTGCCCGTTGTGTACACTGGGGGAGAAAAGCTGCTTGTGTTCCACCTGCAACTAAAGCAGAGTTCTTCGGGTAAAACTGCGTGTTTTGGGAGACGAAATGCTTACAGGCCTCCCTACAGCCTGCCTTGGTTGAGACAGTTCGCTCCACGTGGGAAAACATTCTTAAAGAACAAGTTCATTAGGGGAAGTGCCCGTTGTGTACACTGTGGGAGAAAAGCTGCTTGTGTTCCACCTGCAACTAAAGCAGAGTTCTTCGGGTAAAACTGCATGTTTTGGGAGAGGAAACCCTTTCGGGCAAGGACCAATTGGGAACACAGCGGGAGAAAAGCTGCTTGTGTTCCACCTGCAATTAAAGCAGAGTTCTTAGGGTAAAACTTCGTGTTGTGGGAGAGGAAATGCTTACACTCCTCCCTCCTGCCTGCCTTGGTTGAGACAGTTCGCTCCACATGGGAAACCCTGCATATGGAAGTTCATTCGAGGTAGAGCGCAAAAAGTACACAGTGGGAGAATTGCTGCTTGTGTTCCACCTGCAACTAAAGCAGAGTTCTTCGGGTAAAACTGCGTGTTTTGGGTGAGGAAACTCTTTCGGGCAAAGGCCCTTTGGGTACACTGTGGGAGAAAAGCTGCTTGTGTTCCACCTGCAACTAAAGCAGAGTTCTTCAGGTAAAACTGCGTGTTTTGGGAGAGGACATGCTTACAGTCCTCGCTACAGCCTGCCGTGGTTGAGGCAGTTCGCTCCACGCGGGTAAACATTCTTATACAACAAGTTCAGTAGGGGAAGTGCCCGTTGTGTACACTGTGGGAGGAAAGCTGCTTGTGTTCCACCTGCAACTAAAGCAGAGCTCTTCCGATAAAACTGCGTGTTTTGGGAGACGAAATGCTTACAGTCCTACCTACTGCCTGCCATGGTTGAGGCAGTTCGCTCCACGCGGGTAAACATTCTTATACAACAAGTTCATTAGGGGAAGTGCCCGTTGTGTACACTGTGGGAGAAAAGCTGCTTGTGTTCCACCTGCACCTAAAGCAGAGTTCTTCCGATAAAACTGCGTGTTTTGGGAGAGGAAATGCTTACAGTCCTCCCTCCTGCCGGCCTTGGTTGAGACAGTTCGTTCCACATGGGAAACCCTGCATATAGAAGTTCATTCGAGGTAGAGCGCAAAGAGTACACAGTGGGAGAAATGCTGCTTGTGTTCCACCTGCAACTAAAGCAGAGTTCTTCGGGTAAAACTGCTTGTTTTGGGAGAGGAAATGCTTACAGGCCTCCCTACTGCCTGCCTTGGTTGAGACAGTTCGCTCCACGTGGGAAACCCTGCATATAGAAGTTCATTCATGGAAGAGCCCAAAGAGTTCATAGTGGGAGAAATGCTTCTTGTGTTCCACCTGCAACTAAAGCAGAGTTCTTCCATTAAAACTGCGTGGTTTGGGAGAGGAAACCCTTTCGGGTAAAGGCCCTTTGGTTACACTGTGGGAGAAAAGCTGCTTGTGTTCCACCTGCAACTAAAGCAGAGTTCTTCCGTTACAACTGCGTGTTTTGGGAGAGGAAATGCTTACAGTCCTCCCTCCTGCCTGCCATGGTTGAGACAGTTCGCTCCACGTGGGAAAACATTCTTATAGAACAAGTTCATTAGGGGAAGTGCCCGTTGTGTACACTGTGGGAGAAAAGCTGCTTGTGTTCCACCTGCAACTAAAGCAGAGTTCTTCGGGTAAAACTGCATGTTTTGGGAGAGGAAACCCTTTCGGGCAAGGACCAATTGGGAACACAGCGGGAGAAAAGCTGCTTGTGTTCCACCTGCAATTAAAGCAGAGTTCATAGGGTAAAACTTCGTGTTGTGGGAGAGGAAATGCTTACACTCCTCCCTCCTGCCTGCCTTGGTTGAGACAGTTCGCTCCACATGGGAAACCCTGCATATGGAAGTTCATTCGAGGTAGAGCGCAAAAAGTACACAGTGGGAGAATTGCTGCTTGTGTTCCACCTGCAACTAAAGCAGAGTTCTTCGGGTAAAACTGCGTGATTTCGGAGAGGAAATGCTTACAGGCCTCCCTACAGCCTGCCTTGGTTGAGACAGTTCGCTCCACGTGGGAAAACATTCTTATAGAACAAGTTCATTCGGGGAAGTGCCCGTTGTGTACACTGTGGGAGAAAAGCTGCTTGTGTTCCACCTGCAACTAAAGCAGAGTTCTTCGGGTAAAACTGCGTGTTTTGGGAGAGGAAACCCTTTCGGGCAAAGACCAATTGGGAACACAGCGGGAGAAAAGCTGCTTGTGTTCCACCTGCAATTAAAGCAGAGTTCTTAGGGTAAAACTTCGTGTTGTGGGAGAGGAAATGCTTACACTCCTCGCTCCTGCCTGCCTTGGTTGAGACAGTTCGCTCCACATGGGAAACCCTGCATATGGAAGTTCATTCGAGGTAGAGCGCAAAAAGTACACAGTGGGAGAATTGCTGCTTGTGTTCCACCTGCAACTAAAGCAGAGTTCTTCGGGTAAAACTGCGTGTTTTGGGAGAGGAAACTCTTTCGGGCAAAGGCCCTTTGGGTACACTGTGGGAGAAAAGCTGCTTGTGTTCCACCTGCAACTAAATCAGAGTTCTTCGGGTAAAGCTGCGTGTTTTAGGAGAGGAAATGCTTACAGTCCTCCCTCCTGCCTTGGTTGACACAGTTCTCTCCACATGGGAAACCCTGCATATGGAAGTTCATTAGAGGTAGAGCACAAAGTGTACACAGTGGGAGAAATGCTGCTTGTGTTCCACCTGCAACTATAGCAGAGTTCTTCAGGTAAAACTGCGTGATTTCGGAGAGGAAACTCTTTCGGGCAAAGGCCCATTGGGTACAGTGTGGGAGAAAAGCTGCTTGTGTTCCACCTGCAACTAAAGCAGAGTTCTTCGGGTAAAACTGCTTGTTTTGGGAGAGGAAATGCTTACAGGCCTCCCTACTGCCTGCCTTGGTTGAGACAGTTCGCTCCACGTGGGAAACCCTGCATATAGAAGTTCATTCATGGAAGAGCCCAAAGAGTTCATAGTGGGAGAAATGCTTCTTGTGTTCCACCTGCAACTAAAGCAGAGTTCTTCCATTAAAACTGCGTGGTTTGGGAGAGGAAACCCTTTGGGGTAAAGGCCCTTTGGTTACACTGTGGGAGAAAAGCTGCTTGTGTTCCACCTGCAACTAAAGCAGAGTTCTTCCGTTAAAACTGCGTGTTTTGGGAGAGGAAATGCTTACAGTCCTCCCTCCTGCCTGCCATGGTTGAGGCAGTTCGCTCCACGCGGGTAACCATTCTTATAGAACAAGTTCATTCGGGGAAGTGCCCGTTGTGTACACTGTGGGAGAAAAGCTGCTTGTGTTCCACCTGCAACTAAAGCAGAGTTCTTCGGGTAAAACTGCGTGTTTTGGGAGAGGAAATGCTTACAGGCCTCCCTACAGCCTGCCTTGGTTGAGACAGTTCGCTCCACGTGGGAAAACATTCTTATAGAACAAGTTCATTAGGGGAAGTGCCCGTTGTGTACACTGTGGGAGAAAAGCTGCTTGTGTTCCACCTGCAACTAAAGCAGAGTTCTTCGGGTAAAACTGCATGTTTTGGGAGAGGAAACCCTTTCGGGCAAGGACCAATTGGGAACACAGCGGGGGAAAAGCTGCTTGTGTTCCACCTGCAATTAAAGCAGAGTTCTTAGGGTAAAACTTCGTGTTGTGGGAGAGGAAATGCTTACACTCCTCCCTCCTGCCTGCCTTGGTTGAGACAGTTCGCTCCACATGGGAAACCCTGCATATGGAAGTTCATTCGAGGTAGAGCGCAAAAAGTACACAGTGGGAGAATTGCTGCTTGTGTTCCACCTGCAACTAAAGCAGAGTTCTTCGGGTAAAACTGCGTGTTTTGGGAGAGGAAACTCTTTCGGGCAAAGGCCCTTTGGGTACACTGTGGGAGAAAAGCTGCTTGTGTTCCACCTGCAACTAAAGCAGAGTTCTTCAGGTAAAACTGCGTGTTTTGGGAGAGGACATGCTTACAGTCCTCGCTACAGCCTGCCGTGGTTGAGGCAGTTCGCTCCACGCGGGTAAACATTCTTATACAACAAGTTCAGTAGGGGAAGTGCCCGTTGTGTACACTGTGGGAGGAAAGCTGCTTGTGTTCCACCTGCAACTAAAGCAGAGCTCTTCCGATAAAACTGCGTGTTTTGGGAGACGAAATGCTTACAGTCCTACCTACTGCCTGCCATGGTTGAGGCAGTTCGCTCCACGCGGGTAAACATTCTTATACAACAAGTTCATTAGGGGAAGTGCCCGTTGTGTACACTGTGGGAGAAAAGCTGCTTGTGTTCCACCTGCACCTAAAGCAGAGTTCTTCCGATAAAACTGCGTGTTTTGGGAGAGGAAATGCTTACAGTCCTCCCTCCTGCCGGCCTTGGTTGAGACAGTTCGTTCCACATGGGAAACCCTGCATATAGAAGTTCATTCGAGGTAGAGCGCAAAGAGTACACAGTGGGAGAAATGCTGCTTGTGTTCCACCTGCAACTAAAGCAGAGTTCTTCGGGTAAAACTGCGTGTTTTGGGAGAGGAAGTGCTTGCAGTCCTCGCTTCAGCCTGCGGTGGTTTAGGCCTTTCACTCCACGCGGCACACCTTGCGTATAGAATTTCTTTCGGGCAAAGGACAATTGGGTACACTGTGGGAGAAAAGCTGCTTGTGTTCCACCTGCAACTAAAGCAGAGTTCTTCGGGTAAAGCTGCGTGTTTGGGGAGAGGACATGCTTACAGTCCTCCCTCCTGCCTTGGTTGAGACAGTTCTCTCCACATGGGAAACCCTGCATATGGAAGTTCATTAGAGGTAGAGCACAAAGAGTACACAGTGGGAGAAATGCTGCTTGTGTTCCACCTGCAACTATAGCAGAGTTCTTCAGGTAAAACTGCGTGATTTCGGAGAGGAAACTCTTTCGGGCAAAGGCCCATTGGGTACAGTGTGGGAGAAAAGCTGCTTGTGTTCCACCTGCAACTAAAGCAGAGTTCTTCGGGTAAAACTGCTTGTTTTGGGAGAGGAAATGCTTACAGGCCTCCCTACTGCCTGCCTTGGTTGAGACAGTTCGCTCCACGTGGGAAACCCTGCATATAGAAGTTCATTCATGGAAGAGCCCAAAGAGTTCATAGTGGGAGAAATGCTTCTTGTGTTCCACCTGCAACTAAAGCAGAGTTCTTCCATTAAAACTGCGTGTTTTGGGAGAGGAAACCCTTTCGGGTAAAGGCCCTTTGGTTACACTGTGGGAGAAAAGCTGCTTGTGTTCCACCTGCAACTAAAGCAGAGTTCTTCCGTTAAAACTGCGTGTTTTGGGAGAGGAAATGCTTACAGTCCTCCCTCCTGCCTGCCATGGTTGAGGCAGTTCGCTCCACGCAGGTAACCATTCTTATAGAACAAGTTCATTCGGGGAAGTGCCCGTTGTGTACACTGGGGGAGAAAAGCTGCTTGTGTTCCACCTGCAACTAAAGCAGAGTTCTTCGGGTAAAACTGCGTGTTTTGGGAGAGGAAATGCTTACAGGCCTCCCTACAGCCTGCCTTGGTTGAGACAGTTCGCTCCACGTGGGAAAACATTCTTATAGAACAAGTTCATTAGGGGAAGTGCCCGTTGTGTACACTGTGGGAGAAAAGCTGCTTGTGTTCCACCTGCAACTAAAGCAGAGTTCTTCGGGTAAAACTGCATGTTTTGGGAGAGGAAACCCTTTCGGGCAAGGACCAATTGGGAACACAGCGGGAGAAAAGCTGCTTGTGTTCCACCTGCAATTAAAGCAGAGTTCTTAGGGTAAAACTTCGTGTTGTGGGAGAGGAAATGCTTACACTCCTCCCTCCTGCCTGCCTTGGTTGAGACAGTTCGCTGCACATGGGAAACCCTGCATATGGAAGTTCATTCGAGGTAGAGCGCAAAAAGTACACAGTGGGAGAATTGCTGCTTGTGTTCCACCTGCAACTAAAGCAGAGTTCTTCGGGTAAAACTGCGTGTTTTGGGAGAGGAAACTCTTTCGGGCAAAGGCCCTTTGGGTACACTGTGGGAGAAAAGCTGCTTGTGTTCCACCTGCAACTAAAGCAGAGTTCTTCAGGTAAAACTGCGTGTTTTGGGAGAGGACATGCTTACAGTCCTCGCTACAGCCTGCCGTGGTTGAGGCAGTTCGCTCCACGCGGGTAAACATTCTTATACAACAAGTTCAGTAGGGGAAGTGCCCGTTGTGTACACTGTGGGAGGAAAGCTGCTTGTGTTCCACCTGCAACTAAAGCAGAGCTCTTCCGATAAAACTGCGTGTTTTGGGAGACGAAATGCTTGCAGTCCTACCTACTGCCTGCCATGGTTGAGGCAGTTCGCTCCACGCGGGTAAACATTCTTATACAACAAGTTCATTAGGGGAAGTGCCCGTTGTGTACACTGTGGGAGGAAAGCTGCTTGTGTTCCACCTGCACCTAAAGCAGAGTTCTTCCGATAAAACTGCGTGTTTTGGGAGAGGAAATGCTTACAGTCCTCCCTCCTGCCGGCCTTGGTTGAGACAGTTCGTTCCACATGGGAAACCCTGCATATAGAAGTTCATTCGAGGTAGAGCGCAAAGAGTACACAGTGGGAGAAATGCTGCTTGTGTTCCACCTGCAACTAAAGCAGAGTTCTTCGGGTAAAACTGCGTGTTTTGGGAGAGGAAGTGCTTGCAGTCCTCGCTTCAGCCTGCGGTGGTTTAGGCCTTTCACTCCACGCGGCACACCTTGCGTATAGAATTTCTTTCGGGCAAAGGACAATTGGGTACACTGTGGGAGAAAAGCTGCTTGTGTTCCACCTGCAACTAAAGCAGAGTTCTTCGGGTAAAGCTGCGTGTTTGGGGAGAGGACATGCTTACAGTCCTCCCTCCTGCCTTGGTTGAGACAGTTCTCTCCACATGGGAAACCCTGCATATGGAAGTTCATTAGAGGTAGAGCACAAAGAGTACACAGTGGGAGAAATGCTGCTTGTGTTCCACCTGCAACTATAGCAGAGTTCTTCAGGTAAAACTGCGTGATTTCAGAGAGGAAACTCTTTCGGGCAAAGGCCCATTGGGTACAGTGTGGGAGAAAAGCTGCTTGTGTTCCACCTGCAACTAAAGCAGAGTTCTTCGGGTAAAACTGCTTGTTTTGGGAGAGGAAATGCTTACAGGCCTCCCTACTGCCTGCCTTGGTTGAGACAGTTCGCTCCACGTGGGAAACCCTGCATATAGAAGTTCATTCATGGAAGAGCCCAAAGAGTTCATAGTGGGAGAAATGCTTCTTGTGTTCCACCTGCAACTAAAGCAGAGTTCTTCCATTAAAACTGCGTGTTTTGGGAGAGGAAACCCTTTCGGGTAAAGGCCCTTTGGTTACACTGTGGGAGAAAAGCTGCTTGTGTTCCACCTGCAACTAAAGCAGAGTTCTTCAGGTAAAACTGCGTGTTTTGGGAGAGGACATGCTTACAGTCCTCCCTCCTGCCTTGGTTGAGACAGTTCTCTCCACATGGGAAACCCTGCATATGGAAGTTCATTAGAGGTAGAGCACAAAGTGTACACAGTGGGAGAAATGCTGCTTGTGTTCCACCTGCAACTATAGCAGAGTTCTTCAGGTAAAACTGCGTGATTTCGGAGAGGAAACTCTTTCGGGCAAAGGCCCATTGGGTACAGTGTGGGAGAAAAGCTGCTTGTGTTCCACCTGCAACTAAAGCAGAGTTCTTCGGGTAAAACTGCTTGTTTTGGGAGAGGAAATGCTTACAGGCCTCCCTACTGCCTGCCTTGGTTGAGACAGTTCGCTCCACGTGGGAAACCCTGCATATAGAAGTTCATTCATGGAAGAGCCCAAAGAGTTCATAGTGGGAGAAATGCTTCTTGTGTTCCACCTGCAACTAAAGCAGAGTTCTTCCATTAAAACTGCGTGGTTTGGGAGAGGAAACCCTTTCGGGTAAAGGCCCTTTGGTTACACTGTGGGAGAAAAGCTGCTTGTGTTCCACCTGCAACTAAAGCAGAGTTCTTCCGTTAAAACTGCGTGTTTTGGGAGAGGAAATGCTTACAGTCCTCCCTCCTGCCTGCCATGGTTGAGGCAGTTCGCTCCACGCGGGTAACCATTCTTATAGAACAAGTTCATTCGGGGAAGTGCCCGTTGTGTACACTGTGGGAGAAAAGCTGCTTGTGTTCCACCTGCAACTAAAGCAGAGTTCTTCGGGTAAAACTGCGTGTTTTGGGAGAGGAAATGCTTACAGGCCTCCCTACAGCCTGCCTTGGTTGAGACAGTTCGCTCCACGTGGGAAAACATTCTTAAAGAACAAGTTCATTAGGGGAAGTGCCCGTTGTGTACACTGTGGGAGAAAAGCTGCTTGTGTTCCACCTGCAACTAAAGCAGAGTTCTTCGGGTAAAACTGCATGTTTTGGGAGAGGAAACCCTTTCGGGCAAGGACCAATTGGGAACACAGCGGGAGAAAAGCTGCTTGTGTTCCACCTGCAATTAAAGCAGAGTTCTTAGGGTAAAACTTCGTGTTGTGGGAGAGGAAATGCTTACACTCCTCCCTCCTGCCTGCCTTGGTTGAGACAGTTCGCTCCACATGGGAAACCCTGCATATGGAAGTTCATTCGAGGTAGAGCGCAAAAAGTACACAGTGGGAGAATTGCTGCTTGTGTTCCACCTGCAACTAAAGCAGAGTTCTTCGGGTAAAACTGCGTGTTTTGGGTGAGGAAACTCTTTCGGGCAAAGGCCCTTTGGGTACACTGTGGGAGAAAAGCTGCTTGTGTTCCACCTGCAACTAAAGCAGAGTTCTTCAGGTAAAACTGCGTGTTTTGGGAGAGGACATGCTTACAGTCCTCGCTACAGCCTGCCGTGGTTGAGGCAGTTCGCTCCACGCGGGTAAACATTCTTATACAACAAGTTCAGTAGGGGAAGTGCCCGTTGTGTACACTGTGGGAGGAAAGCTGCTTGTGTTCCACCTGCAACTAAAGCAGAGCTCTTCCGATAAAACTGCGTGTTTTGGGAGACGAAATGCTTACAGTCCTACCTACTGCCTGCCATGGTTGAGGCAGTTCGCTCCACGCGAGTAAACATTCTTATACAACAAGTTCATTAGGGGAAGTGCCCGTTGTGTACACTGTGGGAGAAAAGCTGCTTGTGTTCCACCTGCACCTAAAGCAGAGTTCTTCCGATAAAACTGCGTGTTTTGGGAGAGGAAATGCTTACAGTCCTCCCTCCTGCCGGCCTTGGTTGAGACAGTTCGTTCCACATGGGAAACCCTGCATATAGAAGTTCATTCGAGGTAGAGCGCAAAGAGTACACAGTGGGAGAAATGCTGCTTGTGTTCCACCTGCAACTAAAGCAGAGTTCTTCGGGTAAAACTGCGTGTTTTGGGAGAGGAAGTGCTTGCAGTCCTCGCTTCAGCCTGCGGTGGTTTAGGCCTTTCACTCCACGCGGCACACCTTGCGTATAGAATTTCTTTCGGGCAAAGGACAATTGGGTACACTGTGGGAGAAAAGCTGCTTGTGTTCCACCTGCAACTAAAGCAGAGTTCTTCGGGTAAAGCTGCGTGTTTGGGGAGAGGACATGCTTACAGTCCTCCCTCCTGCCTTGGTTGAGACAGTTCTCTCCACATGGGAAACCCTGCATATGGAAGTTCATTAGAGGTAGAGCACAAAGAGTACACAGTGGGAGAAATGCTGCTTGTGTTCCACCTGCAACTATAGCAGAGTTCTTCAGGTAAAACTGCGTGATTTCGGAGAGGAAACTCTTTCGGGCAAAGGCCCATTGGGTACAGTGTGGGAGAAAAGCTGCTTGTGTTCCACCTGCAACTAAAGCAGAGTTCTTCGGGTAAAACTGCTTGTTTTGGGAGAGGAAATGCTTACAGGCCTCCCTACTGCCTGCCTTGGTTGAGACAGTTCGCTCCACGTGGGAAACCCTGCATATAGAAGTTCATTCATGGAAGAGCCCAAAGAGTTCATAGTGGGAGAAATGCTTCTTGTGTTCCACCTGCAACTAAAGCAGAGTTCTTCCATTAAAACTGCGTGGTTTGGGAGAGGAAACCCTTTCGGGTAAAGGCCCTTTGGTTACACTGTGGGAGAAAAGCTGCTTGTGTTCCACCTGCAACTAAAGCAGAGTTCTTCCGTTAAAACTGCGTGTTTTGGGAGAGGAAATGCTTACAGTCCTCCCTCCTGCCTGCCATGGTTCAGGCAGTTCGCTCCACGCGGGTAACCATTCTTATAGAACAAGTTCATTCGGGGAAGTGCCCGTTGTGTACACTGGGGGAGAAAAGCTGCTTGTGTTCCACCTGCAACTAAAGCAGAGTTCTTCGGGTAAAACTGCGTGTTTTGGGAGAGGAAATGCTTACAGGCCTCCCTACAGCCTGCCTTGGTTGAGACAGTTCGCTCCACGTGGGAAAACATTCTTATAGAACAAGTTCATTAGGGGAAGTGCCCGTTGTGTACACTGTGGGAGAAAAGCTGCTTGTGTTCCACCTGCAACTAAAGCAGAGTTCTTCGGGTAAAACTGCATGTTTTGGGAGAGGAAACCCTTTCGGGCAAGGACCAATTGGGAACACAGCGGGAGGAAAGCTGCTTGTGTTCCACCTGCAATTAAAGCAGAGTTCTTAGGGTAAAACTTCGTGTTGTGGGAGAGGAAATGCTTACACTCCTCCCTCCTGCCTGCCTTGGTTGAGACAGTTCGCTCCACATGGGAAACCCTGCATATGGAAGTTCATTCGAGGTAGAGCGTAAAAAGTACACAGTGGGAGAATTGCTGCTTGTGTTCCACCTGCAACTAAAGCAGAGTTCTTCGGGTAAAACTGCGTGTTTTGGGAGAGGAAACTCTTTCGGGCAAAGGCCCTTTGGGTACAC
Organism: Hyperoodon ampullatus; assembly: GCF_949752795.1. Lineage (NCBI taxonomy): Eukaryota > Metazoa > Chordata > Mammalia > Artiodactyla > Ziphiidae > Hyperoodon > Hyperoodon ampullatus. The sequence goes on from NW_027641084.1 coordinate 569,294, forward strand.
TGTGGGAGAAAAGCTGCTTGTGTTCCACCTGCAACTAAAGCAGAGTTCTTCAGGTAAAACTGCGCGTTTTGGGAGAGGACATGCTTACAGTCCTCGCTACAGCCTGCCGTGGTTGAGGCAGTTCGCTCCACGCGGGTAAACATTCTTATACAACAAGTTCAGTAGGGGAAGTGCCCGTTGTGTACACTGTGGGAGGAAAGCTGCTTGTGTTCCACCTGCAACTAAAGCAGAGCTCTTCCGATAAAACTGCGTGTTTTGGGAGACGAAATGCTTGCAGTCCTACCTACTGCCTGCCATGGTTGAGGCAGTTCGCTCCACGCGGGTAAACATTCTTATACAACAAGTTCATTAGGGGAAGTGCCCGTTGTGTACACTGTGGGAGGAAAGCTGCTTGTGTTCCACCTGCACCTAAAGCAGAGTTCTTCCGATAAAACTGCGTGTTTTGGGAGAGGAAATGCTTACAGTCCTCCCTCCTGCCGGCCTTGGTTGAGACAGTTCGTTCCACATGGGAAACCCTGCATATAGAAGTTCATTCGAGGTAGAGCGCAAAGAGTACACAGTGGGAGAAATGCTGCTTGTGTTCCACCTGCAACTAAAGCAGAGTTCTTCGGGTAAAACTGCGTGTTTTGGGAGAGGAAGTGCTTGCAGTCCTCGCTTCAGCCTGCGGTGGTTTAGGCCTTTCACTCCACGCGGCACACCTTGCGTATAGAATTTCTTTCGGGCAAAGGACAATTGGGTACACTGTGGGAGAAAAGCTGCTTGTGTTCCACCTGCAACTAAAGCAGAGTTCTTCGGGTAAAGCTGCGTGTTTGGGGAGAGGACATGCTTACAGTCCTCCCTCCTGCCTTGGTTGAGACAGTTCTCTCCACATGGGAAACCCTGCATATGGAAGTTCATTAGAGGTAGAGCACAAAGAGTACACAGTGGGAGAAATGCTGCTTGTGTTCCACCTGCAACTATAGCAGAGTTCTTCAGGTAAAACTGCGTGATTTCGGAGAGGAAACTCTTTCGGGCAAAGGCCCATTGGGTACAGTGTGGGAGAAAAGCTGCTTGTGTTCCACCTGCAACTAAAGCAGAGTTCTTCGGGTAAAACTGCTTGTTTTGGGAGAGGAAATGCTTACAGGCCTCCCTACTGCCTGCCTTGGTTGAGACAGTTCGCTCCACGTGGGAAACCCTGCATATAGAAGTTCATTCATGGAAGAGCCCAAAGAGTTCATAGTGGGAGAAATGCTTCTTGTGTTCCACCTGCAACTAAAGCAGAGTTCTTCCATTAAAACTGCGTGGTTTGGGAGAGGAAACCCTTTCGGGTAAAGGCCCTTTGGTTACACTGTGGGAGAAAAGCTGCTTGTGTTCCACCTGCAACTAAAGCAGAGTTCTTCCGTTAAAACTGCGTGTTTTGTGAGAGGAAATGCTTACAGTCCTCCCTCCTGCCTGCCATGGTTGAGGCAGTTCGCTCCACGCGGGTAACCATTCTTATAGAACAAGTTCATTCGGGGAAGTGCCCGTTGTGTACACTGGGGGAGAAAAGCTGCTTGTGTTCCACCTGCAACTAAAGCAGAGTTCTTCGGGTAAAACTGCGTGTTTTGGGAGAGGAAATGCTTACAGGCCTCCCTACAGCCTGCCTTGTTTGAGACAGTTCGCTCCACGTGGGAAAACATTCTTATAGAACAAGTTCATTAGGGGAAGTGCCCGTTGTGTACACTGTGGGAGAAAAGCTGCTTGTGTTCCACCTGCAACTAAAGCAGAGTTCTTCGGGTAAAACTGCATGTTTTGGGAGAGGAAACCCTTTCGGGCAAGGACCAATTGGGAACACAGCGGGAGAAAAGCTGCTTGTGTTCCACCTGCAATTAAAGCAGAGTTCTTAGGGTAAAACTTCGTGTTGTGGGAGAGGAAATGCTTACACTCCTCCCTCCTGCCTGCCTTGGTTGAGACAGTTCGCTCCACATGGGAAACCCTGTTATGGAAGTTCATTCAAGGTAGAGCGCAAAAAGTACACAGTGGGAGAATTGCTGCTTGTGTTCCACCTGCAACTAAAGCAGAGTTCTTCGGGTAAAACTGCGTGTTTTGGGAGAGGAAACTCTTTCGGGCAAAGGACAATTGGGTACACTGTGGGAGAAAAGCTGCTTGTGTTCCACCTGCAACTAAAGCAGAGTTCTTCAGGTAAAACTGCGTGTTTTGGGAGAGGACATGCTTACAGTCCTCGCTACAGCCTGCCGTGGTTGAGGCAGTTCGCTCCACGCGGGTAAACATTCTTATACAACAAGTTCAGTAGGGGAAGTGCCCGTTGTGTACACTGTGGGAGGAAAGCTGCTTGTGTTCCACCTGCAACTAAAGCAGAGCTCTTCCGATAAAACTGCGTGTTTTGGGAGACGAAATGCTTACAGTCCTACCTACTGCCTGCCATGGTTGAGGCAGTTCGCTCCACGCGGGTAAACATTCTTATACAACAAGTTCATTAGGGGAAGTGCCCGTTTACAGTCCTACCTACAGCCAGCCTGTGGTTTAGGCCTTTCACTCCACGCGGCACACCTTGCGTATAGAATTTCTTTCGGGCAAAGGACAATTGGGTACACTGTGGGAGAAAAGCTGCTTGTGTTCCACCTGCAACTAAAGCAGAGTTCTTCGGGTAAAGCTGCGTGTTTGGGGAGAGGACATGCTTACAGTCCTCCCTCCTGCCTTGGTTGAGACAGTTCTCTCCACATGGGAAACCCTGCATATGGAAGTTCATTAGAGGTAGAGCACAAAGAGTACACAGTGGGAGAAATGCTGCTTGTGTTCCACCTGCAACTATAGCAGAGTTCTTCAGGTAAAACTGCGTGATTTCGGAGAGGAAACTCTTTCGGGCAAAGGCCCATTGGGTACAGTGTGGGAGAAAAGCTGCTTGTGTTCCACCTGCAACTAAAGCAGAGTTCTTCGGGTAAAACTGCTTGTTTTGGGAGAGGAAATGCTTACAGGCCTCCCTACTGCCTGCCTTGGTTGAGACAGTTCGCTCCACGTGGGAAACCCTGCATATAGAAGTTCATTCATGGAAGAGCCCAAAGAGTTCATAGTGGGAGAAATGCTTCTTGTGTTCCACCTGCAACTAAAGCAGAGTTCTTCCATTAAAACTGCGTGATTTGGGAGAGGAAACTCTTTCGGGTAAAGGCCCTTTGGTTACACTGTGGGAGAAAAGCTGCTTGTGTTCCACCTGCAACTAAAGCAGAGTTCTTCCGTTACAACTGCGTGTTTTGGGAGAGGAAATGCTTACAGTCCTCCCTCCTGCCTGCCATGGTTGAGGCAGTTCGCTCCACGCGGGTAACCATTCTTATAGAACAAGTTCATTCGGGGAAGTGCCCGTTGTGTACACTGGGGGAGAAAAGCTGCTTGTGTTCCACCTGCAACTAAAGCAGAGTTCTTCGGGTAAAACTGCGTGTTTTGGGAGAGGAAATGCTTACAGGCCTCCCTACAGCCTGCCTTGGTTGAGACAGTTCGCTCCACGTGGGAAAACATTCTTATAGAACAAGTTCATTCGGGGAAGTGCCCGTTGTGTACACTGTGGGAGAAAAGCTGCTTGTGTTCCACCTGCAACTAAAGCAGAGTTCTTCGGGTAAAACTGCGTGTTTTGGGAGAGGAAACCCTTTCGGGCAAAGGCCAATTGGGAAAACAGCGGGAGAAAAGCTGCTTGTGTTCCACCTGCAATTAAAGCAGAGTTCTTAGGGTAAAACTTCGTGTTGTGGGAGAGGAAATGCTTACACTCCTCCCTCCTGCCTGCCTTGGTTGAGACAGTTCGCTCCACATGGGAAACCCTGCATATGGAAGTTCATTCGAGGTAGAGGGCAAAAAGTACACAGTGGGAGAATTGCTGCTTGTGTTCCACCTGCAACTAAAGCAGAGTTCTTCGGGTAAAACTGCGTGTTTTGGGAGAGGAAACTCTTTCGGGCAAAGGCCCTTTGGGTACACTGTGGGAGAAAAGCTGCTTGTGTTCCACCTGCAACTAAAGCAGAGTTCTTCGGGTAAAGCTGCGTGTTTTGGGAGAGGAAATGCTTACAGTCCTCCCTCCTGCCTTGGTTGAGACAGTTCTCTCCACATGGGAAACCCTGCATATGGAAGTTCATTAGAGGTAGAGCACAAAGTGTACACAGTGGGAGAAATGCTGCTTGTGTTCCACCTGCAACTATAGCAGAGTTCTTCAGGTAAAACTGCGTGATTTCGGAGAGGAAACTCTTTCGGGCAAAGGCCCATTGGGTACAGTGTGGGAGAAAAGCTGCTTGTGGTCCACCTGCAACTAAAGCAGAGTTCTTCGGGTAAAACTGCTTGTTTTGGGAGAGGAAATGCTTACAGGCCTCCCTACTGCCTGCCTTGGTTGAGACAGTTCGCTCCACGTGGGAAACCCTGCATATAGAAGTTCATTCATGGAAGAGCCCAAAGAGTTCATAGTGGGAGAAATGCTTCTTGTGTTCCACCTGCAACTAAAGCAGAGTTCTTCCATTAAAACTGCGTGGTTTGGGAGAGGAAACCCTTTCGGGTAAAGGCCCTTTGGTTACACTGTGGGAGAAAAGCTGCTTGTGTTCCACCTGCAACTAAAGCAGAGTTCTTCCGTTAAAACTGCGTGTTTTGGGAGAGGAAATGCTTACAGTCCTCCCTCCTGCCTGCCATGGTTGAGGCAGTTCGCTCCACGCGGGTAACCATTCTTATAGAACAAGTTCATTCGGGGAAGTGCCCGTTGTGTACACTGTGGGAGAAAAGCTGCTTGTGTTCCACCTGCAACTAAAGCAGAGTTCTTCGGGTAAAACTGCGTGTTTTGGGAGAGGAAATGCTTACAGGCCTCCCTACAGCCTGCCTTGGTTGAGACAGTTCGCTCCACGTGGGAAAACATTCTTATAGAACAAGTTCATTAGGGGAAGTGCCCGTTGTGTACACTGTGGGAGAAAAGCTGCTTGTGTTCCACCTGCACCTAAAGCAGAGTTCTTCCGATAAAACTGCGTGTTTTGGGAGAGGAAATGCTTACAGTCCTCCCTCCTGCCGGCCTTGGTTGAGACAGTTCGTTCCACATGGGAAAACCTGCATATAGAAGTTCATTCGGGGTAGTGCGCAAAGAGTACACAGTGGGAGAAATGCTGCTTGTGTTCCACCTGCAACTAAAGCAGAGTTCTTCGGGTAAAACTGCGTGTTTTGGGAGAGGAAGTGCTTACAGTCCTCACTTCAGCCTGCGGTTGTTTAGGCCTTTCACTCCACGCGGCACACCTTGCGTATAGAATTTCTTTCGGGCAAAGGACAATTGGGTACACTGTGGGAGAAAAGCTGCTTGTGTTCCACCTGCAACTGAAGCAGAGTTCTTCGGGTAAAACTGCGTGTTTGGGGAGAGGAAATGCTTACAGGCCTCCCTACAGCCTGCCTTGGTTGAGACAGTTCGCTCCACGAGGGAAAACATTCTTATAGAACAAGTTCATTCGGGGAAGTGCCCGTTGTGTACACTGTGGGAGAAAAGCTGCTTGTGTTCCACCTGCAACTAAAGCAGAGTTCTTCGGGTAAAACTGCATGTTTTGGGAGAGGAAACCCTTTCGGGCAAGGACCAATTGGGAACACAGCGGGGGAAAAGCTGCTTGTGTTCCACCTGCAATTAAAGCAGAGTTCTTAGGGTAAAACTTCGTGTTGTGGGAGAGGAAATGCTTACACTCCTCCCTCCTGCCTGCCTTGGTTGAGACAGTTCGCTCCACATGGGAAACCCTGCATATGGAAGTTCATTCGAGGTAGAGCGCAAAAAGTACACAGTGGGAGAATTGCTGCTTGTGTTCCACCTGCAACTAAAGCAGAGTTCTTCGGGTAAAACTGCGTGTTTTGGGAGAGGAAACTCTTTCGGGCAAAGGCCCTTTGGGTACACTGTGGGAGAAAAGCTGCTTGTGTTCCACCTGCAACTAAAGCAGAGTTCTTCAGGTAAAACTGCGTGTTTTGGGAGAGGACATGCTTACAGTCCTCGCTACAGCCTGCCGTGGTCGAGGCAGTTCGCTCCACGTGGGTAAACATTCTTATACAACAAGTTCAGTAGGGGAAGTGCCCGTTGTGTACACTGTGGGAGGAAAGCTGCTTGTGTTCCACCTGCAACTAAAGCAGAGCTCTTCCGATAAAACTGCGTGTTTTGGGAGACGAAATGCTTACAGTCCTACCTACTGCCTGCCATGGTTGAGGCAGTTCGCTCCACGCGGGTAAACATTCTTATACAACAAGTTCATTAGGGGAAGTGCCCGTTGTGTACACTGTGGGAGAAAAGCTGCTTGTGTTCCACCTGCACCTAAAGCAGAGTTCTTCCGATAAAACTGCGTGTTTTGGGAGAGGAAATGCTTACAGTCCTCCCTCCTGCCGGCCTTGGTTGAGACAGTTCGTTCCACATGGGAAACCCTGCATATAGAAGTTCATTCGAGGTAGAGCGCAAAGAGTACACAGTGGGAGAAATGCTGCTTGTGTTCCACCTGCAACTAAAGCAGAGTTCTTCGGGTAAAACTGCGTGTTTTGGGAGAGGAAGTGCTTGCAGTCCTCGCTTCAGCCTGCGGTGGTTTAGGCCTTTCACTCCACGCGGCACACCTTGCGTATAGAATTTCTTTCGGGCAAAGGACAATTGGGTACACTGTGGGAGAAAAGCTGCTTGTGTTCCACCTGCAACTAAAGCAGAGTTCTTCGGGTAAAGCTGCGTGTTTGGGGAGAGGACATGCTTACAGTCCTCCCTCCTGCCTTGGTTGAGACAGTTCTCTCCACATGGGAAACCCTGCATATGGAAGTTCATTAGAGGTAGAGCACAAAGAGTACACAGTGGGAGAAATGCTGCTTGTGTTCCACCTGCAACTATAGCAGAGTTCTTCAGGTAAAACTGCGTGATTTCGGAGAGGAAACTCTTTCGGGCAAAGGCCCATTGGGTACAGTGTGGGAGAAAAGCTGCTTGTGTTCCACCTGCAACTAAAGCAGAGTTCTTCGGGTAAAACTGCTTGTTTTGGGAGAGGAAATGCTTACAGGCCTCCCTACTGCCTGCCTTGGTTGAGACAGTTCGCTCCACGTGGGAAACCCTGCATATAGAAGTTCATTCATGGAAGAGCCCAAAGAGTTCATAGTGGGAGAAATGCTTCTTGTGTTCCACCTGCAACTAAAGCAGAGTTCTTCCATTAAAACTGCGTGGTTTGGGAGAGGAAACCCTTTCGGGTAAAGGCCCTTTGGTTACACTGTGGGAGAAAAGCTGCTTGTGTTCCACCTGCAACTAAAGCAGAGTTCTTCCGTTAAAACTGCGTGTTTTGGGAGAGGAAATGCTTACAGTCCTCCCTCCTGCCTGCCATGGTTGAGGCAGTTCGCTCCACGCGGGTAACCATTCTTATAGAACAAGTTCATTCGGGGAAGTGCCCGTTGTGTACACTGGGGGAGAAAAGCTGCTTGTGTTCCACCTGCAACTAAAGCAGAGTTCTTCGGGTAAAACTGCGTGTTTTGGGAGAGGAAATGCTTACAGGCCTCCCTACAGCCTGCCTTGGTTGAGACAGTTCGCTCCACGTGGGAAAACATTCTTATAGAACAAGTTCATTAGGGGAAGTGCCCGTTGTGTACACTGTGGGAGAAAAGCTGCTTGTGTTCCACCTGCAACTAAAGCAGAGTTCTTCGGGTAAAACTGCATGTTTTGGGAGAGGAAACCCTTTCGGGCAAGGACCAATTGGGAACACAGCGGGAGAAAAGCTGCTTGTGTTCCACCTGCAATTAAAGCAGAGTTCTTAGGGTAAAACTTCGTGTTGTGGGAGAGGAAATGCTTACACTCCTCCCTCCTGCCTGCCTTGGTTGAGACAGTTCGCTCCACATGGGAAACCCTGTTATGGAAGTTCATTCAAGGTAGAGCGCAAAAAGTACACAGTGGGAGAATTGTTGCTTGTGTTCCACCTGCAACTAAAGCAGAGTTCTTCGGGTAAAACTGCGTGTTTTGGGAGAGGAAACTCTTTCGGGCAAAGGACAATTGGGTACACTGTGGGAGAAAAGCTGCTTGTGTTCCACCTGCAACTAAAGCAGAGTTCTTCAGGTAAAACTGCGTGTTTTGGGAGAGGACATGCTTACAGTCCTCGCTACAGCCTGCCGTGGTTGAGGCAGTTCGCTCCACGCGGGTAAACATTCTTATACAACAAGTTCAGTAGGGGAAGTGCCCGTTGTGTACACTGTGGGAGGAAAGCTGCTTGTGTTCCACCTGCAACTAAAGCAGAGCTCTTCCGATAAAACTGCGTGTTTTGGGAGACGAAATGCTTACAGTCCTACCTACTGCCTGCCATGGTTGAGGCAGTTCGCTCCACGCGGGTAAACATTCTTATACAACAAGTTCATTAGGGGAAGTGCCCGTTTACAGTCCTACCTACAGCCAGCCTGTGGTTTAGGCCTTTCACTCCACGCGGCACACCTTGCGTATAGAATTTCTTTCGGGCAAAGGACAATTGGGTACACTGTGGGAGAAAAGCTGCTTGTGTTCCACCTGCAACTAAAGCAGAGTTCTTCGGGTAAAGCTGCGTGTTTGGGGAGAGGACATGCTTACAGTCCTCCCTCCTGCCTTGGTTGAGACAGTTCTCTCCACATGGGAAACCCTGCATATGGAAGTTCATTAGAGGTAGAGCACAAAGAGTACACAGTGGGAGAAATGCTGCTTGTGTTCCACCTGCAACTATAGCAGAGTTCTTCAGGTAAAACTGCGTGATTTCGGAGAGGAAACTCTTTCGGGCAAAGGCCCATTGGGTACAGTGTGGGAGAAAAGCTGCTTGTGTTCCACCTGCAACTAAAGCAGAGTTCTTCGGGTAAAACTGCTTGTTTTGGGAGAGGAAATGCTTACAGGCCTCCCTACTGCCTGCCTTGGTTGAGACAGTTCGCTCCACGTGGGAAACCCTGCATATAGAAGTTCATTCATGGAAGAGCCCAAAGAGTTCATAGTGGGAGAAATGCTTCTTGTGTTCCACCTGCAACTAAAGCAGAGTTCTTCCATTAAAACTGCGTGGTTTGGGAGAGGAAACTCTTTCGGGTAAAGGCCCTTTGGTTACACTGTGGGAGAAAAGCTGCTTGTGTTCCACCTGCAACTAAAGCAGAGTTCTTCCGTTAAAACTGCGTGTTTTGGGAGAGGAAATGCTTACAGTCCTCCCTCCTGCCTGCCATGGTTGAGGCAGTTCGCTCCACGCGGGTAACCATTCTTATAGAACAAGTTCATTCGGGGAAGTGCCCGTTGTGTACACTGGGGGAGAAAAGCTGCTTGTGTTCCACCTGCAACTAAAGCAGAGTTCTTCGGGTAAAACTGCGTGTTTTGGGAGAGGAAATGCTTACAGGCCTCCCTACAGCCTGCCTTGGTTGAGACAGTTCGCTCCACGTGGGAAAACATTCTTATAGAACAAGTTCATTCGGGGAAGTGCCCGTTGTGTACACTGTGGGAGAAAAGCTGCTTGTGTTCCACCTGCAACTAAAGCAGAGTTCTTCGGGTAAAACTGCGTGTTTTGGGAGAGGAAACCCTTTCGGGCAAAGGCCAATTGGGAAAACAGCGGGAGAAAAGCTGCTTGTGTTCCACCTGCAATTAAAGCAGAGTTCTTAGGGTAAAACTTCGTGTTGTGGGAGAGGAAATGCTTACACTCCTCCCTCCTGCCTGCCTTGGTTGAGACAGTTCGCTCCACATGGGAAACCCTGCATATGGAAGTTCATTCGAGGTAGAGGGCAAAAAGTACACAGTGGGAGAATTGCTGCTTGTGTTCCACCTGCAACTAAAGCAGAGTTCTTCGGGTAAAACTGCGTGTTTTGGGAGAGGAAACTCTTTCGGGCAAAGGCCCTTTGGGTACACTGTGGGAGAAAAGCTGCTTGTGTTCCACCTGCAACTAAAGCAGAGTTCTTCGGGTAAAGCTGCGTGTTTTGGGAGAGGAAATGCTTACAGTCCTCCCTCCTGCCTTGGTTGAGACAGTTCTCTCCACATGGGAAACCCTGCATATGGAAGTTCATTAGAGGTAGAGCACAAAGTGTACACAGTGGGAGAAATGCTGCTTGTGTTCCACCTGCAACTATAGCAGAGTTCTTCAGGTAAAACTGCGTGATTTCGGAGAGGAAACTCTTTCGGGCAAAGGCCCATTGGGTACAGTGTGGGAGAAAAGCTGCTTGTGTTCCACCTGCAACTAAAGCAGAGTTCTTCGGGTAAAACTGCTTGTTTTGGGAGAGGAAATGCTTACAGGCCTGCCTACTGCCTGCCTTGGTTGAGACAGTTCGCTCCACGTGGGAAACCCTGCATATAGAAGTTCATTCATGGAAGAGCCCAAAGAGTTCATAGTGGGAGAAATGCTTCTTGTGTTCCACCTGCAACTAAAGCAGAGTTCTTCCATTAAAACTGCGTGGTTTGGGAGAGGAAACCCTTTCGGGTAAAGGCCCTTTGGTTACACTGTGGGAGAAAAGCTGCTTGTGTTCCACCTGCAACTAAAGCAGAGTTCTTCCGTTAAAACTGCGTGTTTTGGGAGAGGAAATGCTTACAGTCCTCCCTCCTGCCTGCCATGGTTGAGGCAGTTCGCTCCACGCGGGTAACCATTCTTATAGAACAAGTTCATTCGGGGAAGTGCCCGTTGTGTACACTGTGGGAGAAAAGCTGCTTGTGTTCCACCTGCAACTAAAGCAGAGTTCTTCGGGTAAAACTGCGTGTTTTGGGAGAGGAAATGCTTACAGGCCTCCCTACAGCCTGCCTTGGTTGAGACAGTTCGCTCCACGTGGGAAAACATTCTTATAGAACAAGTTCATTAGGGGAAGTGCCCGTTGTGTACACTGTGGGAGAAAAGCTGCTTGTGTTCCACCTGCACCTAAAGCAGAGTTCTTCCGATAAAACTGCGTGTTTTGGGAGAGGAAATGCTTACAGTCCTCCATCCTGCCGGCCTTGGTTGAGACAGTTCGTTCCACATGGGAAAACCTGCATATAGAAGTTCATTCGGGGTAGTGCGCAAAGAGTACACAGTGGGAGAAATGCTGCTTGTGTTCCACCTGCAACTAAAGCAGAGTTCTTCGGGTAAAACTGCGTGTTTTGGGAGAGGAAGTGCTTACAGTCCTCACTTCAGCCTGCGGTGGTTTAGGCCTTTCACTCCACGCGGCACACCTTGCGTATAGAATTTCTTTCGGGCAAAGGACAATTGGGTACACTGTGGGAGAAAAGCTGCTTGTGTTCCACCTGCAACTGAAGCAGAGTTCTTCGGGTAAAACTGCGTGTTTGGGGAGAGGAAATGCTTACAGGCCTCCCTACAGCCTGCCTTGGTTGAGACAGTTCGCTCCACGAGGGAAAACATTCTTATAGAACAAGTTCATTCGGGGAAGTGCCCGTTGTGTACACTGTGGGAGAAAAGCTGCTTGTGTTCCACCTGCAACTAAAGCAGAGTTCTTCGGGTAAAACTGCATGTTTTGGGAGAGGAAACCCTTTCGGGCAAGGACCAATTGGGAACACAGCGGGGGAAAAGCTGCTTGTGTTCCACCTGCAATTAAAGCAGAGTTCTTAGGGTAAAACTTCGTGTTGTGGGAGAGGAAATGCTTACACTCCTCCCTCCTGCCTGCCTTGGTTGAGACAGTTCGCTCCACATGGGAAACCCTGCATATGGAAGTTCATTCGAGGTAGAGCGCAAAAAGTACACAGTGGGAGAATTGCTGCTTGTGTTCCACCTGCAACTAAAGCAGAGTTCTTCGGGTAAAACTGCGTGTTTTGGGAGAGGAAACTCTTTCGGGCAAAGGCCCTTTGGGTACACTGTGGGAGAAAAGCTGCTTGTGTTCCACCTGCAACTAAAGCAGAGTTCTTCAGGTAAAACTGCGTGTTTTGGGAGAGGACATGCTTACAGTCCTCGCTACAGCCTGCCGTGGTCGAGGCAGTTCGCTCCACGCGGGTAAACATTCTTATACAACAAGTTCAGTAGGGGAAGTGCCCGTTGTGTACACTGTGGGAGGAAAGCTGCTTGTGTTCCACCTGCAACTAAAGCAGAGCTCTTCCGATAAAACTGCGTGTTTTGGGAGACGAAATGCTTACAGTCCTACCTACTGCCTGCCATGGTTGAGGCAGTTCGCTCCACGCGGGTAAACATTCTTATACAACAAGTTCATTAGGGGAAGTGCCCGTTGTGTACACTGTGGGAGAAAAGCTGCTTGTGTTCCACCTGCACCTAAAGCAGAGTTCTTCCGATAAAACTGCGTGTTTTGGGAGAGGAAATGCTTACAGTCCTCCCTCCTGCCGGCCTTGGTTGAGACAGTTCGTTCCACATGGGAAACCCTGCATATAGAAGTTCATTCGAGGTAGAGCGCAAAGAGTACAGAGTGGGAGAAATGCTGCTTGTGTTCCACCTGCAACTAAAGCAGAGTTCTTCGGGTAAAACTGCGTGTTTTGGGAGAGGAAGTGCTTGCAGTCCTCGCTTCAGCCTGCGGTGGTTTAGGCCTTTCACTCCACGCGGCACACCTTGCGTATAGAATTTCTTTCGGGCAAAGGACAATTGGGTACACTGTGGGAGAAAAGCTGCTTGTGTTCCACCTGCAACTAAAGCAGAGTTCTTCGGGTAAAGCTGCGTGTTTGGGGAGAGGACATGCTTACAGTCCTCCCTCCTGCCTTGGTTGAGACAGTTCTCTCCACATGGGAAACCCTGCATATGGAAGTTCATTAGAGGTAGAGCACAAAGAGTACACAGTGGGAGAAATGCTGCTTGTGTTCCACCTGCAACTATAGCAGAGTTCTTCAGGTAAAACTGCGTGATTTCGGAGAGGAAACTCTTTCGGGCAAAGGCCCATTGGGTACAGTGTGGGAGAAAAGCTGCTTGTGTTCCACCTGCAACTAAAGCAGAGTTCTTCGGGTAAAACTGCTTGTTTTGGGAGAGGAAATGCTTACAGGCCTCCCTACTGCCTGCCTTGGTTGAGACAGTTCGCTCCACGTGGGAAACCCTGCATATAGAAGTTCATTCATGGAAGAGCCCAAAGAGTTCATAGTGGGAGAAATGCTTCTTGTGTTCCACCTGCAACTAAAGCAGAGTTCTTCCATTAAAACTGCGTGGTTTGGGAGAGGAAACCCTTTCGGGTAAAGGCCCTTTGGTTACACTGTGGGAGAAAAGCTGCTTGTGTTCCACCTGCAACTAAAGCAGTGTTCTTCCGTTAAAACTGCGTGTTTTGGGAGAGGAAATGCTTACAGTCCTCCCTCCTGCCTGCCATGGTTGAGGCAGTTCGCTCCACGCGGGTAACCATTCTTATAGAACAAGTTCATTCGGGGAAGTGCCCGTTGTGTACACTGGGGGAGAAAAGCTGCTTGTGTTCCACCTGCAACTAAAGCAGAGTTCTTCGGGTAAAACTGCGTGTTTTGGGAGAGGAAATGCTTACAGGCCTCCCTACAGCCTGCCTTGGTTGAGACAGTTCGCTCCACGTGGGAAAACATTCTTAAAGAACAAGTTCATTAGGGGAAGTGCCCGTTGTGTACACTGTGGGAGAAAAGCTGCTTGTGTTCCACCTGCAACTAAAGCAGAGTTCTTCGGGTAAAACTGCATGTTTTGGGAGAGGAAACCCTTTCGGGCAAGGACCAATTGGGAACACAGCGGGAGAAAAGCTGCTTGTGTTCCACCTGCAATTAAAGCAGAGTTCTTAGGGTAAAACTTCGTGTTGTGGGAGAGGAAATGCTTACACTCCTCCCTCCTGCCTGCCTTGGTTGAGACAGTTCGCTCCACATGGGAAACCCTGCATATGGAAGTTCATTCGAGGTAGAGCGCAAAAAGTACACAGTGGGAGAATTGCTGCTTGTGTTCCACCTGCAACTAAAGCAGAGTTCTTCGGGTAAAACTGCGTGTTTTGGGAGAGGAAACTCTTTCGGGCAAAGGCCCTTTGGGTACACTGTGGGAGAAAAGCTGCTTGTGTTCCACCTGCAACTAAAGCAGAGTTCTTCGGGTAAAGCTGCGTGTTTTGGGAGAGGAAATGCTTACAGTCCTCCCTCCTGCCTTGGTTGAGACAGTTCTCTCCACATGGGAAACCCTGCATATGGAAGTTCATTAGAGGTAGAGCACAAAGTGTACACAGTGGGAGAAATGCTGCTTGTGTTCCACCTGCAACTATAGCAGAGTTCTTCAGGTAAAACTGCGTGATTTCGGAGAGGAAACTCTTTCGGGCAAAGGCCCATTGGGTACAGTGTGGGAGAAAAGCTGCTTGTGTTCCACCTGCAACTAAAGCAGAGTTCTTCGGGTAAAACTGCTTGTTTTGGGAGAGGAAATGCTTACAGGCCTCCCTACTGCCTGCCTTGGTTGAGACAGTTCGCTCCACGTGGGAAACCCTGCATATAGAAGTTCATTCATGGAAGAGCCCAAAGAGTTCATAGTGGGAGAAATGCTTCTTGTGTTCCACCTGCAACTAAAGCAGAGTTCTTCCATTAAAACTGCGTGGTTTGGGAGAGGAAACCCTTTCGGGTAAAGGCCCTTTGGTTACACTGTGGGAGAAAAGCTGCTTGTGTTCCACCTGCAACTAAAGCAGAGTTCTTCCGTTAAAACTGCGTGTTTTGGGAGAGGAAATGCTTACAGTCCTCCCTCCTGCCTGCCATGGTTGAGGCAGTTCGCTCCACGCGGGTAACCATTCTTATAGAACAAGTTCATTCGGGGAAGTGCCCGTTGTGTACACTGGGGGAGAAAAGCTGCTTGTGTTCCACCTGCAACTAAAGCAGAGTTCTTCGGGTAAAACTGCGTGTTTTGGGAGAGGAAATGCTTACAGGCCTCCCTACAGCCTGCCTTGGTTGAGACAGTTCGCTCCACGTGGGAAAACATTCTTAAAGAACAAGTTCATTAGGGGAAGTGCCCGTTGTGTACACTGTGGGAGAAAAGCTGCTTGTGTTCCACCTGCAACTAAAGCAGAGTTCTTCGGGTAAAACTGCATGTTTTGGGAGAGGAAACCCTTTCGGGCAAGGACCAATTGGGAACACAGCGGGAGAAAAGCTGCTTGTGTTCCACCTGCAATTAAAGCAGAGTTCTTAGGGTAAAACTTCGTGTTGTGGGAGAGGAAATGCTTACACTCCTCCCTCCTGCCTGCCTTGGTTGAGACAGTTCGCTCCACATGGGAAACCCTGCATATGGAAGTTCATTCGAGGTAGAGCGCAAAAAGTACACAGTGGGAGAATTGCTGCTTGTGTTCCACCTGCAACTAAAGCAGAGTTCTTCGGGTAAAACTGCGTGTTTTGGGTGAGGAAACTCTTTCGGGCAAAGGCCCTTTGGGTACACTGTGGGAGAAAAGCTGCTTGTGTTCCACCTGCAACTAAAGCAGAGTTCTTCAGGTAAAACTGCGTGTTTTGGGAGAGGACATGCTTACAGTCCTCGCTACAGCCTGCCGTGGTTGAGGCAGTTCGCTCCACGCGGGTAAACATTCTTATACAACAAGTTCAGTAGGGGAAGTGCCCGTTGTGTACACTGTGGGAGGAAAGCTGCTTGTGTTCCACCTGCAACTAAAGCAGAGCTCTTCCGATAAAACTGCGTGTTTTGGGAGACGAAATGCTTACAGTCCTACCTACTGCCTGCCATGGTTGAGGCAGTTCGCTCCACGCGGGTAAACATTCTTATACAACAAGTTCATTAGGGGAAGTGCCCGTTGTGTACACTGTGGGAGAAAAGCTGCTTGTGTTCCACCTGCACCTAAAGCAGAGTTCTTCCGATAAAACTGCGTGTTTTGGGAGAGGAAATGCTTACAGTCCTCCCTCCTGCCGGCCTTGGTTGAGACAGTTCGTTCCACATGGGAAACCCTGCATATAGAAGTTCATTCGAGGTAGAGCGCAAAGAGTACACAGTGGGAGAAATGCTGCTTGTGTTCCACCTGCAACTAAAGCAGAGTTCTTCGGGTAAAACTGCTTGTTTTGGGAGAGGAAATGCTTACAGGCCTCCCTACTGCCTGCCTTGGTTGAGACAGTTCGCTCCACGTGGGAAACCCTGCATATAGAAGTTCATTCATGGAAGAGCCCAAAGAGTTCATAGTGGGAGAAATGCTTCTTGTGTTCCACCTGCAACTAAAGCAGAGTTCTTCCATTAAAACTGCGTGGTTTGGGAGAGGAAACCCTTTCGGGTAAAGGCCCTTTGGTTACACTGTGGGAGAAAAGCTGCTTGTGTTCCACCTGCAACTAAAGCAGAGTTCTTCCGTTAAAACTGCGTGTTTTGGGAGAGGAAATGCTTACAGTCCTCCCTCCTGCCTGCCATGGTTGAGACAGTTCGCTCCACGTGGGAAAACATTCTTATAGAACAAGTTCATTAGGGGAAGTGCCCGTTGTGTACACTGTGGGAGAAAAGCTGCTTGTGTTCCACCTGCAACTAAAGCAGAGTTCTTCGGGTAAAACTGCATGTTTTGGGAGAGGAAACCCTTTCGGGCAAGGACCAATTGGGAACACAGCGGGAGAAAAGCTGCTTGTGTTCCACCTGCAATTAAAGCAGAGTTCATAGGGTAAAACTTCGTGTTGTGGGAGAGGAAATGCTTACACTCCTCCCTCCTGCCTGCCTTGGTTGAGACAGTTCGCTCCACATGGGAAACCCTGCATATGGAAGTTCATTCGAGGTAGAGCGCAAAAAGTACACAGTGGGAGAATTGCTGCTTGTGTTCCACCTGCAACTAAAGCAGAGTTCTTCGGGTAAAACTGCGTGATTTCGGAGAGGAAATGCTTACAGGCCTCCCTACAGCCTGCCTTGGTTGAGACAGTTCGCTCCACGTGGGAAAACATTCTTATAGAACAAGTTCATTCGGGGAAGTGCCCGTTGTGTACACTGTGGGAGAAAAGCTGCTTGTGTTCCACCTGCAACTAAAGCAGAGTTCTTCGGGTAAAACTGCGTGTTTTGGGAGAGGAAACCCTTTCGGGCAAAGACCAATTGGGAACACAGCGGGAGAAAAGCTGCTTGTGTTCCACCTGCAATTAAAGCAGAGTTCTTAGGGTAAAACTTCGTGTTGTGGGAGAGGAAATGCTTACACTCCTCGCTCCTGCCTGCCTTGGTTGAGACAGTTCGCTCCACATGGGAAACCCTGCATATGGAAGTTCATTCGAGGTAGAGCGCAAAAAGTACACAGTGGGAGAATTGCTGCTTGTGTTCCACCTGCAAC
This sequence comes from Hyperoodon ampullatus, assembly GCF_949752795.1. Classification (NCBI taxonomy): domain Eukaryota; kingdom Metazoa; phylum Chordata; class Mammalia; order Artiodactyla; family Ziphiidae; genus Hyperoodon; species Hyperoodon ampullatus. Next base: position 586,340 of record NW_027641084.1, read on the forward strand.
TAAAGCAGAGTTCTTCGGGTAAAACTGCGTGTTTTGGGAGAGGAAACTCTTTCGGGCAAAGGCCCTTTGGGTACACTGTGGGAGAAAAGCTGCTTGTGTTCCACCTGCAACTAAATCAGAGTTCTTCGGGTAAAGCTGCGTGTTTTAGGAGAGGAAATGCTTACAGTCCTCCCTCCTGCCTTGGTTGACACAGTTCTCTCCACATGGGAAACCCTGCATATGGAAGTTCATTAGAGGTAGAGCACAAAGTGTACACAGTGGGAGAAATGCTGCTTGTGTTCCACCTGCAACTATAGCAGAGTTCTTCAGGTAAAACTGCGTGATTTCGGAGAGGAAACTCTTTCGGGCAAAGGCCCATTGGGTACAGTGTGGGAGAAAAGCTGCTTGTGTTCCACCTGCAACTAAAGCAGAGTTCTTCGGGTAAAACTGCTTGTTTTGGGAGAGGAAATGCTTACAGGCCTCCCTACTGCCTGCCTTGGTTGAGACAGTTCGCTCCACGTGGGAAACCCTGCATATAGAAGTTCATTCATGGAAGAGCCCAAAGAGTTCATAGTGGGAGAAATGCTTCTTGTGTTCCACCTGCAACTAAAGCAGAGTTCTTCCATTAAAACTGCGTGGTTTGGGAGAGGAAACCCTTTCGGGTAAAGGCCCTTTGGTTACACTGTGGGAGAAAAGCTGCTTGTGTTCCACCTGCAACTAAAGCAGAGTTCTTCCGTTAAAACTGCGTGTTTTGGGAGAGGAAATGCTTACAGTCCTCCCTCCTGCCTGCCATGGTTGAGGCAGTTCGCTCCACGCGGGTAACCATTCTTATAGAAAAAGTTCATTCGGGGAAGTGCCCGTTGTGTACACTGTGGGAGAAAAGCTGCTTGTGTTCCACCTGCAACTAAAGCAGAGTTCTTCGGGTAAAACTGCGTGTTTTGGGAGAGGAAATGCTTACAGGCCTCCCTACAGCCTGCCTTGGTTGAGACAGTTCGCTCCACGTGGGAAAACATTCTTATAGAACAAGTTCATTAGGGGAAGTGCCCGTTGTGTACACTGTGGGAGAAAAGCTGCTTGTGTTCCACCTGCAACTAAAGCAGAGTTCTTCGGGTAAAACTGCATGTTTTGGGAGAGGAAACCCTTTCGGGCAAGGACCAATTGGGAACACAGCGGGGGAAAAGCTGCTTGTGTTCCACCTGCAATTAAAGCAGAGTTCTTAGGGTAAAACTTCGTGTTGTGGGAGAGGAAATGCTTACACTCCTCCCTCCTGCCTGCCTTGGTTGAGACAGTTCGCTCCACATGGGAAACCCTGCATATGGAAGTTCATTCGAGGTAGAGCGCAAAAAGTACACAGTGGGAGAATTGCTGCTTGTGTTCCACCTGCAACTAAAGCAGAGTTCTTCGGGTAAAACTGCGTGTTTTGGGAGAGGAAACTCTTTCGGGCAAAGGCCCTTTGGGTACACTGTGGGAGAAAAGCTGCTTGTGTTCCACCTGCAACTAAAGCAGAGTTCTTCAGGTAAAACTGCGTGTTTTGGGAGAGGACATGCTTACAGTCCTCGCTACAGCCTGCCGTGGTTGAGGCAGTTCGCTCCACGCGGGTAAACATTCTTATACAACAAGTTCAGTAGGGGAAGTGCCCGTTGTGTACACTGTGGGAGGAAAGCTGCTTGTGTTCCACCTGCAACTAAAGCAGAGCTCTTCCGATAAAACTGCGTGTTTTGGGAGACGAAATGCTTACAGTCCTACCTACTGCCTGCCATGGTTGAGGCAGTTCGCTCCACGCGGGTAAACATTCTTATACAACAAGTTCATTAGGGGAAGTGCCCGTTGTGTACACTGTGGGAGAAAAGCTGCTTGTGTTCCACCTGCACCTAAAGCAGAGTTCTTCCGATAAAACTGCGTGTTTTGGGAGAGGAAATGCTTACAGTCCTCCCTCCTGCCGGCCTTGGTTGAGACAGTTCGTTCCACATGGGAAACCCTGCATATAGAAGTTCATTCGAGGTAGAGCGCAAAGAGTACACAGTGGGAGAAATGCTGCTTGTGTTCCACCTGCAACTAAAGCAGAGTTCTTCGGGTAAAACTGCGTGTTTTGGGAGAGGAAGTGCTTGCAGTCCTCGCTTCAGCCTGCGGTGGTTTAGGCCTTTCACTCCACGCGGCACACCTTGCGTATAGAATTTCTTTCGGGCAAAGGACAATTGGGTACACTGTGGGAGAAAAGCTGCTTGTGTTCCACCTGCAACTAAAGCAGAGTTCTTCGGGTAAAGCTGCGTGTTTGGGGAGAGGACATGCTTACAGTCCTCCCTCCTGCCTTGGTTGAGACAGTTCTCTCCACATGGGAAACCCTGCATATGGAAGTTCATTAGAGGTAGAGCACAAAGAGTACACAGTGGGAGAAATGCTGCTTGTGTTCCACCTGCAACTATAGCAGAGTTCTTCAGGTAAAACTGCGTGATTTCGGAGAGGAAACTCTTTCGGGCAAAGGCCCATTGGGTACAGTGTGGGAGAAAAGCTGCTTGTGTTCCACCTGCAACTAAAGCAGAGTTCTTCGGGTAAAACTGCTTGTTTTGGGAGAGGAAATGCTTACAGGCCTCCCTACTGCCTGCCTTGGTTGAGACAGTTCGCTCCACGTGGGAAACCCTGCATATAGAAGTTCATTCATGGAAGAGCCCAAAGAGTTCATAGTGGGAGAAATGCTTCTTGTGTTCCACCTGCAACTAAAGCAGAGTTCTTCCATTAAAACTGCGTGGTTTGGGAGAGGAAACCCTTTCGGGTAAAGGCCCTTTGGTTACACTGTGGGAGAAAAGCTGCTTGTGTTCCACCTGCAACTAAAGCAGAGTTCTTCCGTTAAAACTGCGTGTTTTGGGAGAGGAAATGCTTACAGTCCTCCCTCCTGCCTGCCATGGTTGAGGCAGTTCGCTCCACGCGGGTAACCATTCTTATAGAACAAGTTCATTCGGGGAAGTGCCCGTTGTGTACACTGGGGGAGAAAAGCTGCTTGTGTTCCACCTGCAACTAAAGCAGAGTTCTTCGGGTAAAACTGCGTGTTTTGGGAGAGGAAATGCTTACAGGCCTCCCTACAGCCTGCCTTGGTTGAGACAGTTCGCTCCACGTGGGAAAACATTCTTATAGAACAAGTTCATTAGGGGAAGTGCCCGTTGTGTACACTGTGGGAGAAAAGCTGCTTGTGTTCCACCTGCAACTAAAGCAGAGTTCTTCGGGTAAAACTGCATGTTTTGGGAGAGGAAACCCTTTCGGGCAAGGACCAATTGGGAACACAGCGGGAGAAAAGCTGCTTGTGTTCCACCTGCAATTAAAGCAGAGTTCTTAGGGTAAAACTTCGTGTTGTGGGAGAGGAAATGCTTACACTCCTCCCTCCTGCCTGCCTTGGTTGAGACAGTTCGCTGCACATGGGAAACCCTGCATATGGAAGTTCATTCGAGGTAGAGCGCAAAAAGTACACAGTGGGAGAATTGCTGCTTGTGTTCCACCTGCAACTAAAGCAGAGTTCTTCGGGTAAAACTGCGTGTTTTGGGAGAGGAAACTCTTTCGGGCAAAGGCCCTTTGGGTACACTGTGGGAGAAAAGCTGCTTGTGTTCCACCTGCAACTAAAGCAGAGTTCTTCAGGTAAAACTGCGTGTTTTGGGAGAGGACATGCTTACAGTCCTCGCTACAGCCTGCCGTGGTTGAGGCAGTTCGCTCCACGCGGGTAAACATTCTTATACAACAAGTTCAGTAGGGGAAGTGCCCGTTGTGTACACTGTGGGAGGAAAGCTGCTTGTGTTCCACCTGCAACTAAAGCAGAGCTCTTCCGATAAAACTGCGTGTTTTGGGAGACGAAATGCTTGCAGTCCTACCTACTGCCTGCCATGGTTGAGGCAGTTCGCTCCACGCGGGTAAACATTCTTATACAACAAGTTCATTAGGGGAAGTGCCCGTTGTGTACACTGTGGGAGGAAAGCTGCTTGTGTTCCACCTGCACCTAAAGCAGAGTTCTTCCGATAAAACTGCGTGTTTTGGGAGAGGAAATGCTTACAGTCCTCCCTCCTGCCGGCCTTGGTTGAGACAGTTCGTTCCACATGGGAAACCCTGCATATAGAAGTTCATTCGAGGTAGAGCGCAAAGAGTACACAGTGGGAGAAATGCTGCTTGTGTTCCACCTGCAACTAAAGCAGAGTTCTTCGGGTAAAACTGCGTGTTTTGGGAGAGGAAGTGCTTGCAGTCCTCGCTTCAGCCTGCGGTGGTTTAGGCCTTTCACTCCACGCGGCACACCTTGCGTATAGAATTTCTTTCGGGCAAAGGACAATTGGGTACACTGTGGGAGAAAAGCTGCTTGTGTTCCACCTGCAACTAAAGCAGAGTTCTTCGGGTAAAGCTGCGTGTTTGGGGAGAGGACATGCTTACAGTCCTCCCTCCTGCCTTGGTTGAGACAGTTCTCTCCACATGGGAAACCCTGCATATGGAAGTTCATTAGAGGTAGAGCACAAAGAGTACACAGTGGGAGAAATGCTGCTTGTGTTCCACCTGCAACTATAGCAGAGTTCTTCAGGTAAAACTGCGTGATTTCAGAGAGGAAACTCTTTCGGGCAAAGGCCCATTGGGTACAGTGTGGGAGAAAAGCTGCTTGTGTTCCACCTGCAACTAAAGCAGAGTTCTTCGGGTAAAACTGCTTGTTTTGGGAGAGGAAATGCTTACAGGCCTCCCTACTGCCTGCCTTGGTTGAGACAGTTCGCTCCACGTGGGAAACCCTGCATATAGAAGTTCATTCATGGAAGAGCCCAAAGAGTTCATAGTGGGAGAAATGCTTCTTGTGTTCCACCTGCAACTAAAGCAGAGTTCTTCCATTAAAACTGCGTGTTTTGGGAGAGGAAACCCTTTCGGGTAAAGGCCCTTTGGTTACACTGTGGGAGAAAAGCTGCTTGTGTTCCACCTGCAACTAAAGCAGAGTTCTTCCGTTAAAACTGCGTGTTTTGGGAGAGGAAATGCTTACAGTCCTCCCTCCTGCCTGCCATGGTTGAGGCAGTTCGCTCCACGCGGGTAACCATTCTTATAGAACAAGTTCATTCGGGGAAGTGCCCGTTGTGTACACTGGGGGAGAAAAGCTGCTTGTGTTCCACCTGCAACTAAAGCAGAGTTCTTCGGGTAAAACTGCGTGTTTTGGGAGAGGAAGTGCTTACAGTCCTCACTTCAGCCTGCGGTGGTTTAGGCCTTTCACTCCACGCGGCACACCTTGCGTATAGAATTTCTTTCGGGCAAAGGACAATTGGGTACACTGTGGGAGAAAAGCTGCTTGTGTTCCACCTGCAACTGAAGCAGAGTTCTTCGGGTAAAACTGCGTGTTTGGGGAGAGGAAATGCTTACAGGCCTCCCTACAGCCTGCCTTGGTTGAGACAGTTCGCTCCACGAGGGAAAACATTCTTATAGAACAAGTTCATTCGGGGAAGTGCCCGTTGTGTACACTGTGGGAGAAAAGCTGCTTGTGTTCCACCTGCAACTAAAGCAGAGTTCTTCGGGTAAAACTGCATGTTTTGGGAGAGGAAACCCTTTCGGGCAAGGACCAATTGGGAACACAGCGGGGGAAAAGCTGCTTGTGTTCCACCTGCAATTAAAGCAGAGTTCTTAGGGTAAAACTTCGTGTTGTGGGAGAGGAAATGCTTACACTCCTCCCTCCTGCCTGCCTTGGTTGAGACAGTTCGCTGCACATGGGAAACCCTGCATATGGAAGTTCATTCGAGGTAGAGCGCAAAAAGTACACAGTGGGAGAATTGCTGCTTGTGTTCCACCTGCAACTAAAGCAGAGTTCTTCGGGTAAAACTGCGTGTTTTGGGAGAGGAAACTCTTTCGGGCAAAGGCCCTTTGGGTACACTGTGGGAGAAAAGCTGCTTGTGTTCCACCTGCAACTAAAGCAGAGTTCTTCAGGTAAAACTGCGTGTTTTGGGAGAGGACATGCTTACAGTCCTCGCTACAGCCTGCCGTGGTCGAGGCAGTTCGCTCCACGCGGGTAAACATTCTTATACAACAAGTTCAGTAGGGGAAGTGCCCGTTGTGTACACTGTGGGAGGAAAGCTGCTTGTGTTCCACCTGCAACTAAAGCAGAGCTCTTCCGATAAAACTGCGTGTTTTGGGAGACGAAATGCTTACAGTCCTACCTACTGCCTGCCATGGTTGAGGCAGTTCGCTCCACGCGGGTAAACATTCTTATACAACAAGTTCATTAGGGGAAGTGCCCATTGTGTACACTGTGGGAGAAAAGCTGCTTGTGTTCCACCTGCACCTAAAGCAGAGTTCTTCCGATAAAACTGCGTGTTTTGGGAGAGGAAATGCTTACAGTCCTCCCTCCTGCCGGCCTTGGTTGAGACAGTTCGTTCCACATGGGAAACCCTGCATATAGAAGTTCATTCGAGGTAGAGCGCAAAGAGTACACAGTGGGAGAAATGCTGCTTGTGTTCCACCTGCAACTAAAGCAGAGTTCTTCGGGTAAAACTGCGTGTTTTGGGAGAGGAAGTGCTTGCAGTCCTCGCTTCAGCCTGCGGTGGTTTAGGCCTTTCACTCCACGCGGCACACCTTGCGTATAGAATTTCTTTCGGGCAAAGGACAATTGGGTACACTGTGGGAGAAAAGCTGCTTGTGTTCCACCTGCAACTAAAGCAGAGTTCTTCGGGTAAAGCTGCGTGTTTGGGGAGAGGACATGCTTACAGTCCTCCCTCCTGCCTTGGTTGAGACAGTTCTCTCCACATGGGAAACCCTGCATATGGAAGTTCATTAGAGGTAGAGCACAAAGAGTACACAGTGGGAGAAATGCTGCTTGTGTTCCACCTGCAACTATAGCAGAGTTCTTCAGGTAAAACTGCGTGATTTCGGAGAGGAAACTCTTTCGGGCAAAGGCCCATTGGGTACAGTGTGGGAGAAAAGCTGCTTGTGTTCCACCTGCAACTAAAGCAGAGTTCTTCGGGTAAAACTGCTTGTTTTGGGAGAGGAAATGCTTACAGGCCTCCCTACTGCCTGCCTTGGTTGAGACAGTTCGCTCCACGTGGGAAACCCTGCATATAGAAGTTCATTCATGGAAGAGCCCAAAGAGTTCATAGTGGGAGAAATGCTTCTTGTGTTCCACCTGCAACTAAAGCAGAGTTCTTCCATTAAAACTGCGTGGTTTGGGAGAGGAAACCCTTTCGGGTAAAGGCCCTTTGGTTACACTGTGGGAGAAAAGCTGCTTGTGTTCCACCTGCAACTAAAGCAGTGTTCTTCCGTTAAAACTGCGTGTTTTGGGAGAGGAAATGCTTACAGTCCTCCCTCCTGCCTGCCATGGTTGAGGCAGTTCGCTCCACGCGGGTAACCATTCTTATAGAACAAGTTCATTCGGGGAAGTGCCCGTTGTGTACACTGGGGGAGAAAAGCTGCTTGTGTTCCACCTGCAACTAAAGCAGAGTTCTTCGGGTAAAACTGCGTGTTTTGGGAGAGGAAATGCTTACAGGCCTCCCTACAGCCTGCCTTGGTTGAGACAGTTCGCTCCACGTGGGAAAACATTCTTAAAGAACAAGTTCATTAGGGGAAGTGCCCGTTGTGTACACTGTGGGAGAAAAGCTGCTTGTGTTCCACCTGCAACTAAAGCAGAGTTCTTCGGGTAAAACTGCATGTTTTGGGAGAGGAAACCCTTTCGGGCAAGGACCAATTGGGAACACAGCGGGAGAAAAGCTGCTTGTGTTCCACCTGCAATTAAAGCAGAGTTCTTAGGGTAAAACTTCGTGTTGTGGGAGAGGAAATGCTTACACTCCTCCCTCCTGCCTGCCTTGGTTGAGACAGTTCGCTCCACATGGGAAACCCTGCATATGGAAGTTCATTCGAGGTAGAGCGCAAAAAGTACACAGTGGGAGAATTGCTGCTTGTGTTCCACCTGCAACTAAAGCAGAGTTCTTCGGGTAAAACTGCGTGTTTTGGGAGAGGAAACTCTTTCGGGCAAAGGCCCTTTGGGTACACTGTGGGAGAAAAGCTGCTTGTGTTCCACCTGCAACTAAAGCAGAGTTCTTCGGGTAAAGCTGCGTGTTTTGGGAGAGGAAATGCTTACAGTCCTCCCTCCTGCCTTGGTTGAGACAGTTCTCTCCACATGGGAAACCCTGCATATGGAAGTTCATTAGAGGTAGAGCACAAAGTGTACACAGTGGGAGAAATGCTGCTTGTGTTCCACCTGCAACTATAGCAGAGTTCTTCAGGTAAAACTGCGTGATTTCGGAGAGGAAACTCTTTCGGGCAAAGGCCCATTGGGTACAGTGTGGGAGAAAAGCTGCTTGTGTTCCACCTGCAACTAAAGCAGAGTTCTTCGGGTAAAACTGCTTGTTTTGGGAGAGGAAATGCTTACAGGCCTCCCTACTGCCTGCCTTGGTTGAGACAGTTCGCTCCACGTGGGAAACCCTGCATATAGAAGTTCATTCATGGAAGAGCCCAAAGAGTTCATAGTGGGAGAAATGCTTCTTGTGTTCCACCTGCAACTAAAGCAGAGTTCTTCCATTAAAACTGCGTGGTTTGGGAGAGGAAACCCTTTCGGGTAAAGGCCCTTTGGTTACACTGTGGGAGAAAAGCTGCTTGTGTTCCACCTGCAACTAAAGCAGAGTTCTTCCGTTAAAACTGCGTGTTTTGGGAGAGGAAATGCTTACAGTCCTCCCTCCTGCCTGCCATGGTTGAGGCAGTTCGCTCCACGCGGGTAACCATTCTTATAGAACAAGTTCATTCGGGGAAGTGCCCGTTGTGTACACTGGGGGAGAAAAGCTGCTTGTGTTCCACCTGCAACTAAAGCAGAGTTCTTCGGGTAAAACTGCGTGTTTTGGGAGACGAAATGCTTACAGGCCTCCCTACAGCCTGCCTTGGTTGAGACAGTTCGCTCCACGTGGGAAAACATTCTTAAAGAACAAGTTCATTAGGGGAAGTGCCCGTTGTGTACACTGTGGGAGAAAAGCTGCTTGTGTTCCACCTGCAACTAAAGCAGAGTTCTTCGGGTAAAACTGCATGTTTTGGGAGAGGAAACCCTTTCGGGCAAGGACCAATTGGGAACACAGCGGGAGAAAAGCTGCTTGTGTTCCACCTGCAATTAAAGCAGAGTTCTTAGGGTAAAACTTCGTGTTGTGGGAGAGGAAATGCTTACACTCCTCCCTCCTGCCTGCCTTGGTTGAGACAGTTCGCTGCACATGGGAAACCCTGCATATGGAAGTTCATTCGAGGTAGAGCGCAAAAAGTACACAGTGGGAGAATTGCTGCTTGTGTTCCACCTGCAACTAAAGCAGAGTTCTTCGGGTAAAACTGCGTGTTTTGGGAGAGGAAACTCTTTCGGGCAAAGGCCCTTTGGGTACACTGTGGGAGAAAAGCTGCTTGTGTTCCACCTGCAACTAAAGCAGAGTTCTTCAGGTAAAACTGCGTGTTTTGGGAGAGGACATGCTTACAGTCCTCGCTACAGCCTGCCGTGGTCGAGGCAGTTCGCTCCACGCGGGTAAACATTCTTATACAACAAGTTCAGTAGGGGAAGTGCCCGTTGTGTACACTGTGGGAGGAAAGCTGCTTGTGTTCCACCTGCAACTAAAGCAGAGCTCTTCCGATAAAACTGCGTGTTTTGGGAGACGAAATGCTTACAGTCCTACCTACTGCCTGCCATGGTTGAGGCAGTTCGCTCCACGCGGGTAAACATTCTTATACAACAAGTTCATTAGGGGAAGTGCCCATTGTGTACACTGTGGGAGAAAAGCTGCTTGTGTTCCACCTGCACCTAAAGCAGAGTTCTTCCGATAAAACTGCGTGTTTTGGGAGAGGAAATGCTTACAGTCCTCCCTCCTGCCGGCCTTGGTTGAGACAGTTCGTTCCACATGGGAAACCCTGCATATAGAAGTTCATTCGAGGTAGAGCGCAAAGAGTACACAGTGGGAGAAATGCTGCTTGTGTTCCACCTGCAACTAAAGCAGAGTTCTTCGGGTAAAACTGCGTGTTTTGGGAGAGGAAGTGCTTGCAGTCCTCGCTTCAGCCTGCGGTGGTTTAGGCCTTTCACTCCACGCGGCACACCTTGCGTATAGAATTTCTTTCGGGCAAAGGACAATTGGGTACACTGTGGGAGAAAAGCTGCTTGTGTTCCACCTGCAACTAAAGCAGAGTTCTTCGGGTAAAGCTGCGTGTTTGGGGAGAGGACATGCTTACAGTCCTCCCTCCTGCCTTGGTTGAGACAGTTCTCTCCACATGGGAAACCCTGCATATGGAAGTTCATTAGAGGTAGAGCACAAAGAGTACACAGTGGGAGAAATGCTGCTTGTGTTCCACCTGCAACTATAGCAGAGTTCTTCAGGTAAAACTGCGTGATTTCGGAGAGGAAACTCTTTCGGGCAAAGGCCCATTGGGTACAGTGTGGGAGAAAAGCTGCTTGTGTTCCACCTGCAACTAAAGCAGAGTTCTTCGGGTAAAACTGCTTGTTTTGGGAGAGGAAATGCTTACAGGCCTCCCTACTGCCTGCCTTGGTTGAGACAGTTCGCTCCACGTGGGAAACCCTGCATATAGAAGTTCATTCATGGAAGAGCCCAAAGAGTTCATAGTGGGAGAAATGCTTCTTGTGTTCCACCTGCAACTAAAGCAGAGTTCTTCCATTAAAACTGCGTGGTTTGGGAGAGGAAACCCTTTCGGGTAAAGGCCCTTTGGTTACACTGTGGGAGAAAAGCTGCTTGTGTTCCACCTGCAACTAAAGCAGTGTTCTTCCGTTAAAACTGCGTGTTTTGGGAGAGGAAATGCTTACAGTCCTCCCTCCTGCCTGCCATGGTTGAGGCAGTTCGCTCCACGCGGGTAACCATTCTTATAGAACAAGTTCATTCGGGGAAGTGCCCGTTGTGTACACTGGGGGAGAAAAGCTGCTTGTGTTCCACCTGCAACTAAAGCAGAGTTCTTCGGGTAAAACTGCGTGTTTTGGGAGAGGAAATGCTTACAGGCCTCCCTACAGCCTGCCTTGGTTGAGACAGTTCGCTCCACGTGGGAAAACATTCTTAAAGAACAAGTTCATTAGGGGAAGTGCCCGTTGTGTACACTGTGGGAGAAAAGCTGCTTGTGTTCCACCTGCAACTAAAGCAGAGTTCTTCGGGTAAAACTGCATGTTTTGGGAGAGGAAACCCTTTCGGGCAAGGACCAATTGGGAACACAGCGGGAGAAAAGCTGCTTGTGTTCCACCTGCAATTAAAGCAGAGTTCTTAGGGTAAAACTTCGTGTTGTGGGAGAGGAAATGCTTACACTCCTCCCTCCTGCCTGCCTTGGTTGAGACAGTTCGCTCCACATGGGAAACCCTGCATATGGAAGTTCATTCGAGGTAGAGCGCAAAAAGTACACAGTGGGAGAATTGCTGCTTGTGTTCCACCTGCAACTAAAGCAGAGTTCTTCGGGTAAAACTGCGTGTTTTGGGAGAGGAAACTCTTTCGGGCAAAGGCCCTTTGGGTACACTGTGGGAGAAAAGCTGCTTGTGTTCCACCTGCAACTAAAGCAGAGTTCTTCGGGTAAAGCTGCGTGTTTTGGGAGAGGAAATGCTTACAGTCCTCCCTCCTGCCTTGGTTGAGACAGTTCTCTCCACATGGGAAACCCTGCATATGGAAGTTCATTAGAGGTAGAGCACAAAGTGTACACAGTGGGAGAAATGCTGCTTGTGTTCCACCTGCAACTATAGCAGAGTTCTTCAGGTAAAACTGCGTGATTTCGGAGAGGAAACTCTTTCGGGCAAAGGCCCATTGGGTACAGTGTGGGAGAAAAGCTGCTTGTGTTCCACCTGCAACTAAAGCAGAGTTCTTCGGGTAAAACTGCTTGTTTTGGGAGAGGAAATGCTTACAGGCCTCCCTACTGCCTGCCTTGGTTGAGACAGTTCGCTCCACGTGGGAAACCCTGCATATAGAAGTTCATTCATGGAAGAGCCCAAAGAGTTCATAGTGGGAGAAATGCTTCTTGTGTTCCACCTGCAACTAAAGCAGAGTTCTTCCATTAAAACTGCGTGGTTTGGGAGAGGAAACCCTTTCGGGTAAAGGCCCTTTGGTTACACTGTGGGAGAAAAGCTGCTTGTGTTCCACCTGCAACTAAAGCAGAGTTCTTCCGTTAAAACTGCGTGTTTTGGGAGAGGAAATGCTTACAGTCCTCCCTCCTGCCTGCCATGGTTGAGGCAGTTCGCTCCACGCGGGTAACCATTCTTATAGAACAAGTTCATTCGGGGAAGTGCCCGTTGTGTACACTGGGGGAGAAAAGCTGCTTGTGTTCCACCTGCAACTAAAGCAGAGTTCTTCGGGTAAAACTGCGTGTTTTGGGAGACGAAATGCTTACAGGCCTCCCTACAGCCTGCCTTGGTTGAGACAGTTCGCTCCACGTGGGAAAACATTCTTAAAGAACAAGTTCATTAGGGGAAGTGCCCGTTGTGTACACTGTGGGAGAAAAGCTGCTTGTGTTCCACCTGCAACTAAAGCAGAGTTCTTCGGGTAAAACTGCATGTTTTGGGAGAGGAAACCCTTTCGGGCAAGGACCAATTGGGAACACAGCGGGAGAAAAGCTGCTTGTGTTCCACCTGCAATTAAAGCAGAGTTCTTAGGGTAAAACTTCGTGTTGTGGGAGAGGAAATGCTTACACTCCTCCCTCCTGCCTGCCTTGGTTGAGACAGTTCGCTCCACATGGGAAACCCTGCATATGGAAGTTCATTCGAGGTAGAGCGCAAAAAGTACACAGTGGGAGAATTGCTGCTTGTGTTCCACCTGCAACTAAAGCAGAGTTCTTCGGGTAAAACTGCGTGTTTTGGGTGAGGAAACTCTTTCGGGCAAAGGCCCTTTGGGTACACTGTGGGAGAAAAGCTGCTTGTGTTCCACCTGCAACTAAAGCAGAGTTCTTCAGGTAAAACTGCGTGTTTTGGGAGAGGACATGCTTACAGTCCTCGCTACAGCCTGCCGTGGTTGAGGCAGTTCGCTCCACGCGGGTAAACATTCTTATACAACAAGTTCAGTAGGGGAAGTGCCCGTTGTGTACACTGTGGGAGGAAAGCTGCTTGTGTTCCACCTGCAACTAAAGCAGAGCTCTTCCGATAAAACTGCGTGTTTTGGGAGACGAAATGCTTACAGTCCTACCTACTGCCTGCCATGGTTGAGGCAGTTCGCTCCACGCGGGTAAACATTCTTATACAACAAGTTCATTAGGGGAAGTGCCCGTTGTGTACACTGTGGGAGAAAAGCTGCTTGTGTTCCACCTGCACCTAAAGCAGAGTTCTTCCGATAAAACTGCGTGTTTTGGGAGAGGAAATGCTTACAGTCCTCCCTCCTGCCGGCCTTGGTTGAGACAGTTCGTTCCACATGGGAAACCCTGCATATAGAAGTTCATTCGAGGTAGAGCGCAAAGAGTACACAGTGGGAGAAATGCTGCTTGTGTTCCACCTGCAACTAAAGCAGAGTTCTTCGGGTAAAACTGCTTGTTTTGGGAGAGGAAATGCTTACAGGCCTCCCTACTGCCTGCCTTGGTTGAGACAGTTCGCTCCACGTGGGAAACCCTGCATATAGAAGTTCATTCATGGAAGAGCCCAAAGAGTTCATAGTGGGAGAAATGCTTCTTGTGTTCCACCTGCAACTAAAGCAGAGTTCTTCCATTAAAACTGCGTGGTTTGGGAGAGGAAACCCTTTCGGGTAAAGGCCCTTTGGTTACACTGTGGGAGAAAAGCTGCTTGTGTTCCACCTGCAACTAAAGCAGAGTTCTTCCGTTAAAACTGCGTGTTTTGGGAGAGGAAATGCTTACAGTCCTCCCTCCTGCCTGCCATGGTTGAGACAGTTCGCTCCACGTGGGAAAACATTCTTATAGAACAAGTTCATTAGGGGAAGTGCCCGTTGTGTACACTGTGGGAGAAAAGCTGCTTGTGTTCCACCTGCAACTAAAGCAGAGTTCTTCGGGTAAAACTGCATGTTTTGGGAGAGGAAACCCTTTCGGGCAAGGACCAATTGGGAACACAGCGGGAGAAAAGCTGCTTGTGTTCCACCTGCAATTAAAGCAGAGTTCATAGGGTAAAACTTCGTGTTGTGGGAGAGGAAATGCTTACACTCCTCCCTCCTGCCTGCCTTGGTTGAGACAGTTCGCTCCACATGGGAAACCCTGCATATGGAAGTTCATTCGAGGTAGAGCGCAAAAAGTACACAGTGGGAGAATTGCTGCTTGTGTTCCACCTGCAACTAAAGCAGAGTTCTTCGGGTAAAACTGCGTGATTTCGGAGAGGAAATGCTTACAGGCCTCCCTACAGCCTGCCTTGGTTGAGACAGTTCGCTCCACGTGGGAAAACATTCTTATAGAACAAGTTCATTCGGGGAAGTGCCCGTTGTGTACACTGTGGGAGAAAAGCTGCTTGTGTTCCACCTGCAACTAAAGCAGAGTTCTTCGGGTAAAACTGCGTGTTTTGGGAGAGGAAACCCTTTCGGGCAAAGACCAATTGGGAACACAGCGGGAGAAAAGCTGCTTGTGTTCCACCTGCAATTAAAGCAGAGTTCTTAGGGTAAAACTTCGTGTTGTGGGAGAGGAAATGCTTACACTCCTCGCTCCTGCCTGCCTTGGTTGAGACAGTTCGCTCCACATGGGAAACCCTGCATATGGAAGTTCATTCGAGGTAGAGCGCAAAAAGTACACAGTGGGAGAATTGCTGCTTGTGTTCCACCTGCAACTAAAGCAGAGTTCTTCGGGTAAAACTGCGTGTTTTGGGAGAGGAAACTCTTTCGGGCAAAGGCCCTTTGGGTACACTGTGGGAGAAAAGCTGCTTGTGTTCCACCTGCAACTAAATCAGAGTTCTTCGGGTAAAGCTGCGTGTTTTAGGAGAGGAAATGCTTACAGTCCTCCCTCCTGCCTTGGTTGACACAGTTCTCTCCACATGGGAAACCCTGCATATGGAAGTTCATTAGAGGTAGAGCACAAAGTGTACACAGTGGGAGAAATGCTGCTTGTGTTCCACCTGCAACTATAGCAGAGTTCTTCAGGTAAAACTGCGTGATTTCGGAGAGGAAACTCTTTCGGGCAAAGGCCCATTGGGTACAGTGTGGGAGAAAAGCTGCTTGTGTTCCACCTGCAACTAAAGCAGAGTTCTTCGGGTAAAACTGCTTGTTTTGGGAGAGGAAATGCTTACAGGCCTCCCTACTGCCTGCCTTGGTTGAGACAGTTCGCTCCACGTGGGAAACCCTGCATATAGAAGTTCATTCATGGAAGAGCCCAAAGAGTTCATAGTGGGAGAAATGCTTCTTGTGTTCCACCTGCAACTAAAGCAGAGTTCTTCCATTAAAACTGCGTGGTTTGGGAGAGGAAACCCTTTCGGGTAAAGGCCCTTTGGTTACACTGTGGGAGAAAAGCTGCTTGTGTTCCACCTGCAACTAAAGCAGAGTTCTTCCGTTAAAACTGCGTGTTTTCGGAGAGGAAATGCTTACAGTCCTCCCTCCTGCCTGCCATGGTTGAGGCAGTTCGCTCCACGCGGGTAACCATTCTTATAGAAAAAGTTCATTCGGGGAAGTGCCCGTTGTGTACACTGTGGGAGAAAAGCTGCTTGTGTTCCACCTGCAACTAAAGCAGAGTTCTTCGGGTAAAACTGCGTGTTTTGGGAGAGGAAATGCTTACAGGCCTCCCTACAGCCTGCCTTGGTTGAGACAGTTCGCTCCACGTGGGAAAACATTCTTATAGAACAAGTTCATTAGGGGAAGTGCCCGTTGTGTACACTGTGGGAGAAAAGCTGCTTGTGTTCCACCTGCAACTAAAGCAGAGTTCTTCGGGTAAAACTGCATGTTTTGGGAGAGGAAACCCTTTCGGGCAAGGACCAATTGGGAACACAGCGGGGGAAAAGCTGCTTGTGTTCCACCTGCAATTAAAGCAGAGTTCTTAGGGTAAAACTTCGTGTTGTGGGAGAGGAAATGCTTACACTCCTCCCTCCTGCCTGCCTTGGTTGAGACAGTTCGCTCCACATGGGAAACCCTGCATATGGAAGTTCATTCGAGGTAGAGCGCAAAAAGTACACAGTGGGAGAATTGCTGCTTGTGTTCCACCTGCAACTAAAGCAGAGTTCTTCGGGTAAAACTGCGTGTTTTGGGAGAGGAAACTCTTTCGGGCAAAGGCCCTTTGGGTACACTGTGGGAGAAAAGCTGCTTGTGTTCCACCTGCAACTAAAGCAGAGTTCTTCAGGTAAAACTGCGTGTTTTGGGAGAGGACATGCTTACAGTCCTCGCTACAGCCTGCCGTGGTTGAGGCAGTTCGCTCCACGCGGGTAAACATTCTTATACAACAAGTTCAGTAGGGGAAGTGCCCGTTGTGTACACTGTGGGAGGAAAGCTGCTTGTGTTCCACCTGCAACTAAAGCAGAGCTCTTCCGATAAAACTGCGTGTTTTGGGAGACGAAATGCTTACAGTCCTACCTACTGCCTGCCATGGTTGAGGCAGTTCGCTCCACGCGGGTAAACATTCTTATACAACAAGTTCATTAGGGGAAGTGCCCGTTGTGTACACTGTGGGAGAAAAGCTGCTTGTGTTCCACCTGCACCTAAAGCAGAGTTCTTCCGATAAAACTGCGTGTTTTGGGAGAGGAAATGCTTACAGTCCTCCCTCCTGCCGGCCTTGGTTGAGACAGTTCGTTCCACATGGGAAACCCTGCATATAGAAGTTCATTCGAGGTAGAGCGCAAAGAGTACACAGTGGGAGAAATGCTGCTTGTGTTCCACCTGCAACTAAAGCAGAGTTCTTCGGGTAAAACTGCGTGTTTTGGGAGAGGAAGTGCTTGCAGTCCTCGCTTCAGCCTGCGGTGGTTTAGGCCTTTCACTCCACGCGGCACACCTTGCGTATAGAATTTCTTTCGGGCAAAGGACAATTGGGTACACTGTGGGAGAAAAGCTGCTTGTGTTCCACCTGCAACTAAAGCAGAGTTCTTCGGGTAAAGCTGCGTGTTTGGGGAGAGGACATGCTTACAGTCCTCCCTCCTGCCTTGGTTGAGACAGTTCTCTCCACATGGGAAACCCTGCATATGGAAGTTCATTAGAGGTAGAGCACAAAGAGTACACAGTGGGAGAAATGCTGCTTGTGTTCCACCTGCAACTATAGCAGAGTTCTTCAGGTAAAACTGCGTGATTTCGGAGAGGAAACTCTTTCGGGCAAAGGCCCATTGGGTACAGTGTGGGAGAAAAGCTGCTTGTGTTCCACCTGCAACTAAAGCAGAGTTCTTCGGGTAAAACTGCTTGTTTTGGGAGAGGAAATGCTTACAGGCCTCCCTACTGCCTGCCTTGGTTGAGACAGTTCGCTCCACGTGGGAAACCCTGCATATAGAAGTTCATTCATGGAAGAGCCCAAAGAGTTCATAGTGGGAGAAATGCTTCTTGTGTTCCACCTGCAACTAAAGCAGAGTTCTTCCATTAAAACTGCGTGTTTTGGGAGAGGAAACCCTTTCGGGTAAAGGCCCTTTGGTTACACTGTGGGAGAAAAGCTGCTTGTGTTCCACCTGCAACTAAAGCAGAGTTCTTCCGTTAAAACTGCGTGTTTTGGGAGAGGAAATGCTTACAGTCCTCCCTCCTGCCTGCCATGGTTGAGGCAGTTCGCTCCACGCGGGTAACCATTCTTATAGAACAAGTTCATTCGGGGAAGTGCCCGTTGTGTACACTGGGGGAGAAAAGCTGCTTGTGTTCCACCTGCAACTAAAGCAGAGTTCTTCGGGTAAAACTGCGTGTTTTGGGAGAGGAAATGCTTACAGGCCTCCCTACAGCCTGCCTTGGTTGAGACAGTTCGCTCCACGTGGGAAAACATTCTTATAGAACAAGTTCATTAGGGGAAGTGCCCGTTGTGTACACTGTGGGAGAAAAGCTGCTTGTGTTCCACCTGCAACTAAAGCAGAGTTCTTCGGGTAAAACTGCATGTTTTGGGAGAGGAAACCCTTTCGGGCAAGGACCAATTGGGAACACAGCGGGAGAAAAGCTGCTTGTGTTCCACCTGCAATTAAAGCAGAGTTCTTAGGGTAAAACTTCGTGTTGTGGGAGAGGAAATGCTTACACTCCTCCCTCCTGCCTGCCTTGGTTGAGACAGTTCGCTGCACATGGGAAACCCTGCATATGGAAGTTCATTCGAGGTAGAGCGCAAAAAGTACACAGTGGGAGAATTGCTGCTTGTGTTCCACCTGCAACTAAAGCAGAGTTCTTCGGGTAAAACTGCGTGTTTTGGGAGAGGAAACTCTTTCGGGCAAAGGCCCTTTGGGTACACTGTGGGAGAAAAGCTGCTTGTGTTCCACCTGCAACTAAAGCAGAGTTCTTCAGGTAAAACTGCGTGTTTTGGGAGAGGACATGCTTACAGTCCTCGCTACAGCCTGCCGTGGTTGAGGCAGTTCGCTCCACGCGGGTAAACATTCTTATACAACAAGTTCAGTAGGGGAAGTGCCCGTTGTGTACACTGTGGGAGGAAAGCTGCTTGTGTTCCACCTGCAACTAAAGCAGAGCTCTTCCGATAAAACTGCGTGTTTTGGGAGACGAAATGCTTGCAGTCCTACCTACTGCCTGCCATGGTTGAGGCAGTTCGCTCCACGCGGGTAAACATTCTTATACAACAAGTTCATTAGGGGAAGTGCCCGTTGTGTACACTGTGGGAGGAAAGCTGCTTGTGTTCCACCTGCACCTAAAGCAGAGTTCTTCCGATAAAACTGCGTGTTTTGGGAGAGGAAATGCTTACAGTCCTCCCTCCTGCCGGCCTTGGTTGAGACAGTTCGTTCCACATGGGAAACCCTGCATATAGAAGTTCATTCGAGGTAGAGCGCAAAGAGTACACAGTGGGAGAAATGCTGCTTGTGTTCCACCTGCAACTAAAGCAGAGTTCTTCGGGTAAAACTGCGTGTTTTGGGAGAGGAAGTGCTTGCAGTCCTCGCTTCAGCCTGCGGTGGTTTAGGCCTTTCACTCCACGCGGCACACCTTGCGTATAGAATTTCTTTCGGGCAAAGGACAATTGGGTACACTGTGGGAGAAAAGCTGCTTGTGTTCCACCTGCAACTAAAGCAGAGTTCTTCGGGTAAAGCTGCGTGTTTGGGGAGAGGACATGCTTACAGTCCTCCCTCCTGCCTTGGTTGAGACAGTTCTCTCCACATGGGAAACCCTGCATATGGAAGTTCATTAGAGGTAGAGCACAAAGAGTACACAGTGGGAGAAATGCTGCTTGTGTTCCACCTGCAACTATAGCAGAGTTCTTCAGGTAAAACTGCGTGATTTCAGAGAGGAAACTCTTTCGGGCAAAGGCCCATTGGGTACAGTGTGGGAGAAAAGCTGCTTGTGTTCCACCTGCAACTAAAGCAGAGTTCTTCGGGTAAAACTGCTTGTTTTGGGAGAGGAAATGCTTACAGGCCTCCCTACTGCCTGCCTTGGTTGAGACAGTTCGCTCCACGTGGGAAACCCTGCATATAGAAGTTCATTCATGGAAGAGCCCAAAGAGTTCATAGTGGGAGAAATGCTTCTTGTGTTCCACCTGCAACTAAAGCAGAGTTCTTCCATTAAAACTGCGTGTTTTGGGAGAGGAAACCCTTTCGGGTAAAGGCCCTTTGGTTACACTGTGGGAGAAAAGCTGCTTGTGTTCCACCTGCAACTAAAGCAGAGTTCTTCCGTTAAAACTGCGTGTTTTGGGAGAGGAAATGCTTACAGTCCTCCCTCCTGCCTGCCATGGTTGAGGCAGTTCGCTCCACGCGGGTAACCATTCTTATAGAACAAGTTCATTCGGGGAAGTGCCCGTTGTGTACACTGGGGGAGAAAAGCTGCTTGTGTTCCACCTGCAACTAAAGCAGAGTTCTTCGGGTAAAACTGCGTGTTTTGGGAGAGGAAATGCTTACAGGCCTCCCTACAGCCTGCCTTGGTTGAGACAGTTCGCTCCACGTGGGAAAACATTCTTATAGAACAAGTTCATTAGGGGAAGTGCCCGTTGTGTACACTGTGGGAGAAAAGCTGCTTGTGTTCCACCTGCAACTAAAGCAGAGTTCTTCGGGTAAAACTGCATGTTTTGGGAGAGGAAACCCTTTCGGGCAAGGACCAATTGGGAACACAGCGGGGGAAAAGCTGCTTGTGTTCCACCTGCAATTAAAGCAGAGTTCTTAGGGTAAAACTTCGTGTTGTGGGAGAGGAAATGCTTACACTCCTCCCTCCTGCCTGCCTTGGTTGAGACAGTTCGCTCCACATGGGAAACCCTGCATATGGAAGTTCATTCGAGGTAGAGCGCAAAAAGTACACAGTGGGAGAATTGCTGCTTGTGTTCCACCTGCAACTAAAGCAGAGTTCTTCGGGTAAAACTGCGTGTTTTGGGAGAGGAAACTCTTTCGGGCAAAGGCCCTTTGGGTACACTGTGGGAGAAAAGCTGCTTGTGTTCCACCTGCAACTAAAGCAGAGTTCTTCAGGTAAAACTGCGTGTTTTGGGAGAGGACATGCTTACAGTCCTCGCTACAGCCTGCCGTGGTTGAGGCAGTTCGCTCCACGCGGGTAAACATTCTTATACAACAAGTTCAGTAGGGGAAGTGCCCGTTGTGTACACTGTGGGAGGAAAGCTGCTTGTGTTCCACCTGCAACTAAAGCAGAGCTCTTCCGATAAAACTGCGTGTTTTGGGAGACGAAATGCTTACAGTCCTACCTACTGCCTGCCATGGTTGAGGCAGTTCGCTCCACGCGGGTAAACATTCTTATACAACAAGTTCATTAGGGGAAGTGCCCGTTGTGTACACTGTGGGAGAAAAGCTGCTTGTGTTCCACCTGCACCTAAAGCAGAGTTCTTCCGATAAAACTGCGTGTTTTGGGAGAGGAAATGCTTACAGTCCTCCCTCCTGCCGGCCTTGGTTGAGACAGTTCGTTCCACATGGGAAACCCTGCATATAGAAGTTCATTCGAGGTAGAGCGCAAAGAGTACACAGTGGGAGAAATGCTGCTTGTGTTCCACCTGCAACTAAAGCAGAGTTCTTCGGGTAAAACTGCGTGTTTTGGGAGAGGAAGTGCTTGCAGTCCTCGCTTCAGCCTGCGGTGGTTTAGGCCTTTCACTCCACGCGGCACACCTTGCGTATAGAATTTCTTTCGGGCAAAGGACAATTGGGTACACTGTGGGAGAAAAGCTGCTTGTGTTCCACCTGCAACTAAAGCAGAGTTCTTCGGGTAAAGCTGCGTGTTTGGGGAGAGGACATGCTTACAGTCCTCCCTCCTGCCTTGGTTGAGACAGTTCTCTCCACATGGGAAACCCTGCATATGGAAGTTCATTAGAGGTAGAGCACAAAGAGTACACAGTGGGAGAAATGCTGCTTGTGTTCCACCTGCAACTATAGCAGAGTTCTTCAGGTAAAACTGCGTGATTTCGGAGAGGAAACTCTTTCGGGCAAAGGCCCATTGGGTACAGTGTGGGAGAAAAGCTGCTTGTGTTCCACCTGCAACTAAAGCAGAGTTCTTCGGGTAAAACTGCTTGTTTTGGGAGAGGAAATGCTTACAGGCCTCCCTACTGCCTGCCTTGGTTGAGACAGTTCGCTCCACGTGGGAAACCCTGCATATAGAAGTTCATTCATGGAAGAGCCCAAAGAGTTCATAGTGGGAGAAATGCTTCTTGTGTTCCACCTGCAACTAAAGCAGAGTTCTTCCATTAAAACTGCGTGGTTTGGGAGAGGAAACCCTTTCGGGTAAAGGCCCTTTGGTTACACTGTGGGAGAAAAGCTGCTTGTGTTCCACCTGCAACTAAAGCAGAGTTCTTCCGTTAAAACTGCGTGTTTTGGGAGAGGAAATGCTTACAGTCCTCCCTCCTGCCTGCCATGGTTGAGGCAGTTCGCTCCACGCGGGTAACCATTCTTATAGAACAAGTTCATTCGGGGAAGTGCCCGTTGTGTACACTGGGGGAGAAAAGCTGCTTGTGTTCCACCTGCAACTAAAGCAGAGTTCTTCGGGTAAAACTGCGTGTTTTGGGAGAGGAAATGCTTACAGGCCTCCCTACAGCCTGCCTTGGTTGAGACAGTTCGCTCCACGTGGGAAAACATTCTTATAGAACAAGTTCATTAGGGGAAGTGCCCGTTGTGTACACTGTGGGAGAAAAGCTGCTTGTGTTCCACCTGCAACTAAAGCAGAGTTCTTCGGGTAAAACTGCATGTTTTGGGAGAGGAAACCCTTTCGGGCAAGGACCAATTGGGAACACAGCGGGAGAAAAGCTGCTTGTGTTCCACCTGCAATTAAAGCAGAGTTCTTAGGGTAAAACTTCGTGTTGTGGGAGAGGAAATGCTTACACTCCTCCCTCCTGCCTGCCTTGGTTGAGACAGTTCGCTCCACATGGGAAACCCTGCATATGGAAGTTCATTCGAGGTAGAGCGCAAAAAGTACACAGTGGGAGAATTGCTGCTTGTGTTCCACCTGCAACTAAAGCAGAGTTCTTCGGGTAAAACTGCGTGTTTTGGGAGAGGAAACTCTTTCGGGCAAAGGCCCTTTGGGTACACTGTGGGAGAAAAGCTGCTTGTGTTCCACCTGCAACTAAAGCAGAGTTCTTCGGGTAAAGCTGCGTGTTTTGGGAGAGGAAATGCTTACAGTCCTCCCTCCTGCCTTGGTTGAGACAGTTTTCTCCACATGGGAAACCCTGCATATGGAAGTTCATTAGAGGTAGAGCACAAAGTGTACACAGTGGGAGAAATGCTGCTTGTGTTCCACCTGCAACTATAGCAGAGTTCTTCAGGTAAAACTGCGTGATTTCGGAGAGGAAACTCTTTCGGGCAAAGGCCCATTGGGTACAGTGTGGGAGAAAAGCTGCTTGTGTTCCACCTGCAACTAAAGCAGAGTTCTTCGGGTAAAACTGCTTGTTTTGGGAGAGGAAATGCTTACAGGCCTCCCTACTGCCTGCCTTGGTTGAGACAGTTCGCTCCACGTGGGAAACCCTGCATATAGAAGTTCATTCATGGAAGAGCCCAAAGAGTTCATAGTGGGAGAAATGCTTCTTGTGTTCCACCTGCAACTAAAGCAGAGTTCTTCCATTAAAACTGCGTGGTTTGGGAGAGGAAACCCTTTCGGGTAAAGGCCCTTTGGTTACACTGTGGGAGAAAAGCTGCTTGTGTTCCACCTGCAACTAAAGCAGAGTTCTTCCGTTAAAACTGCGTGTTTTGGGAGAGGAAATGCTTACAGTCCTCCCTCCTGCCTGCCATGGTTGAGGCAGTTCGCTCCACGCGGGTAACCATTCTTATAGAACAAGTTCATTCGGGGAAGTGCCCGTTGTGTACACTGGGGGAGAAAAGCTGCTTGTGTTCCACCTGCAACTAAAGCAGAGTTCTTCGGGTAAAACTGCGTGTTTTGGGAGACGAAATGCTTACAGGCCTCCCTACAGCCTGCCTTGGTTGAGACAGTTCGCTCCACGTGGGAAAACATTCTTAAAGAACAAGTTCATTAGGGGAAGTGCCCGTTGTGTACACTGTGGGAGAAAAGCTGCTTGTGTTCCACCTGCAACTAAAGCAGAGTTCTTCGGGTAAAACTGCATGTTTTGGGAGAGGAAACCCTTTCGGGCAAGGACCAATTGGGAACACAGCGGGAGAAAAGCTGCTTGTGTTCCACCTGCAATTAAAGCAGAGTTCTTAGGGTAAAACTTCGTGTTGTGGGAGAGGAAATGCTTACACTCCTCCCTCCTGCCTGCCTTGGTTGAGACAGTTCGCTCCACATGGGAAACCCTGCATATGGAAGTTCATTCGAGGTAGAGCGCAAAAAGTACACAGTGGGAGAATTGCTGCTTGTGTTCCACCTGCAACTAAAGCAGAGTTCTTCGGGTAAAACTGCGTGTTTTGGGTGAGGAAACTCTTTCGGGCAAAGGCCCTTTGGGTACACTGTGGGAGAAAAGCTGCTTGTGTTCCACCTGCAACTAAAGCAGAGTTCTTCAGGTAAAACTGCGTGTTTTGGGAGAGGACATGCTTACAGTCCTCGCTACAGCCTGCCGTGGTTGAGGCAGTTCGCTCCACGCGGGTAAACATTCTTATACAACAAGTTCAGTAGGGGAAGTGCCCGTTGTGTACACTGTGGGAGGAAAGCTGCTTGTGTTCCACCTGCAACTAAAGCAGAGCTCTTCCGATAAAACTGCGTGTTTTGGGAGACGAAATGCTTACAGTCCTACCTACTGCCTGCCATGGTTGAGGCAGTTCGCTCCACGCGGGTAACCATTCTTATACAACAAGTTCATTCGGGGAAGTGCCCGTTGTGTACACTGTGGGAGAAAAGCTGCTTGTGTTCCACCTGCACCTAAAGCAGAGTTCTTCCGATAAAACTGCGTGTTTTGGGAGAGGAAATGCTTACAGTCCTCCCTCCTGCCGGCCTTGGTTGAGACAGTTCGTTCCACATGGGAAACCCTGCATATAGAAGTTCATTCGAGGTAGAGCGCAAAGAGTACACAGTGGGAGAAATGCTGCTTGTGTTCCACCTGCAACTAAAGCAGAGTTCTTCGGGTAAAACTGCTTGTTTTGGGAGAGGAAATGCTTACAGGCCTCCCTACTGCCTGCCTTGGTTGAGACAGTTCGCTCCACGTGGGAAACCCTGCATATAGAAGTTCATTCATGGAAGAGCCCAAAGAGTTCATAGTGGGAGAAATGCTTCTTGTGTTCCACCTGCAACTAAAGCAGAGTTCTTCCATTAAAACTGCGTGGTTTGGGAGAGGAAACCCTTTCGGGTAAAGGCCCTTTGGTTACACTGTGGGAGAAAAGCTGCTTGTGTTCCACCTGCAACTAAAGCAGAGTTCTTCTGTTAAAACTGCGTGTTTTGGGAGAGGAAATGCTTACAGTCCTCCCTCCTGCCTGCCATGGTTGAGACAGTTCGCTCCACGTGGGAAAACATTCTTATAGAACAAGTTCATTAGGGGAAGTGCCCGTTGTGTACACTGTGGGAGAAAAGCTGCTTGTGTTCCACCTGCAACTAAAGCAGAGTTCTTCGGGTAAAACTGCGTGATTTCGGAGAGGAAATGCTTACAGGCCTCCCTACAGCCTGCCTTGGTTGAGACAGTTCGCTCCACGTGGGAAAACATTCTTATAGAACAAGTTCATTCGGGGAAGTGCCCGTTGTGTACACTGTGGGAGAAAAGCTGCTTGTGTTCCACCTGCAACTAAAGCAGAGTTCTTCGGGTAAAACTGCGTGTTTTGGGAGAGGAAACCCTTTCGGGCAAAGACCAATTGGGAACACAGCGGGAGAAAAGCTGCTTGTGTTCCACCTGCAATTAAAGCAGAGTTCTTAGGGTAAAACTTCGTGTTGTGGGAGAGGAAATGCTTACACTCCTCGCTCCTGCCTGCCTTGGTTGAGACAGTTCGCTCCACATGGGAAACCCTGCATATGGAAGTTCATTCGAGGTAGAGCGCAAAAAGTACACAGTGGGAGAATTGCTGCTTGTGTTCCACCTGCAACTAAAGCAGAGTTCTTCGGGTAAAACTGCGTGTTTTGGGAGAGGAAACTCTTTCGGGCAAAGGCCCTTTGGGTACACTGTGGGAGAAAAGCTGCTTGTGTTCCACCTGCAACTAAATCAGAGTTCTTCGGGTAAAGCTGCGTGTTTTGGGAGAGGAAATGCTTACAGTCCTCCCTCCTGCCTTGGTTGACACAGTTCTCTCCACATGGGAAACCCTGCATATGGAAGTTCATTAGAGGTAGAGCACAAAGTGTACACAGTGGGAGAAATGCTGCTTGTGTTCCACCTGCAACTATAGCAGAGTTCTTCAGGTAAAACTGCGTGATTTCGGAGAGGAAACTCTTTCGGGCAAAGGCCCATTGGGTACAGTGTGGGAGAAAAGCTGCTTGTGTTCCACCTGCAACTAAAGCAGAGTTCTTCGGGTAAAACTGCTTGTTTTGGGAGAGGAAATGCTTACAGGCCTCCCTACTGCCTGCCTTGGTTGAGACAGTTCGCTCCACGTGGGAAACCCTGCATATAGAAGTTCATTCATGGAAGAGCCCAAAGAGTTCATAGTGGGAGAAATGCTTCTTGTGTTCCACCTGCAACTAAAGCAGAGTTCTTCCATTAAAACTGCGTGGTTTGGGAGAGGAAACCCTTTCGGGTAAAGGCCCTTTGGTTACACTGTGGGAGAAAAGCTGCTTGTGTTCCACCTGCAACTAAAGCAGAGTTCTTCCGTTAAAACTGCGTGTTTTGGGAGAGGAAATGCTTACAGTCCTCCCTCCTGCCTGCCATGGTTGAGGCAGTTCGCTCCACGCGGGTAACCATTCTTATAGAACAAGTTCATTCGGGGAAGTGCCCGTTGTGTACACTGGGGGAGAAAAGCTGCTTGTGTTCCACCTGCAACTAAAGCAGAGTTCTTCGGGTAAAACTGCGTGTTTTGGGAGAGGAAATGCTTACAGGCCTCCCTACAGCCTGCCTTGGTTGAGACAGTTCGCTCCACGTGGGAAAACATTCTTAAAGAACAAGTTCATTAGGGGAAGTGCCCGTTGTGTACACTGTGGGAGAAAAGCTGCTTGTGTTCCACCTGCAACTAAAGCAGAGTTCTTCGGGTAAAACTGCATGTTTTGGGAGAGGAAACCCTTTCGGGCAAGGACCAATTGGGAACACAGCGGGAGAAAAGCTGCTTGTGTTCCACCTGCAATTAAAGCAGAGTTCTTAGGGTAAAACTTCGTGTTGTGGGAGAGGAAATGCTTACACTCCTCCCTCCTGCCTGCCTTGGTTGAGACAGTTCGCTCCACATGGGAAACCCTGCATATGGAAGTTCATTCGAGGTAGAGCGCAAAAAGTACACAGTGGGAGAATTGCTCCTTGTGTTCCACCTGCAACTAAAGCAGAGTTCTTCGGGTAAAACTGCGTGTTTTGGGTGAGGAAACTCTTTCGGGCAAAGGCCCTTTGGGTACACTGTGGGAGAAAAGCTGCTTGTGTTCCACCTGCAACTAAAGCAGAGTTCTTCAGGTAAAACTGCGTGTTTTGGGAGAGGACATGCTTACAGTCCTCGCTACAGCCTGCCGTGGTTGAGGCAGTTCGCTCCACGTGGGTAAACATTCTTATACAACAAGTTCAGTAGGGGAAGTGCCCGTTGTGTACACTGTGGGAGGAAAGCTGCTTGTGTTCCACCTGCAACTAAAGCAGAGCTCTTCCGATAAAACTGCGTGTTTTGGGAGACGAAATGCTTACAGTCCTACCTACTGCCTGCCATGGTTGAGGCAGTTCGCTCCACGCGGGTAAACATTCTTATACAACAAGTTCATTAGGGGAAGTGCCCGTTGTGTACACTGTGGGAGAAAAGCTGCTTGTGTTCCACCTGCACCTAAAGCAGAGTTCTTCCGATAAAACTGCGTGTTTTGGGAGAGGAAATGCTTACAGTCCTCCCTCCTGCCGGCCTTGGTTGAGACAGTTCGTTCCACATGGGAAACCCTGCATATAGAAGTTCATTCGAGGTAGAGCGCAAAGAGAACACAGTGGGAGAAATGCTGCTTGTGTTCCACCTGCAACTAAAGCAGAGTTCTTCGGGTAAAACTGCTTGTTTTGGGAGAGGAAATGCTTACAGGCCTCCCTACTGCCTGCCTTGGTTGAGACAGTTCGCTCCACGTGGGAAACCCTGCATATAGAAGTTCATTCATGGAAGAGCCCAAAGAGTTCATAGTGGGAGAAATGCTTCTTGTGTTCCACCTGCAACTAAAGCAGAGTTCTTCCATTAAAACTGCGTGGTTTGGGAGAGGAAACCCTTTCGGGTAAAGGCCCTTTGGTTACACTGTGGGAGAAAAGCTGCTTGTGTTCCACCTGCAACTAAAGCAGAGTTCTTCCGTTAAAACTGCGTGTTTTGGGAGAGGAAATGCTTACAGTCCTCCCTCCTGCCTGCCATGGTTGAGACAGTTCGCTCCACGTGGGAAAACATTCTTATAGAACAAGTTCATTAGGGGAAGTGCCCGTTGTGTACACTGTGGGAGAAAAGCTGCTTGTGTTCCACCTGCAACTAAAGCAGAGTTCTTCGGGTAAAACTGCATGTTTTGGGAGAGGAAACCCTTTCGGGCAAGGACCAATTGGGAACACAGCGGGAGAAAAGCTGCTTGTGTTCCACCTGCAATTAAAGCAGAGTTCATAGGGTAAAACTTCGTGTTGTGGGAGAGGAAATGCTTACACTCCTCCCTCCTGCCTGCCTTGGTTGAGACAGTTCGCTCCACATGGGAAACCCTGCATATGGAAGTTCATTCGAGGTAGAGCGCAAAAAGTACACAGTGGGAGAATTGCTGCTTGTGTTCCACCTGCAACTAAAGCAGAGTTCTTCGGGTAAAACTGCGTGATTTCGGAGAGGAAATGCTTACAGGCCTCCCTACAGCCTGCCTTGGTTGAGACAGTTCGCTCCACGTGGGAAAACATTCTTATAGAACAAGTTCATTCGGGGAAGTGCCCGTTGTGTACACTGTGGGAGAAAAGCTGCTTGTGTTCCACCTGCAACTAAAGCAGAGTTCTTCGGGTAAAACTGCGTGTTTTGGGAGAGGAAACCCTTTCGGGCAAAGACCAATTGGGAACACAGCGGGAGAAAAGCTGCTTGTGTTCCACCTGCAATTAAAGCAGAGTTCTTAGGGTAAAACTTCGTGTTGTGGGAGAGGAAATGCTTACACTCCTCCCTCCTGCCTGCCTTGGTTGAGACAGTTCGCTCCACATGGGAAACCCTGCATATGGAAGTTCATTCGAGGTAGAGCGCAAAAAGTACACAGTGGGAGAATTGCTGCTTGTGTTCCACCTGCAACTAAAGCAGAGTTCTTCGGGTAAAACTGCGTGTTTTGGGAGAGGAAACTCTTTCGGGCAAAGGCCCTTTGGGTACACTGTGGGAGAAAAGCTGCTTGTGTTCCACCTGCAACTAAATCAGAGTTCTTCGGGTAAAGCTGCGTGTTTTGGGAGAGGAAATGCTTACAGTCCTCCCTCCTGCCTTGGTTGACACAGTTCTCTCCACATGGGAAACCCTGCATATGGAAGTTCATTAGAGGTAGAGCACAAAGTGTACACAGTGGGAGAAATGCTGCTTGTGTTCCACCTGCAACTATAGCAGAGTTCTTCAGGTAAAACTGCGTGATTTCGGAGAGGAAACTCTTTCGGGCAAAGGCCCATTGGGTACAGTGTGGGAGAAAAGCTGCTTGTGTTCCACCTGCAACTAAAGCAGAGTTCTTCGGGTAAAACTGCTTGTTTTGGGAGAGGAAATGCTTACAGGCCTCCCTACTGCCTGCCTTGGTTGAGACAGTTCGCTCCACGTGGGAAACCCTGCATATAGAAGTTCATTCATGGAAGAGCCCAAAGAGTTCATAGTGGGAGAAATGCTTCTTGTGTTCCACCTGCAACTAAAGCAGAGTTCTTCCATTAAAACTGCGTGGTTTGGGAGAGGAAACCCTTTCGGGTAAAGGCCCTTTGGTTACACTGTGGGAGAAAAGCTGCTTGTGTTCCACCTGCAACTAAAGCAGAGTTCTTCCGTTAAAACTGCGTGTTTTGGGAGAGGAAATGCTTACAGTCCTCCCTCCTGCCTGCCATGGTTGAGGCAGTTCGCTCCACGCGGGTAACCATTCTTATAGAACAAGTTCATTCGGGGAAGTGCCCGTTGTGTACACTGGGGGAGAAAAGCTGCTTGTGTTCCACCTGCAACTAAAGCAGAGTTCTTCGGGTAAAACTGCGTGTTTTGGGAGAGGAAATGCTTACAGGCCTCCCTACAGCCTGCCTTGGTTGAGACAGTTCGCTCCACGTGGGAAAACATTCTTATAGAACAAGTTCATTCGGGGAAGTGCCCGTTGTGTACACTGTGGGAGAAAAGCTGCTTGTGTTCCACCTGCAACTAAAGCAGAGTTCTTCGGGTAAAACTGCATGTTTTGGGAGAGGAAACCCTTTCGGGCAAGGACCAATTGGGAACACAGCGGGAGAAAAGCTGCTTGTGTTCCACCTGCAATTAAAGCAGAGTTCTTAGGGTAAAACTTCGTGTTGTGGGAGAGGAAATGCTTACACTCCTCCCTCCTGCCTGCCTTGGTTGAGACAGTTCGCTCCACATGGGAAACCCTGCATATGGAAGTTCATTCGAGGTAGAGCGCAAAAAGTACACAGTGGGAGAATTGCTGCTTGTGTTCCACCTGCAACTAAAGCAGAGTTCTTCGGGTAAAACTGCGTGTTTTGGGAGAGGAAACTCTTTCGGGCAAAGGCCCTTTGGGTACACTGTGGGAGAAAAGCTGCTTGTGTTCCACCTGCAACTAAAGCAGAGTTCTTCAGGTAAAACTGCGTGTTTTGGGAGAGGACATGCTTACAGTCCTCGCTACAGCCTGCCGTTGTTGAGGCAGTTTGCTCCACGCGGGTAAACATTCTTATACAACAAGTTCAGTAGGGGAAGTGCCCGTTGTGTACACTGTGGGAGGAAAGCTGCTTGTGTTCCACCTGCAACTAAAGCAGAGCTCTTCCGATAAAACTGCGTGTTTTGGGAGACGAAATGCTTACAGTCCTACCTACTGCCTGCCATGGTTGAGGCAGTTCGCTCCACGCGGGTAAACATTCTTATACAACAAGTTCATTAGGGGAAGTGCCCGTTGTGTACACTGTGGGAGAAAAGCTGCTTGTGTTCCACCTGCACCTAAAGCAGAGTTCTTCCGATAAAACTGCGTGTTTTGGGAGAGGAAATGCTTACAGTCCTCCCTCCTGCCGGCCTTGGTTGAGACAGTTCGTTCCACATGGGAAACCCTGCATATAGAAGTTCATTCGAGGTAGAGCGCAAAGAGTACACAGTGGGAGAAATGCTGCTTGTGTTCCACCTGCAACTAAAGCAGAGTTCTTCGGGTAAAACTGCGTGTTTTGGGAGAGGAAGTGCTTGCAGTCCTCGCTTCAGCCTGCGGTGGTTTAGGCCTTTCACTCCACGCGGCACACCTTGCGTATAGAATTTCTTTCGGGCAAAGGACAATTGGGTACACTGTGGGAGAAAAGCTGCTTGTGTTCCACCTGCAACTAAAGCAGAGTTCTTCGGGTAAAGCTGCGTGTTTGGGGAGAGGACATGCTTACAGTCCTCCCTCCTGCCTTGGTTGAGACAGTTCTCTCCACATGGGAAACCCTGCATATGGAAGTTCATTAGAGGTAGAGCACAAAGAGTACACAGTGGGAGAAATGCTGCTTGTGTTCCACCTGCAACTATAGCAGAGTTCTTCAGGTAAAACTGCGTGATTTCGGAGAGGAAACTCTTTCGGGCAAAGGCCCATTGGGTACAGTGTGGGAGAAAAGCTGCTTGTGTTCCACCTGCAACTAAAGCAGAGTTCTTTGGGTAAAACTGCTTGTTTTGGGAGAGGAAATGCTTACAGGCCTCCCTACTGCCTGCCTTGGTTGAGACAGTTCGCTCCACGTGGGAAACCCTGCATATAGAAGTTCATTCATGGAAGAGCCCAAAGAGTTCATAGTGGGAGAAATGCTTCTTGTGTTCCACCTGCAACTAAAGCAGAGTTCTTCCATTAAAACTGCGTGGTTTGGGAGAGGAAACCCTTTCGGGTAAAGGCCCTTTGGTTACACTGTGGGAGAAAAGCTGCTTGTGTTCCACCTGCAACTAAAGCAGAGTTCTTCCGTTAAAACTGCGTGTTTTGGGAGAGGAAATGCTTACAGTCCTCCCTCCTGCCTGCCATGGTTGAGGCAGTTCGCTCCACGCGGGTAACCATTCTTATAGAACAAGTTCATTCGGGGAAGTGCCCGTTGTGTACACTGGGGGAGAAAAGCTGCTTGTGTTCCACCTGCAACTAAAGCAGAGTTCTTCGGGTAAAACTGCGTGTTTTGGGAGAGGAAATGCTTACAGGCCTCCCTACAGCCTGCCTTGGTTGAGACAGTTCGCTCCACGTGGGAAAACATTCTTATAGAACAAGTTCATTAGGGGAAGTGCCCGTTGTGTACACTGTGGGAGAAAAGCTGCTTGTGTTCCACCTGCAACTAAAGCAGAGTTCTTCGGGTAAAACTGCATGTTTTGGGAGAGGAAACCCTTTCGGGCAAGGACCAATTGGGAACACAGCGGGAGAAAAGCTGCTTGTGTTCCACCTGCAATTAAAGCAGAGTTCTTAGGGTAAAACTTCGTGTTGTGGGAGAGGAAATGCTTACACTCCTCCCTCCTGCCTGCCTTGGTTGAGACAGTTCGCTCCACATGGGAAACCCTGCATATGGAAGTTCATTCGAGGTAGAGCGCAAAAAGTACACAGTGGGAGAATTGCTGCTTGTGTTCCACCTGCAACTAAAGCAGAGTTCTTCGGGTAAAACTGCGTGTTTTGGGAGAGGAAACTCTTTCGGGCAAAGGCCCTTTGGGTACACTGTGGGAGAAAAGCTGCTTGTGTTCCACCTGCAACTAAAGCAGAGTTCTTCAGGTAAAACTGCGTGTTTTGGGAGAGGACATGCTTACAGTCCTCGCTACAGCCTGCCGTGGTTGAGGCAGTTCGCTCCACGCGGGTAAACATTCTTATACAACAAGTTCAGTAGGGGAAGTGCCCGTTGTGTACACTGTGGGAGGAAAGCTGCTTGTGTTCCACCTGCAACTAAAGCAGAGCTCTTCCGATAAAACTGCGTGTTTTGGGAGACGAAATGCTTACAGTCCTACCTACTGCCTGCCATGGTTGAGGCAGTTCGCTCCACGCGGGTAAACATTCTTATACAACAAGTTCATTAGGGGAAGTGCCCGTTGTGTACACTGTGGGAGAAAAGCTGCTTGTGTTCCACCTGCACCTAAAGCAGAGTTCTTCCGATAAAACTGCGTGTTTTGGGAGAGGAAATGCTTACAGTCCTCCCTCCTGCCGGCCTTGGTTGAGACAGTTCGTTCCACATGGGAAACCCTGCATATAGAAGTTCATTCGAGGTAGAGCGCAAAGAGTACACAGTGGGAGAAATGCTGCTTGTGTTCCACCTGCAACTAAAGCAGAGTTCTTCGGGTAAAACTGCGTGTTTTGGGAGAGGAAGTGCTTGCAGTCCTCGCTTCAGCCTGCGGTGGTTTAGGCCTTTCACTCCACGCGGCACACCTTGCGTATAGAATTTCTTTCGGGCAAAGGACAATTGGGTACACTGTGGGAGAAAAGCTGCTTGTGTTCCACCTGCAACTAAAGCAGAGTTCTTCGGGTAAAGCTGCGTGTTTGGGGAGAGGACATGCTTACAGTCCTCCCTCCTGCCTTGGTTGAGACAGTTCTCTCCACATGGGAAACCCTGCATATGGAAGTTCATTAGAGGTAGAGCACAAAGAGTACACAGTGGGAGAAATGCTGCTTGTGTTCCACCTGCAACTATAGCAGAGTTCTTCAGGTAAAACTGCGTGATTTCGGAGAGGAAACTCTTTCGGGCAAAGGCCCATTGGGTACAGTGTGGGAGAAAAGCTGCTTGTGTTCCACCTGCAACTAAAGCAGAGTTCTTCGGGTAAAACTGCTTGTTTTGGGAGAGGAAATGCTTACAGGCCTCCCTACTGCCTGCCTTGGTTGAGACAGTTCGCTCCACGTGGGAAACCCTGCATATAGAAGTTCATTCATGGAAGAGCCCAAAGAGTTCATAGTGGGAGAAATGCTTCTTGTGTTCCACCTGCAACTAAAGCAGAGTTCTTCCATTAAAACTGCGTGGTTTGGGAGAGGAAACCCTTTCGGGTAAAGGCCCTTTGGTTACACTGTGGGAGAAAAGCTGCTTGTGTTCCACCTGCAACTAAAGCAGAGTTCTTCCGTTAAAACTGCGTGTTTTGGGAGAGGAAATGCTTACAGTCCTCCCTCCTGCCTGCCATGGTTGAGGCAGTTCGCTCCACGTGGGTAACCATTCTTATAGAACAAGTTCATTCGGGGAAGTGCCCGTTGTGTACACTGGGGGAGAAAAGCTGCTTGTGTTCCACCTGCAACTAAAGCAGAGTTCTTCGGGTAAAACTGCGTGTTTTGGGAGAGGAAATGCTTACAGGCCTCCCTACAGCCTGCCTTGGTTGAGACAGTTCGCTCCACGTGGGAAAACATTCTTAAAGAACAAGTTCATTAGGGGAAGTGCCCGTTGTGTACACTGTGGGAGAAAAGCTGCTTGTGTTCCACCTGCAACTAAAGCAGAGTTCTTCGGGTAAAACTGCATGTTTTGGGAGAGGAAACCCTTTCGGGCAAGGACCAATTGGGAACACAGCGGGAGAAAAGCTGCTTGTGTTCCACCTGCAATTAAAGCAGAGTTCTTAGGGTAAAACTTCGTGTTGTGGGAGAGGAAATGCTTACACTCCTCCCTCCTGCCTGCCTTGGTTGAGACAGTTCGCTCCACATGGGAAACCCTGCATATGGAAGTTCATTCGAGGTAGAGCGCAAAAAGTACACAGTGGGAGAATTGCTGCTTGTGTTCCACCTGCAACTAAAGCAGAGTTCTTCGGGTAAAACTGCGTGTTTTGGGAGAGGAAACTCTTTCGGGCAAAGGCCCTTTGGGTACACTGTGGGAGAAAAGCTGCTTGTGTTCCACCTGCAACTAAAGCAGAGTTCTTCGGGTAAAGCTGCGTGTTTTGGGAGAGGAAATGCTTACAGTCCTCCCTCCTGCCTTGGTTGAGACAGTTCTCTCCACATGGGAAACCCTGCATATGGAAGTTCATTAGAGGTAGAGCACAAAGTGTACACAGTGGGAGAAATGCTGCTTGTGTTCCACCTGCAACTATAGCAGAGTTCTTCAGGTAAAACTGCGTGATTTCGGAGAGGAAACTCTTTCGGGCAAAGGCCCATTGGGTACAGTGTGGGAGAAAAGCTGCTTGTGTTCCACCTGCAACTAAAGCAGAGTTCTTCGGGTAAAACTGCTTGTTTTGGGAGAGGAAATGCTTACAGGCCTCCCTACTGCCTGCCTTGGTTGAGACAGTTCGCTCCACGTGGGAAACCCTGCATATAGAAGTTCATTCATGGAAGAGCCCAAAGAGTTCATAGTGGGAGAAATGCTTCTTGTGTTCCACCTGCAACTAAAGCAGAGTTCTTCCATTAAAACTGCGTGGTTTGGGAGAGGAAACCCTTTCGGGTAAAGGCCCTTTGGTTACACTGTGGGAGAAAAGCTGCTTGTGTTCCACCTGCAACTAAAGCAGAGTTCTTCCGTTAAAACTGCGTGTTTTGGGAGAGGAAATGCTTACAGTCCTCCCTCCTGCCTGCCATGGTTGAGGCAGTTCGCTCCACGTGGGTAACCATTCTTATAGAACAAGTTCATTCGGGGAAGTGCCCGTTGTGTACACTGGGGGAGAAAAGCTGCTTGTGTTCCACCTGCAACTAAAGCAGAGTTCTTCGGGTAAAACTGCGTGTTTTGGGAGAGGAAATGCTTACAGGCCTCCCTACAGCCTGCCTTGGTTGAGACAGTTCGCTCCACGTGGGAAAACATTCTTAAAGAACAAGTTCATTAGGGGAAGTGCCCGTTGTGTACACTGTGGGAGAAAAGCTGCTTGTGTTCCACCTGCAACTAAAGCAGAGTTCTTCGGGTAAAACTGCATGTTTTGGGAGAGGAAACCCTTTCGGGCAAGGACCAATTGGGAACACAGCGGGAGAAAAGCTGCTTGTGTTCCACCTGCAATTAAAGCAGAGTTCTTAGGGTAAAACTTCGTGTTGTGGGAGAGGAAATGCTTACACTCCTCCCTCCTGCCTGCCTTGGTTGAGACAGTTCGCTCCACATGGGAAACCCTGCATATGGAAGTTCATTCGAGGTAGAGCGCAAAAAGTACACAGTGGGAGAATTGCTGCTTGTGTTCCACCTGCAACTAAAGCAGAGTTCTTCGGGTAAAACTGCGTGTTTTGGGAGAGGAAACTCTTTCGGGCAAAGGCCCTTTGGGTACACTGTGGGAGAAAAGCTGCTTGTGTTCCACCTGCAACTAAAGCAGAGTTCTTCGGGTAAAGCTGCGTGTTTTGGGAGAGGAAATGCTTACAGTCCTCCCTCCTGCCTTGGTTGAGACAGTTCTCTCCACATGGGAAACCCTGCATATGGAAGTTCATTAGAGGTAGAGCACAAAGTGTACACAGTGGGAGAAATGCTGCTTGTGTTCCACCTGCAACTATAGCAGAGTTCTTCAGGTAAAACTGCGTGATTTCGGAGAGGAAACTCTTTCGGGCAAAGGCCCATTGGGTACAGTGTGGGAGAAAAGCTGCTTGTGTTCCACCTGCAACTAAAGCAGAGTTCTTCGGGTAAAACTGCTTGTTTTGGGAGAGGAAATGCTTACAGGCCTCCCTACTGCCTGCCTTGGTTGAGACAGTTCGCTCCACGTGGGAAACCCTGCATATAGAAGTTCATTCATGGAAGAGCCCAAAGAGTTCATAGTGGGAGAAATGCTTCTTGTGTTCCACCTGCAACTAAAGCAGAGTTCTTCCATTAAAACTGCGTGGTTTGGGAGAGGAAACCCTTTCGGGTAAAGGCCCTTTGGTTACACTGTGGGAGAAAAGCTGCTTGTGTTCCACCTGCAACTAAAGCAGAGTTCTTCCGTTAAAACTGCGTGTTTTGGGAGAGGAAATGCTTACAGTCCTCCCTCCTGCCTGCCATGGTTGAGGCAGTTCGCTCCACGCGGGTAACCATTCTTATAGAACAAGTTCATTCGGGGAAGTGCCCGTTGTGTACACTGGGGGAGAAAAGCTGCTTGTGTTCCACCTGCAACTAAAGCAGAGTTCTTCGGGTAAAACTGCGTGTTTTGGGAGAGGAAATGCTTACAGGCCTCCCTACAGCCTGCCTTGGTTGAGACAGTTCGCTCCACGTGGGAAAACATTCTTAAAGAACAAGTTCATTAGGGGAAGTGCCCGTTGTGTACACTGTGGGAGAAAAGCTGCTTGTGTTCCACCTGCAACTAAAGCAGAGTTCTTCGGGTAAAACTGCATGTTTTGGGAGAGGAAACCCTTTCGGGCAAGGACCAATTGGGAACACAGCGGGAGAAAAGCTGCTTGTGTTCCACCTGCAATTAAAGCAGAGTTCTTAGGGTAAAACTTCGTGTTGTGGGAGAGGAAATGCTTACACTCCTCCCTCCTGCCTGCCTTGGTTGAGACAGTTCGCTCCACATGGGAAACCCTGCATATGGAAGTTCATTCGAGGTAGAGCGCAAAAAGTACACAGTGGGAGAATTGCTGCTTGTGTTCCACCTGCAACTAAAGCAGAGTTCTTCGGGTAAAACTGCGTGTTTTGGGTGAGGAAACTCTTTCGGGCAAAGGCCCTTTGGGTACACTGTGGGAGAAAAGCTGCTTGTGTTCCACCTGCAACTAAAGCAGAGTTCTTCAGGTAAAACTGCGTGTTTTGGGAGAGGACATGCTTACAGTCCTCGCTACAGCCTGCCGTGGTTGAGGCAGTTCGCTCCACGTGGGTAAACATTCTTATACAACAAGTTCAGTAGGGGAAGTGCCCGTTGTGTACACTGTGGGAGGAAAGCTGCTTGTGTTCCACCTGCAACTAAAGCAGAGCTCTTCCGATAAAACTGCGTGTTTTGGGAGACGAAATGCTTACAGTCCTACCTACTGCCTGCCATGGTTGAGGCAGTTCGCTCCACGCGGGTAAACATTCTTATACAACAAGTTCATTAGGGGAAGTGCCCGTTGTGTACACTGTGGGAGAAAAGCTGCTTGTGTTCCACCTGCACCTAAAGCAGAGTTCTTCCGATAAAACTGCGTGTTTTGGGAGAGGAAATGCTTACAGTCCTCCCTCCTGCCGGCCTTGGTTGAGACAGTTCGTTCCACATGGGAAACCCTGCATATAGAAGTTCATTCGAGGTAGAGCGCAAAGAGTACACAGTGGGAGAAATGCTGCTTGTGTTCCACCTGCAACTAAAGCAGAGTTCTTCGGGTAAAACTGCTTGTTTTGGGAGAGGAAATGCTTACAGGCCTCCCTACTGCCTGCCTTGGTTGAGACAGTTCGCTCCACGTGGGAAACCCTGCATATAGAAGTTCATTCATGGAAGAGCCCAAAGAGTTCATAGTGGGAGAAATGCTTCTTGTGTTCCACCTGCAACTAAAGCAGAGTTCTTCCATTAAAACTGCGTGGTTTGGGAGAGGAAACCCTTTCGGGTAAAGGCCCTTTGGTTACACTGTGGGAGAAAAGCTGCTTGTGTTCCACCTGCAACTAAAGCAGAGTTCTTCCGTTAAAACTGCGTGTTTTGGGAGAGGAAATGCTTACAGTCCTCCCTCCTGCCTGCCATGGTTGAGACAGTTCGCTCCACGTGGGAAAACATTCTTATAGAACAAGTTCATTAGGGGAAGTGCCCGTTGTGTACACTGTGGGAGAAAAGCTGCTTGTGTTCCACCTGCAACTAAAGCAGAGTTCTTCGGGTAAAACTGCATGTTTTGGGAGAGGAAACCCTTTCGGGCAAGGACCAATTGGGAACACAGCGGGAGAAAAGCTGCTTGTGTTCCACCTGCAATTAAAGCAGAGTTCATAGGGTAAAACTTCGTGTTGTGGGAGAGGAAATGCTTACACTCCTCCCTCCTGCCTGCCTTGGTTGAGACAGTTCGCTCCACATGGGAAACCCTGCATATGGAAGTTCATTCGAGGTAGAGCGCAAAAAGTACACAGTGGGAGAATTGCTGCTTGTGTTCCACCTGCAACTAAAGCAGAGTTCTTCGGGTAAAACTGCGTGATTTCGGAGAGGAAATGCTTACAGGCCTCCCTACAGCCTGCCTTGGTTGAGACAGTTCGCTCCACGTGGGAAAACATTCTTATAGAACAAGTTCATTCGGGGAAGTGCCCGTTGTGTACACTGTGGGAGAAAAGCTGCTTGTGTTCCACCTGCACCTAAAGCAGAGTTCTTCCGATAAAACTGCGTGTTTTGGGAGAGGAAATGCTTACAGTCCTCCCTCCTGCCGGCCTTGGTTGAGACAGTTCGTTCCACATGGGAAACCCTGCATATAGAAGTTCATTCGAGGTAGAGCGCAAAGAGTACACAGTGGGAGAAATGCTGCTTGTGTTCCACCTGCAACTAAAGCAGAGTTCTTCGGGTAAAACTGCGTGTTTTGGGAGAGGAAGTGCTTGCAGTCCTCGCTTCAGCCTGCGGTGGTTTAGGCCTTTCACTCCACGCGGCACGCCTTGCGTATAGAATTTCTTTCGGGCAAAGGACAATTGGGTACACTGTGGGAGAAAAGCTGCTTGTGTTCCACCTGCAACTAAAGCAGAGTTCTTCGGGTAAAGCTGCGTGTTTGGGGAGAGGACATGCTTACAGTCCTCCCTCCTGCCTTGGTTGAGACAGTTCTCTCCACATGGGAAACCCTGCATATGGAAGTTCATTAGAGGTAGAGCACAAAGAGTACACAGTGGGAGAAATGCTGCTTGTGTTCCACCTGCAACTATAGCAGAGTTCTTCAGGTAAAACTGCGTGATTTCGGACAGGAAACTCTTTCGGGCAAAGGCCCATTGGGTACAGTGTGGGAGAAAAGCTGCTTGTGTTCCACCTGCAACTAAAGCAGAGTTCTTCGGGTAAAACTGCTTGTTTTGGGAGAGGAAATGCTTACAGGCCTCCCTACTGCCTGCCTTGGTTGAGACAGTTCGCTCCACGTGGGAAACCCTGCATATAGAAGTTCATTCATGGAAGAGCCCAAAGAGTTCATAGTGGGAGAAATGCTTCTTGTGTTCCACCTGCAACTAAAGCAGAGTTCTTCCATTAAAACTGCGTGGTTTGGGAGAGGAAACCCTTTCGGGTAAAGGCCCTTTGGTTACACTGTGGGAGAAAAGCTGCTTGTGTTCCACCTGCAACTAAAGCAGAGTTCTTCCGTTAAAACTGCGTGTTTTGGGAGAGGAAATGCTTACAGTCCTCCCTCCTGCCTGCCATGGTTGAGGCAGTTCGCTCCACGCGGGTAACCATTCTTATAGAACAAGTTCATTCGGGGAAGTGCCCGTTGTGTACACTGGGGGAGAAAAGCTGCTTGTGTTCCACCTGCAACTAAAGCAGAGTTCTTCGGGTAAAACTGCGTGTTTTGGGAGAGGAAATGCTTACAGGCCTCCCTACAGCCTGCCTTGGTTGAGACAGTTCGCTCCACGTGGGAAAACATTCTTATAGAACAAGTTCATTAGGGGAAGTGCCCGTTGTGTACACTGTGGGAGAAAAGCTGCTTGTGTTCCACCTGCAACTAAAGCAGAGTTCTTCGGGTAAAACTGCATGTTTTGGAGAGGAAACCCTTTCGGGCAAGGACCAATTGGGAACACAGCGGGAGGAAAGCTGCTTGTGTTCCACCTGCAATTAAAGCAGAGTTCTTAGGGTAAAACTTCGTGTTGTGGGAGAGGAAATGCTTACACTCCTCCCTCCTGCCTGCCTTGGTTGAGACAGTTCGCTCCACATGGGAAACCCTGCATATGGAAGTTCATTCGAGGTAGAGCGTAAAAAGTACACAGTGGGAGAATTGCTGCTTGTGTTCCACCTGCAACTAAAGCAGAGTTCTTCGGGTAAAACTGCGTGTTTTGGGAGAGGAAACTCTTTCGGGCAAAGGCCCTTTGGGTACACTGTGGGAGAAAAGCTGCTTGTGTTCCACCTGCAACTAAAGCAGAGTTCTTCAGGTAAAACTGCGTGTTTTGGGAGAGGACATGCTTACAGTCCTCGCTACAGCCTGCCGTGGTCGAGGCAGTTCGCTCCACGCGGGTAAACATTCTTATACAACAAGTTCAGTAGGGGAAGTGCCCGTTGTTTACACTGTGGGAGGAAAGCTGCTTGTGTTCCACCTGCAACTAAAGCAGAGCTCTTCCGATAAAACTGCGTGTTTTGGGAGACGAAATGCTTGCAGTCCTACCTACTGCCTGCCATGGTTGAGGCAGTTCGCTCCACGCGGGTAAACATTCTTATACAACAAGTTCATTAGGGGAAGTGCCCGTTGTGTACACTGTGGGAGAAAAGCTGCTTGTGTTCCACCTGCACCTAAAGCAGAGTTCTTCCGATAAAACTGCGTGTTTTGGGAGAGGAAATGCTTACAGTCCTCCCTCCTGCCGGCCTTGGTTGAGACAGTTCGTTCCACATGGGAAACCCTGCATATAGAAGTTCATTCGAGGTAGAGCGCAAAGAGTACACAGTGGGAGAAATGCTGCTTGTGTTCCACCTGCAACTAAAGCAGAGTTCTTCGGGTAAAACTGCGTGTTTTGGGAGAGGAAGTGCTTGCAGTCCTCGCTTCAGCCTGCGGTGGTTTAGGCCTTTCACTCCACGCGGCACACCTTGCGTATAGAATTTCTTTCGGGCAAAGGACAATTGGGTACACTGTGGGAGAAAAGCTGCTTGTGTTCCACCTGCAACTAAAGCAGAGTTCTTCGGGTAAAGCTGCGTGTTTGGGGAGAGGACATGCTTACAGTCCTCCCTCCTGCCTTGGTTGAGACAGTTCTCTCCACATGGGAAACCCTGCATATGGAAGTTCATTAGAGGTAGAGCACAAAGAGTACACAGTGGGAGAAATGCTGCTTGTGTTCCACCTGCAACTATAGCAGAGTTCTTCAGGTAAAACTGCGTGATTTCGGAGAGGAAACTCTTTCGGGCAAAGGCCCATTGGGTACAGTGTGGGAGAAAAGCTGCTTGTGTTCCACCTGCAACTAAAGCAGAGTTCTTCGGGTAAAACTGCTTGTTTTGGGAGAGGAAATGCTTACAGGCCTCCCTACTGCCTGCCTTGGTTGAGACAGTTCGCTCCACGTGGGAAACCCTGCATATAGAAGTTCATTCATGGAAGAGCCCAAAGAGTTCATAGTGGGAGAAATGCTTCTTGTGTTCCACCTGCAACTAAAGCAGAGTTCTTCCATTAAAACTGCGTGGTTTGGGAGAGGAAACCCTTTCGGGTAAAGGCCCTTTGGTTACACTGTGGGAGAAAAGCTGCTTGTGTTCCACCTGCAACTAAAGCAGAGTTCTTCCGTTAAAACTGCGTGTTTTGGGAGAGGAAATGCTTACAGTCCTCCCTCCTGCCTGCCATGGTTGAGGCAGTTCGCTCCACGCGGGTAACCATTCTTATAGAACAAGTTCATTCGGGGAAGTGCCCGTTGTGTACACTGGGGGAGAAAAGCTGCTTGTGTTCCACCTGCAACTAAAGCAGAGTTCTTCGGGTAAAACTGCGTGTTTTGGGAGAGGAAATGCTTACAGGCCTCCCTACAGCCTGCCTTGGTTGAGACAGTTCGCTCCACGTGGGAAAACATTCTTATAGAACAAGTTCATTAGGGGAAGTGCCCGTTGTGTACACTGTGGGAGAAAAGCTGCTTGTGTTCCACCTGCAACTAAAGCAGAGTTCTTCGGGTAAAACTGCATGTTTTGGGAGAGGAAACCCTTTCGGGCAAGGACCAATTGGGAACACAGCGGGAGAAAAGCTGCTTGTGTTCCACCTGCAATTAAAGCAGAGTTCTTAGGGTAAAACTTCGTGTTGTGGGAGAGGAAATGCTTACACTCCTCCCTCCTGCCTGCCTTGGTTGAGACAGTTCGCTCCACATGGGAAACCCTGCATATGGAAGTTCATTCGAGGTAGAGCGCAAAAAGTACACAGTGGGAGAATTGCTGCTTGTGTTCCACCTGCAACTAAAGCAGAGTTCTTCGGGTAAAACTGCGTGTTTTGGGAGAGGAAACTCTTTCGGGCAAAGGCCCTTTGGGTACACTGTGGGAGAAAAGCTGCTTGTGTTCCACCTGCAACTAAAGCAGAGTTCTTCAGGTAAAACTGCGTGTTTTGGGAGAGGACATGCTTACAGTCCTCGCTACAGCCTGCCGTGGTTGAGGCAGTTCGCTCCACGCGGGTAAACATTCTTATACAACAAGTTCAGTAGGGGAAGTGCCCGTTGTGTACACTGTGGGAGGAAAGCTGCTTGTGTTCCACCTGCAACTAAAGCAGAGCTCTTCCGATAAAACTGCGTGTTTTGGGAGACGAAATGCTTACAGTCCTACCTACTGCCTGCCATGGTTGAGGCAGTTCGCTCCACGCGGGTAAACATTCTTATACAACAAGTTCATTAGGGGAAGTGCCCGTTGTGTACACTGTGGGAGAAAAGCTGCTTGTGTTCCACCTGCACCTAAAGCAGAGTTCTTCCGATAAAACTGCGTGTTTTGGGAGAGGAAATGCTTACAGTCCTCCCTCCTGCCGGCCTTGGTTGAGACAGTTCGTTCCACATGGGAAACCCTGCATATAGAAGTTCATTCGAGGTAGAGCGCAAAGAGTACACAGTGGGAGAAATGCTGCTTGTGTTCCACCTGCAACTAAAGCAGAGTTCTTCGGGTAAAACTGCGTGTTTTGGGAGAGGAAGTGCTTGCAGTCCTCGCTTCAGCCTGCGGTGGTTTAGGCCTTTCACTCCACGCGGCACGCCTTGCGTATAGAATTTCTTTCGGGCAAAGGACAATTGGGTACACTGTGGGAGAAAAGCTGCTTGTGTTCCACCTGCAACTAAAGCAGAGTTCTTCGGGTAAAGCTGCGTGTTTGGGGAGAGGACATGCTTACAGTCCTCCCTCCTGCCTTGGTTGAGACAGTTCTCTCCACATGGGAAACCCTGCATATGGAAGTTCATTAGAGGTAGAGCACAAAGAGTACACAGTGGGAGAAATGCTGCTTGTGTTCCACCTGCAACTATAGCAGAGTTCTTCAGGTAAAACTGCGTGATTTCGGAGAGGAAACTCTTTCGGGCAAAGGCCCATTGGGTACAGTGTGGGAGAAAAGCTGCTTGTGTTCCACCTGCAACTAAAGCAGAGTTCTTCGGGTAAAACTGCTTGTTTTGGGAGAGGAAATGCTTACAGGCCTCCCTACTGCCTGCCTTGGTTGAGACAGTTCGCTCCACGTGGGAAACCCTGCATATAGAAGTTCATTCATGGAAGAGCCCAAAGAGTTCATAGTGGGAGAAATGCTTCTTGTGTTCCACCTGCAACTAAAGCAGAGTTCTTCCATTAAAACTGCGTGGTTTGGGAGAGGAAACCCTTTCGGGTAAAGGCCCTTTGGTTACACTGTGGGAGAAAAGCTGCTTGTGTTCCACCTGCAACTAAAGCAGAGTTCTTCCGTTAAAACTGCGTGTTTTGGGAGAGGAAATGCTTACAGTCCTCCCTCCTGCCTGCCATGGTTGAGGCAGTTCGCTCCACGCGGGTAACCATTCTTATAGAACAAGTTCATTCGGGGAAGTGCCCGTTGTGTACACTGGGGGAGAAAAGCTGCTTGTGTTCCACCTGCAACTAAAGCAGAGTTCTTCGGGTAAAACTGCGTGTTTTGGGAGAGGAAATGCTTACAGGCCTCCCTACAGCCTGCCTTGGTTGAGACAGTTCGCTCCACGTGGGAAAACATTCTTATAGAACAAGTTCATTAGGGGAAGTGCCCGTTGTGTACACTGTGGGAGAAAAGCTGCTTGTGTTCCACCTGCAACTAAAGCAGAGTTCTTCGGGTAAAACTGCATGTTTTGGGAGAGGAAACCCTTTCGGGCAAGGACCAATTGGGAACACAGCGGGAGAAAAGCTGCTTGTGTTCCACCTGCAATTAAAGCAGAGTTCTTAGGGTAAAACTTCGTGTTGTGGGAGAGGAAATGCTTACACTCCTCCCTCCTGCCTGCCTTGGTTGAGACAGTTCGCTCCACATGGGAAACCCTGCATATGGAAGTTCATTCGAGGTAGAGCGCAAAAAGTACACAGTGGGAGAATTGCTGCTTGTGTTCCACCTGCAACTAAAGCAGAGTTCTTCGGGTAAAACTGCGTGTTTTGGGAGAGGAAA
Source organism: Hyperoodon ampullatus (assembly GCF_949752795.1). Classification (NCBI taxonomy): domain Eukaryota; kingdom Metazoa; phylum Chordata; class Mammalia; order Artiodactyla; family Ziphiidae; genus Hyperoodon; species Hyperoodon ampullatus. Next base: position 630,796 of record NW_027641084.1, read on the forward strand.
CTCTTTCGGGCAAAGGCCCTTTGGGTACACTGTGGGAGAAAAGCTGCTTGTGTTCCACCTGCAACTAAAGCAGAGTTCTTCAGGTAAAACTGCGTGTTTTGGGAGAGGACATGCTTACAGTCCTCGCTACAGCCTGCCGTGGTTGAGGCAGTTCGCTCCACGCGGGTAAACATTCTTATACAACAAGTTCAGTAGGGGAAGTGCCCGTTGTGTACACTGTGGGAGGAAAGCTGCTTGTGTTCCACCTGCAACTAAAGCAGAGCTCTTCCGATAAAACTGCGTGTTTTGGGAGACGAAATGCTTACAGTCCTACCTACTGCCTGCCATGGTTGAGGCAGTTCGCTCCACGCGGGTAAACATTCTTATAGAACAAGTTCATTAGGGGAAGTGCCCGTTGTGTACAGTGTGGGAGAAAAGCTGCTTGTGTTCCACCTGCACCTAAAGCAGAGTTCTTCCGATAAAACTGCGTGTTTTGGGAGAGGAAATGCTTACAGTCCTCCCTCCTGCCGGCCTTGGTTGAGACAGTTCGTTCCACATGGTAAACCCTGCATATAGAAGTTCATTCGAGGTAGAGCGCAAAGAGTACACAGTGGGAGAAATGCTGCTTGTGTTCCACCTGCAACTAAAGCAGAGTTCTTCGGGTAAAACTGCGTGTTTTGGGAGAGGAAGTGCTTGCAGTCCTCGCTTCAGCCTGCGGTGGTTTAGGCCTTTCACTCCGCGCGGCACACCTTGCGTATAGAATTTCTTTCGGGCAAAGGACAATTGGGTACACTGTGGGAGAAAAGCTGCTTGTGTTCCACCTGCAACTAAAGCAGAGTTCTTCGGGTAAAGCTGCGTGTTTGGGGAGAGGACATGCTTACAGTCCTCCCTCCTGCCTTGGGTGAGACAGTTCTCTCCACATTGGAAACCCTGCATATGGAAGTTCATTAGAGGTAGAGCACAAAGAGTACACAGTGGGAGAAATGCTGCTTGTGTTCCACCTGCAACTAAAGCAGAGTTCTTCGGGTAAAACTGCTTGTTTTGGGAGAGGAAATGCTTACAGGCCTCCCTACTGCCTGCCTTGGTTGAGACAGTTCGCTCCACGTGGGAAACCCTGCATATAGAAGTTCATTCATGGAAGAGCCCAAAGAGTTCATAGTGGGAGAAATGCTTCTTGTGTTCCACCTGCAACTAAAGCAGAGTTCTTCCATTAAAACTGCGTGGTTTGGGAGAGGAAACCCTTTCGGGTAAAGGCCCTTTGGTTACACTGTGGGAGAAAAGCTGCTTGTGTTCCACCTGCAACTAAAGCAGAGTTCTTCCGTTAAAACTGCGTGTTTTGGGAGAGGAAATGCTTACAGTCCTCCCTCCTGCCTGCCATGGTTGAGGCAGTTCGCTCCACGCGGGTAAACATTCTTATACAACAAGTTCAGTAGGGGAAGTGCCCGTTGTGTACACTGTGGGAGGAAAGCTGCTTGTGTTCCACCTGCAACTAAAGCAGAGCTCTTCCGATAAAACTGCGTGTTTTGGGAGACGAAATGCTTACAGTCCTACCTACTGCCTGCCATGGTTGAGGCAGTTCGCTCCACGCGGGTAAACATTCTTATACAACAAGTTCATTAGGGGAAGTGCCCGTTGTGTACACTGTGGGAGAAAAGCTGCTTGTGTTCCACCTGCACCTAAAGCAGAGTTCTTCCGATAAAACTGCGTGTTTTGGGAGAGGAAATGCTTACAGTCCTCCCTCCTGCCGGCCTTGGTTGAGACAGTTCGTTCCACATGGGAAACCCTGCATATAGAAGTTCATTCGAGGTAGAGCGCAAAGAGTACACAGTGGGAGAAATGCTGCTTGTGTTCCACCTGCAACTAAAGCAGAGTTCTTCGGGTAAAACTGCGTGTTTTGGGAGAGGAAGTGCTTGCAGTCCTCGCTTCAGCCTGCGGTGGTTTAGGCCTTTCACTCCACGCGGCACACCTTGCGTATAGAATTTCTTTCGGGCAAAGGACAATTGGGTACACTGTGGGAGAAAAGCTGCTTGTGTTCCACCTGCAACTAAAGCAGAGTTCTTCGGGTAAAGCTGCGTGTTTGGGGAGAGGACATGCTTACAGTCCTCCCTCCTGCCTTGGTTGAGACAGTTCTCTCCACATGGGAAACCCTGCATATGGAAGTTCATTAGAGGTAGAGCACAAAGAGTACACAGTGGGAGAAATGCTGCTTGTGTTCCACCTGCAACTATAGCAGAGTTCTTCAGGTAAAACTGCGTGATTTCGGAGAGGAAACTCTTTCGGGCAAAGGCCCATTGGGTACAGTGTGGGAGAAAAGCTGCTTGTGTTCCACCTGCAACTAAAGCAGAGTTCTTCGGGTAAAACTGCTTGTTTTGGGAGAGGAAATGCTTACAGGCCTCCCTACTGCCTGCCTTGGTTGAGACAGTTCGCTCCACGTGGGAAACCCTGCATATAGAAGTTCATTCATGGAAGAGCCCAAAGAGTTCATAGTGGGAGAAATGCTTCTTGTGTTCCACCTGCAACTAAAGCAGAGTTCTTCCATTAAAACTGCGTGGTTTGGGAGAGGAAACCCTTTCGGGTAAAGGCCCTTTGGTTACACTGTGGGAGAAAAGCTGCTTGTGTTCCACCTGCAACTAAAGCAGAGTTCTTCCGTTAAAACTGCGTGTTTTGGGAGAGGAAATGCTTACAGTCCTCCCTCCTGCCTGCCATGGTTGAGGCAGTTCGCTCCACGCGGGTAACCATTCTTATAGAACAAGTTCATTCGGGGAAGTGCCCGTTGTGTACACTGGGGGAGAAAAGCTGCTTGTGTTCCACCTGCAACTAAAGCAGAGTTCTTCGGGTAAAACTGCGTGTTTTGGGAGAGGAAATGCTTACAGGCCTCCCTGCAGCCCACCTTGGTTGAGACAGTTCGCTCCACGTGGGAAAACATTCTTATAGAACAAGTTCATTAGGGGAAGTGCCCGTTGTGTACACTGTGGGAGAAAAGCTGCTTGTGTTCCACCTGCAACTAAAGCAGAGTTCTTCGGGTAAAACTGCATGTTTTGGGAGAGGAAACCCTTTCGGGCAAGGACCAATTGGGAACACAGCGGGAGAAAAGCTGCTTGTGTTCCACCTGCAATTAAAGCAGAGTTCTTAGGGTAAAACTTCGTGTTGTGGGAGAGGAAATGCTTACACTCCTCCCTCCTGCCTGCCTTGGTTGAGACAGTTCGCTCCACATGGGAAACCCTGCATATGGAAGTTCATTCGAGGTAGAGCGCAAAAAGTACACAGTGGGAGAATTGCTGCTTGTGTTCCACCTGCAACTAAAGCAGAGTTCTTCGGGTAAAACTGCGTGTTTTGGGAGAGGAAACTCTTTCGGGCAAAGGCCCTTTGGGTACACTGTGGGATAAAAGCTGCTTGTGTTCCACCTGCAACTAAAGCAGAGTTCTTCAGGTAAAACTGCGTGTTTTGGGAGAGGACATGCTTACAGTCCTCGCTACAGCCTGCCGTGGTTGAGGCAGTTCGCTCCACGCGGGTAAACATTCTTATACAACAAGTTCAGTAGGGGAAGTGCCCGTTGTGTACACTGTGGGAGGAAAGCTGCTTGTGTTCCACCTGCAACTAAAGCAGAGCTCTTCCGATAAAACTGCGTGTTTTGGGAGACGAAATGCTTACAGTCCTACCTACTGCCTGCCATGGTTGAGGCAGTTCGCTCCACGCGGGTAAACATTCTTATACAACAAGTTCATTAGGGGAAGTGCCCGTTGTGTACACTGTGGGAGAAAAGCTGCTTGTGTTCCACCTGCACCTAAAGCAGAGTTCTTCCGATAAAACTGCGTGTTTTGGGAGAGGAAATGCTTACAGTCCTCCCTCCTGCCGGCCTTGGTTGAGACAGTTCGTTCCACATGGGAAACCCTGCATATAGAAGTTCATTCGGGGTAGAGCGCAAAGAGTACACAGTGGGAGAAATGCTGCTTGTGTTCCACCTGCAACTAAAGCAGAGTTCTTCGGGTAAAACTGCATGTTTTGGGAGAGGAAACCCTTTCGGGCAAGGACCAATTGGGAACACAGCGGGAGGAAAGCTGCTTGTGTTCCACCTGCAATTAAAGCAGAGTTCTTAGGGTAAAACTTCGTGTTGTGGGAGAGGAAATGCTTACACTCCTCCCTCCTGCCTGCTTTGGTTGAGACAGTTCGCTCCACATGGGAAACCCTGCATATGGAAGTTCATTCGAGGTAGAGCGCAAAAAGTACACAGTGGGAGAATTGCTGCTTGTGTTCCACCTGCAACTAAAGCAGAGTTCTTCGGGTAAAACTGCTTGTTTTGGGAGAGGAAATGCTTACAGGCCTCCCTACTGCCTGCCTTGGTTGAGACAGTTCGCTCCACGTGGGAAACCCTGCATATAGAAGTTCATTCATGGAAGAGCCCAAAGAGTTCATAGTGGGAGAAATGCTTCTTGTGTTCCACCTGCAACTAAAGCAGAGTTCTTCCATTAAAACTGCGAGGTTTGGGAGAGGAAACCCTTTCGGGTAAAGGCCCTTTGGTTACACTGTGGGAGAAAAGCTGCTTGTGTTCCACCTGCAACTAAAGCAGAGTTCTTCCGTTAAAACTGCGTGTTTTGGGAGAGGAAATGCTTACAGTCCTCCCTCCTGCCTGCCATGGTTGAGGCAGTTCGCTCCACGCGGGTAACCATTCTTATAGAACAAGTTCATTCGGGGAAGTGCCCGTTGTGTACACTGTGGGAGAAAAGCTGCTTGTGTTCCACCTGCAACTAAAGCAGAGTTCTTCGGGTAAAACTGCGTGTTTTGGGAGAGGAAATGCTTACAGGCCTCCCTACAGCCTGCCTTGGTTGAGACAGTTCGCTCCACGTGGGAAAACATTCTTAAAGAACAAGTTCATTAGGGGAAGTGCCCGTTGTGTACACTGTGGGAGAAAAGCTGCTTGTGTTCCACCTGCAACTAAAGCAGAGTTCTTCGGGTAAAACTGCATGTTTTGGGAGAGGAAACCCTTTCGGGCAAGGACCAATTGGGAACACAGCGGGAGAAAAGCTGCTTGTGTTCCACCTGCAATTAAAGCAGAGTTCTTAGGGTAAAACTTCGTGTTGTGGGAGAGGAAATGCTTACACTCCTCCCTCCTGCCTGCCTTGGTTGAGACAGTTCGCTCCACATGGGAAACCCTGCATATGGAAGTTCATTCGAGGTAGAGCGCACAAAGTACACAGTGGGAGAATTGCTGCTTGTGTTCCACCTGCAACTAAAGCAGAGTTCTTCGGGTAAAACTGCGTGTTTTGGGTGAGGAAACTCTTTCGGGCAAAGGCCCTTTGGGTACACTGTGGGAGAAAAGCTGCTTGTGTTCCACCTGCAACTAAAGCAGAGTTCTTCAGGTAAAACAGCGTGTTTTGGGAGAGGACATGCTTACAGTCCTCGCTACAGCCTGCCGTGGTTGAGGCAGTTCGCTCCACGCGGGTAAACATTCTTATACAACAAGTTCAGTAGGGGAAGTGCCCGTTGTGTACACTGTGGGAGGAAAGCTGCTTGTGTTCCACCTGCAACTAAAGCAGAGCTCTTCCGATAAAACTGCGTGTTTTGGGAGACGAAATGCTTACAGTCCTACCTACTGCCTGCCATGGTTGAGGCAGTTCGCTCCACGCGGGTAAACATTCTTATACAACAAGTTCATTAGGGGAAGTGCCCGTTGTGTACACTGTGGGAGAAAAGCTGCTTGTGTTCCACCTGCATCTAAAGCAGAGTTCTTCCGATAAAACTGCGTGTTTTGGGAGAGGAAATGCTTACAGTCCTCCCTCCTGCCGGCCTTGGTTGAGACAGTTCGTTCCACATGGGAAACCCTGCATATAGAAGTTCATTCGAGGTAGAGCGCAAAGAGTACACAGTGGGAGAAATGCTGCTTGTGTTCCACCTGCAACTAAAGCAGAGTTCTTCGGGTAAAACTGCGTGTTTTGGGAGAGGAAGTGCTTGCAGTCCTCGCTTCAGCCTGCGGTGGTTTAGGCCTTTCACTCCACGCGGCACACCTTGCGTATAGAATTTCTTTCGGGCAAAGGACAATTGGGTACACTGTGGGAGAAAAGCTGCTTGTGTTCCACCTGCAACTAAAGCAGAGTTCTTCGGGTAAAGCTGCGTGTTTGGGGAGAGGACATGCTTACAGTCCTCCCTCCTGCCTTGGTTGAGACAGTTCTCTCCACATGGGAAACCCTGCATATGGAAGTTCATTAGAGGTAGAGCACAAAGAGTACACAGTGGGAGAAATGCTGCTTGTGTTCCACCTGCAACTATAACAGAGTTCTTCAGGTAAAACTGCGTGATTTCGGAGAGGAAACTCTTTCGGGCAAAGGCCCATTGGGTACAGTGTGGGAGAAAAGCTGCTTGTGTTCCACCTGCAACTAAAGCAGAGTTCTTCGGGTAAAACTGCTTGTTTTGGGAGAGGAAATGCTTACAGGCCTCCCTACTGCCTGCCTTGGTTGAGACAGTTCGCTCCACGTGGGAAACCCTGCATATAGAAGTTCATTCATGGAAGAGCCCAAAGAGTTCATAGTGGGAGAAATGCTTCTTGTGTTCCACCTGCAACTAAAGCAGAGTTCTTCCATTAAAACTGCGTGGTTTGGGAGAGGAAACCCTTTCGGGTAAAGGCCCTTTGGTTACACTGTGGGAGAAAAGCTGCTTGTGTTCCACCTGCAACTAAAGCAGAGTTCTTCCGTTAAAACTGCGTGTTTTGGGAGAGGAAATGCTTACAGTCCTCCCTCCTGCCTGCCATGGTTGAGGCAGTTCGCTCCACGCGGGTAACCATTCTTATAGAACAAGTTCATTCGGGGAAGTGCCCGTTGTGTACACTGGGGGAGAAAAGCTGCTTGTGTTCCACCTGCAACTAAAGCAGAGTTCTTCAGGTAAAACTGCGTGTTTTGGGAGAGGACATGCTTACAGTCCTCGCTACAGCCTGCCGTGGTTGAGGCAGTTCGCTCCACGCGGGTAAACATTCTTATACAACAAGTTCAGTAGGGGAAGTGCCCGTTGTGTACACTGTGGGAGGAAAGCTGCTTGTGTTCCACCTGCAACTAAAGCAGAGCTCTTCCGATAAAACTGCGTGTTTTGGGAGAGGAAATGCTTACAGTCCTCCCTCCTGCCTGCCATGGTTGAGGCAGTTCGCTCCACGCGGGTAACCATTCTTATAGAACAAGTTCATTCGGGGAAGTGCCCGTTGTGTACACTGGGGGAGAAAAGCTGCTTGTGTTCCACCTGCAACTAAAGCAGAGTTCTTCGGGTAAAACTGCGTGTTTTGGGAGAGGAAATGCTTACAGGCCTCCCTACAGCCTGCCTTGGTTGAGACAGTTCGCTCCACGTGGGAAAACATTCTTATAGAACAAGTTCATTAGGGGAAGTGCCCGTTGTGTACACTGTGGGAGAAAAGCTGCTTGTGTTCCACCTGCAACTAAAGCAGAGTTCTTCGGGTAAAACTGCATGTTTTGGGAGAGGAAACCCTTTCGGGCAAGGACCAATTGGGAACACAGCGGGAGAAAAGCTGCTTGTGTTCCACCTGCAATTAAAGCAGAGTTCTTAGGGTAAAACTTCGTGTTGTGGGAGAGGAAATGCTTACACTCCTCCCTCCTGCCTGCCTTGGTTGAGACAGTTCACTCCACATGGGAAACCCTGCATATGGAAGTTCATTCGAGGTAGAGCGCAAAAAGTACACAGTGGGAGAATTGCTGCTTGTGTTCCACCTGCAACTAAAGCAGAGTTCTTCGGGTAAAACTGCGTGTTTTGGGAGAGGAAACTCTTTCGGGCAAAGGCCCTTTGGGTACACTGTGGGAGAAAAGCTGCTTGTGTTCCACCTGCAACTAAAGCAGAGTTCTTCAGGTAAAACTGCGTGTTTTGGGAGAGGACATGCTTACAGTCCTCCCTCCTGCCTTGGTTGAGACAGTTCTCTCCACATGGGAAACCCTGCATATGGAAGTTCATTAGAGGTAGAGCACAAAGTGTACACAGTGGGAGAAATGCTGCTTGTGTTCCACCTGCAACTATAGCAGAGTTCTTCAGGTAAAACTGCGTGATTTCGGAGAGGAAACTCTTTCGGGCAAAGGCCCATTGGGTACAGTGTGGGAGAAAAGCTGCTTGTGTTCCACCTGCAACTAAAGCAGAGTTCTTCGGGTAAAACTGCTTGTTTTGGGAGAGGAAATGCTTACAGGCCTCCCTACTGCCTGCCTTGGTTGAGACAGTTCGCTCCACGTGGGAAACCCTGCATATAGAAGTTCATTCATGGAAGAGCCCAAAGAGTTCATAGTGGGAGAAATGCTTCTTGTGTTCCACCTGCAACTAAAGCAGAGTTCTTCCATTAAAACTGCGTGGTTTGGGAGAGGAAACCCTTTCGGGTAAAGGCCCTTTGGTTACACTGTGGGAGAAAGGCTGCTTGTGTTCCACCTGCAACTAAAGCAGAGTTCTTCCGTTAAAACTGCGTGTTTTGGGAGAGGAAATGCTTACAGTCCTCCCTCCTGCCTGCCATGGTTGAGGCAGTTCGCTCCACGCGGGTAACCATTCTTATAGAACAAGTTCATTCGGGGAAGTGCCCGTTGTGTACACTGTGGGAGAAAAGCTGCTTGTGTTCCACCTGCAACTAAAGCAGAGTTCTTCGGGTAAAACTGCGTGTTTTGGGAGAGGAAATGCTTACAGGCCTCCCTACAGCCTGCCTTGGTTGAGACAGTTCGCTCCACGTGGGAAAACATTCTTAAAGAACAAGTTCATTAGGGGAAGTGCCCGTTGTGTACACTGTGGGAGAAAAGCTGCTTGTGTTCCACCTGCAACTAAAGCAGAGTTCTTCGGGTAAAACTGCATGTTTTGGGAGAGGAAACCCTTTCGGGCAAGGACCAATTGGGAACACAGCGGGAGAAAAGCTGCTTGTGTTCCACCTGCAATTAAAGCAGAGTTCTTAGGGTAAAACTTCGTGTTGTGGGAGAGGAAATGCTTACACTCCTCCCTCCTGCCTGCCTTGGTTGAGACAGTTCGCTCCACATGGGAAACCCTGCATATGGAAGTTCATTCGAAGTAGAGCGCAAAAAGTACACAGTGGGAGAATTGCTGCTTGTGTTCCACCTGCAACTAAAGCAGAGTTCTTCGGGTAAAACTGCGTGTTTTGGGTGAGGAAACTCTTTCGGGCAAAGGCCCTTTGGGTACACTGTGGGAGAAAAGCTGCTTGTGTTCCACCTGCAACTAAAGCAGAGTTCTTCAGGTAAAACTGCGTGTTTTGGGAGAGGACATGCTTACAGTCCTCGCTACAGCCTGCCGTGGTTTAGGCAGTTCGCTCCACGCGGGTAAACATTCTTATACAACAAGTTCAGTAGGGGAAGTGCCCGTTGTGTACACTGTGGGAGGAAAGCTGCTTGTGTTCCACCTGCAACTAAAGCAGAGCTCTTCCGATAAAACTGCGTGTTTTGGGAGACGAAATGCTTACAGTCCTACCTACTGCCTGCCATGGTTGAGGCAGTTCGCTCCACGCGGGTAAACATTCTTATACAACAAGTTCATTAGGGGAAGTGCCCGTTGTGTACACTGTGGGAGAAAAGCTGCTTGTGTTCCACCTGCACCTAAAGCAGAGTTCTTCCGATAAAACTGCGTGTTTTGGGAGAGGAAATGCTTACAGTCCTCCCTCCTGCCGGCCTTGGTTGAGACAGTTCGTTCCACATGGGAAACCCTGCATATAGAAGTTCATTCGAGGTAGAGCGCAAAGAGTACACAGTGGGAGAAATGCTGCTTGTGTTCCACCTGCAACTAAAGCAGAGTTCTTCGGGTAAAACTGCGTGTTTTGGGAGAGGAAGTGCTTGCAGTCCTCGCTTCAGCCTGCGGTGGTTTAGGCCTTTCACTCCACGCGGCACACCTTGCGTATAGAATTTCTTTCGGGCAAAGGACAATTGGGTACACTGTGGGAGAAAAGCTGCTTGTGTTCCACCTGCAACTAAAGCAGAGTTCTTCGGGTAAAGCTGCGTGTTTGGGGAGAGGACATGCTTACAGTCCTCCCTCCTGCCTTGGTTGAGACAGTTCTCTCCACATGGGAAACCCTGCATATGGAAGTTCATTAGAGGTAGAGCACAAAGAGTACACAGTGGGAGAAATGCTGCTTGTGTTCCACCTGCAACTATAGCAGAGTTCTTCAGGTAAAACTGCGTGATTTCGGAGAGGAAACTCTTTCAGGCAAAGGCCCATTGGGTACAGTGTGGGAGAAAAGCTGCTTGTGTTCCACCTGCAACTAAAGCAGAGTTCTTCGGGTAAAACTGCTTGTTTTGGGAGAGGAAATGCTTACAGGCCTCCCTACTGCCTGCCTTGGTTGAGACAGTTCGCTCCACGTGGGAAACCCTGCATATAGAAGTTCATTCATGGAAGAGCCCAAAGAGTTCATAGTGGGAGAAATGCTTCTTGTGTTCCACCTGCAACTAAAGCAGAGTTCTTCCATTAAAACTGCGTGGTTTGGGAGAGGAAACCCTTTCGGGTAAAGGCCCTTTGGTTACACTGTGGGAGAAAAGCTGCTTGTGTTCCACCTGCAACTAAAGCAGAGTTCTTCCGTTAAAACTGCGTGTTTTGGGAGAGGAAATGCTTACAGTCCTCCCTCCTGCCTGCCATGGTTGAGGCAGTTCGCTCCACGCGGGTAACCATTCTTATAGAACAAGTTCATTCGGGGAAGTGCCCGTTGTGTACACTGTGGGAGAAAAGCTGCTTGTGTTCCACCTGCAACTAAAGCAGAGTTCTTCGGGTAAAACTGCGTGTTTTGGGAGAGGAAATGCTTACAGGCCTCCCTACAGCCTGCCTTGGTTGAGACAGTTCGCTCCACGTGGGAAAACATTCTTATAGAACAAGTTCATTAGGGGAAGTGCCCGTTGTGTACACTGAGGGAGAAAAGCTGCTTGTGTTCCACCTGCAACTAAAGCAGAGTTCTTCGGGTAAAACTGCATGTTTTGGGAGAGGAAACCCTTTCGGGCAAGGACCAATTGGGAACACAGCGGGAGAAAAGCTGCTTGTGTTCCACCTGCAATTAAAGCAGAGTTCTTAGGGTAAAACTTCGTGTTGTGGGAGAGGAAATGCTTACACTCCTCCCTCCTGCCTGCCTTGGTTGAGACAGTTCGCTCCACATGGGAAACCCTGCATATGGAAGTTCATTCGAGGTAGAGCGCAAAAAGTACACAGTGGGAGAATTGCTGCTTGTGTTCCACCTGCAACTAAAGCAGAGTTCTTCGGGTAAAACTGCGTGTTTTGGGAGAGGAAACTCTTTCGGGCAAAGGCCCTTTGGGTACACTGTGGGATAAAAGCTGCTTGTGTTCCACCTGCAACTAAAGCAGAGTTCTTCAGGTAAAACTGCGTGTTTTGGGAGAGGACATGCTTACAGTCCTCGCTACAGCCTGCCGTGGTTGAGGCAGTTCGCTCCACGCGGGTAAACATTCTTATACAACAAGTTCAGTAGGGGAAGTGCCCGTTGTGTACACTGTGGGAGGAAAGCTGCTTGTGTTCCACCTGCAACTAAAGCAGAGCTCTTCCGATAAAACTGCGTGTTTTGGGAGACGAAATGCTTACAGTCCTACCTACTGCCTGCCATGGTTGAGGCAGTTCGCTCCACGCGGGTAAACATTCTTATACAACAAGTTCATTAGGGGAAGTGCCCGTTGTGTACACTGTGGGAGAAAAGCTGCTTGTGTTCCACCTGCACCTAAAGCAGAGTTCTTCCGATAAAACTGCGTGTTTTGGGAGAGGAAATGCTTACAGTCCTCCCTCCTGCCGGCCTTGGTTGAGACAGTTCGTTCCACATGGGAAACCCTGCATATAGAAGTTCATTCGAGGTAGAGCGCAAAGAGTACACAGTGGGAGAAATGCTGCTTGTGTTCCACCTGCAACTAAAGCAGAGTTCTTCGGGTAAAACTGCGTGTTTTGGGAGAGGAAGTGCTTGCAGTCCTCGCTTCAGCCTGCGGTGGTTTAGGCCTTTCACTCCACGCGGCACACCTTGCGTATAGAATTTCTTTCGGGCAAAGGACAATTGGGTACACTGTGGGAGAAAAGCTGCTTGTGTTCCACCTGCAACTAAATCAGAGTTCTTCGGGTAAAGCTGCGTGTTTGGGGAGAGGACATGCTTACAGTCCTCCCTCCTGCCTTGGTTGAGACAGTTCTCTCCACATGGGAAACCCTGCATATGGAAGTTCATTAGAGGTAGAGCACAAAGAGTACACAGTGGGAGAAATGCTGCTTGTGTTCCACCTGCAACTATAGCAGAGTTCTTCAGGTAAAACTGCGTGATTTCGGAGAGGAAACTCTTTCGGGCAAAGGCCCATTGGGTACAGTGTGGGAGAAAAGCTGCTTGTGTTCCACCTGCAACTAAAGCAGAGTTCTTCGGGTAAAACTGCTTGTTTTGGGAGAGGAAATGCTTACAGGCCTCCCTACTGCCTGCCTTGGTTGAGACAGTTCGCTCCACGTGGGAAACCCTGCATATAGAAGTTCATTCATGGAAGAGCCCAAAGAGTTCATAGTGGGAGAAATGCTTCTTGTGTTCCACCTGCAACTAAAGCAGAGTTCTTCCATTAAAACTGCGTGGTTTGGGAGAGGAAACCCTTTCGGGTAAAGGCCCTTTGGTTACACTGTGGGAGAAAAGCTGCTTGTGTTCCACCTGCAACTAAAGCAGAGTTCTTCCGTTAAAACTGCGTGTTTTGGGAGAGGAAATGCTTACAGTCCTCCCTCCTGCCTGCCATGGTTGAGGCAGTTCGCTCCACGCGGGTAACCATTCTTATAGAACAAGTTCATTCGGGGAAGTGCCCGTTGTGTACACTGGGGGAGAAAAGCTGCTTGTGTTCCACCTGCAACTAAAGCAGAGTTCTTCAGGTAAAACTGCGTGTTTTGGGAGAGGAAATGCTTACAGGCCTCCCTACAGCCTGCCTTGGTTGAGACAGTTCGCTCCACGTGGGAAAACATTCTTATAGAACAAGTTCATTAGGGGAAGTGCCCGTTGTGTACACTGTGGGAGAAAAGCTGCTTGTGTTCCACCTGCAACTAAAGCAGAGTTCTTCGGGTAAAACTGCATGTTTTGGGAGAGGAAACCCTTTCGGGCAAGGACCAATTGGGAACACAGCGGGAGAAAAGCTGCTTGTGTTCCACCTGCAATTAAAGCAGAGTTCTTAGGGTAAAACTTCGTGTTGTGGGAGAGGAAATGCTTACACTCCTCCCTCCTGCCTGCCTTGGTTGAGACAGTTCGCTCCACATGGGAAACCCTGCATATGGAAGTTCATTCGAGGTAGAGCGCAAAAAGTACACAGTGGGAGAATTGCTGCTTGTGTTCCACCTGCAACTAAAGCAGAGTTCTTCGGGTAAAACTGCGTGTTTTGGGAGAGGAAACTCTTTCGGGCAAAGGCCCTTTGGGTACACTGTGGGAGAAAAGCTGCTTGTGTTCCACCTGCAACTAAAGCAGAGTTCTTCAGGTAAAACTGCGTGTTTTGGGAGAGGACATGCTTACAGTCCTCGCTACAGCCTGCCGTGGTTGAGGCAGTTCGCTCCACGCGGGTAAACATTCTTATACAACAAGTTCAGTAGGGGAAGTGCCCGTTGTGTACACTGTGGGAGGAAAGCTGCTTGTGTTCCACCTGCAACTAAAGCAGAGCTCTTCCGATAAAACTGCGTGTTTTGGGAGACGAAATGCTTGCAGTCCTACCTACTGCCTGCCATGGTTGAGGCAGTTCGCTCCACGCGGGTAAACATTCTTATACAACAAGTTCATTAGGGGAAGTGCCCGTTGTGTACACTGTGGGAGGAAAGCTGCTTGTGTTCCACCTGCACCTAAAGCAGAGTTCTTCCGATAAAACTGCGTGTTTTGGGAGAGGAAATGCTTACAGTCCTCCCTCCTGCCGGCCTTGGTTGAGACAGTTCGTTCCACATGGGAAACCCTGCATATAGAAGTTCATTCGAGGTAGAGCGCAAAGAGTACACAGTGGGAGAAATGCTGCTTGTGTTCCACCTGCAACTAAAGCAGAGTTCTTCGGGTAAAACTGCGTGTTTTGGGAGAGGAAGTGCTTGCAGTCCTCGCTTCAGCCTGCGGTGGTTTAGGCCTTTCACTCCACGCGGCACACCTTGCGTATAGAATTTCTTTCGGGCAAAGGACAATTGGGTACACTGTGGGAGAAAAGCTGCTTGTGTTCCACCTGCAACTAAAGCAGAGTTCTTCGGGTAAAGCTGCGTGTTTGGGGAGAGGACATGCTTACAGTCCTCCCTCCTGCCTTGGTTGAGACAGTTCTCTCCACATGGGAAACCCTGCATATGGAAGTTCATTAGAGGTAGAGCACAAAGAGTACACAGTGGGAGAAATGCTGCTTGTGTTCCACCTGCAACTATAGCAGAGTTCTTCAGGTAAAACTGCGTGATTTCGGAGAGGAAACTCTTTCGGGCAAAGGCCCATTGGGTACAGTGTGGGAGAAAAGCTGCTTGTGTTCCACCTGCAACTAAAGCAGAGTTCTTCGGGTAAAACTGCTTGTTTTGGGAGAGGAAATGCTTACAGGCCTCCCTACTGCCTGCCTTGGTTGAGACAGTTCGCTCCACGTGGGAAACCCTGCATATAGAAGTTCATTCATGGAAGAGCCCAAAGAGTTCATAGTGGGAGAAATGCTTCTTGTGTTCCACCTGCAACTAAAGCAGAGTTCTTCCATTAAAACTGCGTGGTTTGGCAGAGGAAACCCTTTCGGGTAAAGGCCCTTTGGTTACACTGTGGGAGAAAAGCTGCTTGTGTTCCACCTGCAACTAAAGCAGAGTTCTTCCGTTAAAACTGCGTGTTTTGGGAGAGGAAATGCTTACAGTCCTCCCTCCTGCCTGCCATGGTTGAGGCAGTTCGCTCCACGCGGGTAACCATTCTTATAGAACAAGTTCATTCGGGGAAGTGCCCGTTGTGTACACTGGGGGAGAAAAGCTGCTTGTGTTCCACCTGCAACTAAAGCAGAGTTCTTCGGGTAAAACTGCGTGTTTTGGGAGAGGAAATGCTTACAGGCCTCCCTACAGCCTGCCTTGGTTGAGACAGTTCGCTCCACGTGGGAAAACATTCTTATAGAACAAGTTCATTAGGGGAAGTGCCCGTTGTGTACACTGTGGGAGAAAAGCTGCTTGTGTTCCACCTGCAACTAAAGCAGAGTTCTTCGGGTAAAACTGCATGTTTTGGGAGAGGAAACCCTTTCGGGCAGGACCAATTGGGAACACAGCGGGAGAAAAGCTGCTTGTGTTCCACCTGCAATTAAAGCAGAGTTCTTAGGGTAAAACTTCGTGTTGTGGGAGAGGAAATGCTTACACTCCTCCCTCCTGCCTGCCTTGGTTGAGACAGTTCGCTCCACATGGGAAACCCTGCATATGGAAGTTCATTCGAGGTAGAGCGCAAAAAGTACACAGTGGGAGAATTGCTGCTTGTGTTCCACCTGCAACTAAAGCAGAGTTCTTCGGGTAAAACTGCGTGTTTTGGGTGAGGAAACTCTTTCGGGCAAAGGCCCTTTGGGTACACTGTGGGAGAAAAGCTGCTTGTGTTCCACCTGCAACTAAAGCAGAGTTCTTCAGGTAAAACTGCGTGTTTTGGGAGAGGACATGCTTACAGTCCTCGCTACAGCCTGCCGTGGTTGAGGCAGTTCGCTCCACGCGGGTAAACATTCTTATACAACAAGTTCAGTAGGGGAAGTGCCCGTTGTGTACACTGTGGGAGGAAAGCTGCTTGTGTTCCACCTGCACCTAAAGCAGAGTTCTTCCGATAAAACTGCGTGTTTTGGGAGAGGAAATGCTTACAGTCCTCCCTCCTGCCGGCCTTGGTTGAGACAGTTCGTTCCACATGGGAAACCCTGCATATAGAAGTTCATTCGAGGTAGAGCGCAAAGAGTACACAGTGGGAGAAATGCTGCTTGTGTTCCACCTGCAACTAAAGCAGAGTTCTTCGGGTAAAACTGCGTGTTTTGGGAGAGGAAGTGCTTGCAGTCCTCGCTTCAGCCTGCGGTGGTTTAGGCCTTTCACTCCACGCGGCACACCTTGCGTATAGAATTTCTTTCGGGCAAAGGACAATTGGGTACACTGTGGGAGAAAAGCTGCTTGTGTTCCACCTGCAACTAAAGCAGAGTTCTTCGGGTAAAGCTGCGTGTTTGGGGAGAGGACATGCTTACAGTCCTCCCTCCTGCCTTGGTTGAGACAGTTCTCTCCACATGGGAAACCCTGCATATGGAAGTTCATTAGAGGTAGAGCACAAAGAGTACACAGTGGGAGAAATGCTGCTTGTGTTCCACCTGCAACTATAGCAGAGTTCTTCAGGTAAAACTGCGTGATTTCGGAGAGGAAACTCTTTCGGGCAAAGGCCCATTGGGTACAGTGTGGGAGAAAAGCTGCTTGTGTTCCACCTGCAACTAAAGCAGAGTTCTTCGGGTAAAACTGCTTGTTTTGGGAGAGGAAATGCTTACAGGCCTCCCTACTGCCTGCCTTGGTTGAGACAGTTCGCTCCACGTGGGAAACCCTGCATATAGAAGTTCATTCATGGAAGAGCCCAAAGAGTTCATAGTGGGAGAAATGCTTCTTGTGTTCCACCTGCAACTAAAGCAGAGTTCTTCCATTAAAACTGCGTGGTTTGGGAGAGGAAACCCTTTCGGGTAAAGGCCCTTTGGTTACACTGTGGGAGAAAAGCTGCTTGTGTTCCACCTGCAACTAAAGCAGAGTTCTTCCGTTAAAACTGCGTGTTTTGGGAGAGGAAATGCTTACAGTCCTCCCTCCTGCCTGCCATGGTTGAGGCAGTTCGCTCCACGCGGGTAACCATTCTTATAGAAAAAGTTCATTCGGGGAAGTGCCCGTTGTGTACACTGTGGGAGAAAAGCTGCTTGTGTTCCACCTGCATCTAAAGCAGAGTTCTTCCGATAAAACTGCGTGTTTTGGGAGAGGAAATGCTTACAGTCCTCCCTCCTGCCGGCCTTGGTTGAGACAGTTCGTTCCACATGGGAAACCCTGCATATAGAAGTTCATTCGAGGTAGAGCGCAAAGAGTACACAGTGGGAGAAATGCTGCTTGTGTTCCACCTGCAACTAAAGCAGAGTTCTTCGGGTAAAACTGCGTGTTTTGGGAGAGGAAGTGCTTGCAGTCCTCGCTTCAGCCTGCGGTGGTTTAGGCCTTTCACTCCACGCGGCACACCTTGCGTATAGAATTTCTTTCGGGCAAAGGACAATTGGGTACACTGTGGGAGAAAAGCTGCTTGTGTTCCACCTGCAACTAAAGCAGAGTTCTTCGGGTAAAGCTGCGTGTTTGGGGAGAGGACATGCTTACAGTCCTCCCTCCTGCCTTGGTTGAGACAGTTCTCTCCACATGGGAAACCCTGCATATGGAAGTTCATTAGAGGTAGAGCACAAAGAGTACACAGTGGGAGAAATGCTGCTTGTGTTCCACCTGCAACTATAACAGAGTTCTTCAGGTAAAACTGCGTGATTTCGGAGAGGAAACTCTTTCGGGCAAAGGCCCATTGGGTACAGTGTGGGAGAAAAGCTGCTTGTGTTCCACCTGCAACTAAAGCAGAGTTCTTCGGGTAAAACTGCTTGTTTTGGGAGAGGAAATGCTTACAGGCCTCCCTACTGCCTGCCTTGGTTGAGACAGTTTGCTCCACGTGGGAAACCCTGCATATAGAAGTTCATTCATGGAAGAGCCCAAAGAGTTCATAGTGGGAGAAATGCTTCTTGTGTTCCACCTGCAACTAAAGCAGAGTTCTTCCATTAAAACTGCGTGGTTTGGGAGAGGAAACCCTTTCGGGTAAAGGCCCTTTGGTTACACTGTGGGAGAAAAGCTGCTTGTGTTCCACCTGCAACTAAAGCAGAGTTCTTCCGTTAAAACTGCGTGTTTTGGGAGAGGAAATGCTTACAGTCCTCCCTCCTGCCTGCCATGGTTGAGGCAGTTCGCTCCACGCGGGTAACCATTCTTATAGAACAAGTTCATTCGGGGAAGTGCCCGTTGTGTACACTGGGGGAGAAAAGCTGCTTGTGTTCCACCTGCAACTAAAGCAGAGTTCTTCAGGTAAAACTGCGTGTTTTGGGAGAGGACATGCTTACAGTCCTCGCTACAGCCTGCCGTGGTTGAGGCAGTTCGCTCCACGCGGGTAAACATTCTTATACAACAAGTTCAGTAGGGGAAGTGCCCGTTGTGTACACTGTGGGAGGAAAGCTGCTTGTGTTCCACCTGCAACTAAAGCAGAGCTCTTCCGATAAAACTGCGTGTTTTGGGAGAGGAAATGCTTACAGTCCTCCCTCCTGCCTGCCATGGTTGAGGCAGTTCGCTCCACGCGGGTAACCATTCTTATAGAACAAGTTCATTCGGGGAAGTGCCCGTTGTGTACACTGGGGGAGAAAAGCTGCTTGTGTTCCACCTGCAACTAAAGCAGAGTTCTTCGGGTAAAACTGCGTGTTTTGGGAGAGGAAATGCTTACAGGCCTCCCTACAGCCTGCCTTGGTTGAGACAGTTCGCTCCACGTGGGAAAACATTCTTATAGAACAAGTTCATTAGGGGAAGTGCCCGTTGTGTACACTGTGGGAGAAAAGCTGCTTGTGTTCCACCTGCAACTAAAGCAGAGTTCTTCGGGTAAAACTGCATGTTTTGGGAGAGGAAACCCTTTCGGGCAAGGACCAATTGGGAACACAGCGGGAGAAAAGCTGCTTGTGTTCCACCTGCAATTAAAGCAGAGTTCTTAGGGTAAAACTTCGTGTTGTGGGAGAGGAAATGCTTACACTCCTCCCTCCTGCCTGCCTTGGTTGAGACAGTTCACTCCACATGGGAAACCCTGCATATGGAAGTTCATTCGAGGTAGAGCGCAAAAAGTACACAGTGGGAGAATTGCTGCTTGTGTTCCACCTGCAACTAAAGCAGAGTTCTTCGGGTAAAACTGCGTGTTTTGGGAGAGGAAACTCTTTCGGGCAAAGGCCCTTTGGGTACACTGTGGGAGAAAAGCTGCTTGTGTTCCACCTGCAACTAAAGCAGAGTTCTTCAGGTAAAACTGCGTGTTTTGGGAGAGGACATGCTTACAGTCCTCCCTCCTGCCTTGGTTGAGACAGTTCTCTCCACATGGGAAACCCTGCATATGGAAGTTCATTAGAGGTAGAGCACAAAGTGTACACAGTGGGAGAAATGCTGCTTGTGTTCCACCTGCAACTATAGCAGAGTTCTTCAGGTAAAACTGCGTGATTTCGGAGAGGAAACTCTTTCGGGCAAAGGCCCATTGGGTACAGTGTGGGAGAAAAGCTGCTTGTGTTCCACCTGCAACTAAAGCAGAGTTCTTCGGGTAAAACTGCTTGTTTTGGGAGAGGAAATGCTTACAGGCCTCCCTACTGCCTGCCTTGGTTGAGACAGTTCGCTCCACGTGGGAAACCCTGCATATAGAAGTTCATTCATGGAAGAGCCCAAAGAGTTCATAGTGGGAGAAATGCTTCTTGTGTTCCACCTGCAACTAAAGCAGAGTTCTTCCATTAAAACTGCGTGGTTTGGGAGAGGAAACCCTTTCGGGTAAAGGCCCTTTGGTTACACTGTGGGAGAAAGGCTGCTTGTGTTCCACCTGCAACTAAAGCAGAGTTCTTCCGTTAAAACTGCGTGTTTTGGGAGAGGAAATGCTTACAGTCCTCCCTCCTGCCTGCCATGGTTGAGGCAGTTCGCTCCACGCGGGTAACCATTCTTATAGAACAAGTTCATTCGGGGAAGTGCCCGTTGTGTACACTGTGGGAGAAAAGCTGCTTGTGTTCCACCTGCAACTAAAGCAGAGTTCTTCGGGTAAAACTGCGTGTTTTGGGAGAGGAAATGCTTACAGGCCTCCCTACAGCCTGCCTTGGTTGAGACAGTTCGCTCCACGTGGGAAAACATTCTTAAAGAACAAGTTCATTAGGGGAAGTGCCCGTTGTGTACACTGTGGGAGAAAAGCTGCTTGTGTTCCACCTGCAACTAAAGCAGAGTTCTTCGGGTAAAACTGCATGTTTTGGGAGAGGAAACCCTTTCGGGCAAGGACCAATTGGGAACACAGCGGGAGAAAAGCTGCTTGTGTTCCACCTGCAATTAAAGCAGAGTTCTTAGGGTAAAACTTCGTGTTGTGGGAGAGGAAATGCTTACACTCCTCCCTCCTGCCTGCCTTGGTTGAGACAGTTCGCTCCACATGGGAAACCCTGCATATGGAAGTTCATTCGAAGTAGAGCGCAAAAAGTACACAGTGGGAGAATTGCTGCTTGTGTTCCACCTGCAACTAAAGCAGAGTTCTTCGGGTAAAACTGCGTGTTTTGGGTGAGGAAACTCTTTCGGGCAAAGGCCCTTTGGGTACACTGTGGGAGAAAAGCTGCTTGTGTTCCACCTGCAACTAAAGCAGAGTTCTTCAGGTAAAACTGCGTGTTTTGGGAGAGGACATGCTTACAGTCCTCGCTACAGCCTGCCGTGGTTTAGGCAGTTCGCTCCACGCGGGTAAACATTCTTATACAACAAGTTCAGTAGGGGAAGTGCCCGTTGTGTACACTGTGGGAGGAAAGCTGCTTGTGTTCCACCTGCAACTAAAGCAGAGCTCTTCCGATAAAACTGCGTGTTTTGGGAGACGAAATGCTTACAGTCCTACCTACTGCCTGCCATGGTTGAGGCAGTTCGCTCCACGCGGGTAAACATTCTTATACAACAAGTTCATTAGGGGAAGTGCCCGTTGTGTACACTGTGGGAGAAAAGCTGCTTGTGTTCCACCTGCACCTAAAGCAGAGTTCTTCCGATAAAACTGCGTGTTTTGGGAGAGGAAATGCTTACAGTCCTCCCTCCTGCCGGCCTTGGTTGAGACAGTTCGTTCCACATGGGAAACCCTGCATATAGAAGTTCATTCGAGGTAGAGCGCAAAGAGTACACAGTGGGAGAAATGCTGCTTGTGTTCCACCTGCAACTAAAGCAGAGTTCTTCGGGTAAAACTGCGTGTTTTGGGAGAGGAAGTGCTTGCAGTCCTCGCTTCAGCCTGCGGTGGTTTAGGCCTTTCACTCCACGCGGCACACCTTGCGTATAGAATTTCTTTCGGGCAAAGGACAATTGGGTACACTGTGGGAGAAAAGCTGCTTGTGTTCCACCTGCAACTAAAGCAGAGTTCTTCGGGTAAAGCTGCGTGTTTGGGGAGAGGACATGCTTACAGTCCTCCCTCCTGCCTTGGTTGAGACAGTTCTCTCCACATGGGAAACCCTGCATATGGAAGTTCATTAGAGGTAGAGCACAAAGAGTACACAGTGGGAGAAATGCTGCTTGTGTTCCACCTGCAACTATAGCAGAGTTCTTCAGGTAAAACTGCGTGATTTCGGAGAGGAAACTCTTTCAGGCAAAGGCCCATTGGGTACAGTGTGGGAGAAAAGCTGCTTGTGTTCCACCTGCAACTAAAGCAGAGTTCTTCGGGTAAAACTGCTTGTTTTGGGAGAGGAAATGCTTACAGGCCTCCCTACTGCCTGCCTTGGTTGAGACAGTTCGCTCCACGTGGGAAACCCTGCATATAGAAGTTCATTCATGGAAGAGCCCAAAGAGTTCATAGTGGGAGAAATGCTTCTTGTGTTCCACCTGCAACTAAAGCAGAGTTCTTCCATTAAAACTGCGTGGTTTGGGAGAGGAAACCCTTTCGGGTAAAGGCCCTTTGGTTACACTGTGGGAGAAAAGCTGCTTGTGTTCCACCTGCAACTAAAGCAGAGTTCTTCCGTTAAAACTGCGTGTTTTGGGAGAGGAAATGCTTACAGTCCTCCCTCCTGCCTGCCATGGTTGAGGCAGTTCGCTCCACGCGGGTAACCATTCTTATAGAACAAGTTCATTCGGGGAAGTGCCCGTTGTGTACACTGTGGGAGAAAAGCTGCTTGTGTTCCACCTGCAACTAAAGCAGAGTTCTTCGGGTAAAACTGCGTGTTTTGGGAGAGGAAATGCTTACAGGCCTCCCTACAGCCTGCCTTGGTTGAGACAGTTCGCTCCACGTGGGAAAACATTCTTATAGAACAAGTTCATTAGGGGAAGTGCCCGTTGTGTACACTGAGGGAGAAAAGCTGCTTGTGTTCCACCTGCAACTAAAGCAGAGTTCTTCGGGTAAAACTGCATGTTTTGGGAGAGGAAACCCTTTCGGGCAAGGACCAATTGGGAACACAGCGGGAGAAAAGCTGCTTGTGTTCCACCTGCAATTAAAGCAGAGTTCTTAGGGTAAAACTTCGTGTTGTGGGAGAGGAAATGCTTACACTCCTCCCTCCTGCCTGCCTTGGTTGAGACAGTTCGCTCCACATGGGAAACCCTGCATATGGAAGTTCATTCGAGGTAGAGCGCAAAAAGTACACAGTGGGAGAATTGCTGCTTGTGTTCCACCTGCAACTAAAGCAGAGTTCTTCGGGTAAAACTGCGTGTTTTGGGAGAGGAAACTCTTTCGGGCAAAGGCCCTTTGGGTACACTGTGGGATAAAAGCTGCTTGTGTTCCACCTGCAACTAAAGCAGAGTTCTTCAGGTAAAACTGCGTGTTTTGGGAGAGGACATGCTTACAGTCCTCGCTACAGCCTGCCGTGGTTGAGGCAGTTCGCTCCACGCGGGTAAACATTCTTATACAACAAGTTCAGTAGGGGAAGTGCCCGTTGTGTACACTGTGGGAGGAAAGCTGCTTGTGTTCCACCTGCAACTAAAGCAGAGCTCTTCCGATAAAACTGCGTGTTTTGGGAGACGAAATGCTTACAGTCCTACCTACTGCCTGCCATGGTTGAGGCAGTTCGCTCCACGCGGGTAAACATTCTTATACAACAAGTTCATTAGGGGAAGTGCCCGTTGTGTACACTGTGGGAGAAAAGCTGCTTGTGTTCCACCTGCACCTAAAGCAGAGTTCTTCCGATAAAACTGCGTGTTTTGGGAGAGGAAATGCTTACAGTCCTCCCTCCTGCCGGCCTTGGTTGAGACAGTTCGTTCCACATGGGAAACCCTGCATATAGAAGTTCATTCGAGGTAGAGCGCAAAGAGTACACAGTGGGAGAAATGCTGCTTGTGTTCCACCTGCAACTAAAGCAGAGTTCTTCGGGTAAAACTGCGTGTTTTGGGAGAGGAAGTGCTTGCAGTCCTCGCTTCAGCCTGCGGTGGTTTAGGCCTTTCACTCCACGCGGCACACCTTGCGTATAGAATTTCTTTCGGGCAAAGGACAATTGGGTACACTGTGGGAGAAAAGCTGCTTGTGTTCCACCTGCAACTAAATCAGAGTTCTTCGGGTAAAGCTGCGTGTTTGGGGAGAGGACATGCTTACAGTCCTCCCTCCTGCCTTGGTTGAGACAGTTCTCTCCACATGGGAAACCCTGCATATGGAAGTTCATTAGAGGTAGAGCACAAAGAGTACACAGTGGGAGAAATGCTGCTTGTGTTCCACCTGCAACTATAGCAGAGTTCTTCAGGTAAAACTGCGTGATTTCGGAGAGGAAACTCTTTCGGGCAAAGGCCCATTGGGTACAGTGTGGGAGAAAAGCTGCTTGTGTTCCACCTGCAACTAAAGCAGAGTTCTTCGGGTAAAACTGCTTGTTTTGGGAGAGGAAATGCTTACAGGCCTCCCTACTGCCTGCCTTGGTTGAGACAGTTCGCTCCACGTGGGAAACCCTGCATATAGAAGTTCATTCATGGAAGAGCCCAAAGAGTTCATAGTGGGAGAAATGCTTCTTGTGTTCCACCTGCAACTAAAGCAGAGTTCTTCCATTAAAACTGCGTGGTTTGGGAGAGGAAACCCTTTCGGGTAAAGGCCCTTTGGTTACACTGTGGGAGAAAAGCTGCTTGTGTTCCACCTGCAACTAAAGCAGAGTTCTTCCGTTAAAACTGCGTGTTTTGGGAGAGGAAATGCTTACAGTCCTCCCTCCTGCCTGCCATGGTTGAGGCAGTTCGCTCCACGCGGGTAACCATTCTTATAGAACAAGTTCATTCGGGGAAGTGCCCGTTGTGTACACTGGGGGAGAAAAGCTGCTTGTGTTCCACCTGCAACTAAAGCAGAGTTCTTCAGGTAAAACTGCGTGTTTTGGGAGAGGAAATGCTTACAGGCCTCCCTACAGCCTGCCTTGGTTGAGACAGTTCGCTCCACGTGGGAAAACATTCTTATAGAACAAGTTCATTAGGGGAAGTGCCCGTTGTGTACACTGTGGGAGAAAAGCTGCTTGTGTTCCACCTGCAACTAAAGCAGAGTTCTTCGGGTAAAACTGCATGTTTTGGGAGAGGAAACCCTTTCGGGCAAGGACCAATTGGGAACACAGCGGGAGAAAAGCTGCTTGTGTTCCACCTGCAATTAAAGCAGAGTTCTTAGGGTAAAACTTCGTGTTGTGGGAGAGGAAATGCTTACACTCCTCCCTCCTGCCTGCCTTGGTTGAGACAGTTCGCTCCACATGGGAAACCCTGCATATGGAAGTTCATTCGAGGTAGAGCGCAAAAAGTACACAGTGGGAGAATTGCTGCTTGTGTTCCACCTGCAACTAAAGCAGAGTTCTTCGGGTAAAACTGCGTGTTTTGGGAGAGGAAACTCTTTCGGGCAAAGGCCCTTTGGGTACACTGTGGGAGAAAAGCTGCTTGTGTTCCACCTGCAACTAAAGCAGAGTTCTTCAGGTAAAACTGCGTGTTTTGGGAGAGGACATGCTTACAGTCCTCGCTACAGCCTGCCGTGGTTGAGGCAGTTCGCTCCACGCGGGTAAACATTCTTATACAACAAGTTCAGTAGGGGAAGTGCCCGTTGTGTACACTGTGGGAGGAAAGCTGCTTGTGTTCCACCTGCAACTAAAGCAGAGCTCTTCCGATAAAACTGCGTGTTTTGGGAGACGAAATGCTTGCAGTCCTACCTACTGCCTGCCATGGTTGAGGCAGTTCGCTCCACGCGGGTAAACATTCTTATACAACAAGTTCATTAGGGGAAGTGCCCGTTGTGTACACTGTGGGAGGAAAGCTGCTTGTGTTCCACCTGCACCTAAAGCAGAGTTCTTCCGATAAAACTGCGTGTTTTGGGAGAGGAAATGCTTACAGTCCTCCCTCCTGCCGGCCTTGGTTGAGACAGTTCGTTCCACATGGGAAACCCTGCATATAGAAGTTCATTCGAGGTAGAGCGCAAAGAGTACACAGTGGGAGAAATGCTGCTTGTGTTCCACCTGCAACTAAAGCAGAGTTCTTCGGGTAAAACTGCGTGTTTTGGGAGAGGAAGTGCTTGCAGTCCTCGCTTCAGCCTGCGGTGGTTTAGGCCTTTCACTCCACGCGGCACACCTTGCGTATAGAATTTCTTTCGGGCAAAGGACAATTGGGTACACTGTGGGAGAAAAGCTGCTTGTGTTCCACCTGCAACTAAAGCAGAGTTCTTCGGGTAAAGCTGCGTGTTTGGGGAGAGGACATGCTTACAGTCCTCCCTCCTGCCTTGGTTGAGACAGTTCTCTCCACATGGGAAACCCTGCATATGGAAGTTCATTAGAGGTAGAGCACAAAGAGTACACAGTGGGAGAAATGCTGCTTGTGTTCCACCTGCAACTATAGCAGAGTTCTTCAGGTAAAACTGCGTGATTTCGGAGAGGAAACTCTTTCGGGCAAAGGCCCATTGGGTACAGTGTGGGAGAAAAGCTGCTTGTGTTCCACCTGCAACTAAAGCAGAGTTCTTCGGGTAAAACTGCTTGTTTTGGGAGAGGAAATGCTTACAGGCCTCCCTACTGCCTGCCTTGGTTGAGACAGTTCGCTCCACGTGGGAAACCCTGCATATAGAAGTTCATTCATGGAAGAGCCCAAAGAGTTCATAGTGGGAGAAATGCTTCTTGTGTTCCACCTGCAACTAAAGCAGAGTTCTTCCATTAAAACTGCGTGGTTTGGCAGAGGAAACCCTTTCGGGTAAAGGCCCTTTGGTTACACTGTGGGAGAAAAGCTGCTTGTGTTCCACCTGCAACTAAAGCAGAGTTCTTCCGTTAAAACTGCGTGTTTTGGGAGAGGAAATGCTTACAGTCCTCCCTCCTGCCTGCCATGGTTGAGGCAGTTCGCTCCACGCGGGTAACCATTCTTATAGAACAAGTTCATTCGGGGAAGTGCCCGTTGTGTACACTGGGGGAGAAAAGCTGCTTGTGTTCCACCTGCAACTAAAGCAGAGTTCTTCGGGTAAAACTGCGTGTTTTGGGAGAGGAAATGCTTACAGGCCTCCCTACAGCCTGCCTTGGTTGAGACAGTTCGCTCCACGTGGGAAAACATTCTTATAGAACAAGTTCATTAGGGGAAGTGCCCGTTGTGTACACTGTGGGAGAAAAGCTGCTTGTGTTCCACCTGCAACTAAAGCAGAGTTCTTCGGGTAAAACTGCATGTTTTGGGAGAGGAAACCCTTTCGGGCAGGACCAATTGGGAACACAGCGGGAGAAAAGCTGCTTGTGTTCCACCTGCAATTAAAGCAGAGTTCTTAGGGTAAAACTTCGTGTTGTGGGAGAGGAAATGCTTACACTCCTCCCTCCTGCCTGCCTTGGTTGAGACAGTTCGCTCCACATGGGAAACCCTGCATATGGAAGTTCATTCGAGGTAGAGCGCAAAAAGTACACAGTGGGAGAATTGCTGCTTGTGTTCCACCTGCAACTAAAGCAGAGTTCTTCGGGTAAAACTGCGTGTTTTGGGTGAGGAAACTCTTTCGGGCAAAGGCCCTTTGGGTACACTGTGGGAGAAAAGCTGCTTGTGTTCCACCTGCAACTAAAGCAGAGTTCTTCAGGTAAAACTGCGTGTTTTGGGAGAGGACATGCTTACAGTCCTCGCTACAGCCTGCCGTGGTTTAGGCAGTTCGCTCCACGCGGGTAAACATTCTTATACAACAAGTTCAGTAGGGGAAGTGCCCGTTGTGTACACTGTGGGAGGAAAGCTGCTTGTGTTCCACCTGCAACTAAAGCAGAGCTCTTCCGATAAAACTGCGTGTTTTGGGAGACGAAATGCTTACAGTCCTACCTACTGCCTGCCATGGTTGAGGCAGTTCGCTCCACGCGGGTAAACATTCTTATACAACAAGTTCATTAGGGGAAGTGCCCGTTGTGTACACTGTGGGAGAAAAGCTGCTTGTGTTCCACCTGCACCTAAAGCAGAGTTCTTCCGATAAAACTGCGTGTTTTGGGAGAGGAAATGCTTACAGTCCTCCCTCCTGCCGGCCTTGGTTGAGACAGTTCGTTCCACATGGGAAACCCTGCATATAGAAGTTCATTCGAGGTAGAGCGCAAAGAGTACACAGTGGGAGAAATGCTGCTTGTGTTCCACCTGCAACTAAAGCAGAGTTCTTCGGGTAAAACTGCGTGTTTTGGGAGAGGAAGTGCTTGCAGTCCTCGCTTCAGCCTGCGGTGGTTTAGGCCTTTCACTCCACGCGGCACACCTTGCGTATAGAATTTCTTTCGGGCAAAGGACAATTGGGTACACTGTGGGAGAAAAGCTGCTTGTGTTCCACCTGCAACTAAAGCAGAGTTCTTCGGGTAAAGCTGCGTGTTTGGGGAGAGGACATGCTTACAGTCCTCCCTCCTGCCTTGGTTGAGACAGTTCTCTCCACATGGGAAACCCTGCATATGGAAGTTCATTAGAGGTAGAGCACAAAGAGTACACAGTGGGAGAAATGCTGCTTGTGTTCCACCTGCAACTATAGCAGAGTTCTTCAGGTAAAACTGCGTGATTTCGGAGAGGAAACTCTTTCGGGCAAAGGCCCATTGGGTACAGTGTGGGAGAAAAGCTGCTTGTGTTCCACCTGCAACTAAAGCAGAGTTCTTCGGGTAAAACTGCTTGTTTTGGGAGAGGAAATGCTTACAGGCCTCCCTACTGCCTGCCTTGGTTGAGACAGTTCGCTCCACGTGGGAAACCCTGCATATAGAAGTTCATTCATGGAAGAGCCCAAAGAGTTCATAGTGGGAGAAATGCTTCTTGTGTTCCACCTGCAACTAAAGCAGAGTTCTTCCATTAAAACTGCGTGGTTTGGGAGAGGAAACCCTTTCGGGTAAAGGCCCTTTGGTTACACTGTGGGAGAAAAGCTGCTTGTGTTCCACCTGCAACTAAAGCAGAGTTCTTCCGTTAAAACTGCGTGTTTTGGGAGAGGAAATGCTTACAGTCCTCCCTCCTGCCTGCCATGGTTGAGGCAGTTCGCTCCACGCGGGTAACCATTCTTATAGAACAAGTTCATTCGGGGAAGTGCCCGTTGTGTACACTGGGGGAGAAAAGCTGCTTGTGTTCCACCTGCAACTAAAGCAGAGTTCTTCGGGTAAAACTGCGTGTTTTGGGAGAGGAAATGCTTACAGGCCTCCCTACAGCCTGCCTTGGTTGAGACAGTTCGCTCCACGTGGGAAAACATTCTTATAGAACAAGTTCATTAGGGGAAGTGCCCGTTGTGTACACTGAGGGAGAAAAGCTGCTTGTGTTCCACCTGCAACTAAAGCAGAGTTCTTCGGGTAAAACTGCATGTTTTGGGAGAGGAAACCCTTTCGGGCAAGGACCAATTGGGAACACAGCGGGAGAAAAGCTGCTTGTGTTCCACCTGCAATTAAAGCAGAGTTCTTAGGGTAAAACTTCGTGTTGTGGGAGAGGAAATGCTTACACTCCTCCCTCCTGCCTGCCTTGGTTGAGACAGTTCGCTCCACATGGGAAACCCTGCATATGGAAGTTCATTCGAGGTAGAGCGCAAAAAGTACACAGTGGGAGAATTGCTGCTTGTGTTCCACCTGCAACTAAAGCAGAGTTCTTCGGGTAAAACTGCGTGTTTTGGGAGAGGAAACTCTTTCGGGCAAAGGCCCTTTGGGTACACTGTGGGAGAAAAGCTGCTTGTGTTCCACCTGCAACTAAAGCAGAGTTCTTCAGGTAAAACTGCGTGTTTTGGGAGAGGACATGCTTACAGTCCTCGCTACAGCCTGCCGTTGTTGAGGCAGTTTGCTCCACGCGGGTAAACATTCTTATACACCAAGTTCAGTAGGGGAAGTGCCCGTTGTGTACACTGTGGGAGGAAAGCTGCTTGTGTTCCACCTGCAACTAAAGCAGAGCTCTTCCGATAAAACTGCGTGTTTTGGGAGACGAAATGCTTACAGTCCTACCTACTGCCTGCCATGGTTGAGGCAGTTCGCTCCACGCGGGTAAACATTCTTATACAACAAGTTCATTAGGGGAAGTGCCCGTTGTGTACAGTGTGGGAGAAAAGCTGCTTGTGTTCCACCTGCACCTAAAGCAGAGTTCTTCCGATAAAACTGCGTGTTTTGGGAGAGGAAATGCTTACAGTCCTCCCTCCTGCCGGCCTTGGTTGAGACAGTTCGTTCCACATGGGAAACCCTGCATATAGAAGTTCATTCGAGGTAGAGCGCAAAGAGTACACAGTGGGAGAAATGCTGCTTGTGTTCCACCTGCAACTAAAGCAGAGTTCTTCGGGTAAAACTGCGTGTTTTGGGAGAGGAAGTGCTTGCAGTCCTCGCTTCAGCCTGCGGTGGTTTAGGCCTTTCACTCCACGCGGCACACCTTGCGTATAGAATTTCTTTCGGGCAAAGGACAATTGGGTACACTGTGGGAGAAAAGCTGCTTGTGTTCCACCTGCAACTAAAGCAGAGTTCTTCGGGTAAAGCTGCGTGTTTGGGGAGAGGACATGCTTACAGTCCTCCCTCCTGCCTTGGTTGAGACAGTTCTCTCCACATGGGAAACCCTGCATATGGAAGTTCATTAGAGGTAGAGCACAAAGAGTACACAGTGGGAGAAATGCTGCTTGTGTTCCACCTGCAACTATAGCAGAGTTCTTCAGGTAAAACTGCGTGATTTCGGAGAGGAAACTCTTTCGGGCAAAGGCCCATTGGGTACAGTGTGGGAGAAAAGCTGCTTGTGTTCCACCTGCAACTAAAGCAGAGTTCTTCGGGTAAAACTGCTTGTTTTGGGAGAGGAAATGCTTACAGGCCTCCCTACTGCCTGCCTTGGTTGAGACAGTTCGCTCCACGTGGGAAACCCTGCATATAGAAGTTCATTCATGGAAGAGCCCAAAGAGTTCATAGTGGGAGAAATGCTTCTTGTGTTCCACCTGCAACTAAAGCAGAGTTCTTCCATTAAAACTGCGTGGTTTGGGAGAGGAAACCCTTTCGGGTAAAGGCCCTTTGGTTACACTGTGGGAGAAAAGCTGCTTGTGTTCCACCTGCAACTAAAGCAGAGTTCTTCCGTTAAAACTGCGTGTTTTGGGAGAGGAAATGCTTACAGTCCTCCCTCCTGCCTGCCATGGTTGAGGCAGTTCGCTCCACGCGGGTAACCATTCTTATAGAACAAGTTCATTCGGGGAAGTGCCCGTTGTGTACACTGTGGGAGAAAAGCTGCTTGTGTTCCACCTGCAACTAAAGCAGAGTTCTTCGGGTAAAACTGCGTGTTTTGGGAGAGGAAATGCTTACAGGCCTCCCTACAGCCTGCCTTGGTTGAGACAGTTCGCTCCACGTGGGAAAACATTCTTATAGAACAAGTTCATTAGGGGAAGTGCCCGTTGTGTACACTGAGGGAGAAAAGCTGCTTGTGTTCCACCTGCAACTAAAGCAGAGTTCTTCGGGTAAAACTGCATGTTTTGGGAGAGGAAACCCTTTCGGGCAAGGACCAATTGGGAACACAGCGGGAGAAAAGCTGCTTGTGTTCCACCTGCAATTAAAGCAGAGTTCTTAGGGTAAAACTTCGTGTTGTGGGAGAGGAAATGCTTACACTCCTCCCTCCTGCCTGCCTTGGTTGAGACAGTTCGCTCCACATGGGAAACCCTGCATATGGAAGTTCATTCGAGGTAGAGCGCAAAAAGTACACAGTGGGAGAATTGCTGCTTGTGTTCCACCTGCAACTAAAGCAGAGTTCTTCGGGTAAAACTGCGTGTTTTGGGAGAGGAAACTCTTTCGGGCAAAGGCCCTTTGGGTACACTGTGGGAGAAAAGCTGCTTGTGTTCCACCTGCAACTAAAGCAGAGTTCTTCAGGTAAAACTGCGTGTTTTGGGAGAGGACATGCTTACAGTCCTCGCTACAGCCTGCCGTGGTTGAGGCAGTTCGCTCCACGCGGGTAAACATTCTTATACAACAAGTTCAGTAGGGGAAGTGCCCGTTGTGTACACTGTGGGAGGAAAGCTGCTTGTGTTCCACCTGCAACTAAAGCAGAGCTCTTCCGATAAAACTGCGTGTTTTGGGAGACGAAATGCTTACAGTCCTACCTACTGCCTGCCATGGTTGAGGCAGTTCGCTCCACGCGGGTAAACATTCTTATACAACAAGTTCATTAGGGGAAGTGCCCGTTGTGTACACTGTGGGAGAAAAGCTGCTTGTGTTCCACCTGCACCTAAAGCAGAGTTCTTCCGATAAAACTGCGTGTTTTGGGAGAGGAAATGCTTACAGTCCTCCCTCCTGCCGGCCTTGGTTGAGACAGTTCGTTCCACATGGGAAACCCTGCATATAGAAGTTCATTCGAGGTAGAGCGCAAAGAGTACACAGTGGGAGAAATGCTGCTTGTGTTCCACCTGCAACTAAAGCAGAGTTCTTCGGGTAAAACTGCGTGTTTTGGGAGAGGAAGTGCTTGCAGTCCTCGCTTCAGCCTGCGGTGGTTTAGGCCTTTCACTCCACGCGGCACACCTTGCGTATAGAATTTCTTTCGGGCAAAGGACAATTGGGTACACTGTGGGAGAAAAGCTGCTTGTGTTCCACCTGCAACTAAAGCAGAGTTCTTCGGGTAAAGCTGCGTGTTTGGGGAGAGGACATGCTTACAGTCCTCCCTCCTGCCTTGGTTGAGACAGTTCTCTCCACATGGGAAACCCTGCATATGGAAGTTCATTAGAGGTAGAGCACAAAGAGTACACAGTGGGAGAAATGCTGCTTGTGTTCCACCTGCAACTATAGCAGAGTTCTTCAGGTAAAACTGCGTGATTTCGGAGAGGAAACTCTTTCGGGCAAAGGCCCATTGGGTACAGTGTGGGAGAAAAGCTGCTTGTGTTCCACCTGCAACTAAAGCAGAGTTCTTCGGGTAAAACTGCTTGTTTTGGGAGAGGAAATGCTTACAGGCCTCCCTACTGCCTGCCTTGGTTGAGACAGTTCGCTCCACGTGGGAAACCCTGCATATAGAAGTTCATTCATGGAAGAGCCCAAAGAGTTCATAGTGGGAGAAATGCTTCTTGTGTTCCACCTGCAACTAAAGCAGAGTTCTTCCATTAAAACTGCGTGGTTTGGGAGAGGAAACCCTTTCGGGTAAAGGCCCTTTGGTTACACTGTGGGAGAAAAGCTGCTTGTGTTCCACCTGCAACTAAAGCAGAGTTCTTCCGTTAAAACTGCGTGTTTTGGGAGAGGAAATGCTTACAGTCCTCCCTCCTGCCTGCCATGGTTGAGGCAGTTCGCTCCACGCGGGTAACCATTCTTATAGAACAAGTTCATTCGGGGAAGTGCCCGTTGTGTACACTGGGGGAGAAAAGCTGCTTGTGTTCCACCTGCAACTAAAGCAGAGTTCTTCGGGTAAAACTGCGTGTTTTGGGAGAGGAAATGCTTACAGGCCTCCCTACAGCCTGCCTTGGTTGAGACAGTTCGCTCCACGTGGGAAAACATTCTTATAGAACAAGTTCATTAGGGGAAGTGCCCGTTGTGTACACTGTGGGAGAAAAGCTGCTTGTGTTCCACCTGCAACTAAAGCAGAGTTCTTCGGGTAAAACTGCATGTTTTGGGAGAGGAAACCCTTTCGGGCAAGGACCAATTGGGAACACAGCGGGAGAAAAGCTGCTTGTGTTCCACCTGCAATTAAAGCAGAGTTCTTAGGGTAAAACTTCGTGTTGTGGGAGAGGAAATGCTTACACTCCTCCCTCCTGCCTGCCTTGGTTGAGACAGTTCGCTCCACATGGGAAACCCTGCATATGGAAGTTCATTCGAGGTAGAGCGCAAAAAGTACACAGTGGGAGAATTGCTGCTTGTGTTCCACCTGCAACTAAAGCAGAGTTCTTCGGGTAAAACTGCGTGTTTTGGGAGAGGAAACTCTTTCGGGCAAAGGCCCTTTGGGTACACTGTGGGAGAAAAGCTGCTTGTGTTCCACCTGCAACTAAAGCAGAGTTCTTCAGGTAAAACTGCGTGTTTTGGGAGAGGACATGCTTACAGTCCTCGCTACAGCCTGCCGTGGTTGAGGCAGTTCGCTCCACGCGGGTAAACATTCTTATACAACAAGTTCAGTAGGGGAAGTGCCCGTTGTGTACACTGTGGGAGGAAAGCTGCTTGTGTTCCACCTGCAACTAAAGCAGAGCTCTTCCGATAAAACTGCGTGTTTTGGGAGACGAAATGCTTACAGTCCTACCTACTGCCTGCCATGGTTGAGGCAGTTCGCTCCACGCGGGTAAACATTCTTATACAACAAGTTCATTAGGGGAAGTGCCCGTTGTGTACACTGTGGGAGAAAAGCTGCTTGTGTTCCACCTGCACCTAAAGCAGAGTTCTTCCGATAAAACTGCGTGTTTTGGGAGAGGAAATGCTTACAGTCCTCCCTCCTGCCGGCCTTGGTTGAGACGGTTCGTTCCACATGGGAAACCCTGCATATAGAAGTTCATTCGAGGTAGAGCGCAAAGAGTACACAGTGGGAGAAATGCTGCTTGTGTTCCACCTGCAACTAAAGCAGAGTTCTTCGGGTAAAACTGCGTGTTTTGGGAGAGGAAGTGCTTGCAGTCCTCGCTTCAGCCTGCGGTGGTTTAGGCCTTTCACTCCACGCGGCACACCTTGCGTATAGAATTTCTTTCGGGCAAAGGACAATTGGGTACACTGTGGGAGAAAAGCTGCTTGTGTTCCACCTGCAACTAAAGCAGAGTTCTTCGGGTAAAGCTGCGTGTTTGGGGAGAGGACATGCTTACAGTCCTCCCTCCTGCCTTGGTTGAGACAGTTCTCTCCACATGGGAAACCCTGCATATGGAAGTTCATTAGAGGTAGAGCACAAAGAGTACACAGTGGGAGAAATGCTGCTTGTGTTCCACCTGCAACTATAGCAGAGTTCTTCAGGTAAAACTGCGTGATTTCGGAGAGGAAACTCTTTCGGGCAAAGGCCCATTGGGTACAGTGTGGGAGAAAAGCTGCTTGTGTTCCACCTGCAACTAAAGCAGAGTTCTTCGGGTAAAACTGCTTGTTTTGGGAGAGGAAATGCTTACAGGCCTCCCTACTGCCTGCCTTGGTTGAGACAGTTCGCTCCACGTGGGAAACCCTGCATATAGAAGTTCATTCATGGAAGAGCCCAAAGAGTTCATAGTGGGAGAAATGCTTCTTGTGTTCCACCTGCAACTAAAGCAGAGTTCTTCCATTAAAACTGCGTGGTTTGGGAGAGGAAACCCTTTCGGGTAAAGGCCCTTTGGTTACACTGTGGGAGAAAAGCTGCTTGTGTTCCACCTGCAACTAAAGCAGAGTTCTTCCGTTAAAACTGCGTGTTTTGGGAGAGGAAATGCTTACAGTCCTCCCTCCTGCCTGCCATGGTTGAGGCAGTTCGCTCCACGCGGGTAACCATTCTTATAGAACAAGTTCATTCGGGGAAGTGCCCGTTGTGTACACTGGGGGAGAAAAGCTGCTTGTGTTCCACCTGCAACTAAAGCAGAGTTCTTCGGGTAAAACTGCGTGTTTTGGGAGAGGAAATGCTTACAGGCCTCCCTACAGCCTGCCTTGGTTGAGACAGTTCGCTCCACGTGGGAAAACATTCTTAAAGAACAAGTTCATTAGGGGAAGTGCCCGTTGTGTACACTGTGGGAGAAAAGCTGCTTGTGTTCCACCTGCAACTAAAGCAGAGTTCTTCGGGTAAAACTGCATGTTTTGGGAGAGGAAACCCTTTCGGGCAAGGACCAATTGGGAACACAGCGGGAGAAAAGCTGCTTGTGTTCCACCTGCAATTAAAGCAGAGTTCTTAGGGTAAAACTTCGTGTTGTGGGAGAGGAAATGCTTACACTCCTCCCTCCTGCCTGCCTTGGTTGAGACAGTTCGCTCCACATGGGAAACCCTGCATATGGAAGTTCATTCGAGGTAGAGCGCAAAAAGTACACAGTGGGAGAATTGCTGCTTGTGTTCCACCTGCAACTAAAGCAGAGTTCTTCGGGTAAAACTGCGTGTTTTGGGAGAGGAAACTCTTTCGGGCAAAGGCCCTTTGGGTACACTGTGGGAGAAAAGCTGCTTGTGTTCCACCTGCAACTAAAGCAGAGTTCTTCGGGTAAAGCTGCGTGTTTGGGGAGAGGACATGCTTACAGTCCTCGCTACAGCCTGCCGTGGTTGAGGCAGTTCGCTCCACGCGGGTAAACATTCTTATACAACAAGTTCAGTAGGGGAAGTGCCCGTTGTGTACACTGTGGGAGGAAAGCTGCTTGTGTTCCACCTGCAACTAAAGCAGAGCTCTTCCGATAAAACTGCGTGTTTTGGGAGACGAAATGCTTACAGTCCTACCTACTGCCTGCCATGGTTGAGGCAGTTCGCTCCACGCGGGTAAACATTCTTATACAACAAGTTCATTAGGGGAAGTGCCCGTTGTGTACACTGTGGGAGAAAAGCTGCTTGTGTTCCACCTGCACCTAAAGCAGAGTTCTTCCGATAAAACTGCGTGTTTTGGGAGAGGAAATGCTTACAGTCCTCCCTCCTGCCGGCCTTGGTTGAGACAGTTCGTTCCACATGGGAAACCCTGCATATAGAAGTTCATTCGAGGTAGAGCGCAAAGAGTACACAGTGGGAGAAATGCTGCTTGTGTTCCACCTGCAACTAAAGCAGAGTTCTTCGGGTAAAACTGCGTGTTTTGGGAGAGGAAGTGCTTGCAGTCCTCGCTTCAGCCTGCGGTGGTTTAGGCCTTTCACTCCACGCGGCACACCTTGCGTATAGAATTTCTTTCGGGCAAAGGACAATTGGGTACACTGTGGGAGAAAAGCTGCTTGTGTTCCACCTGCAACTAAAGCAGAGTTCTTCGGGTAAAGCTGCGTGTTTGGGGAGAGGACATGCTTACAGTCCTCCCTCCTGCCTTGGTTGAGACAGTTCTCTCCACATGGGAAACCCTGCATATGGAAGTTCATTAGAGGTAGAGCACAAAGAGTACACAGTGGGAGAAATGCTGCTTGTGTTCCACCTGCAACTATAGCAGAGTTCTTCAGGTAAAACTGCGTGATTTCGGAGAGGAAACTCTTTCGGGCAAAGGCCCATTGGGTACAGTGTGGGAGAAAAGCTGCTTGTGTTCCACCTGCAACTAAAGCAGAGTTCTTCGGGTAAAACTGCTTGTTTTGGGAGAGGAAATGCTTACAGGCCTCCCTACTGCCTGCCTTGGTTGAGACAGTTCGCTCCACGTGGGAAACCCTGCATATAGAAGTTCATTCATGGAAGAGCCCAAAGAGTTCATAGTGGGAGAAATGCTTCTTGTGTTCCACCTGCAACTAAAGCAGAGTTCTTCCATTAAAACTGCGTGGTTTGGGAGAGGAAACCCTTTCGGGTAAACGCCCTTTGGTTACACTGTGGGAGAAAAGCTGCTTGTGTTCCACCTGCAACTAAAGCAGAGTTCTTCCGTTAAAACTGCGTGTTTTGGGAGAGGAAATGCTTACAGTCCTCCCTCCTGCCTGCCATGGTTGAGGCAGTTCGCTCCACGCGGGTAACCATTCTTATAGAACAAGTTCATTCGGGGAAGTGCCCGTTGTGTACACTGGGGGAGAAAAGCTGCTTGTGTTCCACCTGCAACTAAAGCAGAGTTCTTCGGGTAAAACTGCGTGTTTTGGGAGAGGAAATGCTTACAGGCCTCCCTACAGCCTGCCTTGGTTGAGACAGTTCGCTCCACGTGGGAAAACATTCTTAAAGAACAAGTTCATTAGGGGAAGTGCCCGTTGTGTACACTGTGGGAGAAAAGCTGCTTGTGTTCCACCTGCAACTAAAGCAGAGTTCTTCGGGTAAAACTGCATGTTTTGGGAGAGGAAACCCTTTCGGGCAAGGACCAATTGGGAACACAGCGGGAGAAAAGCTGCTTGTGTTCCACCTGCAATTAAAGCAGAGTTCTTAGGGTAAAACTTCGTGTTGTGGGAGAGGAAATGCTTACACTCCTCCCTCCTGCCTGCCTTGGTTGAGACAGTTCGCTCCACATGGGAAACCCTGCATATGGAAGTTCATTCGAGGTAGAGCGCAAAAAGTACACAGTGGGAGAATTGCTGCTTGTGTTCCACCTGCAACTAAAGCAGAGTTCTTCGGGTAAAACTGCGTGTTTTGGGAGAGGAAACTCTTTCGGGCAAAGGCCCTTTGGGTACACTGTGGGAGAAAAGCTGCTTGTGTTCCACCTGCAACTAAAGCAGAGTTCTTCGGGTAAAGCTGCGTGTTTGGGGAGAGGACATGCTTACAGTCCTCGCTACAGCCTGCCGTGGTTGAGGCAGTTCGCTCCACGCGGGTAAACATTCTTATACAACAAGTTCAGTAGGGGAAGTGCCCGTTGTGTACACTGTGGGAGGAAAGCTGCTTGTGTTCCACCTGCAACTAAAGCAGAGCTCTTCCGATAAAACTGCGTGTTTTGGGAGACGAAATGCTTACAGTCCTACCTACTGCCTGCCATGGTTGAGGCAGTTCGCTCCACGCGGGTAAACATTCTTATACAACAAGTTCATTAGGGGAAGTGCCCGTTGTGTACACTGTGGGAGAAAAGCTGCTTGTGTTCCACCTGCACCTAAAGCAGAGTTCTTCCGATAAAACTGCGTGTTTTGGGAGAGGAAATGCTTACAGTCCTCCCTCCTGCCGGCCTTGGTTGAGACAGTTCGTTCCACATGGGAAACCCTGCATATAGAAGTTCATTCGAGGTAGAGCGCAAAGAGTACACAGTGGGAAAAATGCTGCTAGTGTTCCACCTGCAACTAAAGCAGAGTTCTTCGGGTAAAACTGCTTGTTTTGGGAGAGGAAATGCTTACAGGCCTCCCTACTGCCTGCCTTGGTTGAGACAGTTCGCTCCACGTGGGAAACCCTGCATATAGAAGTTCATTCATGGAAGAGCCCAAAGAGTTCATAGTGGGAGAAATGCTTCTTGTGTTCCACCTGCAACTAAAGCAGAGTTCTTCCATTAAAACTGCGTGGTTTGGGAGAGGAAACCCTTTCGGGTAAAGGCCCTTTGGTTACACTGTGGGAGAAAAGCTGCTTGTGTTCCACCTGCAACTAAAGCAGAGTTCTTCCGTTAAAACTGCGTGTTTTGGGAGAGGAAATGCTTACAGTCCTCCCTCCTGCCTGCCATGGTTGAGACAGTTCGCTCCACGTGGGAAAACATTCTTATAGAACAAGTTCATTAGGGGAAGTGCCCGTTGTGTACACTGTGGGAGAAAAGCTGCTTGTGTTCCACCTGCAACTAAAGCAGAGTTCTTCGGGTAAAACTGCATGTTTTGGGAGAGGAAACCCTTTCGGGCAAGGACCAATTGGGAACACAGCGGGAGAAAAGCTGCTTGTGTTCCACCTGCAATTAAAGCAGAGTTCATAGGGTAAAACTTCGTGTTGTGGGAGAGGAAATGCTTACACTCCTCCCTCCTGCCTGCCTTGGTTGAGACAGTTCGCTCCACATGGGAAACCCTGCATATGGAAGTTCATTCGAGGTAGAGCGCAAAAAGTACACAGTGGGAGAATTGCTGCTTGTGTTCCACCTGCAACTAAAGCAGAGTTCTTCGGGTAAAACTGCGTGATTTCGGAGAGGAAATGCTTACAGGCCTCCCTACAGCCTGCCTTGGTTGAGACAGTTCGCTCCACGTGGGAAAACATTCTTATAGAACAAGTTCATTCGGGGAAGTGCCCGTTGTGTACACTGTGGGAGAAAAGCTGCTTGTGTTCCACCTGCAACTAAAGCAGAGTTCTTCGGGTAAAACTGCGTGTTTTGGGAGAGGAAACCCTTTCGGGCAAAGACCAATTGGGAACACAGCGGGAGAAAAGCTGCTTGTGTTCCACCTGCAATTAAAGCAGAGTTCTTAGGGTAAAACTTCGTGTTGTGGGAGAGGAAATGCTTACACTCCTCGCTCCTGCCTGCCTTGGTTGAGACAGTTCGCTCCACATGGGAAACCCTGCATATGGAAGTTCATTCGAGGTAGAGCGCAAAAAGTACACAGTGGGAGAATTGCTGCTTGTGTTCCACCTGCAACTAAAGCAGAGTTCTTCGGGTAAAACTGCGTGTTTTGGGAGAGGAAACTCTTTCGGGCAAAGGCCCTTTGGGTACACTGTGGGAGAAAAGCTGCTTGTGTTCCACCTGCAACTAAATCAGAGTTCTTCGGGTAAAGCTGCGTGTTTTAGGAGAGGAAATGCTTACAGTCCTCCCTCCTGCCTTGGTTGAGACAGTTCTCTCCACATGGGAAACCCTGCATATGGAAGTTCATTAGAGGTAGAGCACAAAGTGTACACAGTGGGAGAAATGCTGCTTGTGTTCCACCTGCAACTATAGCAGAGTTCTTCAGGTAAAACTGCGTGATTTCGGAGAGGAAAC
The DNA here is from genome assembly GCF_949752795.1 of Hyperoodon ampullatus. Classification (NCBI taxonomy): domain Eukaryota; kingdom Metazoa; phylum Chordata; class Mammalia; order Artiodactyla; family Ziphiidae; genus Hyperoodon; species Hyperoodon ampullatus. Next base: position 670,105 of record NW_027641084.1, read on the forward strand.
TCTTTCGGGCAAAGGCCCATTGGGTACAGTGTGGGAGAAAAGCTGCTTGTGTTCCACCTGCAACTAAAGCAGAGTTCTTCGGGTAAAACTGCTTGTTTTGGGAGAGGAAATGCTTACAGGCCTCCCTACTGCCTGCCTTGGTTGAGACAGTTCGCTCCACGTGGGAAACCCTGCATATAGAAGTTCATTCATGGAAGAGCCCAAAGAGTTCATAGTGGGAGAAATGCTTCTTGTGTTCCACCTGCAACTAAAGCAGAGTTCTTCCATTAAAACTGCGTGGTTTGGGAGAGGAAACCCTTTCGGGTAAAGGCCCTTTGGTTACACTGTGGGAGAAAAGCTGCTTGTGTTCCACCTGCAACTAAAGCAGAGTTCTTCCGTTAAAACTGCGTGTTTTGGGAGAGGAAATGCTTACAGTCCTCCCTCCTGCCTGCCATGGTTGAGGCAGTTCGCTCCACGCGGGTAACCATTCTTATAGAACAAGTTCATTCGGGGAAGTGCCCGTTGTGTACACTGGGGGAGAAAAGCTGCTTGTGTTCCACCTGCAACTAAAGCAGAGTTCTTCGGGTAAAACTGCGTGTTTTGGGAGAGGAAATGCTTACAGGCCTCCCTACAGCCTGCCTTGGTTGAGACAGTTCGCTCCACGTGGGAAAACATTCTTATAGAACAAGTTCATTAGGGGAAGTGCCCGTTGTGTACACTGTGGGAGAAAAGCTGCTTGTGTTCCACCTGCAACTAAAGCAGAGTTCTTCGGGTAAAACTGCATGTTTTGGGAGAGGAAACCCTTTCGGGCAGGACCAATTGGGAACACAGCGGGAGAAAAGCTGCTTGTGTTCCACCTGCAATTAAAGCAGAGTTCTTAGGGTAAAACTTCGTGTTGTGGGAGAGGAAATGCTTACACTCCTCCCTCCTGCCTGCCTTGGTTGAGACAGTTCGCTCCACATGGGAAACCCTGCATATGGAAGTTCATTCGAGGTAGAGCGCAAAAAGTACACAGTGGGAGAATTGCTGCTTGTGTTCCACCTGCAACTAAAGCAGAGTTCTTCGGGTAAAACTGCGTGTTTTGGGTGAGGAAACTCTTTCGGGCAAAGGCCCTTTGGGTACACTGTGGGAGAAAAGCTGCTTGTGTTCCACCTGCAACTAAAGCAGAGTTCTTCAGGTAAAACTGCGTGTTTTGGGAGAGGACATGCTTACAGTCCTCGCTACAGCCTGCCGTGGTTTAGGCAGTTCGCTCCACGCGGGTAAACATTCTTATACAACAAGTTCAGTAGGGGAAGTGCCCGTTGTGTACACTGTGGGAGGAAAGCTGCTTGTGTTCCACCTGCAACTAAAGCAGAGCTCTTCCGATAAAACTGCGTGTTTTGGGAGACGAAATGCTTACAGTCCTACCTACTGCCTGCCATGGTTGAGGCAGTTCGCTCCACGCGGGTAAACATTCTTATACAACAAGTTCATTAGGGGAAGTGCCCGTTGTGTACACTGTGGGAGAAAAGCTGCTTGTGTTCCACCTGCACCTAAAGCAGAGTTCTTCCGATAAAACTGCGTGTTTTGGGAGAGGAAATGCTTACAGTCCTCCCTCCTGCCGGCCTTGGTTGAGACAGTTCGTTCCACATGGGAAACCCTGCATATAGAAGTTCATTCGAGGTAGAGCGCAAAGAGTACACAGTGGGAGAAATGCTGCTTGTGTTCCACCTGCAACTAAAGCAGAGTTCTTCGGGTAAAACTGCGTGTTTTGGGAGAGGAAGTGCTTGCAGTCCTCGCTTCAGCCTGCGGTGGTTTAGGCCTTTCACTCCACGCGGCACACCTTGCGTATAGAATTTCTTTCGGGCAAAGGACAATTGGGTACACTGTGGGAGAAAAGCTGCTTGTGTTCCACCTGCAACTAAAGCAGAGTTCTTCGGGTAAAGCTGCGTGTTTGGGGAGAGGACATGCTTACAGTCCTCCCTCCTGCCTTGGTTGAGACAGTTCTCTCCACATGGGAAACCCTGCATATGGAAGTTCATTAGAGGTAGAGCACAAAGAGTACACAGTGGGAGAAATGCTGCTTGTGTTCCACCTGCAACTATAGCAGAGTTCTTCAGGTAAAACTGCGTGATTTCGGAGAGGAAACTCTTTCGGGCAAAGGCCCATTGGGTACAGTGTGGGAGAAAAGCTGCTTGTGTTCCACCTGCAACTAAAGCAGAGTTCTTCGGGTAAAACTGCTTGTTTTGGGAGAGGAAATGCTTACAGGCCTCCCTACTGCCTGCCTTGGTTGAGACAGTTCGCTCCACGTGGGAAACCCTGCATATAGAAGTTCATTCATGGAAGAGCCCAAAGAGTTCATAGTGGGAGAAATGCTTCTTGTGTTCCACCTGCAACTAAAGCAGAGTTCTTCCATTAAAACTGCGTGGTTTGGGAGAGGAAACCCTTTCGGGTAAAGGCCCTTTGGTTACACTGTGGGAGAAAAGCTGCTTGTGTTCCACCTGCAACTAAAGCAGAGTTCTTCCGTTAAAACTGCGTGTTTTGGGAGAGGAAATGCTTACAGTCCTCCCTCCTGCCTGCCATGGTTGAGGCAGTTCGCTCCACGCGGGTAACCATTCTTATAGAACAAGTTCATTCGGGGAAGTGCCCGTTGTGTACACTGGGGGAGAAAAGCTGCTTGTGTTCCACCTGCAACTAAAGCAGAGTTCTTCGGGTAAAACTGCGTGTTTTGGGAGAGGAAATGCTTACAGGCCTCCCTACAGCCTGCCTTGGTTGAGACAGTTCGCTCCACGTGGGAAAACATTCTTATAGAACAAGTTCATTAGGGGAAGTGCCCGTTGTGTACACTGAGGGAGAAAAGCTGCTTGTGTTCCACCTGCAACTAAAGCAGAGTTCTTCGGGTAAAACTGCATGTTATGGGAGAGGAAACCCTTTCGGGCAAGGACCAATTGGGAACACAGCGGGAGAAAAGCTGCTTGTGTTCCACCTGCAATTAAAGCAGAGTTCTTAGGGTAAAACTTCGTGTTGTGGGAGAGGAAATGCTTACACTCCTCCCTCCTGCCTGCCTTGGTTGAGACAGTTCGCTCCACATGGGAAACCCTGCATATGGAAGTTCATTCGAGGTAGAGCGCAAAAAGTACACAGTGGGAGAATTGCTGCTTGTGTTCCACCTGCAACTAAAGCAGAGTTCTTCGGGTAAAACTGCGTGTTTTGGGAGAGGAAACTCTTTCGGGCAAAGGCCCTTTGGGTACACTGTGGGAGAAAAGCTGCTTGTGTTCCACCTGCAACTAAAGCAGAGTTCTTCAGGTAAAACTGCGTGTTTTGGGAGAGGACATGCTTACAGTCCTCGCTACAGCCTGCCGTTGTTGAGGCAGTTTGCTCCACGCGGGTAAACATTCTTATACAACAAGTTCAGTAGGGGAAGTGCCCGTTGTGTACACTGTGGGAGGAAAGCTGCTTGTGTTCCACCTGCAACTAAAGCAGAGCTCTTCCGATAAAACTGCGTGTTTTGGGAGACGAAATGCTTACAGTCCTACCTACTGCCTGCCATGGTTGAGGCAGTTCGCTCCACGCGGGTAAACATTCTTATACAACAAGTTCATTAGGGGAAGTGCCCGTTGTGTACAGTGTGGGAGAAAAGCTGCTTGTGTTCCACCTGCACCTAAAGCAGAGTTCTTCCGATAAAACTGCGTGTTTTGGGAGAGGAAATGCTTACAGTCCTCCCTCCTGCCGGCCTTGGTTGAGACAGTTCGTTCCACATGGGAAACCCTGCATATAGAAGTTCATTCGAGGTAGAGCGCAAAGAGTACACAGTGGGAGAAATGCTGCTTGTGTTCCACCTGCAACTAAAGCAGAGTTCTTCGGGTAAAACTGCGTGTTTTGGGAGAGGAAGTGCTTGCAGTCCTCGCTTCAGCCTGCGGTGGTTTAGGCCTTTCACTCCACGCGGCACACCTTGCGTATAGAATTTCTTTCGGGCAAAGGACAATTGGGTACACTGTGGGAGAAAAGCTGCTTGTGTTCCACCTGCAACTAAAGCAGAGTTCTTCGGGTAAAGCTGCGTGTTTGGGGAGAGGACATGCTTACAGTCCTCCCTCCTGCCTTGGTTGAGACAGTTCTCTCCACATGGGAAACCCTGCATATGGAAGTTCATTAGAGGTAGAGCACAAAGAGTACACAGTGGGAGAAATGCTGCTTGTGTTCCACCTGCAACTATAGCAGAGTTCTTCAGGTAAAACTGCGTGATTTCGGAGAGGAAACTCTTTCGGGCAAAGGCCCATTGGGTACAGTGTGGGAGAAAAGCTGCTTGTGTTCCACCTGCAACTAAAGCAGAGTTCTTCGGGTAAAACTGCTTGTTTTGGGAGAGGAAATGCTTACAGGCCTCCCTACTGCCTGCCTTGGTTGAGACAGTTCGCTCCACGTGGGAAACCCTGCATATAGAAGTTCATTCATGGAAGAGCCCAAAGAGTTCATAGTGGGAGAAATGCTTCTTGTGTTCCACCTGCAACTAAAGCAGAGTTCTTCCATTAAAACTGCGTGGTTTGGGAGAGGAAACCCTTTCGGGTAAAGGCCCTTTGGTTACACTGTGGGAGAAAAGCTGCTTGTGTTCCACCTGCAACTAAAGCAGAGTTCTTCCGTTAAAACTGCGTGTTTTGGGAGAGGAAATGCTTACAGTCCTCCCTCCTGCCTGCCATGGTTGAGGCAGTTCGCTCCACGCGGGTAACCATTCTTATAGAACAAGTTCATTCGGGGAAGTGCCCGTTGTGTACACTGTGGGAGAAAAGCTGCTTGTGTTCCACCTGCAACTAAAGCAGAGTTCTTCGGGTAAAACTGCGTGTTTTGGGAGAGGAAATGCTTACAGGCCTCCCTACAGCCTGCCTTGGTTGAGACAGTTCGCTCCACGTGGGAAAACATTCTTATAGAACAAGTTCATTAGGGGAAGTGCCCGTTGTGTACACTGAGGGAGAAAAGCTGCTTGTGTTCCACCTGCAACTAAAGCAGAGTTCTTCGGGTAAAACTGCATGTTTTGGGAGAGGAAACCCTTTCGGGCAAGGACCAATTGGGAACACAGCGGGAGAAAAGCTGCTTGTGTTCCACCTGCAATTAAAGCAGAGTTCTTAGGGTAAAACTTCGTGTTGTGGGAGAGGAAATGCTTACACTCCTCCCTCCTGCCTGCCTTGGTTGAGACAGTTCGCTCCACATGGGAAACCCTGCATATGGAAGTTCATTCGAGGTAGAGCGCAAAAAGTACACAGTGGGAGAATTGCTGCTTGTGTTCCACCTGCAACTAAAGCAGAGTTCTTCGGGTAAAACTGCGTGTTTTGGGAGAGGAAACTCTTTCGGGCAAAGGCCCTTTGGGTACACTGTGGGATAAAAGCTGCTTGTGTTCCACCTGCAACTAAAGCAGAGTTCTTCAGGTAAAACTGCGTGTTTTGGGAGAGGACATGCTTACAGTCCTCGCTACAGCCTGCCGTGGTTGAGGCAGTTCGCTCCACGCGGGTAAACATTCTTATACAACAAGTTCAGTAGGGGAAGTGCCCGTTGTGTACACTGTGGGAGGAAAGCTGCTTGTGTTCCACCTGCAACTAAAGCAGAGCTCTTCCGATAAAACTGCGTGTTTTGGGAGACGAAATGCTTACAGTCCTACCTACTGCCTGCCATGGTTGAGGCAGTTCGCTCCACGCGGGTAAACATTCTTATACAACAAGTTCATTAGGGGAAGTGCCCGTTGTGTACACTGTGGGAGAAAAGCTGCTTGTGTTCCACCTGCACCTAAAGCAGAGTTCTTCCGATAAAACTGCGTGTTTTGGGAGAGGAAATGCTTACAGTCCTCCCTCCTGCCGGCCTTGGTTGAGACAGTTCGTTCCACATGGGAAACCCTGCATATAGAAGTTCATTCGAGGTAGAGCGCAAAGAGTACACAGTGGGAGAAATGCTGCTTGTGTTCCACCTGCAACTAAAGCAGAGTTCTTCGGGTAAAACTGCGTGTTTTGGGAGAGGAAGTGCTTGCAGTCCTCGCTTCAGCCTGCGGTGGTTTAGGCCTTTCACTCCACGCGGCACACCTTGCGTATAGAATTTCTTTCGGGCAAAGGACAATTGGGTACACTGTGGGAGAAAAGCTGCTTGTGTTCCACCTGCAACTAAAGCAGAGTTCTTCGGGTAAAGCTGCGTGTTTGGGGAGAGGACATGCTTACAGTCCTCCCTCCTGCCTTGGTTGAGACAGTTCTCTCCACATGGGAAACCCTGCATATGGAAGTTCATTAGAGGTAGAGCACAAAGAGTACACAGTGGGAGAAATGCTGCTTGTGTTCCACCTGCAACTATAGCAGAGTTCTTCAGGTAAAACTGCGTGATTTCGGAGAGGAAACTCTTTCGGGCAAAGGCCCATTGGGTACAGTGTGGGAGAAAAGCTGCTTGTGTTCCACCTGCAACTAAAGCAGAGTTCTTCGGGTAAAACTGCTTGTTTTGGGAGAGGAAATGCTTACAGGCCTCCCTACTGCCTGCCTTGGTTGAGACAGTTCGCTCCACGTGGGAAACCCTGCATATAGAAGTTCATTCATGGAAGAGCCCAAAGAGTTCATAGTGGGAGAAATGCTTCTTGTGTTCCACCTGCAACTAAAGCAGAGTTCTTCCATTAAAACTGCGTGGTTTGGGAGAGGAAACCCTTTCGGGTAAAGGCCCTTTGGTTACACTGTGGGAGAAAAGCTGCTTGTGTTCCACCTGCAACTAAAGCAGAGTTCTTCCGTTAAAACTGCGTGTTTTGGGAGAGGAAATGCTTACAGTCCTCCCTCCTGCCTGCCATGGTTGAGGCAGTTCGCTCCACGCGGGTAACCATTCTTATAGAACAAGTTCATTCGGGGAAGTGCCCGTTGTGTACACTGGGGGAGAAAAGCTGCTTGTGTTCCACCTGCAACTAAAGCAGAGTTCTTCGGGTAAAACTGCGTGTTTTGGGAGAGGAAATGCTTACAGGCCTCCCTACAGCCTGCCTTGGTTGAGACAGTTCGCTCCACGTGGGAAAACATTCTTATAGAACAAGTTCATTAGGGGAAGTGCCCGTTGTGTACACTGAGGGAGAAAAGCTGCTTGTGTTCCACCTGCAACTAAAGCAGAGTTCTTCGGGTAAAACTGCATGTTTTGGGAGAGGAAACCCTTTCGGGCAGGACCAATTGGGAACACAGCGGGAGAAAAGCTGCTTGTGTTCCACCTGCAATTAAAGCAGAGTTCTTAGGGTAAAACTTCGTGTTGTGGGAGAGGAAATGCTTACACTCCTCCCTCCTGCCTGCCTTGGTTGAGACAGTTCGCTCCACATGGGAAACCCTGCATATGGAAGTTCATTCGAGGTAGAGCGCAAAAAGTACACAGTGGGAGAATTGCTGCTTGTGTTCCACCTGCAACTAAAGCAGAGTTCTTCGGGTAAAACTGCGTGTTTTGGGAGAGGAAACTCTTTCGGGCAAAGGCCCTTTGGGTACACTGTGGGAGAAAAGCTGCTTGTGTTCCACCTGCAACTAAAGCAGAGTTCTTCAGGTAAAACTGCGTGTTTTGGGAGAGGACATGCTTACAGTCCTCGCTACAGCCTGCCGTGGTTGAGGCAGTTCGCTCCACGCGGGTAAACATTCTTATACAACAAGTTCAGTAGGGGAAGTGCCCGTTGTGTACACTGTGGGAGGAAAGCTGCTTGTGTTCCACCTGCAACTAAAGCAGAGCTCTTCCGATAAAACTGCGTGTTTTGGGAGACGAAATGCTTGCAGTCCTACCTACTGCCTGCCATGGTTGAGGCAGTTCGCTCCACGCGGGTAAACATTCTTATACAACAAGTTCATTAGGGGAAGTGCCCGTTGTGTACACTGTGGGAGGAAAGCTGCTTGTGTTCCACCTGCACCTAAAGCAGAGTTCTTCCGATAAAACTGCGTGTTTTGGGAGAGGAAATGCTTACAGTCCTCCCTCCTGCCGGCCTTGGTTGAGACAGTTCGTTCCACATGGGAAACCCTGCATATAGAAGTTCATTCGAGGTAGAGTGCAAAGAGTACACAGTGGGAGAAATGCTGCTTGTGTTCCACCTGCAACTAAAGCAGAGTTCTTCGGGTAAAACTGCGTGTTTTGGGAGAGGAAGTGCTTGCAGTCCTCGCTTCAGCCTGCGGTGGTTTAGGCCTTTCACTCCACGCGGCACACCTTGCGTATAGAATTTCTTTCGGGCAAAGGACAATTGGGTACACTGTGGGAGAAAAGCTGCTTGTGTTCCACCTGCAACTAAAGCAGAGTTCTTCGGGTAAAGCTGCGTGTTTGGGGAGAGGACATGCTTACAGTCCTCCCTCCTGCCTTGGTTGAGACAGTTCTCTCCACATGGGAAACCCTGCATATGGAAGTTCATTAGAGGTAGAGCACAAAGAGTACACAGTGGGAGAAATGCTGCTTGTGTTCCACCTGCAACTATAGCAGAGTTCTTCAGGTAAAACTGCGTGATTTCGGAGAGGAAACTCTTTCGGGCAAAGGCCCATTGGGTACAGTGTGGGAGAAAAGCTGCTTGTGTTCCACCTGCAACTAAAGCAGAGTTCTTCGGGTAAAACTGCTTGTTTTGGGAGAGGAAATGCTTACAGGCCTCCCTACTGCCTGCCTTGGTTGAGACAGTTCGCTCCACGTGGGAAACCCTGCATATAGAAGTTCATTCATGGAAGAGCCCAAAGAGTTCATAGTGGGAGAAATGCTTCTTGTGTTCCACCTGCAACTAAAGCAGAGTTCTTCCATTAAAACTGCGTGGTTTGGGAGAGGAAACCCTTTCGGGTAAAGGCCCTTTGGTTACACTGTGGGAGAAAAGCTGCTTGTGTTCCACCTGCAACTAAAGCAGAGTTCTTCCGTTAAAACTGCGTGTTTTGGGAGAGGAAATGCTTACAGTCCTCCCTCCTGCCTGCCATGGTTGAGGCAGTTCGCTCCACGCGGGTAACCATTCTTATAGAACAAGTTCATTCGGGGAAGTGCCCGTTGTGTACACTGGGGGAGAAAAGCTGCTTGTGTTCCACCTGCAACTAAAGCAGAGTTCTTCGGGTAAAACTGCGTGTTTTGGGAGAGGAAATGCTTACAGGCCTCCCTACAGCCTGCCTTGGTTGAGACAGTTCGCTCCACGTGGGAAAACATTCTTATAGAACAAGTTCATTAGGGGAAGTGCCCGTTGTGTACACTGTGGGAGAAAAGCTGCTTGTGTTCCACCTGCAACTAAAGCAGAGTTCTTCGGGTAAAACTGCATGTTTTGGGAGAGGAAACCCTTTCGGGCAAGGACCAATTGGGAACACAGCGGGAGAAAAGCTGCTTGTGTTCCACCTGCAATTAAAGCAGAGTTCTTAGGGTAAAACTTCGTGTTGTGGGAGAGGAAATGCTTACACTCCTCCCTCCTGCCTGCCTTGGTTGAGACAGTTCGCTCCACATGGGAAACCCTGTTATGGAAGTTCATTCAAGGTAGAGCGCAAAAAGTACACAGTGGGAGAATTGCTGCTTGTGTTCCACCTGCAACTAAAGCAGAGTTCTTCGGGTAAAACTGCGTGTTTTGGGAGAGGAAACTCTTTCGGGCAAAGGACAATTGGGTACACTGTGGGAGAAAAGCTGCTTGTGTTCCACCTGCAACTAAAGCAGAGTTCTTCAGGTAAAACTGCGTGTTTTGGGAGAGGACATGCTTACAGTCCTCGCTACAGCCTGCCGTGGTTGAGGCAGTTCGCTCCACGCGGGTAAACATTCTTATACAACAAGTTCAGTAGGGGAAGTGCCCGTTGTGTACACTGTGGGAGGAAAGCTGCTTGTGTTCCACCTGGAACTAAAGCAGAGCTCTTCCGATAAAACTGCGTGTTTTGGGAGACGAAATGCTTACAGTCCTACCTACTGCCTGCCATGGTTGAGGCAGTTCGCTCCACGCGGGTAAACATTCTTATACAACAAGTTCATTAGGGGAAGTGCCCGTTTACAGTCCTACCTACAGCCAGCCTGTGGTTTAGGCCTTTCACTCCACGCGGCACACCTTGCGTATAGAATTTCTTAGGGTAAAACTTCGTGTTGTGGGAGAGGAAATGCTTACACTCCTCCCTCCTGCCTGCCTTGGTTGAGACAGTTCGCTCCACATGGGAAACCCTGTTATGGAAGTTCATTCAAGGTAGAGCGCAAAAAGTACACAGTGGGAGAATTGCTGCTTGTGTTCCACCTGCAACTAAAGCAGAGTTCTTCGGGTAAAACTGCGTGTTTTGGGAGAGGAAACTCTTTCGGGCAAAGGCCCTTTGGGTACACTGTGGGAGAAAAGCTGCTTGTGTTCCACCTGCAACTAAAGCAGAGTTCTTCAGGTAAAACTGCGTGTTTTGGGAGAGGACATGCTTACAGTCCTCGCTACAGCCTGCCGTGGTTGAGGCAGTTCGCTCCACGCGGGTAAACATTCTTATACAACAAGTTCAGTAGGGGAAGTGCCCGTTGTGTACACTGTGGGAGGAAAGCAGCTTGTGTTCCACCTGCAACTAAAGCAGAGCTCTTCCGATAAAACTGCGTGTTTTGGGAGACGAAATGCTTACAGTCCTACCTACTGCCTGCCATGGTTGAGGCAGTTCGCTCCACGCGGGTAAACATTCTTATACAACAAGTTCATTAGGGGAAGTGCCCGTTTACAGTCCTACCTACAGCCAGCCTGTGGTTTAGGCCTTTCACTCCACGCGGCACACCTTGCGTATAGAATTTCTTTCGGGCAAAGGACAATTGGGTACACTGTGGGAGAAAAGCTGCTTGTGTTCCACCTGCAACTAAAGCAGAGTTCTTCGGGTAAAGCTGCGTGTTTGGGGAGAGGACATGCTTACAGTCCTCCCTCCTGCCTTGGTTGAGACAGTTCTCTCCACATGGGAAACCCTGCATATGGAAGTTCATTAGAGGTAGAGCACAAAGAGTACACAGTGGGAGAAATGCTGCTTGTGTTCCACCTGCAACTATAGCAGAGTTCTTCAGGTAAAACTGCGTGATTTCGGAGAGGAAACTCTTTCGGGCAAAGGCCCATTGGGTACAGTGTGGGAGAAAAGCTGCTTGTGTTCCACCTGCAACTAAAGCAGAGTTCTTCGGGTAAAACTGCTTGTTTTGGGAGAGGAAATGCTTACAGGCCTCCCTACTGCCTGCCTTGGTTGAGACAGTTCGCTCCACGTGGGAAACCCTGCATATAGAAGTTCATTCATGGAAGAGCCCAAAGAGTTCATAGTGGGAGAAATGCTTCTTGTGTTCCACCTGCAACTAAAGCAGAGTTCTTCCATTAAAACTGCGTGGTTTGGGAGAGGAAACTCTTTCGGGTAAAGGCCCTTTGGTTACACTGTGGGAGAAAAGCTGCTTGTGTTCCACCTGCAACTAAAGCAGAGTTCTTCCGTTACAACTGCGTGTTTTGGGAGAGGAAATGCTTACAGTCCTCCCTCCTGCCTGCCATGGTTGAGGCAGTTCGCTCCACGCGGGTAACCATTCTTATAGAACAAGTTCATTCGGGGAAGTGCCCGTTGTGTACACTGGGGGAGAAAAGCTGCTTGTGTTCCACCTGCAACTAAAGCAGAGTTCTTCGGGTAAAACTGCGTGTTTTGGGAGAGGAAATGCTTACAGGCCTCCCTACAGCCTGCCTTGGTTGAGACAGTTCGCTCCACGTGGGAAAACATTCTTATAGAACAAGTTCATTCGGGGAAGTGCCCGTTGTGTACACTGTGGGAGAAAAGCTGCTTGTGTTCCACCTGCAACTAAAGCAGAGTTCTTCGGGTAAAACTGCGTGTTTTGGGAGAGGAAACCCTTTCGGGCAAAGGCCAATTGGGAAAACAGCGGGAGAAAAGCTGCTTGTGTTCCACCTGCAATTAAAGCAGAGTTCATAGGGTAAAACTTCGTGTTGTGGGAGAGGAAATGCTTACACTCCTCCCTCCTGCCTGCCTTGGTTGAGACAGTTCGCTCCACATGGGAAACCCTGCATATGGAAGTTCATTCGAGGTAGAGGGCAAAAAGTACACAGTGGGAGAATTGCTGCTTGTGTTCCACCTGCACCTAAAGCAGAGTTCTTCGGGTAAAACTGCGTGTTTTGGGAGAGGAAACTCTTTCGGGCAAAGGCCCTTTGGGTACACTGTGGGAGAAAAGCTGCTTGTGTTCCACCTGCAACTAAAGCAGAGTTCTTCGGGTAAAGCTGCGTGTTTTGGGAGAGGAAATGCTTACAGTCCTCCCTCCTGCCTTGGTTGAGACAGTTCTCTCCACATGGGAAACCCTGCATATGGAAGTTCATTAGAGGTAGAGCACAAAGTGTACACAGTGGGAGAAATGCTGCTTGTGTTCCACCTGCAACTATAGCAGAGTTCTTCAGGTAAAACTGCGTGATTTCGGAGAGGAAACTCTTTCGGGCAAAGGCCCATTGGGTACAGTGTGGGAGAAAAGCTGCTTGTGTTCCACCTGCAACTAAAGCAGAGTTCTTCGGGTAAAACTGCTTGTTTTGGGAGAGGAAATGCTTACAGGCCTCCCTACTGCCTGCCTTGGTTGAGACAGTTCGCTCCACGTGGGAAACCCTGCATATAGAAGTTCGTTCATGGAAGAGCCCAAAGAGTTCATAGTGGGAGAAATGCTTCTTGTGTTCCACCTGCAACTAAAGCAGAGTTCTTCCATTAAAACTGCGTGGTTTGGGAGAGGAAACCCTTTCGGGTAAAGGCCCTTTGGTTACACTGTGGGAGAAAAGCTGCTTGTGTTCCACCTGCAACTAAAGCAGAGTTCTTCCGTTAAAACTGCGTGTTTTGGGAGAGGAAATGCTTACAGTCCTCCCTCCTGCCTGCCATGGTTGAGGCAGTTCGCTCCACGCGGGTAACCATTCTTATAGAACAAGTTCATTCGGGGAAGTGCCCGTTGTGTACACTGTGGGAGAAAAGCTGCTTGTGTTCCACCTGCAACTAAAGCAGAGTTCTTCGGGTAAAACTGCGTGTTTTGGGAGAGGAAATGCTTACAGGCCTCCCTACAGCCTGCCTTGGTTGAGACAGTTCGCTCCACGTGGGAAAACATTCTTATAGAACAAGTTCATTAGGGGAAGTGCCCGTTGTGTACACTGTGGGAGAAAAGCTGCTTGTGTTCCACCTGCAACTAAAGCAGAGTTCTTCGGGTAAAACTGCATGTTTTGGGAGAGGAAACCCTTTCGGGCAAGGACCAATTGGGAACACAGCGGGAGAAAAGCTGCTTGTGTTCCACCTGCAATTAAAGCAGAGTTCTTAGGGTAAAACTTCGTGTTGTGGGAGAGGAAATGCTTACACTCCTCCCTCCTGCCTGCCTTGGTTGAGACAGTTCGCTCCACATGGGAAACCCTGCATATGGAAGTTCATTCGAGGTAGAGCGCAAAAAGTACACAGTGGGAGAATTGCTGCTTGTGTTCCACCTGCAACTAAAGCAGAGTTCTTCGGGTAAAACTGCGTGTTTTGGGAGAGGAAACTCTTTCGGGCAAAGGCCCTTTGGGTACACTGTGGGAGAAAAGCTGCTTGTGTTCCACCTGCAACTAAAGCAGAGTTCTTCAGGTAAAACTGCGTGTTTTGGGAGAGGACATGCTTACAGTCCTCGCTACAGCCTGCCGTGGTTGAGGCAGTTCGCTCCACGCGGGTAAACATTCTTATACAACAAGTTCAGTAGGGGAAGTGCCCGTTGTGTACACTGTGGGAGGAAAGCTGCTTGTGTTCCACCTGCAACTAAAGCAGAGCTCTTCCGATAAAACTGCGTGTTTTGGGAGACGAAATGCTTACAGTCCTACCTACTGCCTGCCATGGTTGAGGCAGTTCGCTCCACGCGGGTAAACATTCTTATACAACAAGTTCATTAGGGGAAGTGCCCGTTGTGTACACTGTGGGAGAAAAGCTGCTTGTGTTCCACCTGCACCTAAAGCAGAGTTCTTCCGATAAAACTGCGTGTTTTGGGAGAGGAAATGCTTACAGTCCTCCCTCCTGCCGGCCTTGGTTGAGACAGTTCGTTCCACATGGGAAACCCTGCATATAGAAGTTCATTCGAGGTAGAGCGCAAAGAGTACACAGTGGGAGAAATGCTGCTTGTGTTCCACCTGCAACTAAAGCAGAGTTCTTCGGGTAAAACTGCGTGTTTTGGGAGAGGAAGTGCTTGCAGTCCTCGCTTCAGCCTGCGGTGGTTTAGGCCTTTCACTCCACGCGGCACACCTTGCGTATAGAATTTCTTTCGGGCAAAGGACAATTGGGTACACTGTGGGAGAAAAGCTGCTTGTGTTCCACCTGCAACTAAAGCAGAGTTCTTCGGGTAAAGCTGCGTGTTTGGGGAGAGGACATGCTTACAGTCCTCCCTCCTGCCTTGGTTGAGACAGTTCTCTCCACATGGGAAACCCTGCATATGGAAGTTCATTAGAGGTAGAGCACAAAGAGTACACAGTGGGAGAAATGCTGCTTGTGTTCCACCTGCAACTATAGCAGAGTTCTTCAGGTAAAACTGCGTGATTTCGGAGAGGAAACTCTTTCGGGCAAAGGCCCATTGGGTACAGTGTGGGAGAAAAGCTGCTTGTGTTCCACCTGCAACTAAAGCAGAGTTCTTCGGGTAAAACTGCTTGTTTTGGGAGAGGAAATGCTTACAGGCCTCCCTACTGCCTGCCTTGGTTGAGACAGTTCGCTCCACGTGGGAAACCCTGCATATAGAAGTTCATTCATGGAAGAGCCCAAAGAGTTCATAGTGGGAGAAATGCTTCTTGTGTTCCACCTGCAACTAAAGCAGAGTTCTTCCATTAAAACTGCGTGGTTTGGGAGAGGAAACCCTTTCGGGTAAAGGCCCTTTGGTTACACTGTGGGAGAAAAGCTGCTTGTGTTCCACCTGCAACTAAAGCAGAGTTCTTCCGTTAAAACTGCGTGTTTTGGGAGAGGAAATGCTTACAGTCCTCCCTCCTGCCTGCCATGGTTGAGGCAGTTCGCTCCACGCGGGTAACCATTCTTATAGAACAAGTTCATTCGGGGAAGTGCCCGTTGTGTACACTGGGGGAGAAAAGCTGCTTGTGTTCCACCTGCAACTAAAGCAGAGTTCTTCGGGTAAAACTGCGTGTTTTGGGAGAGGAAATGCTTACAGGCCTCCCTACAGCCTGCCTTGGTTGAGACAGTTCGCTCCACGTGGGAAAACATTCTTAAAGAACAAGTTCATTAGGGGAAGTGCCCGTTGTGTACACTGTGGGAGAAAAGCTGCTTGTGTTCCACCTGCAACTAAAGCAGAGTTCTTCGGGTAAAACTGCATGTTTTGGGAGAGGAAACCCTTTCGGGCAAGGACCAATTGGGAACACAGCGGGAGAAAAGCTGCTTGTGTTCCACCTGCAATTAAAGCAGAGTTCTTAGGGTAAAACTTCGTGTTGTGGGAGAGGAAATGCTTACACTCCTCCCTCCTGCCTGCCTTGGTTGAGACAGTTCGCTCCACATGGGAAACCCTGCATATGGAAGTTCATTCGAGGTAGAGCGCAAAAAGTACACAGTGGGAGAATTGCTGCTTGTGTTCCACCTGCAACTAAAGCAGAGTTCTTCGGGTAAAACTGCGTGTTTTGGGAGAGGAAACTCTTTCGGGCAAAGGCCCTTTGGGTACACTGTGGGAGAAAAGCTGCTTGTGTTCCACCTGCAACTAAAGCAGAGTTCTTCGGGTAAAGCTGCGTGTTTGGGGAGAGGACATGCTTACAGTCCTCGCTACAGCCTGCCGTGGTTGAGGCAGTTCGCTCCACGCGGGTAAACATTCTTATACAACAAGTTCAGTAGGGGAAGTGCCCGTTGTGTACACTGTGGGAGGAAAGCTGCTTGTGTTCCACCTGCAACTAAAGCAGAGCTCTTCCGATAAAACTGCGTGTTTTGGGAGACGAAATGCTTACAGTCCTACCTACTGCCTGCCATGGTTGAGGCAGTTCGCTCCACGCGGGTAAACATTCTTATACAACAAGTTCATTAGGGGAAGTGCCCGTTGTGTACACTGTGGGAGAAAAGCTGCTTGTGTTCCACCTGCACCTAAAGCAGAGTTCTTCCGATAAAACTGCGTGTTTTGGGAGAGGAAATGCTTACAGTCCTCCCTCCTGCCGGCCTTGGTTGAGACAGTTCGTTCCACATGGGAAACCCTGCATATAGAAGTTCATTCGAGGTAGAGCGCAAAGAGTACACAGTGGGAGAAATGCTGCTTGTGTTCCACCTGCAACTAAAGCAGAGTTCTTCGGGTAAAACTGCGTGTTTTGGGAGAGGAAGTGCTTGCAGTCCTCGCTTCAGCCTGCGGTGGTTTAGGCCTTTCACTCCACGCGGCACACCTTGCGTATAGAATTTCTTTCGGGCAAAGGACAATTGGGTACACTGTGGGAGAAAAGCTGCTTGTGTTCCACCTGCAACTAAAGCAGAGTTCTTCGGGTAAAGCTGCGTGTTTGGGGAGAGGACATGCTTACAGTCCTCCCTCCTGCCTTGGTTGAGACAGTTCTCTCCACATGGGAAACCCTGCATATGGAAGTTCATTAGAGGTAGAGCACAAAGAGTACACAGTGGGAGAAATGCTGCTTGTGTTCCACCTGCAACTATAGCAGAGTTCTTCAGGTAAAACTGCGTGATTTCGGAGAGGAAACTCTTTCGGGCAAAGGCCCATTGGGTACAGTGTGGGAGAAAAGCTGCTTGTGTTCCACCTGCAACTAAAGCAGAGTTCTTCGGGTAAAACTGCTTGTTTTGGGAGAGGAAATGCTTACAGGCCTCCCTACTGCCTGCCTTGGTTGAGACAGTTCGCTCCACGTGGGAAACCCTGCATATAGAAGTTCATTCATGGAAGAGCCCAAAGAGTTCATAGTGGGAGAAATGCTTCTTGTGTTCCACCTGCAACTAAAGCAGAGTTCTTCCATTAAAACTGCGTGGTTTGGGAGAGGAAACCCTTTCGGGTAAAGGCCCTTTGGTTACACTGTGGGAGAAAAGCTGCTTGTGTTCCACCTGCAATTAAAACAGAGTTCTTCCGTTAAAACTGCGTGTTTTGGGAGAGGAAATGCTTACAGTCCTCCCTCCTGCCTGCCATGGTTGAGGCAGTTCGCTCCACGCGGGTAACCATTCTTATAGAACAAGTTCATTCGGGGAAGTGCCCGTTGTGTACACTGGGGGAGAAAAGCTGCTTGTGTTCCACCTGCAACTAAAGCAGAGTTCTTCGGGTAAAACTGCGTGTTTTGGGAGAGGAAATGCTTACAGGCCTCCCTACAGCCTGCCTTGGTTGAGACAGTTCGCTCCACGTGGGAAAACATTCTTAAAGAACAAGTTCATTAGGGGAAGTGCCCGTTGTGTACACTGTGGGAGAAAAGCTGCTTGTGTTCCACCTGCAACTAAAGCAGAGTTCTTCGGGTAAAACTGCATGTTTTGGGAGAGGAAACCCTTTCGGGCAAGGACCAATTGGGAACACAGCGGGAGAAAAGCTGCTTGTGTTCCACCTGCAATTAAAGCAGAGTTCTTAGGGTAAAACTTCGTGTTGTGGGAGAGGAAATGCTTACACTCCTCCCTCCTGCCTGCCTTGGTTGAGACAGTTCGCTCCACATGGGAAACCCTGCATATGGAAGTTCATTCGAGGTAGAGCGCAAAAAGTACACAGTGGGAGAATTGCTGCTTGTGTTCCACCTGCAACTAAAGCAGAGTTCTTCGGGTAAAACTGCGTGTTTTGGGAGAGGAAACTCTTTCGGGCAAAGGCCCTTTGGGTACACTGTGGGAGAAAAGCTGCTTGTGTTCCACCTGCAACTAAAGCAGAGTTCTTCGGGTAAAGCTGCGTGTTTGGGGAGAGGACATGCTTACAGTCCTCGCTACAGCCTGCCGTGGTTGAGGCAGTTCGCTCCACGCGGGTAAACATTCTTATACACCAAGTTCAGTAGGGGAAGTGCCCGTTGTGTACACTGTGGGAGGAAAGCTGCTTGTGTTCCACCTGCAACTAAAGCAGAGCTCTTCCGATAAAACTGCGTGTTTTGGGAGACGAAATGCTTACAGTCCTACCTACTGCCTGCCATGGTTGAGGCAGTTCGCTCCACGCGGGTAAACATTCTTATACAACAAGTTCATTAGGGGAAGTGCCCGTTGTGTACACTGTGGGAGAAAAGCTGCTTGTGTTCCACCTGCACCTAAAGCAGAGTTCTTCCGATAAAACTGCGTGTTTTGGGAGAGGAAATGCTTACAGTCCTCCCTCCTGCCGGCCTTGGTTGAGACAGTTCGTTCCACATGGGAAACCCTGCATATAGAAGTTCATTCGAGGTAGAGCGCAAAGAGTACACAGTGGGAAAAATGCTGCTAGTGTTCCACCTGCAACTAAAGCAGAGTTCTTCGGGTAAAACTGCTTGTTTTGGGAGAGGAAATGCTTACAGGCCTCCCTACTGCCTGCCTTGGTTGAGACAGTTCGCTCCACGTGGGAAACCCTGCATATAGAAGTTCATTCATGGAAGAGCCCAAAGAGTTCATAGTGGGAGAAATGCTTCTTGTGTTCCACCTGCAACTAAAGCAGAGTTCTTCCATTAAAACTGCGTGGTTTGGGAGAGGAAACCCTTTCGGGTAAAGGCCCTTTGGTTACACTGTGGGAGAAAAGCTGCTTGTGTTCCACCTGCAACTAAAGCAGAGTTCTTCCGTTAAAACTGCGTGTTTTGGGAGAGGAAATGCTTACAGTCCTCCCTCCTGCCTGCCTGGTTGAGGACAGTTCGCTCCACGTGGGAAAACATTCTTATAGAACAAGTTCATTAGGGGAAGTGCCCGTTGTGTACACTGTGGGAGAAAAGCTGCTTGTGTTCCACCTGCAACTAAAGCAGAGTTCTTCGGGTAAAACTGCATGTTTTGGGAGAGGAAACCCTTTCGGGCAAGGACCAATTGGGAACACAGCGGGAGAAAAGCTGCTTGTGTTCCACCTGCAATTAAAGCAGAGTTCTTAGGGTAAAACTTCGTGTTGTGGGAGAGGAAATGCTTACACTCCTCCCTCCTGCCTGCCTTGGTTGAGACAGTTCGCTCCACATGGGAAACCCTGCATATGGAAGTTCATTCGAGGTAGAGCGCAAAAAGTACACAGTGGGAGAATTGCTGCTTGTGTTCCACCTGCAACTAAAGCAGAGTTCTTCGGGTAAAACTGCGTGATTTCGGAGAGGAAATGCTTACAGGCCTCCCTACAGCCTGCCTTGGTTGAGACAGTTCGCTCCACGTGGGAAAACATTCTTATAGAACAAGTTCATTCGGGGAAGTGCCCGTTGTGTACACTGTGGGAGAAAAGCTGCTTGTGTTCCACCTGCAACTAAAGCAGAGTTCTTCGGGTAAAACTGCGTGTTTTGGGAGAGGAAACCCTTTCGGGCAAAGACCAATTGGGAACACAGCGGGAGAAAAGCTGCTTGTGTTCCACCTGCAATTAAAGCAGAGTTCTTAGGGTAAAACTTCGTGTTGTGGGAGAGGAAATGCTTACACTCCTCGCTCCTGCCTGCCTTGGTTGAGACAGTTCGCTCCACATGGGAAACCCTGCATATGGAAGTTCATTCGAGGTAGAGCGCAAAAAGTACACAGTGGGAGAATTGCTGCTTGTGTTCCACCTGCAACTAAAGCAGAGTTCTTCGGGTAAAAACTGCGTGTTTTGGGAGAGGAAACTCTTTCGGGCAAAGGCCCTTTGGGTACACTGTGGGAGAAAAGCTGCTTGTGTTCCACCTGCAACTAAATCAGAGTTCTTCGGGTAAAGCTGCGTGTTTTAGGAGAGGAAATGCTTACAGTCCTCCCTCCTGCCTTGGTTGAGACAGTTCTCTCCACAATGGGAAACCCTGCATATGGAAGTTCATTAGAGGTAGAGCACAAAGTGTACACAGTGGGAGAAATGCTGCTTGTGTTCCACCTGCAACTATAGCAGAGTTCTTCAGGTAAAACTGCGTGATTTCGGAGAGGAAACTCTTTCGGGCAAAGGCCCATTGGGTACAGTGTGGGAGAAAAGCTGCTTGTGTTCCACCTGCAACTAAAGCAGAGTTCTTCGGGTAAAACTGCTTGTTTTGGGAGAGGAAATGCTTACAGGCCTCCCTACTGCCTGCCTTGGTTGAGACAGTTCGCTCCACGTGGGAAACCCTGCATATAGAAGTTCATTCATGGAAGAGCCCAAAGAGTTCATAGTGGGAGAAATGCTTCTTGTGTTCCACCTGCAACTAAAGCAGAGTTCTTCCATTAAAACTGCGTGGTTTGGGAGAGGAAACCCTTTCGGGTAAAGGCCCTTTGGTTACACTGTGGGAGAAAAGCTGCTTGTGTTCCACCTGCAACTAAAGCAGAGTTCTTCCGTTAAAACTGCGTGTTTTGGGAGAGGAAATGCTTACAGTCCTCCCTCCTGCCTGCCATGGTTGAGGCAGTTCGCTCCACGCGGGTAACCATTCTTATAGAACAAGTTCATTCGGGGAAGTGCCCGTTGTGTACACTGTGGGAGAAAAGCTGCTTGTGTTCCACCTGCAACTAAAGCAGAGTTCTTCGGGTAAAACTGCGTGTTTTGGGAGAGGAAATGCTTACAGGCCTCCCTACAGCCTGCCTTGGTTGAGACAGTTCGCTCCACGTGGGAAAACATTCTTATAGAACAAGTTCATTAGGGGAAGTGCCCGTTGTGTACACTGTGGGAGAAAAGCTGCTTGTGTTCCACCTGCAACTAAAGCAGAGTTCTTCGGGTAAAACTGCATGTTTTGGGAGAGGAAACCCTTTCGGGCAAGGACCAATTGGGAACACAGCGGGGGAAAAGCTGCTTGTGTTCCACCTGCAATTAAAGCAGAGTTCTTAGGGTAAAACTTCGTGTTGTGGGAGAGGAAATGCTTACACTCCTCCCTCCTGCCTGCCTTGGTTGAGACAGTTCGCTCCACATGGGAAACCCTGCATATGGAAGTTCATTCGAGGTAGAGCGCAAAAAGTACACAGTGGGAGAATTGCTGCTTGTGTTCCACCTGCAACTAAAGCAGAGTTCTTCGGGTAAAACTGCGTGTTTTGGGAGAGGAAACTCTTTCGGGCAAAGGCCCTTTGGGTACACTGTGGGAGAAAAGCTGCTTGTGTTCCACCTGCAACTAAAGCAGAGTTCTTCAGGTAAAACTGCGTGTTTTGGGAGAGGACATGCTTACAGTCCTCGCTACAGCCTGCCGTGGTTGAGGCAGTTCGCTCCACGCGGGTAAACATTCTTATACAACAAGTTCAGTAGGGGAAGTGCCCGTTGTGTACACTGTGGGAGGAAAGCTGCTTGTGTTCCACCTGCAACTAAAGCACAGCTCTTCCGATAAAACTGCGTGTTTTGGGAGACGAAATGCTTACAGTCCTACCTACTGCCTGCCATGGTTGAGGCAGTTCGCTCCACGCGGGTAAACATTCTTATACAACAAGTTCATTAGGGGAAGTGCCCGTTGTGTACACTGTGGGAGAAAAGCTGCTTGTGTTCCACCTGCACCTAAAGCAGAGTTCTTCCGATAAAACTGCGTGTTTTGGGAGAGGAAATGCTTACAGTCCTCCCTCCTGCCGGCCTTGGTTGAGACAGTTCGTTCCACATGGGAAACCCTGCATATAGAAGTTCATTCGAGGTAGAGCGCAAAGAGTACACAGTGGGAGAAATGCTGCTTGTGTTCCACCTGCAACTAAAGCAGAGTTCTTCGGGTAAAACTGCGTGTTTTGGGAGAGGAAGTGCTTGCAGTCCTCGCTTCAGCCTGCGGTGGTTTAGGCCTTTCACTCCACGCGGCACACCTTGCGTATAGAATTTCTTTCGGGCAAAGGACAATTGGGTACACTGTGGGAGAAAAGCTGCTTGTGTTCCACCTGCAACTAAAGCAGAGTTCTTCGGGTAAAGCTGCGTGTTTGGGGAGAGGACATGCTTACAGTCCTCCCTCCTGCCTTGGTTGAGACAGTTCTCTCCACATGGGAAACCCTGCATATGGAAGTTCATTAGAGGTAGAGCACAAAGAGTACACAGTGGGAGAAATGCTGCTTGTGTTCCACCTGCAACTATAGCAGAGTTCTTCAGGTAAAACTGCGTGATTTCGGAGAGGAAACTCTTTCGGGCAAAGGCCCATTGGGTACAGTGTGGGAGAAAAGCTGCTTGTGTTCCACCTGCAACTAAAGCAGAGTTCTTCGGGTAAAACTGCTTGTTTTGGGAGAGGAAATGCTTACAGGCCTCCCTACTGCCTGCCTTGGTTGAGACAGTTCGCTCCACGTGGGAAACCCTGCATATAGAAGTTCATTCATGGAAGAGCCCAAAGAGTTCATAGTGGGAGAAATGCTTCTTGTGTTCCACCTGCAACTAAAGCAGAGTTCTTCCATTAAAACTGCGTGGTTTGGGAGAGGAAACCCTTTCGGGTAAAGGCCCTTTGGTTACACTGTGGGAGAAAAGCTGCTTGTGTTCCACCTGCAACTAAAGCAGAGTTCTTCCGTTAAAACTGCGTGTTTTGGGAGAGGAAATGCTTACAGTCCTCCCTCCTGCCTGCCATGGTTGAGGCAGTTCGCTCCACGCGGGTAACCATTCTTATAGAACAAGTTCATTCGGGGAAGTGCCCGTTGTGTACACTGGGGGAGAAAAGCTGCTTGTGTTCCACCTGCAACTAAAGCAGAGTTCTTCGGGTAAAACTGCGTGTTTTGGGAGAGGAAATGCTTACAGGCCTCCCTACAGCCTGCCTTGGTTGAGACAGTTCGCTCCACGTGGGAAAACATTCTTATAGAACAAGTTCATTAGGGGAAGTGCCCGTTGTGTACACTGTGGGAGAAAAGCTGCTTGTGTTCCACCTGCAACTAAAGCAGAGTTCTTCGGGTAAAACTGCATGTTTTGGGAGAGGAAACCCTTTCGGGCAAGGACCAATTGGGAACACAGCGGGAGAAAAGCTGCTTGTGTTCCACCTGCAATTAAAGCAGAGTTCTTAGGGTAAAACTTCGTGTTGTGGGAGAGGAAATGCTTACACTCCTCCCTCCTGCCTGCCTTGGTTGAGACAGTTCGCTGCACATGGGAAACCCTGCATATGGAAGTTCATTCGAGGTAGAGCGCAAAAAGTACACAGTGGGAGAATTGCTGCTTGTGTTCCACCTGCAACTAAAGCAGAGTTCTTCGGGTAAAACTGCGTGTTTTGGGAGAGGAAACTCTTTCGGGCAAAGGCCCTTTGGGTACACTGTGGGAGAAAAGCTGCTTGTGTTCCACCTGCAACTAAAGCAGAGTTCTTCAGGTAAAACTGCGTGTTTTGGGAGAGGACATGCTTACAGTCCTCGCTACAGCCTGCCGTGGTTGAGGCAGTTCGCTCCACGCGGGTAAACATTCTTATACAACAAGTTCAGTAGGGGAAGTGCCCGTTGTGTACACTGTGGGAGGAAAGCTGCTTGTGTTCCACCTGCAACTAAAGCAGAGCTCTTCCGATAAAACTGCGTGTTTTGGGAGACGAAATGTTTGCAGTCCTACCTACTGCCTGCCATGGTTGAGGCAGTTCGCTCCACGCGGGTAAACATTCTTATACAACAAGTTCATTAGGGGAAGTGCCCGTTGTGTACACTGTGGGAGGAAAGCTGCTTGTGTTCCACCTGCACCTAAAGCAGAGTTCTTCCGATAAAACTGCGTGTTTTGGGAGAGGAAATGCTTACAGTCCTCCCTCCTGCCGGCCTTGGTTGAGACGGTTCGTTCCACATGGGAAACCCTGCATATAGAAGTTCATTCGAGGTAGAGCGCAAAGAGTACACAGTGGGAGAAATGCTGCTTGTGTTCCACCTGCAACTAAAGCAGAGTTCTTCGGGTAAAACTGCGTGTTTTGGGAGAGGAAGTGCTTGCAGTCCTCGCTTCAGCCTGCGGTGGTTTAGGCCTTTCACTCCACGCGGCACACCTTGCGTATAGAATTTCTTTCGGGCAAAGGACAATTGGGTACACTGTGGGAGAAAAGCTGCTTGTGTTCCACCTGCAACTAAAGCAGAGTTCTTCGGGTAAAGCTGCGTGTTTGGGGAGAGGACATGCTTACAGTCCTCCCTCCTGCCTTGGTTGAGACAGTTCTCTCCACATGGGAAACCCTGCATATGGAAGTTCATTAGAGGTAGAGCACAAAGAGTACACAGTGGGAGAAATGCTGCTTGTGTTCCACCTGCAACTATAGCAGAGTTCTTCAGGTAAAACTGCGTGATTTCGGAGAGGAAACTCTTTCGGGCAAAGGCCCATTGGGTACAGTGTGGGAGAAAAGCTGCTTGTGTTCCACCTGCAACTAAAGCAGAGTTCTTCGGGTAAAACTGCTTGTTTTGGGAGAGGAAATGCTTACAGGCCTCCCTACTGCCTGCCTTGGTTGAGACAGTTCGCTCCACGTGGGAAACCCTGCATATAGAAGTTCATTCATGGAAGAGCCCAAAGAGTTCATAGTGGGAGAAATGCTTCTTGTGTTCCACCTGCAACTAAAGCAGAGTTCTTCCATTAAAACTGCGTGGTTTGGGAGAGGAAACCCTTTCGGGTAAAGGCCCTTTGGTTACACTGTGGGAGAAAAGCTGCTTGTGTTCCACCTGCAACTAAAGCAGAGTTCTTCCGTTAAAACTGCGTGTTTTGGGAGAGGAAATGCTTACAGTCCTCCCTCCTGCCTGCCATGGTTGAGGCAGTTCGCTCCACGCGGGTAACCATTCTTATAGAACAAGTTCATTCGGGGAAGTGCCCGTTGTGTACACTGGGGGAGAAAAGCTGCTTGTGTTCCACCTGCAACTAAAGCAGAGTTCTTCGGGTAAAACTGCGTGTTTTGGGAGAGGAAATGCTTACAGGCCTCCCTACAGCCTGCCTTGGTTGAGACAGTTCGCTCCACGTGGGAAAACATTCTTAAAGAACAAGTTCATTAGGGGAAGTGCCCGTTGTGTACACTGTGGGAGAAAAGCTGCTTGTGTTCCACCTGCAACTAAAGCAGAGTTCTTCGGGTAAAACTGCATGTTTTGGGAGAGGAAACCCTTTCGGGCAAGGACCAATTGGGAACACAGCGGGAGAAAAGCTGCTTGTGTTCCACCTGCAATTAAAGCAGAGTTCTTAGGGTAAAACTTCGTGTTGTGGGAGAGGAAATGCTTACACTCCTCCCTCCTGCCTGCCTTGGTTGAGACAGTTCGCTCCACATGGGAAACCCTGCATATGGAAGTTCATTCGAGGTAGAGCGCAAAAAGTACACAGTGGGAGAATTGCTGCTTGTGTTCCACCTGCAACTAAAGCAGAGTTCTTCGGGTAAAACTGCGTGTTTTGGGAGAGGAAACTCTTTCGGGCAAAGGCCCTTTGGGTACACTGTGGGAGAAAAGCTGCTTGTGTTCCACCTGCAACTAAAGCAGAGTTCTTCGGGTAAAGCTGCGTGTTTGGGGAGAGGACATGCTTACAGTCCTCGCTACAGCCTGCCGTGGTTGAGGCAGTTCGCTCCACGCGGGTAAACATTCTTATACACCAAGTTCAGTAGGGGAAGTGCCCGTTGTGTACACTGTGGGAGGAAAGCTGCTTGTGTTCCACCTGCAACTAAAGCAGAGCTCTTCCGATAAAACTGCGTGTTTTGGGAGACGAAATGCTTACAGTCCTACCTACTGCCTGCCATGGTTGAGGCAGTTCGCTCCACGCGGGTAAACATTCTTATACAACAAGTTCATTAGGGGAAGTGCCCGTTGTGTACACTGTGGGAGAAAAGCTGCTTGTGTTCCACCTGCACCTAAAGCAGAGTTCTTCCGATAAAACTGCGTGTTTTGGGAGAGGAAATGCTTACAGTCCTCCCTCCTGCCGGCCTTGGTTGAGACAGTTCGTTCCACATGGGAAACCCTGCATATAGAAGTTCATTCGAGGTAGAGCGCAAAGAGTACACAGTGGGAAAAATGCTGCTAGTGTTCCACCTGCAACTAAAGCAGAGTTCTTCGGGTAAAACTGCTTGTTTTGGGAGAGGAAATGCTTACAGGCCTCCCTACTGCCTGCCTTGGTTGAGACAGTTCGCTCCACGTGGGAAACCCTGCATATAGAAGTTCATTCATGGAAGAGCCCAAAGAGTTCATAGTGGGAGAAATGCTTCTTGTGTTCCACCTGCAACTAAAGCAGAGTTCTTCCATTAAAACTGCGTGGTTTGGGAGAGGAAACCCTTTCGGGTAAAGGCCCTTTGGTTACACTGTGGGAGAAAAGCTGCTTGTGTTCCACCTGCAACTAAAGCAGAGTTCTTCCGTTAAAACTGCGTGTTTTGGGAGAGGAAATGCTTACAGTCCTCCCTCCTGCCTGCCATGGTTGAGACAGTTCGCTCCACGTGGGAAAACATTCTTATAGAACAAGTTCATTAGGGGAAGTGCCCGTTGTGTACACTGTGGGAGAAAAGCTGCTTGTGTTCCACCTGCAACTAAAGCAGAGTTCTTCGGGTAAAACTGCATGTTTTGGGAGAGGAAACCCTTTCGGGCAAGGACCAATTGGGAACACAGCGGGAGAAAAGCTGCTTGTGTTCCACCTGCAATTAAAGCAGAGTTCATAGGGTAAAACTTCGTGTTGTGGGAGAGGAAATGCTTACACTCCTCCCTCCTGCCTGCCTTGGTTGAGACAGTTCGCTCCACATGGGAAACCCTGCATATGGAAGTTCATTCGAGGTAGAGCGCAAAAAGTACACAGTGGGAGAATTGCTGCTTGTGTTCCACCTGCAACTAAAGCAGAGTTCTTCGGGTAAAACTGCGTGATTTCGGAGAGGAAATGCTTACAGGCCTCCCTACAGCCTGCCTTGGTTGAGACAGTTCGCTCCACGTGGGAAAACATTCTTATAGAACAAGTTCATTCGGGGAAGTGCCCGTTGTGTACACTGTGGGAGAAAAGCTGCTTGTGTTCCACCTGCAACTAAAGCAGAGTTCTTCGGGTAAAACTGCGTGTTTTGGGAGAGGAAACCCTTTCGGGCAAAGACCAATTGGGAACACAGCGGGAGAAAAGCTGCTTGTGTTCCACCTGCAATTAAAGCAGAGTTCTTAGGGTAAAACTTCGTGTTGTGGGAGAGGAAATGCTTACACTCCTCGCTCCTGCCTGCCTTGGTTGAGACAGTTCGCTCCACATGGGAAACCCTGCATATGGAAGTTCATTCGAGGTAGAGCGCAAAAAGTACACAGTGGGAGAATTGCTGCTTGTGTTCCACCTGCAACTAAAGCAGAGTTCTTCGGGTAAAACTGCGTGTTTTGGGAGAGGAAACTCTTTCGGGCAAAGGCCCTTTGGGTACACTGTGGGAGAAAAGCTGCTTGTGTTCCACCTGCAACTAAATCAGAGTTCTTCGGGTAAAGCTGCGTGTTTTAGGAGAGGAAATGCTTACAGTCCTCCCTCCTGCCTTGGTTGAGACAGTTCTCTCCACATGGGAAACCCTGCATATGGAAGTTCATTAGAGGTAGAGCACAAAGTGTACACAGTGGGAGAAATGCTGCTTGTGTTCCACCTGCAACTATAGCAGAGTTCTTCAGGTAAAACTGCGTGATTTCGGAGAGGAAACTCTTTCGGGCAAAGGCCCATTGGGTACAGTGTGGGAGAAAAGCTGCTTGTGTTCCACCTGCAACTAAAGCAGAGTTCTTCGGGTAAAACTGCTTGTTTTGGGAGAGGAAATGCTTACAGGCCTCCCTACTGCCTGCCTTGGTTGAGACAGTTCGCTCCACGTGGGAAACCCTGCATATAGAAGTTCATTCATGGAAGAGCCCAAAGAGTTCATAGTGGGAGAAATGCTTCTTGTGTTCCACCTGCAACTAAAGCAGAGTTCTTCCATTAAAACTGCGTGGTTTGGGAGAGGAAACCCTTTCGGGTAAAGGCCCTTTGGTTACACTGTGGGAGAAAAGCTGCTTGTGTTCCACCTGCAACTAAAGCAGAGTTCTTCCGTTAAAACTGCGTGTTTTGGGAGAGGAAATGCTTACAGTCCTCCCTCCTGCCTGCCATGGTTGAGGCAGTTCGCTCCACGCGGGTAACCATTCTTATAGAACAAGTTCATTCGGGGAAGTGCCCGTTGTGTACACTGTGGGAGAAAAGCTGCTTGTGTTCCACCTGCAACTAAAGCAGAGTTCTTCGGGTAAAACTGCGTGTTTTGGGAGAGGAAATGCTTACAGGCCTCCCTACAGCCTGCCTTGGTTGAGACAGTTCGCTCCACGTGGGAAAACATTCTTATAGAACAAGTTCATTAGGGGAAGTGCCCGTTGTGTACACTGTGGGAGAAAAGCTGCTTGTGTTCCACCTGCAACTAAAGCAGAGTTCTTCGGGTAAAACTGCATGTTTTGGGAGAGGAAACCCTTTCGGGCAAGGACCAATTGGGAACACAGCGGGGGAAAAGCTGCTTGTGTTCCACCTGCAATTAAAGCAGAGTTCTTAGGGTAAAACTTCGTGTTGTGGGAGAGGAAATGCTTACACTCCTCCCTCCTGCCTGCCTTGGTTGAGACAG
Source organism: Hyperoodon ampullatus (assembly GCF_949752795.1). Lineage (NCBI taxonomy): Eukaryota > Metazoa > Chordata > Mammalia > Artiodactyla > Ziphiidae > Hyperoodon > Hyperoodon ampullatus. The sequence goes on from NW_027641084.1 coordinate 698,369, forward strand.
TTCGCTCCACATGGGAAACCCTGCATATGGAAGTTCATTCGAGGTAGAGCGCAAAAAGTACACAGTGGGAGAATTGCTGCTTGTGTTCCACCTGCAACTAAAGCAGAGTTCTTCGGGTAAAACTGCGTGTTTTGGGAGAGGAAACTCTTTCGGGCAAAGGCCCTTTGGGTACACTGTGGGAGAAAAGCTGCTTGTGTTCCACCTGCAACTAAAGCAGAGTTCTTCAGGTAAAACTGCGTGTTTTGGGAGAGGACATGCTTACAGTCCTCGCTACAGCCTGCCGTGGTTGAGGCAGTTCGCTCCACGCGGGTAAACATTCTTATACAACAAGTTCAGTAGGGGAAGTGCCCGTTGTGTACACTGTGGGAGGAAAGCTGCTTGTGTTCCACCTGCAACTAAAGCACAGCTCTTCCGATAAAACTGCGTGTTTTGGGAGACGAAATGCTTACAGTCCTACCTACTGCCTGCCATGGTTGAGGCAGTTCGCTCCACGCGGGTAAACATTCTTATACAACAAGTTCATTAGGGGAAGTGCCCGTTGTGTACACTGTGGGAGAAAAGCTGCTTGTGTTCCACCTGCACCTAAAGCAGAGTTCTTCCGATAAAACTGCGTGTTTTGGGAGAGGAAATGCTTACAGTCCTCCCTCCTGCCGGCCTTGGTTGAGACAGTTCGTTCCACATGGGAAACCCTGCATATAGAAGTTCATTCGAGGTAGAGCGCAAAGAGTACACAGTGGGAGAAATGCTGCTTGTGTTCCACCTGCAACTAAAGCAGAGTTCTTCGGGTAAAACTGCGTGTTTTGGGAGAGGAAGTGCTTGCAGTCCTCGCTTCAGCCTGCGGTGGTTTAGGCCTTTCACTCCACGCGGCACACCTTGCGTATAGAATTTCTTTCGGGCAAAGGACAATTGGGTACACTGTGGGAGAAAAGCTGCTTGTGTTCCACCTGCAACTAAAGCAGAGTTCTTCGGGTAAAGCTGCGTGTTTGGGGAGAGGACATGCTTACAGTCCTCCCTCCTGCCTTGGTTGAGACAGTTCTCTCCACATGGGAAACCCTGCATATGGAAGTTCATTAGAGGTAGAGCACAAAGAGTACACAGTGGGAGAAATGCTGCTTGTGTTCCACCTGCAACTATAGCAGAGTTCTTCAGGTAAAACTGCGTGATTTCGGAGAGGAAACTCTTTCGGGCAAAGGCCCATTGGGTACAGTGTGGGAGAAAAGCTGCTTGTGTTCCACCTGCAACTAAAGCAGAGTTCTTCGGGTAAAACTGCTTGTTTTGGGAGAGGAAATGCTTACAGGCCTCCCTACTGCCTGCCTTGGTTGAGACAGTTCGCTCCACGTGGGAAACCCTGCATATAGAAGTTCATTCATGGAAGAGCCCAAAGAGTTCATAGTGGGAGAAATGCTTCTTGTGTTCCACCTGCAACTAAAGCAGAGTTCTTCCATTAAAACTGCGTGGTTTGGGAGAGGAAACCCTTTCGGGTAAAGGCCCTTTGGTTACACTGTGGGAGAAAAGCTGCTTGTGTTCCACCTGCAACTAAAGCAGAGTTCTTCCGTTAAAACTGCGTGTTTTGGGAGAGGAAATGCTTACAGTCCTCCCTCCTGCCTGCCATGGTTGAGGCAGTTCGCTCCACGCGGGTAACCATTCTTATAGAACAAGTTCATTCGGGGAAGTGCCCGTTGTGTACACTGGGGGAGAAAAGCTGCTTGTGTTCCACCTGCAACTAAAGCAGAGTTCTTCGGGTAAAACTGCGTGTTTTGGGAGAGGAAATGCTTACAGGCCTCCCTACAGCCTGCCTTGGTTGAGACAGTTCGCTCCACGTGGGAAAACATTCTTATAGAACAAGTTCATTAGGGGAAGTGCCCGTTGTGTACACTGTGGGAGAAAAGCTGCTTGTGTTCCACCTGCAACTAAAGCAGAGTTCTTCGGGTAAAACTGCATGTTTTGGGAGAGGAAACCCTTTCGGGCAAGGACCAATTGGGAACACAGCGGGAGAAAAGCTGCTTGTGTTCCACCTGCAATTAAAGCAGAGTTCTTAGGGTAAAACTTCGTGTTGTGGGAGAGGAAATGCTTACACTCCTCCCTCCTGCCTGCCTTGGTTGAGACAGTTCGCTGCACATGGGAAACCCTGCATATGGAAGTTCATTCGAGGTAGAGCGCAAAAAGTACACAGTGGGAGAATTGCTGCTTGTGTTCCACCTGCAACTAAAGCAGAGTTCTTCGGGTAAAACTGCGTGTTTTGGGAGAGGAAACTCTTTCGGGCAAAGGCCCTTTGGGTACACTGTGGGAGAAAAGCTGCTTGTGTTCCACCTGCAACTAAAGCAGAGTTCTTCAGGTAAAACTGCGTGTTTTGGGAGAGGACATGCTTACAGTCCTCGCTACAGCCTGCCGTGGTTGAGGCAGTTCGCTCCACGCGGGTAAACATTCTTATACAACAAGTTCAGTAGGGGAAGTGCCCGTTGTGTACACTGTGGGAGGAAAGCTGCTTGTGTTCCACCTGCAACTAAAGCAGAGCTCTTCCGATAAAACTGCGTGTTTTGGGAGACGAAATGTTTGCAGTCCTACCTACTGCCTGCCATGGTTGAGGCAGTTCGCTCCACGCGGGTAAACATTCTTATACAACAAGTTCATTAGGGGAAGTGCCCGTTGTGTACACTGTGGGAGAAAAGCTGCTTGTGTTCCACCTGCACCTAAAGCAGAGTTCTTCCGATAAAACTGCGTGTTTTGGGAGAGGAAATGCTTACAGTCCTCCCTCCTGCCGGCCTTGGTTGAGACGGTTCGTTCCACATGGGAAACCCTGCATATAGAAGTTCATTCGAGGTAGAGCGCAAAGAGTACACAGTGGGAGAAATGCTGCTTGTGTTCCACCTGCAACTAAAGCAGAGTTCTTCGGGTAAAACTGCGTGTTTTGGGAGAGGAAGTGCTTGCAGTCCTCGCTTCAGCCTGCGGTGGTTTAGGCCTTTCACTCCACGCGGCACACCTTGCGTATAGAATTTCTTTCGGGCAAAGGACAATTGGGTACACTGTGGGAGAAAAGCTGCTTGTGTTCCACCTGCAACTAAAGCAGAGTTCTTCGGGTAAAGCTGCGTGTTTGGGGAGAGGACATGCTTACAGTCCTCCCTCCTGCCTTGGTTGAGACAGTTCTCTCCACATGGGAAACCCTGCATATGGAAGTTCATTAGAGGTAGAGCACAAAGAGTACACAGTGGGAGAAATGCTGCTTGTGTTCCACCTGCAACTATAGCAGAGTTCTTCAGGTAAAACTGCGTGATTTCGGAGAGGAAACTCTTTCGGGCAAAGGCCCATTGGGTACAGTGTGGGAGAAAAGCTGCTTGTGTTCCACCTGCAACTAAAGCAGAGTTCTTCGGGTAAAACTGCTTGTTTTGGGAGAGGAAATGCTTACAGGCCTCCCTACTGCCTGCCTTGGTTGAGACAGTTCGCTCCACGTGGGAAACCCTGCATATAGAAGTTCATTCATGGAAGAGCCCAAAGAGTTCATAGTGGGAGAAATGCTTCTTGTGTTCCACCTGCAACTAAAGCAGAGTTCTTCCATTAAAACTGCGTGGTTTGGGAGAGGAAACCCTTTCGGGTAAAGGCCCTTTGGTTACACTGTGGGAGAAAAGCTGCTTGTGTTCCACCTGCAACTAAAGCAGAGTTCTTCCGTTAAAACTGCGTGTTTTGGGAGAGGAAATGCTTACAGTCCTCCCTCCTGCCTGCCATGGTTGAGGCAGTTCGCTCCACGCGGGTAACCATTCTTATAGAACAAGTTCATTCGGGGAAGTGCCCGTTGTGTACACTGGGGGAGAAAAGCTGCTTGTGTTCCACCTGCAACTAAAGCAGAGTTCTTCGGGTAAAACTGCGTGTTTTGGGAGAGGAAATGCTTACAGGCCTCCCTACAGCCTGCCTTGGTTGAGACAGTTCGCTCCACGTGGGAAAACATTCTTATAGAACAAGTTCATTAGGGGAAGTGCCCGTTGTGTACACTGTGGGAGAAAAGCTGCTTGTGTTCCACCTGCAACTAAAGCAGAGTTCTTCGGGTAAAACTGCATGTTTTGGGAGAGGAAACCCTTTCGGGCAAGGACCAATTGGGAACACAGCGGGAGAAAAGCTGCTTGTGTTCCACCTGCAATTAAAGCAGAGTTCTTAGGGTAAAACTTCGTGTTGTGGGAGAGGAAATGCTTACACTCCTCCCTCCTGCCTGCCTTGGTTGAGACAGTTCGCTCCACATGGGAAACCCTGTTATGGAAGTTCATTCAAGGTAGAGCGCAAAAAGTACACAGTGGGAGAATTGCTGCTTGTGTTCCACCTGCAACTAAAGCAGAGTTCTTCGGGTAAAACTGCGTGTTTTGGGAGAGGAAACTCTTTCGGGCAAAGGACAATTGGGTACACTGTGGGAGAAAAGCTGCTTGTGTTCCACCTGCAACTAAAGCAGAGTTCTTCAGGTAAAACTGCGTGTTTTGGGAGAGGACATGCTTACAGTCCTCGCTACAGCCTGCCGTGGTTGAGGCAGTTCGCTCCACGCGGGTAAACATTCTTATACAACAAGTTCAGTAGGGGAAGTGCCCGTTGTGTACACTGTGGGAGGAAAGCTGCTTGTGTTCCACCTGGAACTAAAGCAGAGCTCTTCCGATAAAACTGCGTGTTTTGGGAGACGAAATGCTTACAGTCCTACCTACTGCCTGCCATGGTTGAGGCAGTTCGCTCCACGCGGGTAAACATTCTTATACAACAAGTTCATTAGGGGAAGTGCCCGTTTACAGTCCTACCTACAGCCAGCCTGTGGTTTAGGCCTTTCACTCCACGCGGCACACCTTGCGTATAGAATTTCTTAGGGTAAAACTTCGTGTTGTGGGAGAGGAAATGCTTACAGTCCTCCCTCCTGCCTGCCTTGGTTGAGACAGTTCGCTCCACATGGGAAACCCTGTTATGGAAGTTCATTCAAGGTAGAGCGCAAAAAGTACACAGTGGGAGAATTGCTGCTTGTGTTCCACCTGCAACTAAAGCAGAGTTCTTCGGGTAAAACTGCGTGTTTTGGGAGAGGAAACTCTTTCGGGCAAAGGCCCTTTGGGTACACTGTGGGAGAAAAGCTGCTTGTGTTCCACCTGCAACTAAAGCAGAGTTCTTCAGGTAAAACTGCGTGTTTTGGGAGAGGACATGCTTACAGTCCTCGCTACAGCCTGCCGTGGTTGAGGCAGTTCGCTCCACGCGGGTAAACATTCTTATACAACAAGTTCAGTAGGGGAAGTGCCCGTTGTGTACACTGTGGGAGGAAAGCAGCTTGTGTTCCACCTGCAACTAAAGCAGAGCTCTTCCGATAAAACTGCGTGTTTTGGGAGACGAAATGCTTACAGTCCTACCTACTGCCTGCCATGGTTGAGGCAGTTCGCTCCACGCGGGTAAACATTCTTATACAACAAGTTCATTAGGGGAAGTGCCCGTTTACAGTCCTACCTACAGCCAGCCTGTGGTTTAGGCCTTTCACTCCACGCGGCACACCTTGCGTATAGAATTTCTTTCGGGCAAAGGACAATTGGGTACACTGTGGGAGAAAAGCTGCTTGTGTTCCACCTGCAACTAAAGCAGAGTTCTTCGGGTAAAGCTGCGTGTTTGGGGAGAGGACATGCTTACAGTCCTCCCTCCTGCCTTGGTTGAGACAGTTCTCTCCACATGGGAAACCCTGCATATGGAAGTTCATTAGAGGTAGAGCACAAAGAGTACACAGTGGGAGAAATGCTGCTTGTGTTCCACCTGCAACTATAGCAGAGTTCTTCAGGTAAAACTGCGTGATTTCGGAGAGGAAACTCTTTCGGGCAAAGGCCCATTGGGTACAGTGTGGGAGAAAAGCTGCTTGTGTTCCACCTGCAACTAAAGCAGAGTTCTTCGGGTAAAACTGCTTGTTTTGGGAGAGGAAATGCTTACAGGCCTCCCTACTGCCTGCCTTGGTTGAGACAGTTCGCTCCACGTGGGAAACCCTGCATATAGAAGTTCATTCATGGAAGAGCCCAAAGAGTTCATAGTGGGAGAAATGCTTCTTGTGTTCCACCTGCAACTAAAGCAGAGTTCTTCCATTAAAACTGCGTGGTTTGGGAGAGGAAACTCTTTCGGGTAAAGGCCCTTTGGTTACACTGTGGGAGAAAAGCTGCTTGTGTTCCACCTGCAACTAAAGCAGAGTTCTTCCGTTACAACTGCGTGTTTTGGGAGAGGAAATGCTTACAGTCCTCCCTCCTGCCTGCCATGGTTGAGGCAGTTCGCTCCACGCGGGTAACCATTCTTATAGAACAAGTTCATTCGGGGAAGTGCCCGTTGTGTACACTGGGGGAGAAAAGCTGCTTGTGTTCCACCTGCAACTAAAGCAGAGTTCTTCGGGTAAAACTGCGTGTTTTGGGAGAGGAAATGCTTACAGGCCTCCCTACAGCCTGCCTTGGTTGAGACAGTTCGCTCCACGTGGGAAAACATTCTTATAGAACAAGTTCATTCGGGGAAGTGCCCGTTGTGTACACTGTGGGAGAAAAGCTGCTTGTGTTCCACCTGCAACTAAAGCAGAGTTCTTCGGGTAAAACTGCGTGTTTTGGGAGAGGAAACCCTTTCGGGCAAAGGCCAATTGGGAAAACAGCGGGAGAAAAGCTGCTTGTGTTCCACCTGCAATTAAAGCAGAGTTCATAGGGTAAAACTTCGTGTTGTGGGAGAGGAAATGCTTACACTCCTCCCTCCTGCCTGCCTTGGTTGAGACAGTTCGCTCCACATGGGAAACCCTGCATATGGAAGTTCATTCGAGGTAGAGGGCAAAAAGTACACAGTGGGAGAATTGCTGCTTGTGTTCCACCTGCAACTAAAGCAGAGTTCTTCGGGTAAAACTGCGTGTTTTGGGAGAGGAAACTCTTTCGGGCAAAGGCCCTTTGGGTACACTGTGGGAGAAAAGCTGCTTGTGTTCCACCTGCAACTAAAGCAGAGTTCTTCGGGTAAAGCTGCGTGTTTTGGGAGAGGAAATGCTTACAGTCCTCCCTCCTGCCTTGGTTGAGACAGTTCTCTCCACATGGGAAACCCTGCATATGGAAGTTCATTAGAGGTAGAGCACAAAGTGTACACAGTGGGAGAAATGCTGCTTGTGTTCCACCTGCAACTATAGCAGAGTTCTTCAGGTAAAACTGCGTGATTTCGGAGAGGAAACTCTTTCGGGCAAAGGCCCATTGGGTACAGTGTGGGAGAAAAGCTGCTTGTGTTCCACCTGCAACTAAAGCAGAGTTCTTCGGGTAAAACTGCTTGTTTTGGGAGAGGAAATGCTTACAGGCCTCCCTACTGCCTGCCTTGGTTGAGACAGTTCGCTCCACGTGGGAAACCCTGCATATAGAAGTTCATTCATGGAAGAGCCCAAAGAGTTCATAGTGGGAGAAATGCTTCTTGTGTTCCACCTGCAACTAAAGCAGAGTTCTTCCATTAAAACTGCGTGGTTTGGGAGAGGAAACCCTTTCGGGTAAAGGCCCTTTGGTTACACTGTGGGAGAAAAGCTGCTTGTGTTCCACCTGCAACTAAAGCAGAGTTCTTCCGTTAAAACTGCGTGTTTTGGGAGAGGAAATGCTTACAGTCCTCCCTCCTGCCTGCCATGGTTGAGGCAGTTCGCTCCACGCGGGTAACCATTCTTATAGAACAAGTTCATTCGGGGAAGTGCCCGTTGTGTACACTGTGGGAGAAAAGCTGCTTGTGTTCCACCTGCAACTAAAGCAGAGTTCTTCGGGTAAAACTGCGTGTTTTGGGAGAGGAAATGCTTACAGGCCTCCCTACAGCCTGCCTTGGTTGAGACAGTTCGCTCCACGTGGGAAAACATTCTTATAGAACAAGTTCATTAGGGGAAGTGCCCGTTGTGTACACTGTGGGAGAAAAGCTGCTTGTGTTCCACCTGCAACTAAAGCAGAGTTCTTCGGGTAAAACTGCATGTTTTGGGAGAGGAAACCCTTTCGGGCAAGGACCAATTGGGAACACAGCGGGAGAAAAGCTGCTTGTGTTCCACCTGCAATTAAAGCAGAGTTCTTAGGGTAAAACTTCGTGTTGTGGGAGAGGAAATGCTTACACTCCTCCCTCCTGCCTGCCTTGGTTGAGACAGTTCGCTCCACATGGGAAACCCTGCATATGGAAGTTCATTCGAGGTAGAGCGCAAAAAGTACACAGTGGGAGAATTGCTGCTTGTGTTCCACCTGCAACTAAAGCAGAGTTCTTCGGGTAAAACTGCGTGTTTTGGGAGAGGAAACTCTTTCGGGCAAAGGCCCTTTGGGTACACTGTGGGAGAAAAGCTGCTTGTGTTCCACCTGCAACTAAAGCAGAGTTCTTCAGGTAAAACTGCGTGTTTTGGGAGAGGACATGCTTACAGTCCTCGCTACAGCCTGCCGTGGTTGAGGCAGTTCGCTCCACGCGGGTAAACATTCTTATACAACAAGTTCAGTAGGGGAAGTGCCCGTTGTGTACACTGTGGGAGGAAAGCTGCTTGTGTTCCACCTGCAACTAAAGCAGAGCTCTTCCGATAAAACTGCGTGTTTTGGGAGACGAAATGCTTACAGTCCTACCTACTGTCTGCCATGGTTGAGGCAGTTCGCTCCACGCGGGTAAACATTCTTATACAACAAGTTCATTAGGGGAAGTGCCCGTTGTGTACACTGTGGGAGAAAAGCTGCTTGTGTTCCACCTGCACCTAAAGCAGAGTTCTTCCGATAAAACTGCGTGTTTTGGGAGAGGAAATGCTTACAGTCCTCCCTCCTGCCGGCCTTGGTTGAGACAGTTCGTTCCACATGGGAAACCCTGCATATAGAAGTTCATTCGAGGTAGAGCGCAAAGAGTACACAGTGGGAGAAATGCTGCTTGTGTTCCACCTGCAACTAAAGCAGAGTTCTTCGGGTAAAACTGCGTGTTTTGGGAGAGGAAGTGCTTGCAGTCCTCGCTTCAGCCTGCGGTGGTTTAGGCCTTTCACTCCACGCGGCACACCTTGCGTATAGAATTACTTTCGGGCAAAGGACAATTGGGTACACTGTGGGAGAAAAGCTGCTTGTGTTCCACCTGCAACTAAAGCAGAGTTCTTCGGGTAAAGCTGCGTGTTTGGGGAGAGGACATGCTTACAGTCCTCCCTCCTGCCTTGGTTGAGACAGTTCTCTCCACATGGGAAACCCTGCATATGGAAGTTCATTAGAGGTAGAGCACAAAGAGTACACAGTGGGAGAAATGCTGCTTGTGTTCCACCTGCAACTATAGCAGAGTTCTTCAGGTAAAACTGCGTGATTTCGGAGAGGAAACTCTTTCGGGCAAAGGCCCATTGGGTACAGTGTGGGAGAAAAGCTGCTTGTGTTCCACCTGCAACTAAAGCAGAGTTCTTCGGGTAAAACTGCTTGTTTTGGGAGAGGAAATGCTTACAGGCCTCCCTACTGCCTGCCTTGGTTGAGACAGTTCGCTCCACGTGGGAAACCCTGCATATAGAAGTTCATTCATGGAAGAGCCCAAAGAGTTCATAGTGGGAGAAATGCTTCTTGTGTTCCACCTGCAACTAAAGCAGAGTTCTTCCATTAAAACTGCGTGGTTTGGCAGAGAAAACCCTTTCGGGTAAAGGCCCTTTGGTTACACTGTGGGAGAAAAGCTGCTTGTGTTCCACCTGCAACTAAAGCAGAGTTCTTCCGTTAAAACTGCGTGTTTTGGGAGAGGAAATGCTTACAGTCCTCCCTCCTGCCTGCCATGGTTGAGGCAGTTCGCTCCACGCGGGTAACCATTCTTATAGAACAAGTTCATTCGGGGAAGTGCCCGTTGTGTACACTGGGGGAGAAAAGCTGCTTGTGTTCCACCTGCAACTAAAGCAGAGTTCTTCGGGTAAAACTGCGTGTTTTGGGAGAGGAAATGCTTACAGGCCTCCCTACAGCCTGCCTTGGTTGAGACAGTTCGCTCCACGTGGGAAAACATTCTTATAGAACAAGTTCATTAGGGGAAGTGCCCGTTGTGTACACTGTGGGAGAAAAGCTGCTTGTGTTCCACCTGCAACTAAAGCAGAGTTCTTCGGGTAAAACTGCATGTTTTGGGAGAGGAAACCCTTTCGGGCAAGGACCAATTGGGAACACAGCGGGAGAAAAGCTGCTTGTGTTCCACCTGCAATTAAAGCAGAGTTCTTAGGGTAAAACTTCGTGTTGTGGGAGAGGAAATGCTTACACTCCTCCCTCCTGCCTGCCTTGGTTGAGACAGTTCGCTGCACATGGGAAACCCTGCATATGGAAGTTCATTCGAGGTAGAGCGCAAAAAGTACACAGTGGGAGAATTGCTGCTTGTGTTCCACCTGCAACTAAAGCAGAGTTCTTCGGGTAAAACTGCGTGTTTTGGGAGAGGAAACTCTTTCGGGCAAAGGCCCTTTGGGTACACTGTGGGAGAAAAGCTGCTTGTGTTCCACCTGCAACTAAAGCAGAGTTCTTCAGGTAAAACTGCGTGTTTTGGGAGAGGACATGCTTACAGTCCTCGCTACAGCCTGCCGTGGTTGAGGCAGTTCGCTCCACGCGGGTAAACCTTCTTATACAACAAGTTCAGTAGGGGAAGTGCCCGTTGTGTACACTGTGGGAGGAAAGCTGCTTGTGTTCCACCTGCAACTAAAGCAGAGCTCTTCCGATAAAACTGCGTGTTTTGGGAGACGAAATGCTTACAGTCCTACCTACTGCCTGCCATGGTTGAGGCAGTTCGCTCCACGCGGGTAAACATTCTTATACAACAAGTTCATTAGGGGAAGTGCCCGTTGTGTACACTGTGGGAGGAAAGCTGCTTGTGTTCCACCTGCACCTAAAGCAGAGTTCTTCCGATAAAACTGCGTGTTTTGGGAGAGGAAATGCTTACAGTCCTCCCTCCTGCCGGCCTTGGTTGAGACGGTTCGTTCCACATGGGAAACCCTGCATATAGAAGTTCATTCGAGGTAGAGCGCAAAGAGTACACAGTGGGAGAAATGCTGCTTGTGTTCCACCTGCAACTAAAGCAGAGTTCTTCGGGTAAAACTGCGTGTTTTGGGAGAGGAAGTGCTTGCAGTCCTCGCTTCAGCCTGCGGTGGTTTAGGCCTTTCACTCCACGCGGCACACCTTGCGTATAGAATTTCTTTCGGGCAAAGGACAATTGGGTACACTGTGGGAGAAAAGCTGCTTGTGTTCCACCTGCAACTAAAGCAGAGTTCTTCGGGTAAAGCTGCGTGTTTGGGGAGAGGACATGCTTACAGTCCTCCCTCCTGCCTTGGTTGAGACAGTTCTCTCCACATGGGAAACCCTGCATATGGAAGTTCATTAGAGGTAGAGCACAAAGAGTACACAGTGGGAGAAATGCTGCTTGTGTTCCACCTGCAACTATAGCAGAGTTCTTCAGGTAAAACTGCGTGATTTCGGAGAGGAAACTCTTTCGGGCAAAGGCCCATTGGGTACAGTGTGGGAGAAAAGCTGCTTGTGTTCCACCTGCAACTAAAGCAGAGTTCTTCGGGTAAAACTGCTTGTTTTGGGAGAGGAAATGCTTACAGGCCTCCCTACTGCCTGCCTTGGTTGAGACAGTTCGCTCCACGTGGGAAACCCTGCATATAGAAGTTCATTCATGGAAGAGCCCAAAGAGTTCATAGTGGGAGAAATGCTTCTTGTGTTCCACCTGCAACTAAAGCAGAGTTCTTCCATTAAAACTGCGTGGTTTGGGAGAGGAAACCCTTTCGGGTAAAGGCCCTTTGGTTACACTGTGGGAGAAAAGCTGCTTGTGTTCCACCTGCAACTAAAGCAGAGTTCTTCCGTTAAAACTGCGTGTTTTGGGAGAGGAAATGCTTACAGTCCTCCCTCCTGCCTGCCATGGTTGAGGCAGTTCGCTCCACGCGGGTAACCATTCTTATAGAACAAGTTCATTCGGGGAAGTGCCCGTTGTGTACACTGTGGGAGAAAAGCTGCTTGTGTTCCACCTGCAACTAAAGCAGAGTTCTTCGGGTAAAACTGCGTGTTTTGGGAGAGGAAATGCTTACAGGCCTCCCTACAGCCTGCCTTGGTTGAGACAGTTCGCTCCACGTGGGAAAACATTCTTATAGAACAAGTTCATTAGGGGAAGTGCCCGTTGTGTACACTGTGGGAGAAAAGCTGCTTGTGTTCCACCTGCAACTAAAGCAGAGTTCTTCGGGTAAAACTGCATGTTTTGGGAGAGGAAACCCTTTCGGGCAAGGACCAATTGGGAACACAGCGGGAGAAAAGCTGCTTGTGTTCCACCTGCAATTAAAGCAGAGTTCTTAGGGTAAAACTTCGTGTTGTGGGAGAGGAAATGCTTACACTCCTCCCTCCTGCCTGCCTTGGTTGAGACAGTTCGCTCCACATGGGAAACCCTGCATATGGAAGTTCATTCGAGGTAGAGCGCAAAAAGTACACAGTGGGAGAATTGCTGCTTGTGTTCCACCTGCAACTAAAGCAGAGTTCTTCGGGTAAAACTGCGTGTTTTGGGAGAGGAAACTCTTTCGGGCAAAGGCCCTTTGGGTACACTGTGGGAGAAAAGCTGCTTGTGTTCCACCTGCAACTAAAGCAGAGTTCTTCAGGTAAAACTGCGTGTTTTGGGAGAGGACATGCTTACAGTCCTCGCTACAGCCTGCCGTGGTTGAGGCAGTTCGCTCCACGCGGGTAAACATTCTTATACAACAAGTTCAGTAGGGGAAGTGCCCGTTGTGTACACTGTGGGAGGAAAGCTGCTTGTGTTCCACCTGCAACTAAAGCAGAGCTCTTCCGATAAAACTGCGTGTTTTGGGAGACGAAATGCTTACAGTCCTACCTACTGCCTGCCATGGTTGAGGCAGTTCGCTCCACGCGGGTAAACATTCTTATACAACAAGTTCATTAGGGGAAGTGCCCGTTGTGTACACTGTGGGAGAAAAGCTGCTTGTGTTCCACCTGCACCTAAAGCAGAGTTCTTCCGATAAAACTGCGTGTTTTGGGAGAGGAAATGCTTACAGTCCTCCCTCCTGCCGGCCTTGGTTGAGACAGTTCGTTCCACATGGGAAACCCTGCATATAGAAGTTCATTCGAGGTAGAGCGCAAAGAGTACACAGTGGGAGAAATGCTGCTTGTGTTCCACCTGCAACTAAAGCAGAGTTCTTCGGGTAAAACTGCGTGTTTTGGGAGAGGAAGTGCTTGCAGTCCTCGCTTCAGCCTGCGGTGGTTTAGGCCTTTCACTCCACGCGGCACACCTTGCGTATAGAATTTCTTTCGGGCAAAGGACAATTGGGTACACTGTGGGAGAAAAGCTGCTTGTGTTCCACCTGCAACTAAAGCAGAGTTCTTCGGGTAAAGCTGCGTGTTTGGGGAGAGGACATGCTTACAGTCCTCCCTCCTGCCTTGGTTGAGACAGTTCTCTCCACATGGGAAACCCTGCATATGGAAGTTCATTAGAGGTAGAGCACAAAGAGTACACAGTGGGAGAAATGCTGCTTGTGTTCCACCTGCAACTATAGCAGAGTTCTTCAGGTAAAACTGCGTGATTTCGGAGAGGAAACTCTTTCGGGCAAAGGCCCATTGGGTACAGTGTGGGAGAAAAGCTGCTTGTGTTCCACCTGCAACTAAAGCAGAGTTCTTCGGGTAAAACTGCTTGTTTTGGGAGAGGAAATGCTTACAGGCCTCCCTACTGCCTGCCTTGGTTGAGACAGTTCGCTCCACGTGGGAAACCCTGCATATAGAAGTTCATTCATGGAAGAGCCCAAAGAGTTCATAGTGGGAGAAATGCTTCTTGTGTTCCACCTGCAACTAAAGCAGAGTTCTTCCATTAAAACTGCGTGGTTTGGGAGAGGAAACCCTTTCGGGTAAAGGCCCTTTGGTTACACTGTGGGAGAAAAGCTGCTTGTGTTCCACCTGCAACTAAAGCAGAGTTCTTCCGTTAAAACTGCGTGTTTTGGGAGAGGAAATGCTTACAGTCCTCCCTCCTGCCTGCCATGGTTGAGGCAGTTCGCTCCACGCGGGTAACCATTCTTATAGAACAAGTTCATTCGGGGAAGTGCCCGTTGTGTACACTGGGGGAGAAAAGCTGCTTGTGTTCCACCTGCAACTAAAGCAGAGTTCTTCGGGTAAAACTGCGTGTTTTGGGAGAGGAAATGCTTACAGGCCTCCCTACAGCCTGCCTTGGTTGAGACAGTTCGCTCCACGTGGGAAAACATTCTTATAGAACAAGTTCATTAGGGGAAGTGCCCGTTGTGTACACTGTGGGAGAAAAGCTGCTTGTGTTCCACCTGCAACTAAAGCAGAGTTCTTCGGGTAAAACTGCATGTTTTGGGAGAGGAAACCCTTTCGGGCAAGGACCAATTGGGAACACAGCGGGAGAAAAGCTGCTTGTGTTCCACCTGCAATTAAAGCAGAGTTCTTAGGGTAAAACTTCGTGTTGTGGGAGAGGAAATGCTTACACTCCTCCCTCCTGCCTGCCTTGGTTGAGACAGTTCGCTCCACATGGGAAACCCTGCATATGGAAGTTCATTCGAGGTAGAGCGCAAAAAGTACACAGTGGGAGAATTGCTGCTTGTGTTCCACCTGCAACTAAAGCAGAGTTCTTCGGGTAAAACTGCGTGTTTTGGGAGAGGAAACTCTTTCGGGCAAAGGCCCTTTGGGTACACTGTGGGAGAAAAGCTGCTTGTGTTCCACCTGCAACTAAAGCAGAGTTCTTCAGGTAAAACTGCGTGTTTTGGGAGAGGACATGCTTACAGTCCTCGCTACAGCCTGCCGTGGTTGAGGCAGTTCGCTCCACGCGGGTAAACCTTCTTATACAACAAGTTCAGTAGGGGAAGTGCCCGTTGTGTACACTGTGGGAGGAAAGCTGCTTGTGTTCCACCTGCAACTAAAGCAGAGCTCTTCCGATAAAACTGCGTGTTTTGGGAGACGAAATGCTTACAGTCCTACCTACTGCCTGCCATGGTTGAGGCAGTTCGCTCCACGCGGGTAAACATTCTTATACAACAAGTTCATTAGGGGAAGTGCCCGTTGTGTACACTGTGGGAGGAAAGCTGCTTGTGTTCCACCTGCACCTAAAGCAGAGTTCTTCCGATAAAACTGCGTGTTTTGGGAGAGGAAATGCTTACAGTCCTCCCTCCTGCCGGCCTTGGTTGAGACGGTTCGTTCCACATGGGAAACCCTGCATATAGAAGTTCATTCGAGGTAGAGCGCAAAGAGTACACAGTGGGAGAAATGCTGCTTGTGTTCCACCTGCAACTAAAGCAGAGTTCTTCGGGTAAAACTGCGTGTTTTGGGAGAGGAAGTGCTTGCAGTCCTCGCTTCAGCCTGCGGTGGTTTAGGCCTTTCACTCCACGCGGCACACCTTGCGTATAGAATTTCTTTCGGGCAAAGGACAATTGGGTACACTGTGGGAGAAAAGCTGCTTGTGTTCCACCTGCAACTAAAGCAGAGTTCTTCGGGTAAAGCTGCGTGTTTGGGGAGAGGACATGCTTACAGTCCTCCCTCCTGCCTTGGTTGAGACAGTTCTCTCCACATGGGAAACCCTGCATATGGAAGTTCATTAGAGGTAGAGCACAAAGAGTACACAGTGGGAGAAATGCTGCTTGTGTTCCACCTGCAACTATAGCAGAGTTCTTCAGGTAAAACTGCGTGATTTCGGAGAGGAAACTCTTTCGGGCAAAGGCCCATTGGGTACAGTGTGGGAGAAAAGCTGCTTGTGTTCCACCTGCAACTAAAGCAGAGTTCTTCGGGTAAAACTGCTTGTTTTGGGAGAGGAAATGCTTACAGGCCTCCCTACTGCCTGCCTTGGTTGAGACAGTTCGCTCCACGTGGGAAACCCTGCATATAGAAGTTCATTCATGGAAGAGCCCAAAGAGTTCATAGTGGGAGAAATGCTTCTTGTGTTCCACCTGCAACTAAAGCAGAGTTCTTCCATTAAAACTGCGTGGTTTGGGAGAGGAAACCCTTTCGGGTAAAGGCCCTTTGGTTACACTGTGGGAGAAAAGCTGCTTGTGTTCCACCTGCAACTAAAGCAGAGTTCTTCCGTTAAAACTGCGTGTTTTGGGAGAGGAAATGCTTACAGTCCTCCCTCCTGCCTGCCATGGTTGAGGCAGTTCGCTCCACGCGGGTAACCATTCTTATAGAACAAGTTCATTCGGGGAAGTGCCCGTTGTGTACACTGTGGGAGAAAAGCTGCTTGTGTTCCACCTGCAACTAAAGCAGAGTTCTTCGGGTAAAACTGCGTGTTTTGGGAGAGGAAATGCTTACAGGCCTCCCTACAGCCTGCCTTGGTTGAGACAGTTCGCTCCACGTGGGAAAACATTCTTATAGAACAAGTTCATTAGGGGAAGTGCCCGTTGTGTACACTGTGGGAGAAAAGCTGCTTGTGTTCCACCTGCAACTAAAGCAGAGTTCTTCGGGTAAAACTGCATGTTTTGGGAGAGGAAACCCTTTCGGGCAAGGACCAATTGGGAACACAGCGGGAGAAAAGCTGCTTGTGTTCCACCTGCAATTAAAGCAGAGTTCTTAGGGTAAAACTTCGTGTTGTGGGAGAGGAAATGCTTACACTCCTCCCTCCTGCCTGCCTTGGTTGAGACAGTTCGCTCCACATGGGAAACCCTGCATATGGAAGTTCATTCGAGGTAGAGCGCAAAAAGTACACAGTGGGAGAATTGCTGCTTGTGTTCCACCTGCAACTAAAGCAGAGTTCTTCGGGTAAAACTGCGTGTTTTGGGAGAGGAAACTCTTTCGGGCAAAGGCCCTTTGGGTACACTGTGGGAGAAAAGCTGCTTGTGTTCCACCTGCAACTAAAGCAGAGTTCTTCAGGTAAAACTGCGTGTTTTGGGAGAGGACATGCTTACAGTCCTCGCTACAGCCTGCCGTGGTTGAGGCAGTTCGCTCCACGCGGGTAAACATTCTTATACAACAAGTTCAGTAGGGGAAGTGCCCGTTGTGTACACTGTGGGAGGAAAGCTGCTTGTGTTCCACCTGCAACTAAAGCAGAGCTCTTCCGATAAAACTGCGTGTTTTGGGAGACGAAATGCTTACAGTCCTACCTACTGCCTGCCATGGTTGAGGCAGTTCGCTCCACGCGGGTAAACATTCTTATACAACAAGTTCATTAGGGGAAGTGCCCGTTGTGTACACTGTGGGAGAAAAGCTGCTTGTGTTCCACCTGCACCTAAAGCAGAGTTCTTCCGATAAAACTGCGTGTTTTGGGAGAGGAAATGCTTACAGTCCTCCCTCCTGCCGGCCTTGGTTGAGACAGTTCGTTCCACATGGGAAACCCTGCATATAGAAGTTCATTCGAGGTAGAGCGCAAAGAGTACACAGTGGGAGAAATGCTGCTTGTGTTCCACCTGCAACTAAAGCAGAGTTCTTCGGGTAAAACTGCGTGTTTTGGGAGAGGAAGTGCTTGCAGTCCTCGCTTCAGCCTGCGGTGGTTTAGGCCTTTCACTCCACGCGGCACACCTTGCGTATAGAATTTCTTTCGGGCAAAGGACAATTGGGTACACTGTGGGAGAAAAGCTGCTTGTGTTCCACCTGCAACTAAAGCAGAGTTCTTCGGGTAAAGCTGCGTGTTTGGGGAGAGGACATGCTTACAGTCCTCCCTCCTGCCTTGGTTGAGACAGTTCTCTCCACATGGGAAACCCTGCATATGGAAGTTCATTAGAGGTAGAGCACAAAGAGTACACAGTGGGAGAAATGCTGCTTGTGTTCCACCTGCAACTATAGCAGAGTTCTTCAGGTAAAACTGCGTGATTTCGGAGAGGAAACTCTTTCGGGCAAAGGCCCATTGGGTACAGTGTGGGAGAAAAGCTGCTTGTGTTCCACCTGCAACTAAAGCAGAGTTCTTCGGGTAAAACTGCTTGTTTTGGGAGAGGAAATGCTTACAGGCCTCCCTACTGCCTGCCTTGGTTGAGACAGTTCGCTCCACGTGGGAAACCCTGCATATAGAAGTTCATTCATGGAAGAGCCCAAAGAGTTCATAGTGGGAGAAATGCTTCTTGTGTTCCACCTGCAACTAAAGCAGAGTTCTTCCATTAAAACTGCGTGGTTTGGGAGAGGAAACCCTTTCGGGTAAAGGCCCTTTGGTTACACTGTGGGAGAAAAGCTGCTTGTGTTCCACCTGCAACTAAAGCAGAGTTCTTCCGTTAAAACTGCGTGTTTTGGGAGAGGAAATGCTTACAGTCCTCCCTCCTGCCTGCCATGGTTGAGGCAGTTCGCTCCACGCGGGTAACCATTCTTATAGAACAAGTTCATTCGGGGAAGTGCCCGTTGTGTACACTGGGGGAGAAAAGCTGCTTGTGTTCCACCTGCAACTAAAGCAGAGTTCTTCGGGTAAAACTGCGTGTTTTGGGAGAGGAAATGCTTACAGGCCTCCCTACAGCCTGCCTTGGTTGAGACAGTTCGCTCCACGTGGGAAAACATTCTTAAAGAACAAGTTCATTAGGGGAAGTGCCCGTTGTGTACACTGTGGGAGAAAAGCTGCTTGTGTTCCACCTGCAACTAAAGCAGAGTTCTTCGGGTAAAACTGCATGTTTTGGGAGAGGAAACCCTTTCGGGCAAGGACCAATTGGGAACACAGCGGGAGAAAAGCTGCTTGTGTTCCACCTGCAATTAAAGCAGAGTTCTTAGGGTAAAACTTCGTGTTGTGGGAGAGGAAATGCTTACACTCCTCCCTCCTGCCTGCCTTGGTTGAGACAGTTCGCTCCACATGGGAAACCCTGCATATGGAAGTTCATTCGAGGTAGAGCGCAAAAAGTACACAGTGGGAGAATTGCTGCTTGTGTTCCACCTGCAACTAAAGCAGAGTTCTTCGGGTAAAACTGCGTGTTTTGGGAGAGGAAACTCTTTCGGGCAAAGGCCCTTTGGGTACACTGTGGGAGAAAAGCTGCTTGTGTTCCACCTGCAACTAAAGCAGAGTTCTTCGGGTAAAGCTGCGTGTTTGGGGAGAGGACATGCTTACAGTCCTCCCTCCTGCCTTGGTTGAGACAGTTCTCTCCACATGGGAAACCCTGCATATGGAAGTTCATTAGAGGTAGAGCACAAAGTGTACACAGTGGGAGAAATGCTGCTTGTGTTCCACCTGCAACTATAGCAGAGTTCTTCAGGTAAAACTGCGTGATTTCGGAGAGGAAACTCTTTCGGGCAAAGGCCCATTGGGTACAGTGTGGGAGAAAAGCTGCTTGTGTTCCACCTGCAACTAAAGCAGAGTTCTTCGGGTAAAACTGCTTGTTTTGGGAGAGGAAATGCTTACAGGCCTCCCTACTGCCTGCCTTGGTTGAGACAGTTCGCTCCACGTGGGAAACCCTGCATATAGAAGTTCATTCATGGAAGAGCCCAAAGAGTTCATAGTGGGAGAAATGCTTCTTGTGTTCCACCTGCAACTAAAGCAGAGTTCTTCCATTAAAACTGCGTGGTTTGGGAGAGGAAACCCTTTCGGGTAAAGGCCCTTTGGTTACACTGTGGGAGAAAAGCTGCTTGTGTTCCACCTGCAACTAAAGCAGAGTTCTTCCGTTAAAACTGCGTGTTTTGGGAGAGGAAATGCTTACAGTCCTCCCTCCTGCCTGCCATGGTTGAGGCAGTTTGCTCCACGCGGGTAACCATTCTTATAGAACAAGTTCATTCGGGGAAGTGCCCGTTGTGTACACTGGGGGAGAAAAGCTGCTTGTGTTCCACCTGCAACTAAAGCAGAGTTCTTCGGGTAAAACTGCGTGTTTTGGGAGAGGAAATGCTTACAGGCCTCCCTACAGCCTGCCTTGGTTGAGACAGTTCGCTCCACGTGGGAAAACATTCTTAAAGAACAAGTTCATTAGGGGAAGTGCCCGTTGTGTACACTGTGGGAGAAAAGCTGCTTGTGTTCCACCTGCAATTAAAGCAGAGTTCTTCGGGTAAAACTGCATGTTTTGGGAGAGGAAACCCTTTCGGGCAAGGACCAATTGGGAACACAGCGGGAGAAAAGCTGCTTGTGTTCCACCTGCAATTAAAGCAGAGTTCTTAGGGTAAAACTTCGTGTTGTGGGAGAGGAAATGCTTACACTCCTCCCTCCTGCCTGCCTTGGTTGAGACAGTTCGCTCCACATGGGAAACCCTGCATATGGAAGTTCATTCGAGGTAGAGCGCAAAAAGTACACAGTGGGAGAATTGCTGCTTGTGTTCCACCTGCAACTAAAGCAGAGTTCTTCTGGTAAAACTGCGTGTTTTGGGTGAGGAAACTCTTTCGGGCAAAGGCCCTTTGGGTACACTGTGGGAGAAAAGCTGCTTGTGTTCCACCTGCAACTAAAGCAGAGTTCTTCAGGTAAAACTGCGTGTTTTGGGAGAGGACATGCTTACAGTCCTCGCTACAGCCTGCCGTGGTTGAGGCAGTTCGCTCCACGCGGATAAACATTCTTATACAACAAGTTCAGTAGGGGAAGTGCCCGTTGTGTACACTGTGGGAGGAAAGCTGCTTGTGTTCCACCTGCAACTAAAGCAGAGCTCTTCCGATAAAACTGCGTGTTTTGGGAGACGAAATGCTTACAGTCCTACCTACTGCCTGCCATGGTTGAGGCAGTTCGCTCCACGCGGGTAAACATTCTTATACAACAAGTTCATTAGGGGAAGTGCCCGTTGTGTACACTGTGGGAGAAAAGCTGCTTGTGTTCCACCTGCACCTAAAGCAGAGTTCTTCCGATAAAACTGCGTGTTTTGGGAGAGGAAATGCTTACAGTCCTCCCTCCTGCCGGCCTTGGTTGAGACAGTTCGTTCCACATGGGAAACCCTGCATATAGAAGTTCATTCGAGGTAGAGCGCAAAGAGTACACAGTGGGAGAAATGCTGCTTGTGTTCCACCTGCAACTAAAGCAGAGTTCTTCGGGTAAAACTGCTTGTTTTGGGAGAGGAAATGCTTACAGGCCTCCCTACTGCCTGCCTTGGTTGAGACAGTTCGCTCCACGTGGGAAACCCTGCATATAGAAGTTCATTCATGGAAGAGCCCAAAGAGTTCATAGTGGGAGAAATGCTTCTTGTGTTCCACCTGCAACTAAAGCAGAGTTCTTCCATTAAAACTGCGTGGTTTGGGAGAGGAAACCCTTTCGGGTAAAGGCCCTTTGGTTACACTGTGGGAGAAAAGCTGCTTGTGTTCCACCTGCAACTAAAGCAGAGTTCTTCCGTTAAAACTGCGTGTTTTGGGAGAGGAAATGCTTACAGTCCTCCCTCCTGCCTGCCATGGTTGAGACAGTTCGCTCCACGTGGGAAAACATTCTTATAGAACAAGTTCATTAGGGGAAGTGCCCGTTGTGTACACTGTGGGAGAAAAGCTGCTTGTGTTCCACCTGCAACTAAAGCAGAGTTCTTCGGGTAAAACTGCATGTTTTGGGAGAGGAAACCCTTTCGGGCAAGGACCAATTGGGAACACAGCGGGAGAAAAGCTGCTTGTGTTCCACCTGCAATTAAAGCAGAGTTCATAGGGTAAAACTTCGTGTTGTGGGAGAGGAAATGCTTACACTCCTCCCTCCTGCCTGCCTTGGTTGAGACAGTTCGCTCCACATGGGAAACCCTGCATATGGAAGTTCATTCGAGGTAGAGCGCAAAAAGTACACAGTGGGAGAATTGCTGCTTGTGTTCCACCTGCAACTAAAGCAGAGTTCTTCGGGTAAAACTGCGTGATTTCGGAGAGGAAATGCTTACAGGCCTCCCTACAGCCTGCCTTGGTTGAGACAGTTCGCTCCACGTGGGAAAACATTCTTATAGAACAAGTTCATTCGGGGAAGTGCCCGTTGTGTACACTGTGGGAGAAAAGCTGCTTGTGTTCCACCTGCAACTAAAGCAGAGTTCTTCGGGTAAAACTGCGTGTTTTGGGAGAGGAAACCCTTTCGGGCAAAGACCAATTGGGAACACAGCGGGAGAAAAGCTGCTTGTGTTCCACCTGCAATTAAAGCAGAGTTCTTAGGGTAAAACTTCGTGTTGTGGGAGAGGAAATGCTTACACTCCTCGCTCCTGCCTGCCTTGGTTGAGACAGTTCGCTCCACATGGGAAACCCTGCATATGGAAGTTCATTCGAGGTAGAGCGCAAAAAGTACACAGTGGGAGAATTGCTGCTTGTGTTCCACCTGCAACTAAAGCAGAGTTCTTCGGGTAAAACTGCGTGTTTTGGGAGAGGAAACTCTTTCGGGCAAAGGCCCTTTGGGTACACTGTGGGAGAAAAGCTGCTTGTGTTCCACCTG
Source organism: Hyperoodon ampullatus (assembly GCF_949752795.1). Classification (NCBI taxonomy): domain Eukaryota; kingdom Metazoa; phylum Chordata; class Mammalia; order Artiodactyla; family Ziphiidae; genus Hyperoodon; species Hyperoodon ampullatus. The sequence continues at coordinate 720,506 of NW_027641084.1, forward strand.
CAACTAAATCAGAGTTCTTCGGGTAAAGCTGCGTGTTTTGGGAGAGGAAATGCTTACAGTCCTCCCTCCTGCCTTGGTTGACACATTTCTCTCCACATGGGAAACCCTGCATATGGAAGTTCATTAGAGGTAGAGCACAAAGTGTACACAGTGGGAGAAATGCTGCTTGTGTTCCACCTGCAACTATAGCAGAGTTCTTCAGGTAAAACTGCGTGATTTCGGAGAGGAAACTCTTTCGGGCAAAGGCCCATTGGGTACAGTGTGGGAGAAAAGCTGCTTGTGTTCCACCTGCAACTAAAGCAGAGTTCTTCGGGTAAAACTGCTTGTTTTGGGAGAGGAAATGCTTACAGGCCTCCCTACTGCCTGCCTTGGTTGAGACAGTTCGCTCCACGTGGGAAACCCTGCATATAGAAGTTCATTCATGGAAGAGCCCAAAGAGTTCATAGTGGGAGAAATGCTTCTTGTGTTCCACCTGCAACTAAAGCAGAGTTCTTCCATTAAAACTGCGTGGTTTGGGAGAGGAAACCCTTTCGGGTAAAGGCCCTTTGGTTACACTGTGGGAGAAAAGCTGCTTGTGTTCCACCTGCAACTAAAGCAGAGTTCTTCCGTTAAAACTGCGTGTTTTGGGAGAGGAAATGCTTACAGTCCTCCCTCCTGCCTGCCATGGTTGAGGCAGTTCGCTCCACGCGGGTAACCATTCTTATAGAACAAGTTCATTCGGGGAAGTGCCCGTTGTGTACACTGTGGGAGAAAAGCTGCTTGTGTTCCACCTGCAACTAAAGCAGAGTTCTTCGGGTAAAACTGCGTGTTTTGGGAGAGGAAATGCTTACAGGCCTCCCTACAGCCTGCCTTGGTTGAGACAGTTCGCTCCACGTGGGAAAACATTCTTAAAGAACAAGTTCATTAGGGGAAGTGCCCGTTGTGTACACTGTGGGAGAAAAGCTGCTTGTGTTCCACCTGCAACTAAAGCAGAGTTCTTCGGGTAAAACTGCATGTTTTGGGAGAGGAAACCCTTTCGGGCAAGGACCAATTGGGAACACAGCGGGAGAAAAGCTGCTTGTGTTCCACCTGCAATTAAAGCAGAGTTCTTAGGGTAAAACTTCGTGTTGTGGGAGAGGAAATGCTTACACTCCTCCCTCCTGCCTGCCTTGGTTGAGACAGTTCGCTCCACATGGGAAACCCTGCATATGGAAGTTCATTCGAGGTAGAGCGCAAAAAGTACACAGTGGGAGAATTGCTGCTTGTGTTCCACCTGCAACTAAAGCAGAGTTCTTCGGGTAAAACTGCGTGTTTTGGGAGAGGAAATGCTTACAGTCCTCCCTCCTGCCGGCCTTGGTTGAGACAGTTCGTTCCACATGGGAAACCCTGCATATAGAAGTTCATTCGAGGTAGAGCGCAAAGAGTACACAGTGGGAGAAATGCTGCTTGTGTTCCACCTGCAACTAAAGCAGAGTTCTTCGGGTAAAACTGCGTGTTTTGGGAGAGGAAGTGCTTGCAGTCCTCGCTTCAGCCTGCGGTGGTTTAGGCCTTTCACTCCACGCGGCACACCTTGCGTATAGAATTTCTTTCGGGCAAAGGACAATTGGGTACACTGTGGGAGAAAAGCTGCTTGTGTTCCACCTGCAACTAAAGCAGAGTTCTTCGGGTAAAGCTGCGTGTTTGGGGAGAGGACATGCTTACAGTCCTCCCTCCTGCCTTGGTTGAGACAGTTCTCTCCACATGGGAAACCCTGCATATGGAAGTTCATTAGAGGTAGAGCACAAAGAGTACACAGTGGGAGAAATGCTGCTTGTGTTCCACCTGCAACTATAGCAGAGTTCTTCAGGTAAAACTGCGTGATTTCGGAGAGGAAACTCTTTCGGGCAAAGGCCCATTGGGTACAGTGTGGGAGAAAAGCTGCTTGTGTTCCACCTGCAACTAAAGCAGAGTTCTTCGGGTAAAACTGCTTGTTTTGGGAGAGGAAATGCTTACAGGCCTCCCTACTGCCTGCCTTGGTTGAGACAGTTCGCTCCACGTGGGAAACCCTGCATATAGAAGTTCATTCATGGAAGAGCCCAAAGAGTTCATAGTGGGAGAAATGCTTCTTGTGTTCCACCTGCAACTAAAGCAGAGTTCTTCCATTAAAACTGCGTGGTTTGGGAGAGGAAACCCTTTCGGGTAAAGGCCCTTTGGTTACACTGTGGGAGAAAAGCTGCTTGTGTTCCACCTGCAACTAAAGCAGAGTTCTTCCGTTAAAACTGCGTGTTTTGGGAGAGGAAATGCTTACAGTCCTCCCTCCTGCCTGCCATGGTTGAGGCAGTTCGCTCCACGCGGGTAACCATTCTTATAGAACAAGTTCATTCGGGGAAGTGCCCGTTGTGTACACTGGGGGAGAAAAGCTGCTTGTGTTCCACCTGCAACTAAAGCAGAGTTCTTCGGGTAAAACTGCGTGTTTTGGGAGAGGAAATGCTTACAGGCCTCCCTACAGCCTGCCTTGGTTGAGACAGTTCGCTCCACGTGGGAAAACATTCTTAAAGAACAAGTTCATTAGGGGAAGTGCCCGTTGTGTACACTGTGGGAGAAAAGCTGCTTGTGTTCCACCTGCAACTAAAGCAGAGTTCTTCGGGTAAAACTGCATGTTTTGGGAGAGGAAACCCTTTCGGGCAAGGACCAATTGGGAACACAGCGGGAGAAAAGCTGCTTGTGTTCCACCTGCAATTAAAGCAGAGTTCTTAGGGTAAAACTTCGTGTTGTGGGAGAGGAAATGCTTACACTCCTCCCTCCTGCCTGCCTTGGTTGAGACAGTTCGCTCCACATGGGAAACCCTGCATATGGAAGTTCATTCGAGGTAGAGCGCAAAAAGTACACAGTGGGAGAATTGCTGCTTGTGTTCCACCTGCAACTAAAGCAGAGTTCTTCGGGTAAAACTGCGTGTTTTGGGAGAGGAAACTCTTTCGGGCAAAGGCCCTTTGGGTACACTGTGGGAGAAAAGCTGCTTGTGTTCCACCTGCAACTAAAGCAGAGTTCTTCGGGTAAAGCTGCGTGTTTGGGGAGAGGACATGCTTACAGTCCTCCCTCCTGCCTTGGTTGAGACAGTTCTCTCCACATGGGAAACCCTGCATATGGAAGTTCATTAGAGGTAGAGCACAAAGTGTACACAGTGGGAGAAATGCTGCTTGTGTTCCACCTGCAACTATAGCAGAGTTCTTCAGGTAAAACTGCGTGATTTCGGAGAGGAAACTCTTTCGGGCAAAGGCCCATTGGGTACAGTGTGGGAGAAAAGCTGCTTGTGTTCCACCTGCAACTAAAGCAGAGTTCTTCGGGTAAAACTGCTTGTTTTGGGAGAGGAAATGCTTACAGGCCTCCCTACTGCCTGCCTTGGTTGAGACAGTTCGCTCCACGTGGGAAACCCTGCATATAGAAGTTCATTCATGGAAGAGCCCAAAGAGTTCATAGTGGGAGAAATGCTTCTTGTGTTCCACCTGCAACTAAAGCAGAGTTCTTCCATTAAAACTGCGTGGTTTGGGAGAGGAAACCCTTTCGGGTAAAGGCCCTTTGGTTACACTGTGGGAGAAAAGCTGCTTGTGTTCCACCTGCAACTAAAGCAGAGTTCTTCCGTTAAAACTGCGTGTTTTGGGAGAGGAAATGCTTACAGTCCTCCCTCCTGCCTGCCATGGTTGAGGCAGTTCGCTCCACGCGGGTAACCATTCTTATAGAACAAGTTCATTCGGGGAAGTGCCCGTTGTGTACACTGTGGGAGAAAAGCTGCTTGTGTTCCACCTGCAACTAAAGCAGAGTTCTTCGGGTAAAACTGCGTGTTTTGGGAGAGGAAATGCTTACAGGCCTCCCTACAGCCTGCCTTGGTTGAGACAGTTCGCTCCACGTGGGAAAACATTCTTAAAGAACAAGTTCATTAGGGGAAGTGCCCGTTGTGTACACTGTGGGAGAAAAGCTGCTTGTGTTCCACCTGCAACTAAAGCAGAGTTCTTCGGGTAAAACTGCATGTTTTGGGAGAGGAAACCCTTTCGGGCAAGGACCAATTGGGAACACAGCGGGAGAAAAGCTGCTTGTGTTCCACCTGCAATTAAAGCAGAGTTCTTAGGGTAAAACTTCGTGTTGTGGGAGAGGAAATGCTTACACTCCTCCCTCCTGCCTGCCTTGGTTGAGACAGTTCGCTCCACATGGGAAACCCTGCATATGGAAGTTCATTCGAGGTAGAGCGCAAAAAGTACACAGTGGGAGAATTGCTGCTTGTGTTCCACCTGCAACTAAAGCAGAGTTCTTCGGGTAAAACTGCGTGTTTTGGGTGAGGAAACTCTTTCGGGCAAAGGCCCTTTGGGTACACTGTGGGAGAAAAGCTGCTTGTGTTCCACCTGCAACTAAAGCAGAGTTCTTCAGGTAAAACTGCGTGTTTTGGGAGAGGACATGCTTACAGTCCTCGCTACAGCCTGCCGTGGTTGAGGCAGTTCGCTCCACGCGGATAAACATTCTTATACAACAAGTTCAGTAGGGGAAGTGCCCGTTGTGTACACTGTGGGAGGAAAGCTGCTTGTGTTCCACCTGCAACTAAAGCAGAGCTCTTCCGATAAAACTGCGTGTTTTGGGAGACGAAATGCTTACAGTCCTACCTACTGCCTGCCATGGTTGAGGCAGTTCGCTCCACGCGGGTAAACATTCTTATACAACAAGTTCATTAGGGGAAGTGCCCGTTGTGTACACTGTGGGAGAAAAGCTGCTTGTGTTCCACCTGCACCTAAAGCAGAGTTCTTCCGATAAAACTGCGTGTTTTGGGAGAGGAAATGCTTACAGTCCTCCCTCCTGCCGGCCTTGGTTGAGACAGTTCGTTCCACATGGGAAACCCTGCATATAGAAGTTCATTCGAGGTAGAGCGCAAAGAGTACACAGTGGGAGAAATGCTGCTTGTGTTCCACCTGCAACTAAAGCAGAGTTCTTCGGGTAAAACTGCTTGTTTTGGGAGAGGAAATGCTTACAGGCCTCCCTACTGCCTGCCTTGGTTGAGACAGTTCGCTCCACGTGGGAAACCCTGCATATAGAAGTTCATTCATGGAAGAGCCCAAAGAGTTCATAGTGGGAGAAATGCTTCTTGTGTTCCACCTGCAACTAAAGCAGAGTTCTTCCATTAAAACTGCGTGGTTTGGGAGAGGAAACCCTTTCGGGTAAAGGCCCTTTGGTTACACTGTGGGAGAAAAGCTGCTTGTGTTCCACCTGCAACTAAAGCAGAGTTCTTCCGTTAAAACTGCGTGTTTTGGGAGAGGAAATGCTTACAGTCCTCCCTCCTGCCTGCCATGGTTGAGACAGTTCGCTCCACGTGGGAAAACATTCTTATAGAACAAGTTCATTAGGGGAAGTGCCCGTTGTGTACACTGTGGGAGAAAAGCTGCTTGTGTTCCACCTGCAACTAAAGCAGAGTTCTTCGGGTAAAACTGCATGTTTTGGGAGAGGAAACCCTTTCGGGCAAGGACCAATTGGGAACACAGCGGGAGAAAAGCTGCTTGTGTTCCACCTGCAATTAAAGCAGAGTTCATAGGGTAAAACTTCGTGTTGTGGGAGAGGAAATGCTTACACTCCTCCCTCCTGCCTGCCTTGGTTGAGACAGTTCGCTCCACATGGGAAACCCTGCATATGGAAGTTCATTCGAGGTAGAGCGCAAAAAGTACACAGTGGGAGAATTGCTGCTTGTGTTCCACCTGCAACTAAAGCAGAGTTCTTCGGGTAAAACTGCGTGATTTCGGAGAGGAAATGCTTACAGGCCTCCCTACAGCCTGCCTTGGTTGAGACAGTTCGCTCCACGTGGGAAAACATTCTTATAGAACAAGTTCATTCGGGGAAGTGCCCGTTGTGTACACTGTGGGAGAAAAGCTGCTTGTGTTCCACCTGCAACTAAAGCAGAGTTCTTCGGGTAAAACTGCGTGTTTTGGGAGAGGAAACCCTTTCGGGCAAAGACCAATTGGGAACACAGCGGGAGAAAAGCTGCTTGTGTTCCACCTGCAATTAAAGCAGAGTTCTTAGGGTAAAACTTCGTGTTGTGGGAGAGGAAATGCTTACACTCCTCGCTCCTGCCTGCCTTGGTTGAGACAGTTCGCTCCACATGGGAAACCCTGCATATGGAAGTTCATTCGAGGTAGAGCGCAAAAAGTACACAGTGGGAGAATTGCTGCTTGTGTTCCACCTGCAACTAAAGCAGAGTTCTTCGGGTAAAACTGCGTGTTTTGGGAGAGGAAACTCTTTCGGGCAAAGGCCCTTTGGGTACACTGTGGGAGAAAAGCTGCTTGTGTTCCACCTGCAACTAAATCAGAGTTCTTCGGGTAAAGCTGCGTGTTTTGGGAGAGGAAATGCTTACAGTCCTCCCTCCTGCCTTGGTTGACACATTTCTCTCCACATGGGAAACCCTGCATATGGAAGTTCATTAGAGGTAGAGCACAAAGTGTACACAGTGGGAGAAATGCTGCTTGTGTTCCACCTGCAACTATAGCAGAGTTCTTCAGGTAAAACTGCGTGATTTCGGAGAGGAAACTCTTTCGGGCAAAGGCCCATTGGGTACAGTGTGGGAGAAAAGCTGCTTGTGTTCCACCTGCAACTAAAGCAGAGTTCTTCGGGTAAAACTGCTTGTTTTGGGAGAGGAAATGCTTACAGGCCTCCCTACTGCCTGCCTTGGTTGAGACAGTTCGCTCCACGTGGGAAACCCTGCATATAGAAGTTCATTCATGGAAGAGCCCAAAGAGTTCATAGTGGGAGAAATGCTTCTTGTGTTCCACCTGCAACTAAAGCAGAGTTCTTCCATTAAAACTGCGTGGTTTGGGAGAGGAAACCCTTTCGGGTAAAGGCCCTTTGGTTACACTGTGGGAGAAAAGCTGCTTGTGTTCCACCTGCAACTAAAGCAGAGTTCTTCCGTTAAAACTGCGTGTTTTGGGAGAGGAAATGCTTACAGTCCTCCCTCCTGCCTGCCATGGTTGAGGCAGTTCGCTCCACGCGGGTAACCATTCTTATAGAACAAGTTCATTCGGGGAAGTGCCCGTTGTGTACACTGTGGGAGAAAAGCTGCTTGTGTTCCACCTGCAACTAAAGCAGAGTTCTTCGGGTAAAACTGCGTGTTTTGGGAGAGGAAATGCTTACAGGCCTCCCTACAGCCTGCCTTGGTTGAGACAGTTCGCTCCACGTGGGAAAACATTCTTAAAGAACAAGTTCATTAGGGGAAGTGCCCGTTGTGTACACTGTGGGAGAAAAGCTGCTTGTGTTCCACCTGCAACTAAAGCAGAGTTCTTCGGGTAAAACTGCATGTTTTGGGAGAGGAAACCCTTTCGGGCAAGGACCAATTGGGAACACAGCGGGAGAAAAGCTGCTTGTGTTCCACCTGCAATTAAAGCAGAGTTCTTAGGGTAAAACTTCGTGTTGTGGGAGAGGAAATGCTTACACTCCTCCCTCCTGCCTGCCTTGGTTGAGACAGTTCGCTCCACATGGGAAACCCTGCATATGGAAGTTCATTCGAGGTAGAGCGCAAAAAGTACACAGTGGGAGAATTGCTGCTTGTGTTCCACCTGCAACTAAAGCAGAGTTCTTCGGGTAAAACTGCGTGTTTTGGGTGAGGAAACTCTTTCGGGCAAAGGCCCTTTGGGTACACTGTGGGAGAAAAGCTGCTTGTGTTCCACCTGCAACTAAAGCAGAGTTCTTCAGGTAAAACTGCGTGTTTTGGGAGAGGACATGCTTACAGTCCTCGCTACAGCCTGCCGTGGTTGAGGCAGTTCGCTCCACGCGGGTAAACATTCTTATACAACAAGTTCAGTAGGGGAAGTGCCCGTTGTGTACACTGTGGGAGGAAAGCTGCTTGTGTTCCACCTGCAACTAAAGCAGAGCTCTTCCGATAAAACTGCGTGTTTTGGGAGACGAAATGCTTACAGTCCTACCTACTGCCTGCCATGGTTGAGGCAGTTCGCTCCACGCGGGTAAACATTCTTATACAACAAGTTCATTAGGGGAAGTGCCCGTTGTGTACACTGTGGGAGAAAAGCTGCTTGTGTTCCACCTGCACCTAAAGCAGAGTTCTTCCGATAAAACTGCGTGTTTTGGGAGAGGAAATGCTTACAGTCCTCCCTCCTGCCGGCCTTGGTTGAGACAGTTCGTTCCACATGGGAAACCCTGCATATAGAAGTTCATTCGAGGTAGAGCGCAAAGAGTACACAGTGGGAGAAATGCTGCTTGTGTTCCACCTGCAACTAAAGCAGAGTTCTTCGGGTAAAACTGCTTGTTTTGGGAGAGGAAATGCTTACAGGCCTCCCTACTGCCTGCCTTGGTTGAGACAGTTCGCTCCACGTGGGAAACCCTGCATATAGAAGTTCATTCATGGAAGAGCCCAAAGAGTTCATAGTGGGAGAAATGCTTCTTGTGTTCCACCTGCAACTAAAGCAGAGTTCTTCCATTAAAACTGCGTGGTTTGGGAGAGGAAACCCTTTCGGGTAAAGGCCCTTTGGTTACACTGTGGGAGAAAAGCTGCTTGTGTTCCACCTGCAACTAAAGCAGAGTTCTTCCGTTAAAACTGCGTGTTTTGGGAGAGGAAATGCTTACAGTCCTCCCTCCTGCCTGCCATGGTTGAGACAGTTCGCTCCACGTGGGAAAACATTCTTATAGAACAAGTTCATTAGGGGAAGTGCCCGTTGTGTACACTGTGGGAGAAAAGCTGCTTGTGTTCCACCTGCAACTAAAGCAGAGTTCTTCGGGTAAAACTGCATGTTTTGGGAGAGGAAACCCTTTCGGGCAAGGACCAATTGGGAACACAGCGGGAGAAAAGCTGCTTGTGTTCCACCTGCAATTAAAGCAGAGTTCATAGGGTAAAACTTCGTGTTGTGGGAGAGGAAATGCTTACACTCCTCCCTCCTGCCTGCCTTGGTTGAGACAGTTCGCTCCACATGGGAAACCCTGCATATGGAAGTTCATTCGAGGTAGAGCGCAAAAAGTACACAGTGGGAGAATTGCTGCTTGTGTTCCACCTGCAACTAAAGCAGAGTTCTTCGGGTAAAACTGCGTGATTTCGGAGAGGAAATGCTTACAGGCCTCCCTACAGCCTGCCTTGGTTGAGACAGTTCGCTCCACGTGGGAAAACATTCTTATAGAACAAGTTCATTCGGGGAAGTGCCCGTTGTGTACACTGTGGGAGAAAAGCTGCTTGTGTTCCACCTGCAACTAAAGCAGAGTTCTTCCGATAAAACTGCGTGTTTTGGGAGACGAAATGCTTACAGTCCTACCTACTGCCTGCCATGGTTGAGGCAGTTCGCTCCACGCGGGTAAACATTCTTATACAACAAGTTCATTAGGGGAAGTGCCCGTTGTGTACACTGTGGGAGAAAAGCTGCTTGTGTTCCACCTGCACCTAAAGCAGAGTTCTTCCGATAAAACTGCGTGTTTTGGGAGAGGAAATGCTTACAGTCCTCCCTCCTGCCGGCCTTGGTTGAGACAGTTCGTTCCACATGGGAAACCCTGCATATAGAAGTTCATTCGAGGTAGAGCGCAAAGGGTACACAGTGGGAGAAATGCTGCTTGTGTTCCACCTGCAACTAAAGCAGAGTTCTTCGGGTAAAACTGCTTGTTTTGGGAGAGGAAATGCTTACAGGCCTCCCTACTGCCTGCCTTGGTTGAGACAGTTCGCTCCACGTGGGAAACCCTGCATATAGAAGTTCATTCATGGAAGAGCCCAAAGAGTTCATAGTGGGAGAAATGCTTCTTGTGTTCCACCTGCAACTAAAGCAGAGTTCTTCCATTAAAACTGCGTGGTTTGGGAGAGGAAACCCTTTCGGGTAAAGGCCCTTTGGTTACACTGTGGGAGAAAAGCTGCTTGTGTTCCACCTGCAACTAAAGCAGAGTTCTTCCGTTAAAACTGCGTGTTTTGGGAGAGGAAATGCTTACAGTCCTCCCTCCTGCCTGCCATGGTTGAGACAGTTCGCTCCACGTGGGAAAACATTCTTATAGAACAAGTTCATTAGGGGAAGTGCCCGTTGTGTACACTGTGGGAGAAAAGCTGCTTGTGTTCCACCTGCAACTAAAGCAGAGTTCTTCGGGTAAAACTGCATGTTTTGGGAGAGGAAACCCTTTCGGGCAAGGACCAATTGGGAACACAGCGGGAGAAAAGCTGCTTGTGTTCCACCTGCAATTAAAGCAGAGTTCATAGGGTAAAACTTCGTGTTGTGGGAGAGGAAATGCTTACACTCCTCCCTCCTGCCTGCCTTGGTTGAGACAGTTCGCTCCACATGGGAAACCCTGCATATGGAAGTTCATTCGAGGTAGAGCGCAAAAAGTACACAGTGGGAGAATTGCTGCTTGTGTTCCACCTGCAACTAAAGCAGAGTTCTTCGGGTAAAACTGCGTGATTTCGGAGAGGAAATGCTTACAGGCCTCCCTACAGCCTGCCTTGGTTGAGACAGTTCGCTCCACGTGGGAAAACATTCTTATAGAACAAGTTCATTCGGGGAAGTGCCCGTTGTGTACACTGTGGGAGAAAAGCTGCTTGTGTTCCACCTGCAACTAAAGCAGAGTTCTTCGGGTAAAACTGCGTGTTTTGGGAGAGGAAACCCTTTCGGGCAAAGACCAATTGGGAACACAGCGGGAGAAAAGCTGCTTGTGTTCCACCTGCAATTAAAGCAGAGTTCTTAGGGTAAAACTTCGTGTTGTGGGAGAGGAAATGCTTACACTCCTCCCTCCTGCCTGCCTTGGTTGAGACAGTTCGCTCCACATGGGAAACCCTGCATATGGAAGTTCATTCGAGGTAGAGCGCAAAAAGTACACAGTGGGAGAATTGCTGCTTGTGTTCCACCTGCAACTAAAGCAGAGTTCTTCGGGTAAAACTGCGTGTTTTGGGAGAGGAAACTCTTTCGGGCAAAGGCCCTTTGGGTACACTGTGGGAGAAAAGCTGCTTGTGTTCCACCTGCAACTAAATCAGAGTTCTTCGGGTAAAGCTGCGTGTTTTGGGAGAGGAAATGCTTACAGTCCTCCCTCCTGCCTTGGTTGAGACAGTTCTCTCCACATGGGAAACCCTGCATATGGAAGTTCATTAGAGGTAGAGCACAAAGTGTACACAGTGGGAGAAATGCTGCTTGTGTTCCACCTGCAACTATAGCAGAGTTCTTCAGGTAAAACTGCGTGATTTCGGAGAGGAAACTCTTTCGGGCAAAGGCCCATTGGGTACAGTGTGGGAGAAAAGCTGCTTGTGTTCCACCTGCAACTAAAGCAGAGTTCTTCGGGTAAAACTGCTTGTTTTGGGAGAGGAAATGCTTACAGGCCTCCCTACTGCCTGCCTTGGTTGAGACAGTTCGCTCCACGTGGGAAACCCTGCATATAGAAGTTCATTCATGGAAGAGCCCAAAGAGTTCATAGTGGGAGAAATGCTTCTTGTGTTCCACCTGCAACTAAAGCAGAGTTCTTCCATTAAAACTGCGTGGTTTGGGAGAGGAAACCCTTTCGGGTAAAGGCCCTTTGGTTACACTGTGGGAGAAAAGCTGCTTGTGTTCCACCTGCAACTAAAGCAGAGTTCTTCCGTTAAAACTGCGTGTTTTGGGAGAGGAAATGCTTACAGTCCTCCCTCCTGCCTGCCATGGTTGAGGCAGTTCGCTCCACGCGGGTAACCATTCTTATAGAACAAGTTCATTCGGGGAAGTGCCCGTTGTGTACACTGGGGGAGAAAAGCTGCTTGTGTTCCACCTGCAACTAAAGCAGAGTTCTTCGGGTAAAACTGCGTGTTTTGGGAGAGGAAATGCTTACAGGCCTCCCTACAGCCTGCCTTGGTTGAGACAGTTCGCTCCACGTGGGAAAACATTCTTAAAGAACAAGTTCATTAGGGGAAGTGCCCGTTGTGTACACTGTGGGAGAAAAGCTGCTTGTGTTCCACCTGCAACTAAAGCAGAGTTCTTCGGGTAAAACTGCATGTTTTGGGAGAGGAAACCCTTTCGGGCAAGGACCAATTGGGAACACAGCGGGAGAAAAGCTGCTTGTGTTCCACCTGCAATTAAAGCAGAGTTCTTAGGGTAAAACTTCGTGTTGTGGGAGAGGAAATGCTTACACTCCTCCCTCCTGCCTGCCTTGGTTGAGACAGTTCGCTCCACATGGGAAACCCTGCATATGGAAGTTCATTCGAGGTAGAGCGCAAAAAGTACACAGTGGGAGAATTGCTGCTTGTGTTCCACCTGCAACTAAAGCAGAGTTCTTCGGGTAAAACTGCGTGTTTTGGGTGAGGAAACTCTTTCGGGCAAAGGCCCTTTGGGTACACTGTGGGAGAAAAGCTGCTTGTGTTCCACCTGCAACTAAAGCAGAGTTCTTCAGGTAAAACTGCGTGTTTTGGGAGAGGACATGCTTACAGTCCTCGCTACAGCCTGCCGTGGTTGAGGCAGTTCGCTCCACGCGGGTAAACATTCTTATACAACAAGTTCAGTAGGGGAAGTGCCCGTTGTGTACACTGTGGGAGGAAAGCTGCTTGTGTTCCACCTGCAACTAAAGCAGAGCTCTTCCGATAAAACTGCGTGTTTTGGGAGACGAAATGCTTACAGTCCTACCTACTGCCTGCCATGGTTGAGGCAGTTCGCTCCACGCGGGTAAACATTCTTATACAACAAGTTCATTAGGGGAAGTGCCCGTTGTGTACACTGTGGGAGAAAAGCTGCTTGTGTTCCACCTGCACCTAAAGCAGAGTTCTTCCGATAAAACTGCGTGTTTTGGGAGAGGAAATGCTTACAGTCCTCCCTCCTGCCGGCCTTGGTTGAGACAGTTCGTTCCACATGGGAAACCCTGCATATAGAAGTTCATTCGAGGTAGAGCGCAAAGAGTACACAGTGGGAGAAATGCTGCTTGTGTTCCACCTGCAACTAAAGCAGAGTTCTTCGGGTAAAACTGCTTGTTTTGGGAGAGGAAATGCTTACAGGCCTCCCTACTGCCTGCCTTGGTTGAGACAGTTCGCTCCACGTGGGAAACCCTGCATATAGAAGTTCATTCATGGAAGAGCCCAAAGAGTTCATAGTGGGAGAAATGCTTCTTGTGTTCCACCTGCAACTAAAGCAGAGTTCTTCCATTAAAACTGCGTGGTTTGGGAGAGGAAACCCTTTCGGGTAAAGGCCCTTTGGTTACACTGTGGGAGAAAAGCTGCTTGTGTTCCACCTGCAACTAAAGCAGAGTTCTTCCGTTAAAACTGCGTGTTTTGGGAGAGGAAATGCTTACAGTCCTCCCTCCTGCCTGCCATGGTTGAGACAGTTTGCTCCACGTGGGAAAACATTCTTATAGAACAAGTTCATTAGGGGAAGTGCCCGTTGTGTACACTGTGGGAGAAAAGCTGCTTGTGTTCCACCTGCAACTAAAGCAGAGTTCTTCGGGTAAAACTGCATGTTTTGGGAGAGGAAACCCTTTCGGGCAAGGACCAATTGGGAACACAGCGGGAGAAAAGCTGCTTGTGTTCCACCTGCAATTAAAGCAGAGTTCATAGGGTAAAACTTCGTGTTGTGGGAGAGGAAATGCTTACACTCCTCCCTCCTGCCTGCCTTGGTTGAGACAGTTCGCTCCACATGGGAAACCCTGCATATGGAAGTTCATTCGAGGTAGAGCGCAAAAAGTACACAGTGGGAGAATTGCTGCTTGTGTTCCACCTGCAACTAAAGCAGAGTTCTTCGGGTAAAACTGCGTGATTTCGGAGAGGAAATGCTTACAGGCCTCCCTACAGCCTGCCTTGGTTGAGACAGTTCGCTCCACGTGGGAAAACATTCTTATAGAACAAGTTCATTCGGGGAAGTGCCCGTTGTGTACACTGTGGGAGAAAAGCTGCTTGTGTTCCACCTGCAACTAAAGCAGAGTTCTTCGGGTAAAACTGCGTGTTTTGGGAGAGGAAACCCTTTCGGGCAAAGACCAATTGGGAAAACAGCGGGAGAAAAGCTGCTTGTGTTCCACCTGCAATTAAAGCAGAGTTCTTAGGGTAAAACTTCGTGTTGTGGGAGAGGAAATGCTTACACTCCTCGCTCCTGCCTGCCTTGGTTGAGACAGTTCGCTCCACATGGGAAACCCTGCATATGGAAGTTCATTCGAGGTAGAGCGCAAAAAGTACACAGTGGGAGAATTGCTGCTTGTGTTCCACCTGCAACTAAAGCAGAGTTCTTCGGGTAAAACTGCGTGTTTTGGGAGAGGAAACTCTTTCGGGCAAAGGCCCTTTGGGTACACTGTGGGAGAAAAGCTGCTTGTGTTCCACCTGCAACTAAATCAGAGTTCTTCGGGTAAAGCTGCGTGTTTTGGGAGAGGAAATGCTTACAGTCCTCCCTCCTGCCTTGGTTGACACAGTTCTCTCCACATGGGAAACCCTGCATATGGAAGTTCATTAGAGGTAGAGCACAAAGTGTACACAGTGGGAGAAATGCTGCTTGTGTTCCACCTGCAACTATAGCAGAGTTCTTCAGGTAAAACTGCGTGATTTCGGAGAGGAAACTCTTTCGGGCAAAGGCCCATTGGGTACAGTGTGGGAGAAAAGCTGCTTGTGTTCCACCTGCAACTAAAGCAGAGTTCTTCGGGTAAAACTGCTTGTTTTGGGAGAGGAAATGCTTACAGGCCTCCCTACTGCCTGCCTTGGTTGAGACAGTTCGCTCCACGTGGGAAACCCTGCATATAGAAGTTCATTCATGGAAGAGCCCAAAGAGTTCATAGTGGGAGAAATGCTTCTTGTGTTCCACCTGCAACTAAAGCAGAGTTCTTCCATTAAAACTGCGTGGTTTGGGAGAGGAAACCCTTTCGGGTAAAGGCCCTTTGGTTACACTGTGGGAGAAAAGCTGCTTGTGTTCCACCTGCAACTAAAGCAGAGTTCTTCCGTTAAAACTGCGTGTTTTGGGAGAGGAAATGCTTACAGTCCTCCCTCCTGCCTGCCATGGTTGAGGCAGTTTGCTCCACGCGGGTAACCATTCTTATAGAACAAGTTCATTCGGGGAAGTGCCCGTTGTGTACACTGGGGGAGAAAAGCTGCTTGTGTTCCACCTGCAACTAAAGCAGAGTTCTTCGGGTAAAACTGCGTGTTTTGGGAGAGGAAATGCTTACAGGCCTCCCTACAGCCTGCCTTGGTTGAGACAGTTCGCTCCACGTGGGAAAACATTCTTATAGAACAAGTTCATTAGGGGAAGTGCCCGTTGTGTACACTGTGGGAGAAAAGCTGCTTGTGTTCCACCTGCAACTAAAGCAGAGTTCTTCGGGTAAAACTGCATGTTTTGGGAGAGGAAACCCTTTCGGGCAAGGACCAATTGGGAACACAGCGGGAGAAAAGCTGCTTGTGTTCCACCTGCAACTAAAGCAGAGTTCTTAGGGTAAAACTTCGTGTTGTGGGAGAGGAAATGCTTACACTCCTCCCTCCTGCCTGCCTTGGTTGAGACAGTTCGCTCCACATGGGAAACCCTGCATATGGAAGTTCATTCGAGGTAGAGCGCAAAAAGTACACAGTGGGAGAATTGCTGCTTGTGTTCCACCTGCAACTAAAGCAGAGTTCTTCGGGTAAAACTGCGTGTTTTGGGAGAGGAAACTCTTTCGGGCAAAGGCCCTTTGGGTACACTGTGGGAGAAAAGCTGCTTGTGTTCCACCTGCAACTAAAGCAGAGTTCTTCAGGTAAAACTGCGTGTTTTGGGAGAGGACATGCTTACAGTCCTCGCTACAGCCTGCCGTGGTTGAGGCAGTTTGCTCCACGCGGGTAAACATTCTTATACAACAAGTTCAGTAGGGGAAGTGCCCGTTGTGTACACTGTGGGAGGAAAGCTGCTTGTGTTCCACCTGCAACTAAAGCAGAGCTCTTCCGATAAAACTGCGTGTTTTGGGAGACGAAATGCTTACAGTCCTACCTACTGCCTGCCATGGTTGAGGCAGTTCGCTCCACGCGGGTAAACATTCTTATACAACAAGTTCATTAGGGGAAGTGCCCGTTGTGTACACTGTGGGAGAAAAGCTGCTTGTGTTCCACCTGCACCTAAAGCAGAGTTCTTCCGATAAAACTGCGTGTTTTGGGAGAGGAAATGCTTACAGTCCTCCCTCCTGCCGGCCTTGGTTGAGACAGTTCGTTCCACATGGGAAACCCTGCATATAGAAGTTCATTCGAGGTAGAGCGCAAAGAGTACACAGTGGGAGAAATGCTGCTTGTGTTCCACCTGCAACTAAAGCAGAGTTCTTCGGGTAAAACTGCGTGTTTTGGGAGAGGAAGTGCTTGCAGTCCTCGCTTCAGCCTGCGGTGGTTTAGGCCTTTCACTCCACGCGGCACACCTTGCGTATAGAATTTCTTTCGGGCAAAGGACAATTGGGTACACTGTGGGAGAAAAGCTGCTTGTGTTCCACCTGCAACTAAAGCAGAGTTCTTCGGGTAAAGCTGCGTGTTTGGGGAGAGGACATGCTTACAGTCCTCCCTCCTGCCTTGGTTGAGACAGTTCTCTCCACATGGGAAACCCTGCATATGGAAGTTCATTAGAGGTAGAGCACAAAGAGTACACAGTGGGAGAAATGCTGCTTGTGTTCCACCTGCAACTATAGCAGAGTTCTTCAGGTAAAACTGCGTGATTTCGGAGAGGAAACTCTTTCGGGCAAAGGCCCATTGGGTACAGTGTGGGAGAAAAGCTGCTTGTGTTCCACCTGCAACTAAAGCAGAGTTCTTCGGGTAAAACTGCTTGTTTTGGGAGAGGAAATGCTTACAGGCCTCCCTACTGCCTGCCTTGGTTGAGACAGTTCGCTCCACGTGGGAAACCCTGCATATAGAAGTTCATTCATGGAAGAGCCCAAAGAGTTCATAGTGGGAGAAATGCTTCTTGTGTTCCACCTGCAACTAAAGCAGAGTTCTTCCATTAAAACTGCGTGGTTTGGGAGAGGAAACCCTTTCGGGTAAAGGCCCTTTGGTTACACTGTGGGAGAAAAGCTGCTTGTGTTCCACCTGCAACTAAAGCAGAGTTCTTCCGTTAAAACTGCGTGTTTTGGGAGAGGAAATGCTTACAGTCCTCCCTCCTGCCTGCCATGGTTGAGGCAGTTCGCTCCACGCGGGTAACCATTCTTATAGAACAAGTTCATTCGGGGAAGTGCCCGTTGTGTACACTGGGGGAGAAAAGCTGCTTGTGTTCCACCTGCAACTAAAGCAGAGTTCTTCGGGTAAAACTGCGTGTTTTGGGAGAGGAAATGCTTACAGGCCTCCCTACAGCCTGCCTTGGTTGAGACAGTTCGCTCCACGTGGGAAAACATTCTTAAAGAACAAGTTCATTAGGGGAAGTGCCCGTTGTGTACACTGTGGGAGAAAAGCTGCTTGTGTTCCACCTGCAACTAAAGCAGAGTTCTTCCGATAAAACTGCGTGTTTTGGGAGACGAAATGCTTACAGTCCTACCTACTGCCTGCCATGGTTGACGCAGTTCGCTCCACGCGGGTAAACATTCTTATACAACAAGTTCATTAGGGGAAGTGCCCGTTGTGTACACTGTGGGAGAAAAGCTGCTTGTGTTCCACCTGCACCTAAAGCAGAGTTCTTCCGATAAAACTGCGTGTTTTGGGAGAGGAAATGCTTACAGTCCTCCCTCCTGCCGGCCTTGGTTGAGACAGTTCGTTCCACATGGGAAACCCTGCATATAGAAGTTCATTCGAGGTAGAGCGCAAAGGGTACACAGTGGGAGAAATGCTGCTTGTGTTCCACCTGCAACTAAAGCAGAGTTCTTCGGGTAAAACTGCTTGTTTTGGGAGAGGAAATGCTTACAGGCCTCCCTACTGCCTGCCTTGGTTGAGACAGTTCGCTCCACGTGGGAAACCCTGCATATAGAAGTTCATTCATGGAAGAGCCCAAAGAGTTCATAGTGGGAGAAATGCTTCTTGTGTTCCACCTGCAACTAAAGCAGAGTTCTTCCATTAAAACTGCGTGGTTTGGGAGAGGAAACCCTTTCGGGTAAAGGCCCTTTGGTTACACTGTGGGAGAAAAGCTGCTTGTGTTCCACCTGCAACTAAAGCAGAGCTCTTCCGTTAAAACTGCGTGTTTTGGGAGAGGAAATGCTTACAGTCCACCCTCCTGCCTGCCATGGTTGAGACAGTTCGCTCCACGTGGGAAAACATTCTTATAGAACAAGTTCATTAGGGGAAGTGCCCGTTGTGTACACTGTGGGAGAAAAGCTGCTTGTGTTCCACCTGCAACTAAAGCAGAGTTCTTCGGGTAAAACTGCATGTTTTGGGAGAGGAAACCCTTTCGGGCAAGGACCAATTGGGAACACAGCGGGAGAAAAGCTGCTTGTGTTCCACCTGCAATTAAAGCAGAGTTCATAGGGTAAAACTTCGTGTTGTGGGAGAGGAAATGCTTACACTCCTCCCTCCTGCCTGCCTTGGTTGAGACAGTTCGCTCCACATGGGAAACCCTGCATATGGAAGTTCATTCGAGGTAGAGCGCAAAAAGTACACAGTGGGAGAATTGCTGCTTGTGTTCCACCTGCAACTAAAGCAGAGTTCTTCGGGTAAAACTGCGTGATTTCGGAGAGGAAATGCTTACAGGCCTCCCTACAGCCTGCCTTGGTTGAGACAGTTCGCTCCACGTGGGAAAACATTCTTATAGAACAAGTTCATTCGGGGAAGTGCCCGTTGTGTACACTGTGGGAGAAAAGCTGCTTGTGTTCCACCTGCAACTAAAGCAGAGTTCTTCGGGTAAAACTGCGTGTTTTGGGAGAGGAAACCCTTTCGGGCAAAGACCAATTGGGAACACAGCGGGAGAAAAGCTGCTTGTGTTCCACCTGCAATTAAAGCAGAGTTCTTAGGGTAAAACTTCGTGTTGTGGGAGAGGAAATGCTTACACTCCTCCCTCCTGCCTGCCTTGGTTGAGACAGTTCGCTCCACATGGGAAACCCTGCATATGGAAGTTCATTCGAGGTAGAGCGCAAAAAGTACACAGTGGGAGAATTGCTGCTTGTGTTCCACCTGCAACTAAAGCAGAGTTCTTCGGGTAAAACTGCGTGTTTTGGGAGAGGAAACTCTTTCGGGCAAAGGCCCTTTGGGTACACTGTGGGAGAAAAGCTGCTTGTGTTCCACCTGCAACTAAATCAGAGTTCTTCGGGTAAAGCTGCGTGTTTTGGGAGAGGAAATGCTTACAGTCCTCCCTCCTGCCTTGGTTGAGACAGTTCTCTCCACATGGGAAACCCTGCATATGGAAGTTCATTAGAGGTAGAGCACAAAGTGTACACAGTGGGAGAAATGCTGCTTGTGTTCCACCTGCAACTATAGCAGAGTTCTTCAGGTAAAACTGCGTGATTTCGGAGAGGAAACTCTTTCGGGCAAAGGCCCATTGGGTACAGTGTGGGAGAAAAGCTGCTTGTGTTCCACCTGCAACTAAAGCAGAGTTCTTCGGGTAAAACTGCTTGTTTTGGGAGAGGAAATGCTTACAGGCCTCCCTACTGCCTGCCTTGGTTGAGACAGTTCGCTCCACGTGGGAAACCCTGCATATAGAAGTTCATTCATGGAAGAGCCCAAAGAGTTCATAGTGGGAGAAATGCTTCTTGTGTTCCACCTGCAACTAAAGCAGAGTTCTTCCATTAAAACTGCGTGGTTTGGGAGAGGAAACCCTTTCGGGTAAAGGCCCTTTGGTTACACTGTGGGAGAAAAGCTGCTTGTGTTCCACCTGCAACTAAAGCAGAGTTCTTCCGTTAAAACTGCGTGTTTTGGGAGAGGAAATGCTTACAGTCCTCCCTCCTGCCTGCCATGGTTGAGGCAGTTCGCTCCACGCGGGTAACCATTCTTATAGAACAAGTTCATTCGGGGAAGTGCCCGTTGTGTACACTGGGGGAGAAAAGCTGCTTGTGTTCCACCTGCAACTAAAGCAGAGTTCTTCGGGTAAAACTGCGTGTTTTGGGAGAGGAAATGCTTACAGGCCTCCCTACAGCCTGCCTTGGTTGAGACAGTTCGCTCCACGTGGGAAAACATTCTTAAAGAACAAGTTCATTAGGGGAAGTGCCCGTTGTGTACACTGTGGGAGAAAAGCTGCTTGTGTTCCACCTGCAACTAAAGCAGAGTTCTTCGGGTAAAACTGCATGTTTTGGGAGAGGAAACCCTTTCGGGCAAGGACCAATTGGGAACACAGCGGGAGAAAAGCTGCTTGTGTTCCACCTGCAATTAAAGCAGAGTTCTTAGGGTAAAACTTCGTGTTGTGGGAGAGGAAATGCTTACACTCCTCCCTCCTGCCTGCCTTGGTTGAGACAGTTCGCTCCACATGGGAAACCCTGCATATGGAAGTTCATTCGAGGTAGAGCGCAAAAAGTACACAGTGGGAGAATTGCTGCTTGTGTTCCACCTGCAACTAAAGCAGAGTTCTTCGGGTAAAACTGCGTGTTTTGGGTGAGGAAACTCTTTCGGGCAAAGGCCCTTTGGGTACACTGTGGGAGAAAAGCTGCTTGTGTTCCACCTGCAACTAAAGCAGAGTTCTTCAGGTAAAACTGCGTGTTTTGGGAGAGGACATGCTTACAGTCCTCGCTACAGCCTGCCGTGGTTGAGGCAGTTCGCTCCACGCGGGTAAACATTCTTATACAACAAGTTCAGTAGGGGAAGTGCCCGTTGTGTACACTGTGGGAGGAAAGCTGCTTGTGTTCCACCTGCAACTAAAGCAGAGCTCTTCCGATAAAACTGCGTGTTTTGGGAGACGAAATGCTTACAGTCCTACCTACTGCCTGCCATGGTTGAGGCAGTTCGCTCCACGCGGGTAAACATTCTTATACAACAAGTTCATTAGGGGAAGTGCCCGTTGTGTACACTGTGGGAGAAAAGCTGCTTGTGTTCCACCTGCACCTAAAGCAGAGTTCTTCCGATAAAACTGCGTGTTTTGGGAGAGGAAATGCTTACAGTCCTCCCTCCTGCCGGCCTTGGTTGAGACAGTTCGTTCCACATGGGAAACCCTGCATATAGAAGTTCATTCGAGGTAGAGCGCAAAGAGTACACAGTGGGAGAAATGCTGCTTGTGTTCCACCTGCAACTAAAGCAGAGTTCTTCGGGTAAAACTGCTTGTTTTGGGAGAGGAAATGCTTACAGGCCTCCCTACTGCCTGCCTTGGTTGAGACAGTTCGCTCCACGTGGGAAACCCTGCATATAGAAGTTCATTCATGGAAGAGCCCAAAGAGTTCATAGTGGGAGAAATGCTTCTTGTGTTCCACCTGCAACTAAAGCAGAGTTCTTCCATTAAAACTGCGTGGTTTGGGAGAGGAAACCCTTTCGGGTAAAGGCCCTTTGGTTACACTGTGGGAGAAAAGCTGCTTGTGTTCCACCTGCAACTAAAGCAGAGTTCTTCCGTTAAAACTGCGTGTTTTGGGAGAGGAAATGCTTACAGTCCTCCCTCCTGCCTGCCATGGTTGAGACAGTTTGCTCCACGTGGGAAAACATTCTTATAGAACAAGTTCATTAGGGGAAGTGCCCGTTGTGTACACTGTGGGAGAAAAGCTGCTTGTGTTCCACCTGCAACTAAAGCAGAGTTCTTCGGGTAAAACTGCATGTTTTGGGAGAGGAAACCCTTTCGGGCAAGGACCAATTGGGAACACAGCGGGAGAAAAGCTGCTTGTGTTCCACCTGCAATTAAAGCAGAGTTCATAGGGTAAAACTTCGTGTTGTGGGAGAGGAAATGCTTACACTCCTCCCTCCTGCCTGCCTTGGTTGAGACAGTTCGCTCCACATGGGAAACCCTGCATATGGAAGTTCATTCGAGGTAGAGCGCAAAAAGTACACAGTGGGAGAATTGCTGCTTGTGTTCCACCTGCAACTAAAGCAGAGTTCTTCGGGTAAAACTGCGTGATTTCGGAGAGGAAATGCTTACAGGCCTCCCTACAGCCTGCCTTGGTTGAGACAGTTCGCTCCACGTGGGAAAACATTCTTATAGAACAAGTTCATTCGGGGAAGTGCCCGTTGTGTACACTGTGGGAGAAAAGCTGCTTGTGTTCCACCTGCAACTAAAGCAGAGTTCTTCGGGTAAAACTGCGTGTTTTGGGAGAGGAAACCCTTTCGGGCAAAGACCAATTGGGAACACAGCGGGAGAAAAGCTGCTTGTGTTCCACCTGCAATTAAAGCAGAGTTCTTAGGGTAAAACTTCGTGTTGTGGGAGAGGAAATGCTTACACTCCTCGCTCCTGCCTGCCTTGGTTGAGACAGTTCGCTCCACATGGGAAACCCTGCATATGGAAGTTCATTCGAGGTAGAGCGCAAAAAGTACACAGTGGGAGAATTGCTGCTTGTGTTCCACCTGCAACTAAAGCAGAGTTCTTCGGGTAAAACTGCGTGTTTTGGGAGAGGAAACTCTTTCGGGCAAAGGCCCTTTGGGTACACTGTGGGAGAAAAGCTGCTTGTGTTCCACCTGCAACTAAATCAGAGTTCTTCGGGTAAAGCTGCGTGTTTTGGGAGAGGAAATGCTTACAGTCCTCCCTCCTGCCTTGGTTGACACAGTTCTCTCCACATGGGAAACCCTGCATATGGAAGTTCATTAGAGGTAGAGCACAAAGTGTACACAGTGGGAGAAATGCTGCTTGTGTTCCACCTGCAACTATAGCAGAGTTCTTCAGGTAAAACTGCGTGATTTCGGAGAGGAAACTCTTTCGGGCAAAGGCCCATTGGGTACAGTGTGGGAGAAAAGCTGCTTGTGTTCCACCTGCAACTAAAGCAGAGTTCTTCGGGTAAAACTGCTTGTTTTGGGAGAGGAAATGCTTACAGGCCTCCCTACTGCCTGCCTTGGTTGAGACAGTTCGCTCCACGTGGGAAACCCTGCATATAGAAGTTCATTCATGGAAGAGCCCAAAGAGTTCATAGTGGGAGAAATGCTTCTTGTGTTCCACCTGCAACTAAAGCAGAGTTCTTCCATTAAAACTGCGTGGTTTGGGAGAGGAAACCCTTTCGGGTAAAGGCCCTTTGGTTACACTGTGGGAGAAAAGCTGCTTGTGTTCCACCTGCAACTAAAGCAGAGTTCTTCCGTTAAAACTGCGTGTTTTGGGAGAGGAAATGCTTACAGTCCTCCCTCCTGCCTGCCATGGTTGAGGCAGTTTGCTCCACGCGGGTAACCATTCTTATAGAACAAGTTCATTCGGGGAAGTGCCCGTTGTGTACACTGGGGGAGAAAAGCTGCTTGTGTTCCACCTGCAACTAAAGCAGAGTTCTTCGGGTAAAACTGCGTGTTTTGGGAGAGGAAATGCTTACAGGCCTCCCTACAGCCTGCCTTGGTTGAGACAGTTCGCTCCACGTGGGAAAACATTCTTATAGAACAAGTTCATTAGGGGAAGTGCCCGTTGTGTACACTGTGGGAGAAAAGCTGCTTGTGTTCCACCTGCAACTAAAGCAGAGTTCTTCGGGTAAAACTGCATGTTTTGGGAGAGGAAACCCTTTCGGGCAAGGACCAATTGGGAACACAGCGGGAGAAAAGCTGCTTGTGTTCCACCTGCAACTAAAGCAGAGTTCTTAGGGTAAAACTTCGTGTTGTGGGAGAGGAAATGCTTACACTCCTCCCTCCTGCCTGCCTTGGTTGAGACAGTTCGCTCCACATGGGAAACCCTGCATATGGAAGTTCATTCGAGGTAGAGCGCAAAAAGTACACAGTGGGAGAATTGCTGCTTGTGTTCCACCTGCAACTAAAGCAGAGTTCTTCGGGTAAAACTGCGTGTTTTGGGAGAGGAAACTCTTTCGGGCAAAGGCCCTTTGGGTACACTGTGGGAGAAAAGCTGCTTGTGTTCCACCTGCAACTAAAGCAGAGTTCTTCAGGTAAAACTGCGTGTTTTGGGAGAGGACATGCTTACAGTCCTCGCTACAGCCTGCCGTGGTTGAGGCAGTTTGCTCCACGCGGGTAAACATTCTTATACAACAAGTTCAGTAGGGGAAGTGCCCGTTGTGTACACTGTGGGAGGAAAGCTGCTTGTGTTCCACCTGCAACTAAAGCAGAGCTCTTCCGATAAAACTGCGTGTTTTGGGAGACGAAATGCTTACAGTCCTACCTACTGCCTGCCATGGTTGAGGCAGTTCGCTCCACGCGGGTAAACATTCTTATACAACAAGTTCATTAGGGGAAGTGCCCGTTGTGTACACTGTGGGAGAAAAGCTGCTTGTGTTCCACCTGCACCTAAAGCAGAGTTCTTCCGATAAAACTGCGTGTTTTGGGAGAGGAAATGCTTACAGTCCTCCCTCCTGCCGGCCTTGGTTGAGACAGTTCGTTCCACATGGGAAACCCTGCATATAGAAGTTCATTCGAGGTAGAGCGCAAAGAGTACACAGTGGGAGAAATGCTGCTTGTGTTCCACCTGCAACTAAAGCAGAGTTCTTCGGGTAAAACTGCGTGTTTTGGGAGAGGAAGTGCTTGCAGTCCTCGCTTCAGCCTGCGGTGGTTTAGGCCTTTCACTCCACGCGGCACACCTTGCGTATAGAATTTCTTTCGGGCAAAGGACAATTGGGTACACTGTGGGAGAAAAGCTGCTTGTGTTCCACCTGCAACTAAAGCAGAGTTCTTCGGGTAAAGCTGCGTGTTTGGGGAGAGGACATGCTTACAGTCCTCCCTCCTGCCTTGGTTGAGACAGTTCTCTCCACATGGGAAACCCTGCATATGGAAGTTCATTAGAGGTAGAGCACAAAGAGTACACAGTGGGAGAAATGCTGCTTGTGTTCCACCTGCAACTATAGCAGAGTTCTTCAGGTAAAACTGCGTGATTTCGGAGAGGAAACTCTTTCGGGCAAAGGCCCATTGGGTACAGTGTGGGAGAAAAGCTGCTTGTGTTCCACCTGCAACTAAAGCAGAGTTCTTCGGGTAAAACTGCTTGTTTTGGGAGAGGAAATGCTTACAGGCCTCCCTACTGCCTGCCTTGGTTGAGACAGTTCGCTCCACGTGGGAAACCCTGCATATAGAAGTTCATTCATGGAAGAGCCCAAAGAGTTCATAGTGGGAGAAATGCTTCTTGTGTTCCACCTGCAACTAAAGCAGAGTTCTTCCATTAAAACTGCGTGGTTTGGGAGAGGAAACCCTTTCGGGTAAAGGCCCTTTGGTTACACTGTGGGAGAAAAGCTGCTTGTGTTCCACCTGCAACTAAAGCAGAGTTCTTCCGTTAAAACTGCGTGTTTTGGGAGAGGAAATGCTTACAGTCCTCCCTCCTGCCTGCCATGGTTGAGGCAGTTCGCTCCACGCGGGTAACCATTCTTATAGAACAAGTTCATTCGGGGAAGTGCCCGTTGTGTACACTGGGGGAGAAAAGCTGCTTGTGTTCCACCTGCAACTAAAGCAGAGTTCTTCGGGTAAAACTGCGTGTTTTGGGAGAGGAAATGCTTACAGGCCTCCCTACAGCCTGCCTTGGTTGAGACAGTTCGCTCCACGTGGGAAAACATTCTTATAGAACAAGTTCATTAGGGGAAGTGCCCGTTGTGTACACTGTGGGAGAAAAGCTGCTTGTGTTCCACCTGCAACTAAAGCAGAGTTCTTCGGGTAAAACTGCATGTTTTGGGAGAGGAAACCCTTTCGGGCAAGGACCAATTGGGAACACAGCGGGAGAAAAGCTGCTTGTGTTCCACCTGCAACTAA